>NC_139167.1:5163602-5811936 GCF_965202585.1 Thalia democratica | reverse complement strand
AAATGAAATCCTATTTGAAACTTTGAATAAATAAACTAAAACGATTATTTCTTATTGATATTAATTAACAAGTTGCTTGTACTTTTAAAATGTACTCACTTAATCGCATATAAAAGAGATTATATTAGTATGTAAAATTCTATCACTTGAATATTAGTTAAAGTTTTCTGAAATAATAAAACAAAAACCAGTATTAACTTCTTAGAGTTAAAATAGTTAAAAGTAAAAGTTCAAAACTATAAGTAGCTAATAAATCAAACGCACAATAAAAATTCTAGTTTACTCAAAAATAATTCTACAAATACAAATTTTTGCTTCTCATAAGTTTTTCTAAATCTTGTAGTAAGTATGTCCTAGCTTATCTTTATAGATTGCAACATATTTAATCTTTAGACTTTAGTAAAAATACGCAAACTAAAAGAAAAATTAATACTGAAATGAAAAAAAAAACAAAAACGACTCAAGTTATTGTCGCAGTTGGCTTTACATATAATAGTATAACAAAATACTAAACCATTGCTTTTGTTAAATGATTCTCTTAGTTAAAAATTTTAAATACAACAAAAAAGAAAAGGACTACAGTACTCAAACAAACTTCTTTTTTCTTGATTAATTGCGAAGATAATGACCTGATTTTCCAAGCGTAAAAACGTAAACAACAAAGCGATTAAGTTCTAAATTTAAAAATTAGATCGCCTTAAAACGATTAAACAGTCATTTATTTACAGATGAAATCAAACAGAATAAAATAGAGTCTTTATGGGTTATTGTCGTAATTCTTACAGTCCAGTTAAATAAAAATCTTAAAAATTTTTGTAGTTAAATTTATTTTTTATATAAAACAATCTATTGAAGTGTTGTTTTTGTTGTAATAAACTGGACTTTTTTAACAAAAACTACTATCCTTTTATAAACTTTTTAATCACATTGATTCGATTAAATTACAACTTTAAATGTTCTGTTTATACTTATATATAATATATGTTCGTGAGATGTTTACAAAACCTACTTAAACTTGAAAAAGTATATTTTATTCAAAACTTTTTAAAAAGCGATTAAACTTATCAAATTTACAATAAATTTCAAACAGATACTTCTACATTAGGGTATGGTTCAAAATTGCACGAGGGGAATATTGCAAGAGAACAAAATTGCAAGAGTACACAAGTTTGCACGAAGACAACTTTGCACGAGAGTAAAAAAAAAACAGAAAAAATAAATAAATAAAATAGAAATAAAAACTAAATAATGAATTAATGAAAAACAAAAAAAAAAACTGACCAAGGGTAATAGTGATAGTAAAAATAAAATATAACTAAAAAAAATATTTTATAAAAACAAAGAAAGTTAAAATAAAGCTACCGACCGAGGGTCAGGGTTAGGGGTAACAGTGATAATAACAAAAAAAAAACACGAAAATAAATTCAACCCGTGAAAAAATGTCTCTGTGCGGATTGTCTGCTCGTGCAAAATTGTTTGGTGCAAAAGTATCTTTCTGCAATTTTCTGCACTCGTGCAATTTTTTATCCTCTCGTGTAATTTTGTACGCTTGTGCAAATTTGACAGCTATCTTTTATATAAGAAAGTATAAGTAAAAAAGTGAAAATAATTTGAATTCTTAAAACAACATTATAGATGAAAAAACTTCTTGAATAATAACTGAATTTAAATATTCGATAATTTTGTACTAATTCTAGTTAACAAGCAAATAACAAAGCATCTCCTATTTTGTTTACTAGTCTTAAAAATTATTTCTTTTGTAAAAACTTTATTGCATTCAAAGAAGCTTTTAAAATCAAAATATATTAGATATATTTATATCATCTTTTTACAATTTTATCTTATTTAAAAATTTGTGACCTATTTTTCAAGTATTTTATTGTCTGTTATTAGTATTGTTTATTTGGTTTTATAATTACGCTTTAGTTAATATCTTAAGTTTTTAAATGTTCTTTACTTCTTTGTTTATTCTTATTATAAGCTAGTAGTTTTATTAGTTTTAGGTACATACTGTATTTTAGTTTTTGTTTTATTACACAAGTTTTTGGGTACAATATAAACAAAACTTTCTTTAATAAAAACACAATTTAGTTATTTTCATTTAAATTTATTTTTCAATCATTCATTTTATTGATTGTTTTATTTTCAAGGAAATTGTAAAAGCATGTGGTGTACGACTCGATAACCGAAAGGTTTTTTAAGAAAAAAAGATAAAAGAAAGGTCTTTAAACCTAACTTTACGAGCGCTTATCTGTAATTCAATAAACAATATATTCACACAAAGAAGCATAGTTCTAAAATTGATTTTAGTTTAAAAGTAACATTTATAAGACTAAAATATAAAACTTTATATATACATTTATTTTAAAAAAAATGATTTCTGCGCAAAGTTTGGTTTTCATGAACTTATTTTGTTAGAGAGCTATAAATTATGTAAGTTTTTAACAAATATTTTTTATTTTTATAAACTTATTTCGAAACAGAAACAGTTTAAGGAACTTTGGATTGAACATTGAATGAAAACTAGACAACACCGCACGTAAATTTTATTTATAATTAATTTCAGGTAGTTCTAGTTAAGAGAAATCCCCGTTTAAATGAAATCTAGTACCGTCTTTGTGTAACATCTGTTTGTGCTGTAAAATTGTTTTGTATAAAAACTTAATACTATCTCGGAGATTATTACCGATTGTAGTAGAATTCTGCTTAATATACATCTCAGCTTTGCTTAAGATTTCGAAATATTGCTACTACTAGACTATATTTTGTAAAAACCTAATTGTTTGAAATAAAAATATAATATGTACTTTTATGAAGAATATTAGTATAAAAACTTTGATTAGCTATTTATGGTTTAGATAGTTGTTTTAATAAATTTCATTACCTATTACTTATGAAATGTTTGGTTTATTAGAAAAAAAAAACGATTTTATTTAAAAATAATTTAGATAAAACACAAACTAAAACTGTATAAATGAACGATAAAACTATATGTTTTTTAAATTATTTGATCTTAAATTTTTGTCATTTCGTTTAAATTAATGTACGGGTAAAAACAAAGTTCAATTTCAACGTTTTAAAAAACGAGTTTATGACAAAGTTGTTTTTATCTATACAGTTAAAAAAAAATTAAACATTTTTAACAACAAAACAAATTTTCATGTTACAAAAATAAATTTTAGGTAGTCCTACAACAAATTTTTTTTTATAACAAAAATTTGATTTCAATTAAAATAATTATTATTCATTTTAAAAATTAACGAATATGTATTATTTTTTTTATGTATTTTTTGGCTTTTTGTTTTATTTATTTTGCTATTACTTGTTGACATGTTATTGGGTATAAATGATTTAATTTTAAAAAAAGTTTATGCAGAGAGCAAGGTTTATTCTTTTTAACTTTTTATTACTAGCTTGCAGTTCTTTTAGCACTACAAACTCTAATTTGTGCTAAAAGAACTACTTTACAAAATTTACACTCTGGTATTAAAAATATTTTAGTCTTGTATTTAAAATTTTGCCGTAAAATCATTATAAAATAAGCCACCAAAATGTGCTTCAAAATATATTAATGCTAAATATTTTCTACAGTAAATAATCATTAACCTAGTTATAAAAATGCTTTTCTTAAACACAGAATTTGTGAATAATTATTGATGTTTTAATACATTTAACATTAAAAACTTTTATTCAATTGAAAATACTCAAAATTATAAACATCAAATTTTTTTGTTTAAAGTTCGCTCTATATAAACTTGGTAATCTAAAAAATAGTTATTACAGTAAGTTATATTTAACTCTAGATATAATTTTTTTGATAACAATTTTGTTGAAGATTTTTTAAAGGAGTTTTTTTAACTTTAAGCTTTAGACTTTTGTTTTTTAAACATAAAAAGCTCTTTTCAACTAGAAGTTTAAAAACATATTTTGGTTTTTGATAAAACGTTCTAAAATAGTACAAAATGAAACTGCTATTGAATTTTCTTAGAAGATAAATTTTTGAGTTTTACTTCGGTAATATCTTTCATAAATTATATTTGATAATTTACTATTTTAGTCCTAATTACTAACCACGAACTTCATTATAATAATCGTAACATACGTTTTTGAATAAACAGCTAATAGTATGTTTATAATTCTTCTTAAAATTGTTTTGAAACCTTTTACAAAATATAAACAGATTGATATGATGTTGATTTAAAAGCAAATTCTATCTAATAAGTAAAATGTAGTCAAATTTGTAGGTTTCATTAATAAATCATAAATTAAATATTAAGTGTATCTAATGAAAACTCTTCGAAATTATTTTGCTTGATTTTAACTTTAAACAGCTTTCATACAAATTTGATCTTAAGTTGCGTCTGTTTAAATGTCTTGTACTAAATTTATACAACAATAACCCATTAATATTAATTTCTAAACTACCTAAGCCTCATCTATTAAGCTCTGTAATTTTTCAAACGGTTGAAAAAACTTTATATAATATCTCAAACTTATTCTACATAACAAGAATTGTTAACAATTATTTTTATAAAAAGCTTGTATTACAAAGTATAATACAAAACTTATATGTATTACTAGGTTGTTCGATTTATTATGCAAAGTATAAAATAACTTTTTAATAGTTCAGTTTTCTACGACAATATACTAAGTTTTAACACATTTAACTAACCTTTGTCTTGAGGTTGATTGATATGTTTATTTGATAACGTTTAACACTTGCGTATGCCTATACATGATAAAAATCACCATAAAGTTTACAATTATGCCCATGAAGAAGTTTTAAATTTAAATTGTATAAAAAATAACTAGTAATACAAGTAAAACTAAATAAGTTTTATTTAATTAAAACTGTCTATTTAGAAAACTGATGATTTTCTATGCTTTTTATTAGCAATGTTCAAACATTAGGTTAGTAAAAATAACACTTTAACACAGTTAAATTTATTAAATGTAAATAGAGCTTTTTAGCTTTTTTATATAATAAGTTAATGTATCTAATTTTGTATCAAAAGTAAAGTTGTGATTTATTACTATTTAGAAGGAAATTTAACTAGCAAAACAGTTTATAGTTAATTTCTAAAGTTTCTAAAGTAAAAAATAAAGTTGAATCAAAAAGTAAAAAAAAAAAAGTTTGTTTTTTTATCTGTTATTTCAAAATATAAAAGAGCTAGTAACACTTGTGAACACCTTAACTACTTATACAAAAACTTAAGTCAGAGTATAATAATTCAATTTTGAAAAAAAAATTTTTGAAATGTGTGTAAAAAACTTTTATTTCTCGTATTAATTAAAACACTTTTACTTACTCTACTTAAACAGGTTAAATAGCAACTACAATTTATAAACATCGAGCTCTAAAAAAAGTGATTATAGGACCAAAACTCAAACGTTATTTATATTGAAAACAATCTAATTAAGAAAATCATAATAACAAAATACATACAAATGTAATTATCAAAACAGAACTTTTAAAGTTTTTAAAAGCTATTTTGTTATAGAAGTTTTCTATTTGTACCTTAAAAGATATTAAAATAGTACAAAGTAATGTGCTAGTAGACACAAATAAAACCTGTAAACGCATTTTTACACGTATTGAGATACTTTTGCACTGTTTTGTACATTATATTCTAAATTTATTACATATTTTCAATTATATATTTTCTTGTTCAACACTTTTATAGATCATAGACGATCGGAATTCTTTTCACTATTTTTTAAACTTTCATATATGTTATTTAGGATCATAAATGGTTTGTAAAAATCTATGTTTTCTATATTAACTATCACCTCATGATATTTCAAATTGTTTTTTGAAAAGTCATTAAGTTAGACTAAGAAATAAAACTATACAGGGTTGCCAATTTACCTAGAAAAACCTGGAATTTGACAGTTTAGGCAAAAAAATTTTTTAATCTGGAATTTTTAACAATTTCAACATAATGAATAGTAAAATTTCGATTTGAAACAAAAAAGCTATCATATAGATAAAAATATGGATTCCTTCGTGGCAGATCTTTTTAAAGTAAACGACCCACAGGAAATCTTCTCCGACTTACAAACTGACCTTGAACTTAAAGTAATTTTTTCCAAAGATCGAAATAAAAGCTTTTGGACTCAACAAAAACTAAGGCAAAAGTATCAAATTATTTGAGAGGAATTTAGATTGTAGTGTATAGTTTATCCTTCTAGCTATGTTGTTGAGAAAGCTTTCAGTTTAGTTATCAACATCTATAGCAAAATATCTAATCTAGATATTTGTAAAGGAGGTGACTTGAGGCTTTATTTGACTGATTTAGAATCAGATTAGAAAAACTTGCAAGCATTCATGAACCTCATCCTTCGCATTATATTAGAATTCAGTAGCAGACATTATTTTATGAAAGTTTTTTTATTTATTTGATCTTTTAAAACAGTTCTTGTTTAACCTGGTTTGTATTGTATTTAAGCAGTCTTTTTATATTGATATTTCTTTTAAGTTATTTATTCTATAACAGGTTTGCATAATGCCTAATAAATATCAATTATGATAGACTTCCTCTTGAGTTTGCACTTTTTACCCAAAAAAAGTGCAAACTTATACTTTCTTAAATTTAACTTAAATTAAGTCTATTACTAACTAAGTATTATTAAAACAAAAAATACACAATATTTGATAGCTTATATAGATCTTTTTTTTATGAATGTTTGTTTTGTTTTAGTTGATTTCATGTGTTTCATAACGTTATTTCATATAACATATTTAAATTTATCCTTTTGTAAAAAAATGGTAATAACTTTTGAGTTCACACTTTTTTATTTTGTTCAAAGTGCGAATTGAAGAGGAAGTCTACTGTATTTATAAAATGTTTAATGTTTTAAATATGTTAATAGGTTTTTTTTCACCTGGTTAATTTTGTAGTTTATATTTGTCGATTTACATTACACTAAAAGTTTTTATAGCATAGTGGTTAAAGTATTTTTTTGAAAGAAATTTATTTGACATAATATTGTTATTACTTGTTTAATCTGTATAAATAAAAAAACCTTGATAAACATTAAATTTTTTATTTCAAAATCATTTTTGGTTTTAAAAGAGTATAGATTTGATGTCTCTATTTAAAATGACTTCAAATTTTTCATTTATAAAATTATTAAACTCAAATTTATTTTCTTACTTCATTTATTACTGTTAAAAAATCTATATATGAAATAATTCTAAACTATTATTACAACTGTTTTATGTTTTATCTTATTTTTTAATATATTAGCAATTAGTATATGTTGTTTATTTAAATAGTTCAACACTAGCTTTTAGTTTTTCACTATTTTATTCTGGTAAATTATTATAGGCTAATAACTAAAGAAAAAATATAATTAAACAGTATTAAATAAGCAATCAAAAAGACTGCTACAGTTACAAAAGAAAGTTTTAACACAACTAAAGGAATTTTTTAATTGATTACTTTCTGTTTACAGAATTAACTGTAAAAAATTTGATTTTCTCTTGAATTTAAATGAAGAAAAAAAATGTTGAAATTAAGGTTTAGTTTCCTAAAGGTTATTTTAAGTCAAATACTATTTAATGGTATTCTACTACAAAACATATAGTATAAAAAGTTTAGAATTAAATTCTTAATTATACAACTAACTTGCTTATAATATATCTCAGCATTGAAATTAATAATTTTAGTGCATTAATAGAAGCTATTGATAAACCCAATTTTAATGTGAGATAATCAACCAGTCGGTCAAACTTCCTAAAACTGGATCAGCAATAATGTTTTTAAATATCTACTTTATTAGGTTTAAAAAAATAGGTTCATTCTTTAATAATCTTTTAATCTCTTTTATTTAATTTTAGAATATGCCTATCTATAAAAAAAAATTAATTATTTTTAGGGGCTTAAATAAGTTACTTAGTATTCACTCTAAATGTCCGGAATTCGTTAAATGAGAGATAGTTATAGTGTCAAGTTTCAGTTAAGATTTCAGATGGATAACTTACGGTCCAGATCCAATCAAACTTCTACCCGCCAAGTAACTTGAAACTAGTTGTGCAAAATAAACAAAATTTAGTTTTTTGATGCTTATGATTTTGAAATACACTTTCAATTTGGTTTTCAGTTACTTTAGTATTTCCTAGATCACAATAATAGTAAATCATTTTATTACAATTATTCTCAAGTTTTTTAGTTTTCTATATGTTATTTTTTTAAATTATGCAGCCCGTAATTAAATTTTTTAACCAGTTAAAACAAGAAAATATTTTTTAGTAAATACGAATTGCTGACTACAAAAGTTGTCCACCACTACCCTAAAAGTTTTATTAGTTTTAAAACAATTTATTTTTAAACAGGATTGATTAATGATTACACAAGGCTTTTTAATATTTGAGTATTTTAATACACTTTACTGAGCTTATAAGAAAACAACAGTAACTTATTTTCTCAAGCCCTATAAACTACTTTGAACACAGCCCAAAAGTGCGTGTATAAGAAATACCAGACTAAATTACAACTCGAACACAATTTATTTGGCTAAAAAGTTTGTACTCAAGAGAAAAACTACTTTTTAAAGTCGGTGGGGGCGATTATTTTTCAAATTTCTGAAAAGAAGACGATTTAGTAAATGAGTTTGAGAAACCCTGTATATATCAATTTATATTCTGATATAATGTCCTTACAAATTTAGCGATCAACTAGAAATAGCAAATGTAAATTTGAATTTATCTTTTTTTATTGTAGGTAAAAAGCCAAGATTTTAGCGCAATTAAACAAAATAAATAAATATGAACTAAAAGATATGCCAGTTTTCGCAAAACTTATAAACGTTTTTCACTGAGTTTAAACTGCAACTTCTTTAAAAATCGAAATTTGGCTATTCAATAAAAACTATTTAAACATCTGCTTCAGCATAAAAGCGTTTTTTTGTTTTATTTTAGAGTGAAAAACAGATATTTTAAGAAAAAATTATGAAATACAAAAATAAATACATTTTCATAGAATTCTATTAAAAATCGACTTATTTTAAAACATAAAAAATCTGACACTCCTTCAATATATATACAAATATATACTTTCAAATCATCAGAAACTATATTGAAAAAAAAACTGACAAGAATCTTTAAAATAAAAGTTTTAAAAAGAAAGAAGCATTACAGAAAAAATTTGCCGACCTTTTTTAAAAACATCTTATAAAACTGTTTTTTAATTATCATTGAACAGTTTAAGTAAAATAACTTTTTATTTTGGTTAATAAAACCTTTTGTTTAGTATTTATTGAACTTCTACAATCTGTTAGTAAGCTAAAAAATTAAAAAAAAAATTTTACTTGCTTTACTTACAATTTCCGCACAAATACATTTTTTATATAGAAAAATACACAATGCCAAACATTTTAAAAGAGCTCTTGATCCTTGCAATATAGTACTAAATTATATTTTAACCTTTGAAAGTAATTAGTTTTTGAAAGTTTTTGAAAGTATTTTATTAAATAATAAATAAAAAACTTATAAAATTTTAAAAATTAAAAATATAATTTAACTTAAAATATTAAACGTGTCTAAACAATTGATAAAAAATTAAGATAAGAATGATAGTTTAGAGCTAATTTGTTTTATTTAATATAGTAAAGTTTATAATTTAAATAATAGTTTTAATATTATAAATTATTATCTAAAAAGTCGTTGATAAAAAAATTTTGTATACTTACTAATCGTTAAAAATTTCCAGACTGATGTTTTAAAGTTTCCTTTTAAATCTCAGTTGTAACATATATACTAGTCATAATTTTGTTTAAAAGATTTTTATTAGCAGTAATCTGTTGCACAAGTTCTTAAGAAAGCTTCATGTTTAAGTAGCGTGAATAGCAGTATGATGTAATAGTAATGTATTATTTAGTATAAATACCAACCAAGTATTTACAAAATAAACTTATAGCAAGCAGTGAAGATAAATAACATTTTTTAATTAATTTGTTAGCCATATTTAATTGTAACAACTATAGTTAAAATGTAAAATTATAAAATTCAAAAATTCACAACGAATTTTTTTGTTTTTTTTTTAAGATTTCATATCGTTAGTGCTAATTTTGTATTTAATATTGTTATTTGTCTTAATTATATAATATAAATTAAAAAATAAACTCTTAGTTGTTTTGCCTTATTTTGTTAAATTTATAAGTTTGTATCTTATAAACTTAACAAAATAATGCAAAAAAAATTACAGTTTACTTTTCAATCTATATATCTATTCACTCAATAAGTTATTCTAAATACAATAGTCTGTAATAACTTGTAATGTATATTTTGTCTTTTTTGTTTATATCAATTTATTGGCAAACATATTGATAGTCGAACTACGATTTTTTATGAAATCAGTTAAAACATAATTTAATCTGTTTATAACTCAGTTTTTCAAGCAAGCACTTAATGATTGTGGTTTAGCTTAGTGAACTTAATAATTTGAGCAATTAATTTAATTATAAAGTTGAACTTCGTAGTTTGAACTAATAAACTTAAAAATATGCTTATCTGACGTTTGCGTTGATTTTTTGTTGTTATTAAACCATTTTGTTTTTTAGTTTTGCAAGCTACTTTTTTTGCATTTAATATTTCTCAAGCTTTCTTTTTTGTTTCTCGACTTTTAAATTGAAAATATTTAAAAATTTTCAAATAAAATAGTACAATTAAAAACTTGTACATCTTTTTTCAAATTTAGAAGTATGTACAGTTTTCACAAGATTAAAATTTTCCACTTATATTTTCTGTAAAAAACAGAACAAATCTAAGTTTTTTGATGCTAATGATAATGCTTTTGTATATCTTTAAAACTTTAATTGAACAGAGACCCAAGCAGGGTAAAATGTATTTTAAAAGTTTGCAGAATAACACAAACATACAAAATAAAAAAGATTAGAAAGTACTTAATGTTTTAGTTTAAATTTACAATTTATATACAATTCAAACTTTTTTTAAATTTTTTTACCTTTTTACAAACCTAGTCTCAGCTGACTAAAGTTTAGACTTAAATTAGAAATAAACCTAGAAAAATAAAACTAGTTTGTTAATAAAAATGTATAGATTTACTGTATTAACTTAGACTTGTTTTTTTTGAAAAACATACTTAAAATAAGCGGCCGGAACCAACCCGCTAACAGTAAAACCTTGCCTACTATGTATTTTTAAAGTTATAAAAAGTAAAATTTTTAAGGTGCAAATCAAATAAAATTAGATTCGATTAACAGTTTGTATTTTTGCTGACTAAATACATTTCCAAAGTAATAAAGTACGGTTTAAGTACATATAGATGCATATTTGAAGACTGTTTTATTACATAATTTCTTTATAAAATATTTTTTTACTGTAGTATAACGTTACGAAACCAAACAGCTCACATAACACTTGTTTAAACTTTCGTCCTACGAACCTTTTGTCCTACAACTCGATAACCGAAAGGTTTTTTTGTGCATCAGGTCGTAAGACAAATTGTTTAGAGCGCTTTTTTGTTGTTTTAACATTGTTGAACTTAAAACGTTGCCAACCCATACTTTTTGTAAAATTTATTTTGTTTATTTGTTTTCTTGAAAATTTTATGACGTTTAACAACATACGGAGTTTTGTTAAAAATCCGTTCAAAGTTAATATTTAATGCTTGAAGATTGTAATTTTTTTAGATCTCATTATTTCATCATAAAATTATAAAAATATCTTAAAATGAGATTCATTTACAAACATATCCACTACTAAAAGTTTAATTTAAAGATTAAGTCAATCTCTACCAATTAATTTTTTTTTATGTTTAATAGATAAAGTGCTTTAAAAAACTAATATAGATAAAAAATTTAACTAGTTTTAAATGCTTTTACTAAGACATTTTGATACATAAGATGTCAAAAAATAGTGTATGATACTAAATTAATTTAAAGAATTAGAAAAAATAGTTTATTTTTTAAAAGCTGTCAAACGTTAATTCAGCTAATACTAAAAATTTAGTTCATTATAGTTTTTTGTTAATTGGTATTTATTTTTGCAAAATTTAAAGCAATCGCAAATCGTTTATGGTGTACAAGTTGATGGTTTTATACCATTAAAGAAATACTTTTGAAAACCACTATCATCTAAGGACTATTGTAGAACGTAGTTTTGATCATGATGATACCAACACATAATTTCATATACTAAGATAAATGATCAAAAATATATTTAACCGTTTAATGTAATTATTCTGTTATATTATAATTCTGTTCGAGAGCTAAAATTTATGACAGAAGACGCAATATCTTTCGATTTAAATTTATTTTGAAAACTTGAATGATAAATTGTATCGTGTGACTTACGAGTCAAGTTCAGATAAAAATATAAAAATTTTTAACAATATTATTTAATGAAACAAAGTAGTTTTGCAACTAAAACTTATTAAAATTTCAGTTTTCTGTTTAAATTTTTCACTTTAGAATACAAACAGTTAACACGTAAACAACATCCTCAATTGTAAATTTTATTGAATTTTTTTAGTTTCTGAAGGTTAAAATCACAAAAGTATACACTTATCCAAGAAAAACACTTTGTTTAAGTTTTTCTCCATTTGAATTTTTAGCCTAGAAAAAAAGTTTTATGAAGGTCAAATGTCGAAGGTGTTTAATAAACATTAATTTTAAATAAACTTTTATTATTAACAAATTCTATAAATTAACTTATCAATAAAATATTTATTTTCCATAAAATTAGTATGGTTTTTTATTTTTCAGGGAGGAAAATTTATAAGAAATATAATGATAACATTAAGCAACTTCAATAGTTTAAACTAGCTATGAGTTTTTAGTTAATTTTTATAATTAATTAACTATTTTCGTAAAACTTTGTTGCATAGTTTTTGAGTTGTAACTTATAGATCTAACATAAGTATTTAACTTCTTTGTAAGTAATTACTTATAGATATAGTTTTTTTAATTAATTAAATAAATCAACAATTATCATAATGTTCTAATCTTAAGTTAACCAATGTAGATAACTATACCAGTGTAGACATACATTACATTTTTTTTTGTTGTTAATACATTTTATTGAGGACCCTTAACAAACAAAAACATAAATAGTTTTCACAACAAAAAAGTTGTACATACTTTGTTGTTCTATAGAACCCCTTAATATGTATACCCTACAAAGTGCTTAAATTTTAAAAGTATTTTAAAGCTATACGAGCATGATGTTCACTGATATTTTGTTTATTTAAAAATATTTGTTTATTAACAACTTACACAACTGACAGTTTACAAAAACTATCTTGTTTTTACTCCTACATCTCTGTAACTTTATTTAAAAACCTTTCATAAACACCAAACAAAGATTTTAGTAATTTTTTCCTTACGTATCTCAAATTTTATTTGAAAGTAATTCTCTTATTGTTTTTGTAAAATTTTAACTTTATTAAATATTCAAAATTTTTACTTTTACTCTATATTTATTTATATTTATATATCATAAACATTAAACATTTTTATTCAGTTTATCAATTCATAAAAAACATTTAATAAGATGTGTCTATTAATTAATTAATCTTCAACAATATTAGATTTTTAGAAGATTATTAGAGTGTACAAATAGTACAAAAAGCTTGGAATTCAAATGTATTTAAAACTACTTCTGAAAATTTAATTTTAGAAAAATGTGTTAGAACGTTAGGAATATAATCAAGGCAGTGAAACTTAGTTAAGTAATTTAACTCAAAGTAAAATAATAATTATAAAATTAAGAATCTAAATGTGATATTTTAATTTTTTGAGAGTGTATCAGAATAAGTTTCAATATCACTATTACATTTTAGTTTTAAAATTCTTTTAAAGACTTCCATTTCATATTGTTTATTAGTTTTGACGAAACAAGGATAACCTAAAATTTATAATAAACATATGAAAATTAAAAACTGTATACTTTGATGGATATTAAAAGCAGCTTATTGTACTTTAATATTAAACAAACTTAGTAAATTAAAATATTATTTCTGTTAAAGACTAGTAGCTAAAATTCGGCTAGCAATAATTTTAATTTTTTAATTGTAATCACTCAATTTTTTCGTTCAAAACTAGTTACATTTTATAGTTTATCCAAATGCAATTTTCAAATTAAAACAACTTGTGACCTTTAACATATTTATACTGTTTTTACATAAGACACATTAACTAAATATTATCAATTTTATTATACCTTATCTTTAAGTTAGGATTTATAAAAAGAGTTTAAAAATAAGTGAAGCTAATTTGATAAAAAAAACTTAACAATTACTTTGTGCGATTTATCTTAACAGAAGTCATACATCAAATTTTTAACTCTATTATTAAGGCATTTCATATATTTAAATAGCTAATTTCATTATAGCACTCATTTTTCAATTTAACATTTGAAATAAGTTAATTATATAACCTTATACAATTTACTTAAAAACAAAATAGCTAATATGTTACACAAGAGCCGATTATAACAGTAAACTATAGTTGTAAACAAGACTTTTATTTATAATTTTGTCTAAATATTTAAATTAAACAACTTATTTTAACTAATATACCTCAAGATTTATATAGTTTAGATATTTACTTTATTGTAACCAAAGCAACTCATATCACACTAGAAACAATTATTAAGAAAATGTTGATAAAATATTAAAAAGACTAAATTTTTTTTTAATTAAAAATTTAAGTTATTTTGGTTAAAAATTCAACTAGAAATTGTATTTGTAAAATATTAAAAGTAATTAGCTTTAAAATGAAGTCATAATGAAAGTAGTAAAACTTTTAAATAAAACTATAGAATAGCAAAATATACTACAACTGATAGCAAAAATATTGTTATGGTGTTTACATTTACTTAAATTTACACTCAAGAATTATATCACACCCAAAATATATTTGTAATGTATTAAAACTTTGAAATACAATAAAAAATATAAGTCAAAAATAAACAAATGGTAAACTTTGTAAAAAATAAATTTTTCACATAATATCGTGTGTGACTTGACATTGTTAATCACTGATAATGAATTTAAAAACTTAAGAACAGATATAGAAAATAAATTCACAACTTATAGTTGAAAGCTCAAGCATATTTGTTCCAAGCGAAGCATTGCTTCAAGTAATCTCTACAAAAGCAATTTTCGTTGTTCTGATAGGCTAATTGATTCTGTTTTGATGTGATAAAACAATGTAATTTCAATAAATTGCATGAGCATTGTGGTTCCACAGTAGCTGTTTAAAATATTTTACATTTAGTTTGATATTTAATTTAAGCTTAATATCGTTTTTGAACTATGTGTTTAATTGTTAATTTTGTAACGTTAATTTTTTTTAACTCTGAATAAGCAGAATCAATTTTTACCTAAGTAGTAATTCTTTATTTATAAGTTAACCAGCTTTAGTACAGTGAAAATAAAATGAAATACATCAAAGTGTTGTTTTTAAATCCTAATAAATACACAAAAGACAACTATAGTAATTTTAATTTCTGTTAAAAAATGAGCTAAGACTATTTTTTTTTCATGCGTATAGTTTTGTATTTTCGTTTTCTTACAAAAAGCAATAAGCATTTTATTTAGTGTATAAACTTGCGCAGTAACGTAATATAAGTTAGATTGTTATATACTAAAAAAAATAAACAACATTTTACTGATTTTGATGAAAATACAAGCTTTTAAATTCGTTTTTAAAAATAGTATGGTTTAATACCTTGAGTAATCATAGCATTTTATAAAATATGTTTTTAAGATTAACTTTCTTTAAATTCTGTAGAACTGATATGAAATAAAAACTGTAAAACTAACTTGTGTGATAAGTTCTAACATGCTCAGGGTTGAAACATTGGTAAAAATTATTGACCCATACTGTTTTTGTTGTTCCCTCAAACTTTATTGAGGTGTTATAACAGTTTTCTTCTGAGATGCATGGGCTATACGGTTTGCAGTGAGAAGCTAAACATATTTTATTTATTTTAAGAAAACAAACAGATTATTCGCGTAAAGTAGTAGTTGATTCTTAAATCAAGTAAAAATTTAAATTACTTGAAAATTTAAATTATGTTTAATATAATCTCGTTACTATATTCATTTAATGTTAAAAAATATTCGTAGTCCTATGTATAGAAGTAACAAAAGATTATCAATTATTGTAGGGGACATAACAAAAAAAAATGAATAAAAGAGGTTAGTTAAAACTAACTGTTAATAGGGTCTAGATTGTTAATTCTTAGTCTTCCTTGAAGCCAAAACTGTTTTTCTGTTTCTTGTTGCTCTACTACGTAACATTGTGCTTTCCGTGCAGTTCCGTTACAGAACTCTATATAAAAAGGTACAAATTAACGTTTCTGTGCCCCTAATTTACATGCAAATCATTAATTTTGTGTTTTATACAAGTAACCAAGTAATAAGTAAATAAAACAGACCTTTTATTAACAAAGTTTTAAACTTGTTAATATTTGGTTTCTTATATTTTTTAACATACAACATATAAAGTTTAATAATACTAAAAGTGAAAAAAAACCATAGTAATGAATTAAATTTAGAAATTCATATGAACTCATTTTACAATCTTTGTTTATTTGTAACATTAAAAAAACGTGATCAAAAGTTATGTTTACAAAACATATTAATATAAAGACAACACAAACCATTAGTTCATAAATTTTATATTTATATTAAGAGCTAATTCGATTTAAAAGTTCAAAGCTTTACAACTCGTATATTTTTATGTTTTGTTATCGAAGTTAAACTTACTATTCTTCACCTCCGTAATTATCGCACACTCTTTTGGTGTGATGTTCATATCTTCGCAATTAAACACATTTTTGCATCCGCACCAGGAAACGTCTGTATAAAAACAAATAGCAAAATTAAAAGTGAAAATTTCATGACATTTTATATTAGTAACTTTGAAGCACTTAAAAGTGTAAAACTTAATCATTTTCAGTAATCATTATCTGTCACCGTACACAAATTTTACAATTAATCAAGAAATACTTTTGTAGCAAAACTAAATTCTGAAACAAATACTTGTTTGATGCTTTTTAAAATAAAACTTCCGTACAATTTGACATGATTAGTGTTTTATACTTTGATTAGTATCAAATATAAATACTAAAAATAACTAATCACTTACTTAAACAGTTTAGTCTGTAAGAATAAGTTTGATAGTAAAAATTTTTTATAGTTTTTAAAATGTTTATACTAATCATGTTATATAATTTAAATACACTATACATATTTTTTAAACTAACTCTTTTGTATTATCTCGCTTATAATTTCATCTCGTGATAGCTGGTTTGATTTTCCTTTAGCCTTTTTTAATATGATAACGTAAGTTACTGATATTAAAAAAACTATGTTTAATTCTTTAAAAGACTTATAAGAATATGTCGGATATTAAAGCTGAAATGTAGTATTATTTGTTTAGAATTCATATAAAAAAAGTATTTGATTTTTATAAATATAAAATAGGATTGAAAACTTTAATAAATTTTAAAAAAGATATCAATACTAGATTATTATCGGTATAATAAAATAATGACTGATAATTAATTAATAAACTTTTAATTTATATTTTAATATATTAAAAAAAAGCTTCAAACAATATGGAATAAAATTATAATACAAATTGTTCTTTATCTAGTTGATCTAAATGAAAATAAACTGTTTTATAAAATAAACTTATATTTATTATTTAAGAACTTACAGCATACAATGACCTTATATTTCGACTTAAAGCTATTGTTTTATTATTGACATTTGAATTGTTAACAAGGTTTTTATTCTCCTTAGTTGCTTCTTGAGTAGCGGTTTTCTGGTAAATTAGCTTTTATTTACATTATTATTTAAAAACTTTTTGTATTTGACTTACTTCAAAAGTATATAATTTTTCAAATGGGTCTTAATATTAAGATAATGTTTAAAAATGTATACTTATTGTAGTTAAAAATAAAAAACTTTATAGTAAGTAACTTTTAAAGTAACTTTTGAACTTAGAGGTAAATTATAAAAAATAAATTGATATAGTCCTAACATTCCAATTTTTAAATAATATATTTAATCATATCTTGATAAAAAAACTATAATAAACTACAAATTAATTTTTATTAGCCATTAAGAATTATGACTTAAAAAATCACTACTTACTTTATGTCAAAGTAACAAATAGAATTAAATATGGTGTTTTTTATTTTTTCTTTATTTGATACTAATCAACATAAAGAATAAAAAATTATTTATAGTATTAAACGAATTAAAACATAACTTACAGTATTCTCTATGATATTTTTGTGTAGTAGACTGTGAGGAGTTGAATTCACTATTTCAATAAAGAAAAAAGTAAAGACGATTAGACTAACTTTGTTTAAGATCATCATTAAACTTTACATAAATCTGAAACGTTAACCATTTGCAACAAACAAAAAATAAGAATAATATTAAAAATACATCTAAGTATGTTGAATTTTGTGCTAACAAATTTTCAGGGTATCATTCTACTGAACAAATTTACTATAAATTTACTAACTTATTAAAAGTGAACCACATTTTTATATCATTATAAATATAAAGATTTTGATATTTATGAATGGAAATAGCAACAAAAAATGTCAAAAATAATAGAACCACGATTTATTAAAGTTATTATAGCTTTGAACAAAGTTCTATCTAAAACTTCTAATTTTACAGCTTGAAGCACGGTAATATTGTTGCTAATTTTATTTTCTGCTACTTAATAATAAATAAAGTTATTTATTTTAAATGCTTTATAACTTATTAAAAAAAATTAAATTGATGTTGACACAATCAATTTAATTTTTTTGTTGTTAAATGTTCACCAAAACAGTTTAAAATTTTTAAAACTATGTTTAGAAGTTTAATTCTACATATGCTGATTTTAGCAAAAAGTTGTAATACTTAAATAATACAGTATTTACTCTAAACTGGCTTAAAGTAATTAAAGAATTCATTATTTCTCGCTTATTTATACTGGTTTTGAAAGAAAAAAAGTCTACAGATGTTGTTTTTTTGATATGGTAATTAAAAAAAACATGATTAAATAAAAATACATAGCAATTACAAAACATTAAGTTCAACAGCTGCAAAATATAACATTCGATATTAAAAAAACATTAAATTGCTTAGTAGAAGAAAATTGAAATTTAATTATAGATATTTTGGTCACCATGTGATAAAATGTATAAAATTCACTAGCTGCAAGCTATTAAATATATATTGAAACGACAACAAACAAAATACTTTAAAAAAATTTTTTTGTTTTAACATGCTTTTTACACAAAATCAAGTCTTCATGATATACTAACCAGTTTGATTTGTTTTTATAGGATTTTCAAACATGAAATTAAAACGACAAATCAATTTTTAACAAAGTTTAAAGTCGTTTATAAAACAACAAATTAAAAAATAATTTAAAATTTTGCTTGGTAGTTTTTTACAAGCTTCAGATAAACTTCCACATTTTAAGGTTTTTACATATAGTTTTTAATACTAAAGTCAACGTATAAAAGAAAACAGCATTTGGCGTGTAAATAGTATAAAGATTATTTAAGATGTTCCTTATACTAGTTTTTACTTTTAATAAACTTTAATAACATTATTTTAGGAGTTAAACGTATTTTTCTATTTAAAAACTGTTATCACATTAGCATTAAAAATTTGAAACTTTTTAAACGTTTAAACTTTAAACCTTACTTTACATGGTTGTTTTGATGTAAAAATTGATTTGTATGTGTAAAAAAATATGCTGACATAAAAACTAAAATTAATTTTTACTTGTTTGTTGTTAAATTGTACAAATTAGATACTTTTATCATTTTTGTGTTATTTAAGTTTAACGTAGTAAACATACTCTAAAGTATTAAAAGAACAATGAAATAGAAACAATTTTTTAATTATAAATTGAAAATAGTAAACACTAAGACTTCAAAATGTGTTTTATGCACAAAAAACTGACAAATTAGACAACAATAATAACGTGTAGGTTTCCGAAATTTGTATAATTTAGAAAATTTTTATTTAGTAGTAGTTAGTAATTTATTTTTGCAGAGTTAATTTCAATGTTATAAATGTGTACCTAAAAAATATTTTATTACTTAATCAATAATTATTTATAACGTATTCAAAGAAAAAACATTATTAAAATGATCATTTATCGTTTTGTTTAAATTAACCCACATTAGCATAACAAAATAACTAACTTTAATTAATTACTACTTATTTAATTAAAAGTGTTTTGAAGACTGTTTATATTGAAATTTAATAAATAAAAGAAATCGCTTTTACAATTAATACAAACAAGTCTATCTTTTACTTGTGTTTATTAATAGTAATATGTAAAAATTAAACATAGTTTTAAATTTGGTGCTTGTGAATTTAAATTTAGAAAGTGTTGTAAAATTTAGGTGTAAAATTGTAATTTTTTTAAAAACTACGAAAATATTTAAAAATAGTACTTATTTAGATTTTTTCTCCAAATATGAATCTTTTGTAAAATTTTATTTTAGATAAAAATAAATAACTTATGCAAAATCAAATAGTTTTACTTAAATCAAAATTACTTGCCTATCAATTAAAACTCATAGAAAAGTAAATTCAATAAAAGTGCATGTTTTATAAAACCGCTTCAGTAATTTTTAATGTAGTATAGGACTCTATAATCGAAAGGTAAATCGTACACTAAGTTCTTTGAATAACCTTTTTGGGTGGTCAGATCATGTTAAATCATGTTAATGTTTACTATTTTTCTACTATAAATTTGTAAATAGATATCACTTAAAAAATAAAAACAGATAAACGTTTGTACAACAAAAACAATACAAATATAATTAAGGTGTTTTTCAATTACCATGTGATAAGAAATATAATGTTGTACAGCTGCAAAAACATAATTACTTGATGAAAAATAAATCAAAAAGTAATTAAATGTAACATGTTACTTTTTTAAACATCATACACATGATTAAGTCATGATGATTATAAAATTATTTTAATTCAAAATCGCAGCTGTAAAAAGTTTGAAAAGCTTGTCATATTTTTAAACTTTATACAGAATTTGTACTTTATTAAATAAGTTGTTATATGTTTTGATTTTTATTAAAAAATTCTTAACTTTATTAAGAAAAGTAATAAATACATTTTTTTAACTCCTGAAAAAAAATATGTTATACAAAATACTTTAAAACTGTGTATGAAGTTGATATAAGTTAAAAAAATTTGATACCATTTGTAACAAAGTTTGCTTGGTAGCTTTGGTAAGCTTACAAGTAAAGCAAACTAGTAAGTTTAATTATTATCTACATTACTAATTTGCTTAGTCAAAATATTAAATTTAGTTATGATATATTAAACTTATTCATATTTTTCGGCTTATTTTTAATTTAAAATTTTTTATTGTTTTAAGTCGTTTTATCGTTAAAGTTTTGTTTCAAAGCTCTTTAAGTATTTTTTACCAAGTTTTTTTGTTCTATAACGTCCTTACACAATCGCCCTGTAACTATAAATAATGATGTTTTTTATTTTTATTCTAAACTTGTATGTTAAACTTACTATAATGATAATATGTTTACTGCCAAGTTTCATTGCAAAGCATCACTTTAGATATAATAACAAAACGACAACCCAATGCACTTTATATATATAGAGATAGGTATTAGTAGTTGTTTAGGCAAAACTAAAACTAGAAGTACAAATAAGTGTTTGTTCTGACTATGTTATTATTTTATTATTGTTCATGTTTGTTTGAACACTATACAGTTATCAAGCTAAGTCTTATATACTATTTTTGGTTAAAATGTCAATATTTTAGCATATGTAAAATCAAAATACTACATTTTTTACAAAATTATGAGATTTAGCGCAAAGCTAACTGAAGGGTTTTCACTTAGTTTAAATGTTTTTGATGTCTTTTTTTATCAGAAAAAATTTATTTAATAAAAAGCTATAGAAAAACTAATTGATCGTAAAATGTATTGTAACTTATTATTTCGAAGTTAGAAACAAATAAAAATAAAAATTAAACATATAATAAATTCTCAAAAAACAGTAAAGGTTTTTGCTAAAATTTCATATGTAAATAAAAGAACGTTACTTTTATATTAAGTTGAAACAAGTCTAACTTTTATTAGTAATGAAAGTTAGTAGTAATGTAAAAAATTAACAAAATGATAAATTAACCTTTTTTGAATCTACATTTAATTAGTTTTGAAACGTTAAAGTTTTATATTGTAATCGGTTATTAAACTTATTAAGTTAAATTCGTCATAAAAGTACACATGTAATATTATTTATTCATGTACATTCTCAAATTTAAAAACAAGTATGTTTTGTACAATTTTATACATTTAAAAAAACATCAATTTAAGGAAAAATATGATAGTTTTACTTTAATCAAAATTACTTGCGTATTAATGTAATTTCTAAAAAAATGTAAATTAAATAAAGTTAAATATTTTGTAAAATAGTTTTAAAATTTTAAATGTGGTATATGACTCTATAATCAAAAGGTAAACCGTACCTTAAGTTCTTCTGATAAATTCTTTTGATGGTAAGATCAAATTTATTTTCACTATTTTTCAAACATAAGTTTGTACATAGGTATCAGTTAAAAAAAAGAACAGGAAAACGTTTTTACAACACAAACTAAACAATTATACTTAATTCTTTAAGTGCTTTTATACTTGAAAACTTTTCACTATATATTTAAGTGTCTACAAAACAAAATAAAATAGTCATAAAACAAATTTTTGGTTTACTTTAGCTATTTACACCTAAGTACTAGTATAAAAGCTTGTTATAAAAGATTAAACACAGAATACAAAACATAGAGTTTTACTAAAAAAAAAAACATATTGACTAGAAAAAACTTAAATAGTTATTTTGTTTTTGCACTACTTTTTTTGTAATGGAAGAAAAGATAAATGAACAAAATGCGGTTTCATTAGCTTTTACCATTAGGTTTACCAAATTTTTTGAAACAAAAACATTTGTACGAAAACCTATAAGCATGTTTTTTATGCAGGATTGGTGTTGGTCATAGGGTAAAGCTGTTGTTATTACCTATTTTACTTATATTTTTATATTATTTGTTTACAATGAGTTTGTTTTTTATTCATAATATCTTAATATGTGAAGATTTTTTCAGAGTTTGTGGTTTTACTCCTAACTTTCAAAGGTTTTTCAATATCTCTGTTTTTTTCATCTTTATATTAACAATTTTTAACTAGTTTATAAAGTTACAAAAATTATATTAGAACATTTGTTTTTTCTATTTACCTTTACATTTTGAAAAATAGTTTTTAAGTTTTATTTGTATTACTACTGTAAACTTGGTACATTATGTGTGGATTTTTACAAATTTAGTTGTTTTACAAAAGTTAAGTTTTCTATGGTTAAAATTATGCAAATATCATATGAAAATAAAACCACTGACTTAATACGTTTGACAATCAAAGCTATTAATAAAGTCAATCAATCTGAAGTTCAGTTTGTTACAAAGAGTCCCAGATAAGTACCACACAAAAAAAGAAAAACTTTGAATGATATTTTCAGACAACTATGTAAAATATAAAGTTTTTTTTAACTTGTTTTTAAATTTAACTGTAATTTTTTTTTTTAAACCATTGTTGTTGCCAGTATAAAGGAATTCATATTTTAAATATTTATGAAACGTACCAAGAATGTGGATTGTAAAAATTAATTAAATACTTAAATATTATTTTTATTCTTATTTATTTAGTTTTATGTCATTTACTAAAGTGAAAAAAAAAATTAAACAAAATCAGTAGATATACTGATGACGTCACTAAGACAACATTTGCAACAAAGTAGGTCAGAAAGAATTATTCGACAGTGATGACGTTACAGACACAACGTCTGCAGCCAAGAAGTCACAAAGAATTGTTCGACAATGATGACGTCACAGAGACGACATCTGAAGCCAAGAAGTCACAAAGGCTTATTGACAGGGATGACGTCATAGAGAGAACGTCTGCAGCCAAGAAGTCACAAAGAATTATTCGACATTGATGACGTCACAGAGACAACATCTGCAGTCAAGAAGTCACTAGGACTTATTCAACAGTGATGACGTCACAAAGAGAATGTCTGTAGCCAAGAAGTCACAGAGAATTATTCGACAGTGATGACGTCACAAAGACAGCCTCTGCAGCCAAGAAGTCACAAAGAGTTATTCGACAGTGATGACGTCAAAAAAACAATGTCTGCAGCCAAGAAGTCACAAAGATTTATTCGACAATGATGACGTCACAAAGACAATGTTTATAGCCAAGCACTCGATAAAACTTATTCAGAAGTGAAGACGTCACAAAGACAAAGTCTGCAGCCAAGAAGTCACGAGGAATTATTCGTCAGTGATGACGTCACAACGACTATGTTTGAGGTCAAGAAGTCACTAAGAATTATTCGACAGTGATGACGTCACAAAGACAACTTCTACAGTCAAGAAGTCACAAATAATTATTCGACAGTGATGATGTCACAAAGACAAAGTCTGCAGCTAAGAAGTCATTAAAATTTATTCGACAGTGATGACGTCACAGAGACAACGTCTGAAGCCAAGAAGTCACAAAGACTTATCATACAGTGATGACGTCACAAAGACAACGTCTGCAGCCAAGATGTCACAAAAATTTATTCGACAGTGATGACGTCACAAAGATAATGTCTGCAGCCAAGAAGTCACAAAGATTTAATCGACAGTGATGTAGTAACAGAGACAACGTCTGCAGCCAAGAAGTCACAAAGAATTATTTGACACAGATGAAGTCACAAAAACAACGTCTGCAGCCAAGAAGTCACTCTGTGACGTCATCACTGTCGAATAATTCTATCTAACTTCTTGACTGCAGACGTTGTCTCTGTGATGTCATCACTGTAAAATAAGTTTTAAAACTTCTCGGCTGCAGACGTTGTCTTAGTGACGTCATCACTGTCAAATAAGTCTTTATGACTTCTTGGCCGCAAATATTGTCTTTGTGAAGTCATCACTGTCGAATAAGTCTTTGAGACTTTTTGGCTGCAGCAATTTTTTTTTTGACGTCATCACTGTCGAAAAATTCTTTGTGACTTCTTTGCTGCAGACGTTATCTTTGAGACGTTATCACTGTGGAATAAATATTTGTAAAATATTGGCTGCAGACATTGTCTTAATGACGTCATCACTGTCGAATAATTCTTAGTGACTTCTTGGCTGCAGACGTTTACTTTTTTGACGTCATCACTGTATAATAAATCTTTGTGACTTCTTGGCTGCAGACGTTGTCTTTGTGACGTCATCACTGTCGAATAAGTCTTATTGACTTCTTGGCTCAGACAACGTCTTTGTGACGTCATCACTGTCGAATAGTTCTTTTTGACCTCTTTGCTGTAGATGTTGTATTAGTGACGTCATCACTGTCAAATAATTCTTAGTGACTTCTTGGTTCAGGCGTTGTCTCTGTGACGCCATCACTGTCGAGTAAGTCTTTTTGACTTCTTGGCTGTAGACATTGTCTCTGTGACATCATCATTGTCGAATAATTCTTTGTGAAGTCTTGGCTGCAAATATTGTCTTTTTGACGTCATCACTGTCAAATAAGTCTTTATGACTTCTTGGCTGCAAACGTTGTTTTAGTGACAACATCATTGTCGAATAATTCATTGTGAATTCTTGGCCGCAAACATTGTCTTTTAGACGTCATCACTGTCAAATAAGTCTTTATGACTTATTGGCTTCAAACCTTGTTTTAGTCACGTTATCACTGTCAAATAAGTCTTAGTGACTTTTTGACCGAAACATTGTCGTTGTGACGTCATCACTGTTGAATAATTCTTTGAGACTTCTTCCCTGCAGACGTTATCTTTGTGACGTCATCACTGTCGAAAAGTTCTTTGTGACTTCATTGCTGTAGATGTTGTCTTTGTGCCATCATCACTATCGAACAATTCTTAGTGACTTCTTGGTTCAGACGTTGTATCTGTGATGCATCACTATCGAATAAGTTTTTGTGACTGCTTGGCTGCAAACATTGTTTTGAGACGTCATCACTGTCGAATAAGTCTTTGTTATTTCTTGGCTGCAGACGTTGTCTTTGTGAAGTCATCACTGTCAATTAAGTTATTATGACTTCTTGGCTGCAGACATTGTCTCTGTGACGTCATCACTGTCAATTAAGTCTTTTTGACTTCTTGACTGCAAACCTTGTTTTTGTGACGTCATCACTGTCCAATAAGTTTTTGTGACTGCTTGGCTGCAGACGTTGTCTTAGTGACGTCATCACTATCAAATAATTCTTTCTGACTTCTTTCCTACAGACGTTCATTTTGTGACGTCATCACTGTCGAATAAGTCTTAGTGACTTCTTGGATGCAGACGTTGTCTCTGAGACGTCATCACTATCCAATAATTCTTTCTGACTTCTTGGCTTCAGACGTTGTCTTAGTGACGTCATCACTGTTGAAATATTTTTTGTGACTTATTGGCTGCAGATGTTATCTCTGTGACGTCATCACTATCGAATAATTCTTTCTGACTTCTTGGCTGCAGACGTTGTCTGTGTGACGTCATCAATGTCTAATAATTCTTTGTGACTTCTTGGCTGCTGACATGTCTCTGTGACGTCATCTCTGTCAATAAGCCTTTGTGACTAATTGGCTTCAGATGTTGTATCTGTGACGTCATCTCTGTAAATAAGCCTTTGTGACTTCTTGGCTTCAGATGTTGTCTCTGTGACGTCATCACTGTCGAATAATTCTTTTGACTTCTTTGTTGCAAACGTTGTCTTAGTGACGTATATCTACTGATCTTGTTTAATTTTTTTTCTCACCGTAGTAAATGACATAAAACTATTAAAAAAAGAATAAAAATAATATTTAAGTTTTTTATTAATTTTTACAATCTATATTATTGGTAAGTTTCATAAAAATATAAAATATGAAATCCTTTATATTGTCAACAACAATGGTTTAAAAAAAAAATTACAGTTATATTTAAAAACAAGTTTAAAAAAACTTTATATTTTACATAGTTGTCTGAAAATATCATTCAAAGTTTTTTTTTTGTGTGGTACTTATCTTGGTATTTTTGTAACAAACTAAACTTCAGATTGATTGACTTTATTAATAGCTTTGAGTGTCAATGGTATTAAGTCAGTGGTTTTATTTTTAAATGATGTTTGCATAATTTTAACCTTAGTAAAACTCAACTTTTAAGCTTAGTTTTTTTAAATCTGTAAAACAAGTAAATTTGTAAAAATCCACACATAATGTACCAGTTTACAGTAGTAATACAAATAAAACTTAAAAACTATTTTTCAAAATGTAAAGGTAAATAGAAAATACAAATGTACTAATATTATTTTTTGTAACTTTGTAAACTACTTAAAAACTGTTAATATAAAGATGAAAAAAACAGAGATATTGAAAAACCTTTGAAAGTTAGGAATAAAACCAAAAACTCTGAAAAATCTTTACATATTAAAACATTATGCATAGAAAACAAACTCATTGTAAACAAATATTATAAAAATACAAGTAAAATAGGTCTAACCTATGACCGACACCAATTCCAGGATTTTTTTTTTTGAATTTTTCTTCTTATTTTTTCAAATAAGACTAACTTTTCAAATTTATCAATGTTTTATTTAGAAAATTGATAATAAAATAATATTTATTAAAACTAGCCAGAAAAATATCATTCAAATTTAGAAAAACATCTGTTATGACATTATTAGAAAACCTAAAAATGTCCTTAGTTTTTCATAAATAAAAAAGCTATATTGAGTCAGCCTGATATCAAAAATAAAAGTCTAAATATCTTAGAGTTATCCAGGGTACTTTAAGTGTGTGGCAACAATGTACAATTCAAATCTTTCAACATTGTTAAAAAATGCAATAAAAACTTTAACTAAGGTAACCATTTATAAATCTTTACAACAAGTTTTAGTTAAGAAATAAAGTTCTAAAATACAATAAAAAAACTATGATTTGTTTATTTTAATCTTGAAAAATTAAAAATAAACAGCTTATAAAGTAAGTAAATAAAACAATATTCATTGACAATTTAGTGTCAAATTCTAAGTTTACTGCATTTTAAGAACTAACTTCTTTAAACCGTTGTGAATAAGATCTTCACAATTTCTTTTATGGCTTTTATAATTTTATAATCTTATATTTAGACAATTTAAACATTTTGAGTCTGGACTATATATTTAAAGCAATTAAATGTTCTATTTACATTTTTATTTAATTCTATTGATTCTAGTGTAAGTTTCCATAAAATTTGAAAGAAAATTCATACCTAAAATCTTTAAAAACCAACTTGTTCAACAATTGTCAATTCAAGATTACGCTTTTTCACCTAGAAAGTTTTTCAGAGCTTTTTTTATTGACAAAAAAATTAAGCACACAAATATATATAATGAGATTAGGTTATAAGAATATAATTAGTTATTAATCGATTAGTAATTACTTGCTTAAGAAATTAAAAGGGAAATAAATTTGTTAAATGTAAAACAAAATTAAACAAAAATACTCTTCAAATAAAACAAGATAATACTTTTAAAAAATTGCTAGTATAAAAATATATACAAAGATATAAAACTTCAGATGGTGTAATAAAAAATAATTACGACAATAAACAAAATAAATATCAAAAATAAAACTAAAAATAACTAGATCTAAAGTAGGGGCTTATTTTAAATAAAACGGCCTAGGCTTGAATTGACAATTGTTGAAGAAATTATATTTAATAATTAAGTTATTTTTATTAAGCACTCTTAATCGTATAGTTTTATAACATATGCATCTTAAAATAGTAAGTAAATATATATTTTAATATTTTTTGACTATAGGGTGATATTTGTTTAACAGAACATATTCTTTAGTTTAAAATATTTAATTATAAAGACTTTTTATGATAAGCAAACACTCTCCCAAAAACAAACTTCTCTTACAACTCTAAAACCGACCATTAAACATTTACTTCATAAAAAAATACTAAATAAAATTATCCATTAGAAAGTCAGTAACTTGGTAAAAACAGTCATCAGTTTGCAATTTTATTCTATCTTTGCACCAGTTTTACATACAAATTTGTTATAATAATTGTAATACCTCAACAATATAATAGCTAAACTTATTATCATACCTACAAGTTAATTTTATTATTAATCCTCTTTTTATGTCAAATAGCGGTCATTTCAGTTTTTATAAGCCGGCAAGCTTATTTTTATTACGTTAGTTCTATATAAAATATAGTTGAAATAAAAATTGTATACAAATTTATAGCAGTCATTATTACGACAGAAAACACTATGTCTTAGTATACTTTTTTACTTGATAATTATGTAAAGTTTTTAATGTTAGATATAAACTACATTAAATAAATCACATCTATTTTATCTAACAAATCAATAACAAAACTATCATATTCTTAGCCCTTTACTTTGTATTTGATATATAATATATAATATTCCTAATCAACTTGTTAAAATTGGGGTTTTATATATATTTATTCATATTTAATAATCGCTAAAGCGATAAAAATTTCTACTAGTCATAATTACCACATTCAATATAGAATTCTCCTTGTTTTTGAACAGACTAAAAACTATAGTTTTTAAACTTAGATAAATAATTATTACTTTGATATGAGTACTTAAAAAATAGTTTAGTTATAGTAAAACTGACAGTAGACATATTTTTAGAGCAAACCTATAGGAAGCATTAAAAGTAGACACTAATAAAAGTTAAGCGTTTGATTAAAGTAGTGATGAATTATATCAAACTTTATATTTTAGATAAGTATCTCTAACAAATAATTCTTACTTAGTTAAATTGTTTTAGTAATAGAATTTCGAAGTATACATAAAAAACAAGATACAATGTAAATATTATAATATATTTGAATTAGTTCGTGTTATAGTTATTAATATTATAAAGTCATTAGTATATAATTTTGACTATGGTCATGTTATGATAGTATATTATTACACATTGATATCAAACTTTAATTATTTTATTGTGAAATCATTAAAGTTTATTAAGCTATTTTTAAAAATTTGTTTAACTTTTTTCTTAATTTTTGTTATGTAAACACTAAAAGCTACTAAGTATTTTTATTTTTCGAGTTTAATGACAGAGCATTGTTATTTAAGGCAATTAAGCAATTAATAGTAGTCTTTAGTATTAGTAGATATTTTTAACGCAATTTAAAAACGTAAAGTTACGTTTATGTATATAACTAAAAGAAATTAGAGTTTTTTAATATTGCTTTTATTTTCTCTGAAATATGTTTTAGACTGATAACTGTAGGATTGTGTTTTTTTCTGAAATCTTGTTATTATTCAATTACCTTTAGTAAATAAAGGTTTTTTTTCGAAAAAACAAAAACAGTATTATACTTCACTTAAAATCTGAAATAATAACAAATATAATTTGTTAATAATCAATAAAATTATAGTTTTATAATTTTTTATCAGAAGATTGAATATTTCAAAGAAAAAAAATTTTATAAGAACAAATCTATATACTTTTTTAATAGTCATAAACTTAAAATGTTATTGTTTAATAAAACTTTTTCCATCAAATAAAAAGCTCCTTTCAAAACAAAAGTTTGCAAAAAAAATCAGTTTTTTATATTTTATTACCCATTATTTTCCTTAAAAAGTCTTTGTTTTTTAGCTGCTTTACGACAACTTTAAACAATATAAGTTATGTTGATAATAAACAAGTAGATTTATTCAGCGTGCTCGTTAAAATATTTTATTTTGTTTCAGATTAGTTTCTACGCAGTTGGCAAAAAACTATCACTAGAGGTATTAAGTTATTAGTTCTTTACTGCATAATATAATAAATATAGTTTTCTAGTTTTATTTAATTTTAATAAAAAGCCATTTTATTTAAAATTTAATTTCATAATTGTTTTGAAAATAAAACTATCAAAAAATAGTTAAATCTAATTAAAAAAAACCTAATAAGCTCTAATAATAGTTCTATTACAATGTCTGAATTATATAAAATTCATTTTACTATCATAAAAAAACAACTTTTTTTTATTATAAATTGCTAATAGTATTCTTTATTTAATTTAAAAGTATTTAATGTATACAAGTTTTGAATTTGATATTTTAAACCGATCATTTTAATAAACAAAAAGTAGTTTTAGTAATAAATTAAACAATAGCTTATTTGATTTAGCATACTTAAAATGAAAATACTTTTAAAATCTTAAGTATTTTTTTTATTATGAAATTATAAACTGTGAGAAAAACAAGATATGTTTTAAATGAAGATTTATTTCGTTTTTATTGTAATACATAATTAAGGTAGTATTACGTTCTATATAAACTTTCAAATTTAAGCTCTTTGTGAGGAAATATTTTGTGTAAACGGTTTGTAAGTTATTTCTATGATTTTCATCTTTATAACATTTATAAAATAATACATCGCTAAATACATATATTTTAAATTTATTCTTTTATTAGTAGTGTAAAATGTCTGTAGTGTGAATTGTACTTTATTTTACAATTTTAGTTTGTTTAATAACTTTCACTTAAACTTTTATCACTTTTCAAAGGATCTTATATCTTAAACTTATTTTCTATAAGTGTAAATCGTAATTTATTTACCATTTTAAGAATAATGTTGTAATTTTCAGGTTGTTAAGCAACTAATGAACGATTTTGGTAATTAACCTGAATAAAGTTTTTTTAATGATGAAATTGTAAAATCATTTGCTACTTAAACTGTAGTAGTTTTATAAATAACTTTTCTTGTAGTTTTAATTATTATGCTTTTTACTTATTTGTTTACTAAAATTATTAAAAAAATCTACACGAAATTTCTTATACTAACAGATACACCATATAAACTTTAATACATCTCATAAATATGCAAAAAACATCGTATGCTTTACATAAATAAAAACAAACCTAAATCAAAAGTTTGTAACTGATTCATGCTTTTAAAATGGTTGAAAGTAAATAATTGTATTAACGAAATTAAAACCAAATTATTTTAAAATAATACTGTAACTTCGCATAATAAAATAAAATTGTTGTCAAAACACATTTGAGTATAAAACATTGATGCTAGAATGACAGTAATTAGTCATTTAATGATGCATAAAAAGCGTTACTGTCGTTTATTTATCACGTTTTATTTATTGAAACTCTTATTTGTTTTTACGATTTACTTAAATACTAAATTTAAAAGATTTAGCAGTAAAGATTTTAGCAAAAAATAAACTTAAGAAAAATTTTTATTTAACATTTAAATTTTTTTCATTGATATGACAAAAATTTTAGTTAACATTATTGTGTTATTATTTTTAATAGAAAGTTTTGTATATAACTTTTAGAGTTATAAAACAATTAAAAACAAACTGTTAGTTTTATCTGTTTTAAAAAATCAACATTTTAATTTCAAATTTAATGTTTAAATATATCATTAAAAAAAATAAGAGTTTAAATAAATAAACTTCAGAGTGGAAGCACAATACTTTTTATGCATAATTAAAACTTGTTTAATAAAACTGTTAAACTTAATTAAAAAAAACAGTCAAGTTTAATCTTATATTACAGGAAATCTACACAATTTTCTTACGCTGCTGTAATTAGTATTGGCATGCAGTATAACAAAACTAACTTACTTAGAAGAAAAATTTATAAAATATAAGAGCTGAAACTTTACATGAACTTTAAAATGTCATTTAACTCTACTAACTTAGCAATTAAAGTATCTTCTGGTACCTGTTTTTATAAAGAAAAACTTTAAAAAGATCAATTGTTTAATGTATATTTACTTTGATTATAACTAAATTTTATTTAGTGTAACCTTACTAACAAATACCAAAATAAAATAAGATTTCTTAAACAAAGTTCTTGTGTTCGGATAGACTTTAATAGAAAACAATTGAGAATTAAAAAATGCTTCATAGTTTAACTGTATAACTAAGCATAAAGTAATTTTTTAATGAAAAATTATTTATTTTAGTTTGTTAATAGTTTTTAATTTAGCATAACTTTATATGAAAAATCTTACCAGTTTTCTTGAGTTTAGAGCTTTGATTAGACTTTATTTGAGAAAAATTATTTTTTGGTTTAAAACTAATTTAAAGCTAAGTTAACACATTTCAAACGATTACTAGATAATTTGAACATATAAATTAAATTGCGTCATTAAACTACTTAGTTTGTTTTACTAGCATAAAAATTAAATTAGCGTTTTAATAATAAAGTTCGAATTTAAATTTTATATTGTTGTATTTTGTTTGATAACAATGTAAGTTGTGAATGAAATAAGTTAAGAACTATTTATGAAAAGTGTAGCAAAGTTCTTGAAATAGAGAAAACATAAAATCCTATGAATTTATTTATATTTAGCACAAAATAAAAGCTTAAATTGTTTGTTCACCATAAAAAGTGTTTATCGTACTTGTAAATCTTTGGTTTTATAAATAAAATAGCGTAAAAATTATTTATGTATGTGCTTAAACTTATGACAATATGCTTATAAAGGTTTATTTATAATGTTTAAAATATTTTGTCTAAAGTACTAAAGTATATTTTAGTCATAAATAACAGAAGTGACATAAAAAGTTTTATATAAGCTCTTTCGATGTTTACTTTAAAAACAAAGTTTTTATTTTGTTTGTTGAACGATAAGTTTTATTATTTTTTAGTAGCTTGATAAAATTTAAATTCAATGTTTTAATGTGGTAAAACAATAAAAAATTTTTTTATTTTATTTTCACTTTATTTTAATTATTCACTAGAATAATATCTACCACTAAAACCATTTTAAAAAACATTTTGTTATTTAAGTTTTTTCTCGGCAGTTCTACTAAAAATTTCAAATTAAGCTTTTTATAAAAAAAACATCATATTATAGAGTATTTGTTCTAGACAAAAACATATTAAAAAAACTAAATTTTATCAATCAAACTTTGATCGTATAAGCTAATAAAAAGATTGTTAATTGTTTTTTTGATGTTATTCTAAAAATAAAAAACATCATTTTATGGTATTTTTAAAACTAAAACCACCAGCTAAATTTACATAATTATATTAAAGTTGTCAAAAAATTTAAAATATATATTGATAAAAATACTCTTACAAAAATAAACTTTAAATACTTCAGAACTGATATAAGCAATGATTGTATTTTTAAATAAATAAACAAAACAGCTCAAGCTAATGAAACCGCATTTTCTTCATTAATTTTGTCTTTGCTTCAATTCCATTACAAAAAAAGTAGTGTAAAAACAAAGTAACTATTTAAGTATTTTCTAGTCAAATTGTTTTTTTTTCAGTAAATCTCTATGTTTTTTATTCTGTGTTTAATCTTTTATAACAAGCTTTTATACGAGTACTTAGGTGTAAATAACTAAAGTAAAACAAAAATTTGTTTTATAACTCTTTTATTTTGTTTTGTAGACACTTAAATATATAATGAAAAGTATAAAAGCACTTAAAGAAAAATATCAGCTAGCGCAAGCATAATATTTATAACGTACATTTTGAAAGTTTAAATGAAATGCAACTAACAATTTCAGAAAACTAGTATTATTATACAACCAATAGTTATAAATATTGAATATACTTTAATACGCAATCAATAAAATCCAAAGTAAAATAAGATTTCAAAAATGATATTATGTTATGTGGAAATAATCAAATTAAAAAACATTAAAAGAAAATATTTTTAATATAAACTGAAAAAGACGTTTACTATAAAAATCTAAAAATACTAATACCTAATTTTAGAATTCATTGAAATTTATATGAAGAAAAAATACGATTAAAAAAAGGACTAGTTTTGTTACAATATTTTATGATTATTAATATATTTTAAGTTGTAAAGTTTTATTAATATTACACACAATAAAGTTATAAAAGCAAAATTTTATAGTAATTTATTAGTTTACGATGCATAAAAAACTGTACTCCCACGCTTAATGTTTATCAATATAAACTGATGTATTTTAATGTTTTTTTATCATGAACATAACATTTTAAAGTAATAAAACTACTTTTTACAATAAAATAGCTTTATATTTTCGTTAAAAATACTAATATAATTGATATTGAAATAATCTATAGCGAGTTATATAATAATGAGGCAGTGTTAAAGAAAAATTAACTTAAAGCTGAAAATATTTTTTTCGCGATTAAAATAATCACTTTAATTTTTTACAAATAGTGTTCAGCAAGAGATTTTAGTAGATATGTATGTTTATAAGTTTGGTTAAATTGTCAAGGTTTTCGCACATTTAAAACTAAATAATACTTATTTAAAAAAAAAAGTATGCAAGTCTGCGCAAGGTTTTTTTATAAGGTTTGTATTTAGTTTAATTTTTAAATAACTTAATTTAAAATACTTCTCATAAAATGTATTGTTAACTATTTTATTTTACAGGTTGTAAAAATGTTTAAAAAATACAAAAAGCAAATTCATAAAATAGTATAGGTGTATACTAAAATTTTATAAATTATTAAAAACTTTCTTTTACATTAAATTAAAACAAGTTTAACTTTTTTTTGCAATGTGAAATTTACTTTTTGTAAATTTAAAAAGTTTTGTAACATTAAGGTGTTAAACTGCAACCGTTTATTACACTAAGAATGTATAGTTTATACAAAAAAGCACATAATATTACTTATTCAATTATTGTCTCGAGTTTACAAATAAGTATGTTTGGTAAGATTTTAAACATTTAAAATACCATAAATTTAAGGAAAAAGTAATAGTTTTACTTAAATAAAAATTACTTGCGTAGAATGAAATTTCTTTTAGAAAAGTACAAGCAATTAAAGTGCTTGTTTTATAGAACCGTTTTAGAAATTTTTAATGTTGTAAACGACTCTATAATCGAAATGTAATTGTACACTAAGTTCTTGAAATAAACTTCTTCTGATGTTCAGATCATGTTGATATTATTTGTTTATCTAACAGAAGTTTGTTAATAGAATTCAGTTTTAGAATAAAAGCATTTAAACCTTTTTACAACAAAAGCAATTCAAATAAATAAATATACATAAAAATGATAATGGTTTTTTTTTGTTATCCATGTGCTAAGAAACATAATTTTGCAAGCTGAATTACCTTGTAATTTGTAATTTGTAATTAATAAAACCTTAGTATATAACCTTGTATTTAGTAATTATTGAACTTCTACAATCTATTAGTAAGCTAAATTATTTAAAAAAATATTTTAACTTGCTTTACTTACATTCTCTGCACAAATATATTTTTAATATAAAATGCACAATGCCAAACATTTTAAAAGAGCTAGCGATCCTTGCAATATTTTTCTAAATTGTTTTTTTAATAGATTTTTTTTTAAAGTATTTAATTTGTAGTTAAATAAATAAAAAACTAATAATATTTTAAAACTTAAGAAAAATATTTGATTTTAAATATTAAACTTGTTTAAAAAGTTGATAAAAAGTTAAAATAAGAATGATAGTTTACAACTAATTTATTTTATTTACTTTAATAAACTTTATAACTTTAAGAATTGTTTAAATATTATAAGTTATTATCTAAAAAGTCGTTAATAAAACAGTTTTGTATACTTACTAAACGTTAAAATTTTGCAGACTAATGTTTTAAAGTTTTCTATTGAATTCAAGTTCTAAAGTATATTCTAGTCAAAATTTAGTTTAAAATATTTTTATTAGCAGTAATCTGTTGCACAATTTTTTAAGAAAGTTTTATGTTTAAGTAGCGTGAATAGCAGTATGATGTATTAGTAATGTATTATTTAGTATAAACACCAACCAAGTATTTACAAAATAAACTTTTAGCAAGCAGTGAAGATAAATAAACTTTTTTAATTAATTTATTAGACATATTTAATTGTAACAACTATACTTAAAATGTAAAATTATAAAATTCAAAAATTCACAACGAATTTTTTTGTTTTTTTTTTAAGATTTCATATCGTTAGTGCTAATTTTGTATTTAATATTGTTATTTGTCTTAATTATATAATATAAATTAAAAAATAAACTCTTAGTTGTTTTGCCTTATTTTGTTAAATTTATAAGTTTGTATCTTATAAACTTAACAAAATAATGCTAAAAAAAATACAGTTTACTTTTCAATCTATATATCTATTCACTCAATAAGTTATTCTAAATACAATAGTCTGTAATAATTTGTAATGTATATTTTGTCTTTTTTGTTTATATCAATTTATTGGCAAACATATTGATAGTCGAACTACGATTTTTTATGAAATCAGTTAAAACATAAGTTAATCTGTTTATAACTCAGTTTTTCAAGCAAGCACTTAATGATTGTGGTTTAGCTTAGTAAACTTAATAAATTGAGCAATTAATTTAATTATAAAGTTGAACTTCGTAGTTTGAACTAATAAACTTAAAAATATGCTTATCTGACGTTTGCGTTAAATTTTTTTTATTATTAAACCATTTTGTTTTTTAGTTTTGCAAGCTACTTTTTTTGCATTTAATATTTCTCAAGCTTTCTTTTTTGTTTCTCGACTTTTAAATTGAAAATATTTAACAATTTTCAAATAAAATAGTACAATTAAAAACTTGTATATCTTTTTTCAAATTTAGAAGTATGTACAGTTTCCATAAGATTAAATTTTTCCACTTATATATTCTGTAAAAAACTTTAATAAATCTAAGTATTTTAATGCTAATGATAATGCTTTTGTATATCTTAAAAACATTTGAATGATCAAAGACTTAAACAGGTCAAAACGTTTTTCAAAAGTTTAATGAATAACACAAACATACAAAAAAAAAAGAATAGAAATTACTTAATGTTTTAGTTTAGTTTTACAGTTCTATATGCAATTCAAACTTTTTAAAAGTTTTTTCTCTTTTTTTTCGATTAACAGTTTGTATTTTTGTTAACTAAATATCTTTTCAGAGTAATAAAGTACGGTTTAAGTACATATAGATGCATATTTGAAGACTGTTTTATTACATAATTTCTTTATAAAATATTTTTTTTTACTGTAGTATAACGTTACAAAACCAAACAGCTCACATAATACTTGTTTAAACTTTCTTCCTACGAACCTTTTGTCCTACAACTCGATAACCGAAAGGTTTTTTGTGCATCAGGTCGTAAGACAAATTGTTTAGAGCGCTTTTTTGTTGTTTTAACATTGTTTAACTTAAAACGTTGCCAACCCATACTTTTTGTAAAATTTATTTTGTTTATTTTTTTTCTTGAAAATTTTATGACGTTTAACAACATACGGAGTTTTGTTAAAAATCCGTTCAAAGTTAATATTTAATGGTTGAAGATTATAAATTTTTTAGATCTCATTATTTCATCATAAAATTATAAAAATATCTTAGAATGAGATTCATTTACAAACATATCCACTACTAAAAGTTTAATTTAAAGATTAAGTCAATCTCTACCAATTAATTTTTTTTATGTTTAATAGATAAAGTGCTTTAAAAAACTAATATAGATAAAAAGTTTAAATAGTTTTAAATGCTTTTACTAAGACATTTTGACACATAAGATGTCAAAAAATAGTGTATGATACTAAATTAATTTAAAGAACTAGAAAAAATAGTTTATTTTTTAAAAGCTGTCAAACGTTAATTCAGCTAATACTAAAAATTTAGTTCATTATAGTTTTTTGTTAATTGGTATTTATTTTTGCAAAATTTAAAGCAATCGCAAATCGTTTATGGTGTACAAGTTGACGGTTTTATACCATTAAAGAAATACTTTTGAAAACCACTATCATCTAAGGACTATTGTAGAACGTAGTTTTGATCATGATGATAATGCAACACATAATTCCATATACTAAGATAAATGATCAAAAATTTATTTAACCGTTTAATGTTATTTTTTTGTTATATTATAATTCTGTTCGAGAGCTAAAATTTATGACAGAAGACGCAATATCTTTCGATTTAAATTTATTTTGAAAACTTGAATGATAAATTGTATCGTGTGACTTACGAGTCAAGTTCAGATAAAAATATAAAAATTTTAAACAATATTAATTAATGAAACAAAGTAGTTTTGCAACTAAAACTTATTAAAATTTCAGTTTTCTGTTTAAATTTATCACTTTAGAATACAAACAGTTAACACGTAAACAACATACTCAATTGTAAATTTTATTGAATTTTTTTAGTTTCTGAAGGTTAAAATCACAAAAGTATACACTTATCCAAGAAAAACACTTTGTTTAAGTTTATCTCCATTTGAATTTTTAGCCTAGAAAAAAGTTTTATGAAGGTCAAATGTCGAAGGTGTTTAATAAACATTAATTTTAAATAAACTTTTATTATTAACAAATTCTATAAATTAACTTATCAATAAAATAATTATTTTCCATAAAATTAGTATGTTTTTTTATTTTTCAGGGAGGAAAATTTATAAGAAATATAATGATAACATTAAGCAACTTCAATAGTTTAAACTAGCTATGAGTTTTTAGTTAATTTTTATAATTAATTAACTATTTTCGTAAAACTTTGTTGCATAGTTTTTGAGTTGTAACTTATAGATCTAACATAAGTATTTAACTTCTTTGTAAGTAATTACTTATAGATATAGTTTTTTTAATTAATTAAATAAATCAACAATTATCATAATGTCCTAATCTTAAGTTAACCAATGTAGATTACTATACCAGTGTAGACATACATTACATTTATTTTGTTGTTAATACATTTTATTGAGGACCCTTAACAAACAAAAACATAAATAGTTTTCACAACAAAAAAGTTGTACATACTTTGTTGTTCTATAGAACCCCTTAATATGTATACCCTACAAAGTACTTAAATTTTAAAAGTATTTTAAAGCTATACGAGCATGATGTTCACTGATATTTTGTTTATTTAAAAATATTTGTTTATTAACAACTTACACAACTGACAGTTTACAAAAATTATCTTTTTTTTACTCATACATCTCTGTAACTTTATTTAAAAACCTTTCATAAACACCAAACAAAGATTTTAGTAATTTTTTCCTTACGTATCTCAAATCTTATTTGAAAGTAATTCTCTTATTGTTTTTTGTAAAATTTTAACTGTATTAAATATTTAAAATTTTCACTTTTACTCTATATTTATTTATATTTATATATCATAAACATTAAACATTTTTATTCAATTTATCAATTCATAAAAAACATTTAATAAGATGTGTCTATTAATTAATTAATCTTCAACAATATTAGAATTTTAGAAGATTATTAGAGTGTACAAATAGTACAAAAAGCTTGGAATTCAAATGTATTTAAAACTACTTCTGAAAATTTAATTTTAGAAAAAGGTGTTAAAACGTTAGGAATATAATCAAGGCAGTGAAACTTAGTTAAGTAATTTAACTCAAAGTAAAATAATAATTATAAAATTAAGAATCTAAATGTGATATTTTAATTTTCGAGAGTGTATCAGGATAAGTTTCAATATCAGTATTACATTTTAGTTTTAAAATTCTTTTAAAGACTTCCATTTCATATTGTTTATTAGTTTTGACGAAACAAGATTAACCTAAAATTTATAATAAACATATGAAAATTAAAAACTGTATACTTTGATGGATATTAAAAGCAGCTTGTTGTACTTTAATATTAAACAAACTTAGTAAATTAAAATATTATTTCTGTTAAAGACTAGTAGCTAAAATTCGGCTAGCAATAATTTTAATTTTTTAATTGTACTCACTCAATTTTTTCATTCAAAACTAGTTAAATTTTATAGTTTATCTAAATACAATTTTCAAATTAGAACAACTTGTGACCTTTTAACATATTTATACTGTTTCTACATAAGACACATTAACTAAATATTATCAATTTAATTATACCTTATCTTTAAGTTAGGATTTATAAAAATAGTTTATAAATAAGTGAAGCTAATTTGATAAAAAAAAACTTTAAAATTACTTTGTGCGATTTATGTTAACAGAAATCATACATCAAATTTTTAACTCTATTATTAAAGCATTTCATATATTTAAATAGCTAATTTCATTATAGCACTCATTTTTCAATTTAACATTTGAAATAAGTTAATTATATAACCTTATACAATTTACTTAAAAACAAAATAGCTAATATGTTACACAAGAGCCGATTATAACAGTAAACTATAGTTGTAAACAAGACTTTTAATTATAATTTTGTCTTAATATTTAAATTAAACAACTTATTTAAACTAATATACCTCAAGATTTATATAGTTTAGATATTTACTTTATTGTAACCAAAGCAACTCATATCACACTAGAAACAATTATTAAGAAAATGTTGATAAAATATTAAAAAGACTAAATTTTTTTTTAATTAAAGTTTTAAGTTATTTTGGTTGAAAATTCAACTAGAAATTGTATTTGTAAAATATTAAAAGTAATTAGCTTTAAAATGAAGTCATAATGAAAGTAGTAAAACTTTTAAATAAAACTTTAGAAAAGCAAAATATACTACAACTGATAGCAAAAATATTGTTATGGTGTTTACATTTACTTAAATTTACACTCAAGAATTATATCACACCCAAAATATATTTGTAATGTATTAAAACTTTGAAATACAATAAAAAAAATAAGGTAAAAATAAACAAATGGTAAACTTTGTAAAAAATAATTTTTCACATAATATCGTGTGTGACTTGACATTGTTAATCACTGATAATGAATTTAAAAACTTAAGAACAGAAATAGAAAATAAATTCACAACTTATAGTTGAAAGCTCAAGCATATTTGTTCCAAGTGAAGCATTGCTTCAAGTAATCTCTACAAAAGCAATTTTCGTTGTTCTGATTGGCTAATTGATTCTGTTTTGATGTGATAAAACAATGTAGTTTCAATAAATTGCATGAGCATTGTGGTTCCACAGTAGCTGTTTAAAATATTTTACATTTAGTTTGATATTTAATGTAAGCTTAATATCATTTTTGAACTATGTGTTTAATTGTTAATTTTGTAACGATAATTTTTTTTTAACTCTGAATAAGCAGAATCAATTTTTACCTAAGTAGTAATTCTTTATTTATAAGTTAACCAGCTTTAGTACAGTGAAAATAAAATGAAATACATCAAAGTGTTGTTTTTAAATCCTAATAAATACACAAAAGACAACTATAGTAATTTTAATTTCTGTTAAAAAAATGAGCTAAGACTATTTTTTTTTCATGCGTATAGTTTTGTATTTTCGTTTTCTTACAAAAAGCAATAAGCATTTTATTTAGTGTATAAACTTGCGCAGTAACGTAATATAAGTTAGATTGTTATATACTAAAAAAATAAACAACATTTTACTGATTTTGATGAAAATACAAGCTTTTAAATTCGTTTTTAAAAATAGTATGGTTTAATACCTTGAGTAATCATAGCATTTTATAAAATATGTTTTTAAGATTAACTTTCTTTAAATTCTGTAGAACTGATATGAAATAAAAACTGTAAAACTAACTTGTGTAATAAGTTCTAACATGCTCAAGGTTGAAACATTGGTAAAAATTTTTCACCCACACTGTTTTTATTGTTCCCTCAAACTTGATTGAGGTGTTATAACAGTTTTCTTCTGAGATACATGGGCTATACGGTTTGCAGTGAGAAGCTAAACATAATTTATTTATTTTAAGAAAACAAACAGATTATTCGCGTAAAGTAGTAGTTGATTCTTAAATCAAGTAAAAATTTATACTACTTGAAAATTTAAATTATGTTTAATATAATCTCGTTACTATATTCATTTAATGTTAAAAAATATTCGTAGTCCTATGTATAGAAGTAACAAAAGATTATCAATTATTGTAGGGGACATAACAAAAAAAAATGAATAAAAGAGATTAGTTAAAACTAACTGTTAATAGGGTCTAGATTGTTAATTCTTAGTCTTCCTTGAAGCCAAAACTGCTTTTCTGTTTCTTGTTGCTCTACTACGTAACATTGTGGTTTCCGTGCAGTTCCGTTACAGAACTCTATATAAAAACGTACAATTTAACGTTTCTGTGCCCCTAATTTACATGCAAATCATTAACTTTGTGTTTTATACAAGTAACCAAGTAAAAAGTAAATAAAACAGACCTTTTATTAACAGAGTTTTAAACTTGTTAATATTTGGTTTCTTTTATTTTTTAACATACAACATATAAAGTTTAATAATACTAAAAGTGAAAAAAAAAACCATAGTAATGAATTAAATTTAGAAATTCATATGAACTCATTTTACAATCTTTGTTTATTTGTAATATTAAAAAAAACGTGATCAAAAGTTATGTTTACAAAACATATTAAAATAAAGACAACACAAACCATTAGTTCATAAATTTTATATTTATATTAAGAGCTAAATCGATTTAAAACTTCAAAGCTTTACAACTCGTATATTTTTATGTTTTGTTATCGAAGTAAAACTTACTATTCTTCACCTCCGTAATTATGGCACACTCTTTTGGTATGATGTTCATATCTTCGCAATTAAACACATTTTTGCATCCGCACCAGGAAACGTCTGTATAAAAACAAATAGCAAAATTAAAAGTGAAAATTTCATGACATTTTATATTAGTAACTTTGAACCACTTAAAAGTGTAAAACTTAATCATTTTCAGTAATCATTATCTGTCACCGTACACAAATTTTACAATTAATCAAGAATTACTTTTGTAGCAAAACAAAATTCTAAAACAAATACTTGTTTGATGCTTTTTAAAATAAAACTTCCGTACAATTTGACATGATTAGTGTTTTATACTTTGATTAGTATCAAATATAAATACTAAAAATAACTAATCACTTACTTAAACAGTTTAGTCTGTATGAATAAGTTTGATAGTAAAAATTTTTTATAGTTTTTAAAATGTTTATACTAATCATGTTATATAATTTAAATACACTATACATATTTTTTTAAACTAACTCTTTTGTATTATCTCGCTTATAATTTCATCTCGTGATAGCTGGTTTGATTTTCCTTTAGCCTTTTTTAATATGATAACGTAAGTTACTGATATTAAAAAATCTATGTTTAATTTTTTAAAAGACTTATAAGAATATGTCGGATATTAAAGCTGAAATGTAGTATTATTTGTTTAGAATTCATATAAAAAAAGTATTTGATTTTTATAAATATAAAATAGGATTGAAAACTTTAATAAATTTTAAAAAAGATATCAATACTAGATTATTATCGATATAATAAAATAATGACTGATAATTAATTTATAAACTTTTAATTTATATTTTAATATATTAAAAAAAAGCTTCAAACAATATGGAATAAAATTATAATACAAATTGTTCTTTATCTAGTTGATCTAAATGAAAATAAACTGTTTTATAAAATAAACTTATATTTATTATTTAAGAACTTACAGCATACAATGACCTTATATTTCGACTCAAAGCTATTGTTTTATTATTGACAATTGAATTGTTAACAAGGTTTTTATTCTCCTTAGTTGCTTCTTGAGTAGCGGTTTTCTGGTAAATTAACTTTTATTTACATTATTATTTAGAAACTTTTTGTATTTGACTTACTTCAAAAGTATATAATTTTTCAAATGGGTCTTAATATTAAGATACTGTTTAAAAATGTATATTTATTGTAGTTAAAAATAAAAAACTTTATAGTAAGTAACTTTTAAAGTAACTTTTGAACTTAGAGGTAAATTATAAAAAATAAATTGATATAGTCCTAACATTCCAATTTTTAAATAATATATTTAATCATATCTTGATAAAAAAACTATAATAAACTACAAATTAATTTTTATTAGCCATTAAGAATTATGACTTAAAAAATCACTGCTTACTTTATGTCAAAGTAACATATAGAATTAAATATGGTGTTTTTTTATTTTTTCTTTATTTTATACTAATCAACATAAAGAATAAAAAATTATTTATAGTATTAAACGAATTAAAACATAACTTACAGTATTCTCTATGATATTTTTGTGTAGTAGACTGTGAGGAGTTGAATTCACTATTCCAATAAAGAAAAAAGTAAAGACGATTAGACTAACTTTGTTTAAGATCATCATTAAACTTTAAATAAATCTGAAACGTTAACCATTTGCAACAAACAAAAAATAAGAATAATATTAAAAATACATCTAAGTATGTTGAATTTTGTGCTAACAAATTTTCAGGGTATCATTCTACTGAACAAATTTACTATAAATTTACTAACTTATTAAAAGTGAACCACATTTTTATATCATTATAAATATAAAGATTTTGATATTTATGAATGAAAAAAGCAACAAAAAATGTCAAAAATAATAGAACCACAATTTATTAAAGTTATTATAGCTTTGAACAAAGTTCTATCTAAAACTTCTAATTTTACAGCTTGAAGCACGGTAATATTGTTGCTAATTTTATTTTCTGCTACTTAATAATAAATAAAGTTATTTATTTTAAATGCTTTATAACTTATTAAAAAAAATTAAATTGATGTTGACACAATCAATTTAATTTTTTTTTTGTTAAATGTTCACCAAAACAGTTTAAAATTTTTAAAACTATGTTTAGAAGTTTAATTCTACATATGCTGATTTTAGCAAATAGTTGTAATACTTAAATAATACAATATTTACTCTAAACTGGCTTAAAGTAACTAAAGAATTCATTGTTTCTCGCTTATTTATACTGGTTTTGAAAGAAAAAAGTCTACAGATGTTGTTTTTTTTGATATGGTAATTAAAAAAACACATGATTAAATAAAAATACATAACAATTACAAAACATTAAGTTCAACAGCTGCAAAATATAACAATCGATATTAAAAAAACATTAAATTGCTTAGTAGAAGAAAATTGAAATTTAATTATAGATATTTTGGTCACCATGTGATAAAATGTATAAAATTCACTATCTGCAAGCTATTAAATATACATTAAAACGACAATAAACAAAATACTTTAAAAAATTTTTTTGTTTTAACATGCTTTTTACACAAAATCAAGTCTTCATGATGTATTAACCAGTTTGATTTGTTTTTATAGGATTTTCAAACATGAAATTAAAACGACAAATCAATTTTTAACAAAGTTTAAAGTCGTTTATAAAACAACAAATTAAAAAATAATTTAAAATTTTGCTAGGTAGTTTTGTACAAGCTTCAGATAAACTTCCACATTTTAAGGTTTTTACATATAGTTTTTAATACTAAAGTCAACGTATAAAAGAAAACAGCATTTGGCGTGTAAATAGTATAAAGATTATTTAAGATGTTCCTTATACTAGTTTTTACTTTTAATAAACTTTAATAACATTATTTTAGGAGTTAAACTTATTTGTCTATTTAAAAACCGTTATCACATTAGCATTAAAAATTTGAAACTTTTTAAACGTTTAAACTTTAAACCTTACTTTACATGGTTGTTTTGATGTAAAAATTGATTTGTATGTGTAAAAAAATATGCTGACATAAAAACTAAAATTAATTTTTACTTGTTTATTGTTAAACTGTACAAATTAGATACAAGCCGCTTTTACAATTAATAAAAACAAGTCTATCTTTTACTTGTGTTTATTATTAGTAATATGTAAAAATTAAACATAGTTTTAAATTAGGTGCTTGTGAATTTAAATTTAGAAAGTGTTGTAATGTTTAGGTGCAAAATTGTAATATTTTTTAAAACTACGAAAATATTAAAAAATATTACTTATTTAGATTTTTTCTCCAAATATGAATCTTTTGTAAATTTTTATTTTAGATAAAAACAACTAAGTTATGCAAAATCAAATAGTTTTAATTAAATCAAAATTACTTGCCTATCAATTAAAACTCATAGAAAAGTAAATTAAATAAAAGTGCATGTTTTACAAAACCGTTTAAGTAATTTTTAATGTAGTATACGACTATATTATCGAAAGGTAAATCGTACACTAAGTTCTTTGAATAACCTTTTTGGGTGGTCAGATCATGTTAAAACATGTTAATGTTTACTATTTTTCTACTATAAATTTGTAAATAGATATCACTTAAAAATAAAAACAGATAAACGTTTGTACAACAAAAACAATACAAATATAATTAAGGTGTTTTTCAATTACCATGTTATAAGAAATATAATGTTGTACAGCTGCAAAAACATAATTACTTGATGAAAAATAAATCAAAAAGTAATTAAATGTAACATGTTACTTTTTTAAACATCATACACATGATTAAGTCATGATGATTATAAAATTATTTTAATTCAAAATCGCAGCTGTAAAAAGTTTGAAAAGCTTGTCATATTTTTAAACTTTATACAAAATTTGTACTTTATTAAATAAGTTGTTATATGTTTTGATTTTTATTAAAAAAATATTTCATCTGTTTTAGAAAAAGTATAAATACATTCTTTTAACACCTGAAAAAAAATATATTAAACAAAAAATTTAAAACTGTGTATGAAGTTAATATAAGTTAAAAAAATTTGATACCATTTGTAACAAAGTTTGCTTGGTTAGTTTTGGTAAGCTTACAAGTAAAGCAAACTAGTAAGTTTAATTATTATCTACATTACTAATTTGCTTAGTCAAAATATTAAATTTAGTTATGATATATTAAATTTATTCATATTTTTCGGCTTATTTTAAATTTAAAAATGTTTATTGTTTTAAGTCGTTTTATCGTTAAAGTTTTGTTTCAAAGCTCTTTAAGTATTTTTTACCAAGTTTTTTTGTTCTATAACGTCCTTACACAATCGCCCTGTAATTATAAATAACGATATTTTTTATTTTCATTCTAAACTTGTATGTTAATGTTACTATAATGATAATATGTTTACTGCCAAGTTTCATTGCAAAGCATCACTTTAGATATAATAACAAAACGACTACCCAGAGCACTTTATATATATAGAGATAAGTATTAGAAGTTGTTTAGGCAAAACTAAAACTAGAAGTACAAATAAGCGTTTGTTCTGACTCTGTTATTATTTTATTATTGTTCATGTTTGTTTGAACACTATACAGTTATCAAGCTAAGTCTTTTATACTATATTTGGTTAAAATGTCAATATTTTAGCATATGTAAAATTAAAATACTACATGTTTTACAATTTTATGCGAATTGGCGCAAAGCTAACTGAAGGGTTTTCACTTAGTTTAAATGCTTTTGATGTCTTTTTTTATCGGAAAACGTTTATTTTATAAAAAGCTATTGATAAACTAATTGATCGTAAAATGTATTATAACTTTTTTTTTAGAAGTTAGAAACATATAATAAAAAAATTATTAAACATACAATAGATTCTCAAAAAACAGTATAGGTTTTTGTTAAAATTTCATATATTTAAAAAAAACGTTACTTTTACATTAAGTTAAAACAAGTCTAACTTTTATTTGTAATGAAAGTTAGTAGTAATGTAAAAAACTAAAATAACGATAAGTTTTCTTTTTTTAAATCTACATTTAATTAGTTTTGTACCGTTGAATTTTTTAACTTTAATCGGTTATTAAACTTATGAAGGTAAATTTGTACATAAAAGTACACATGTAATATTATTTATTCATGTACATTCTCAAATTTAAAACAAGTATGTTTTGTACAATTTTATACATTTAAAAAAACATCAATTTAAGGAAAAATATGATAGTTTTACTTTAATCAAAATTACTTGCGTATTAATGTAATTTTTAAAAAAATATAAATTAAATAAAGTTAAATATTTTGTAAAATAGTTTTAAAATTTTAAATGTGGTATACGACTCTATAATCGAAAGGTAAACCGTACCTTAAGTTCTTCTGATAAATTCTTTTGATGGTAAGATCAAATTTATTTTCACTATTTATCAAACATAAGTTTGTACATAGGTATCAGTTAAAAAAAAGAACAGGAAAACGTTTTAACACAAACTAAACAATTATACTTAATTCTTTAAGTGCTTTTATACTTGAAAACTTTTCACTATATATTTAAGTGTCTACAAAACAAAATAAAATAGTCATAAAACAAATTTTTGGTTTACTTTAGCTATTTACACCTAAGTACTAGTATAAAAGCTTGTTACAAAAGATTAAACACAGAATACAAAACATAGAGTTTTACTAAAAAAAAAAACATATTGACTAGAAAAAACTTAAATAGTTATTTTGTTTTTGCACTACTTTTTTTGTAATGGAAGAAAAGATAAATGAACAAAATGCGGTTTCATTAGCTTTTACCATTAGGTTTACCAAATTTTTTGAAACAAAAACATTTGTACGAAAACCTATAAGCATTGTTTTTTTGCAGGATTGGTGTTGGTCATAGGGTAGAGCTGTTGTTATTACCTATTTTACTTATATTTTTATATTATTTGTTTACAATGAGTTTGTTTTTTATGCATAATATCTTAATATGTGAAGATTTTTTCAGAGTTTGTGGTTTTACTCCTAACTTTCTGAGGTTTTTCAATATCTCTGTTTTTTTCATCTTTATATAAACAATTTTTAAGTAGTTTATAAAGTTACAAAAATTATATTAGTACATTTGTTTTTTCTATTTACCTTTACATTTTGAAAAATAGTTTTTAAGTTTTATTTGTATTACTACTGTAAACTTGGTACATTATGTGTGGATTTTTACAAATTTAGTTGTTTTACAAAAGTTAAGTTTTCTATGGTTAAAATTATGCAAATATCATTTGAAAATAAAACCACTGACTTAATACGTTTGACAATCAAAGCTATTAATAAAGTCAATCAATCTGAAGTTCAGTTTGTTACAAAGAGTCCCAGATAAGTACCACACAAAAAAAGAAAAACTTTGAATGATATTTTCAGACAGCTATGTAAAATATAAAGTTTTTTTTAACTTGTTTTTAAATATAACTGTAATTTTTTTTTTAAACCATTGTTGTTGCCAGTATGAAGGAATTCATATTTTAAATATTTATGAAACGTACCAAGAATGTGGATTGTAAAAATTAATAAAATACTTAAATATTATTTTTATTCTTATTTATTTAGTTTTATGTCATTTACTAAGGTGTAAAAAAAAATTAAACAAAATCAGTAGATATACTGATGACGTCACTAAGACAACGTTTGCAACAAAGTAGGTCAGAAAGAATTATTCGACAGTAATGACGTTAAAGACACAACGTCTGCAGCCAAGAAGTCAAAAAGAATTGTTCGACAATGATGACGTCACAGAGACGACATCTGAAGCCAAGAAGTCACAAAGGCTTATTGACAGGGATGACGTCATAGACAGAACGTCTGCAGCCAAGAAGTCACGAAGAATTATTCGACATTGATGACGTCACAGAGACAACATCTGCAGCCAAGAAGTCACTAGGACTTATTCAACAGTGATGACGTCACAAAGACAATGTCTGTAGCCAAGAAGTCACAGAGAATTATTCGACAGTGATGACGTCATAAAGACAGCGTCTGCAGCCAAGAAGTCACAAAGAATTATTCGACAGTGATGACATCACAAAAACAATGTCTGCAGCCAAGAAGTCACAAAGATTTATTCGACAATGATGACGTCACAAAGACAACGTTTGCACCGAAGCAGTCAAAAAATCTTTTTCGGAAGTGATGACGTCACAAAGACAACGCCTGAAGCCAAGAAGTTTTAAAGACTTCTTCGACAGTGATGACGTCACAGTGATAACGTCTCCGACCAATATGTCACAAAGATTTATTCGACAGTGATAACGTCACAAAGACAACGTCTGCAGCCAAAAAGTCACAAGCAATTATTCGTCAGTGATGACTTCACAACGACAATTTTTGCGGTCAAGAAGTCATAAAGACTTATTTTACAGTGATAACGTCACCAAGACAACATCTGCGGCCAAGAATTCACTAAGAATTATTCGACAATGTTGACGTCACAGAGAGAATGTATGTATCAAAGAAGTCAAAAAGACTTATTCGACTAATGACGTCACAGAGACAATGTCTGAACCAAGAAGTCACAAAAAATTATCGACAGTGATGACGTTTAAAAGACAACGTCTACAGCCTAGAAGTCACTGAGATTTATTCGACAGTAATGACGTCACAAAAAAACGTCTGCAGCCAAAATTCACTAAGACTTATACGACAGTAATGAAGTCAGAAAAAACAACGTCTGCAGCCAAGAAGTCACTAAGACTTATTCGACAGTGATGATGTAAGTAAGACAACAACTGCAGTCAAACAGTCACAAAAACTTATTCGACAGTGATGACGTCACAAAAACAATGTTTGCAGCCAAGCAGTCACAAAAACTTATTGGAAGTAATGACGTCACAAAGAAAATGTTTGCAGCCAAGCAGTCACAAAACTTATTGAAGTGATGACGTCACATTGACAACGTCTGCAGCCAATATGTCACAAAGATTTATTCGACGGTGATGACGTCACAAAGACAATGTTTATAGCCAAGCACTCGATAAAACTTATTCAGAAGTGAAGACGTCACAAAGACAACGTCTGCAGCCAAGAAGTCACAAGGAATTATTCGTCAGTGATGATGTCACAACGACTATGTTTGAGGTCAAGAAGTCACTAAGAATTATTCGACAGTGATGACGTCACAAAGACAACTTCTACAGTCAAGAAGTCACAAATAATTATTCGACAGTGATGATGTCACAAAGACAACGTCTGCAGCCAAGAAGTCATTAAAACTCATTCGACAGTGATGAAGTCACTAAGACAACGTCTGCAGCCAAGAAGTCACAAAGACTTAATATACAGTGATGAAGTCACAGAGACAACGTCTGCAGCCAAGAATTCACAAAGACTTTTAATACAGTGATGATGTCACAAAGACAACGTCTGCAGCCAAGATGTTACAAAAATTTATTCGACAGTGATGACGTAACAAAGATGATGTCTGCAGCCAAGAAGTTACAAAGATTTAATCGACAGTGATGTAGTAACAGAGACAACGTCTGCAGCCAAGAAGTCACAAAGAATTATTCGACACAGATGAAGTCACAAAAACAACGTCTGCAGCCAAGAAGTCACTCTGTGACGTCATCACTTTCGAATAATTTTATCTAACTTCTTGACTGCAGACGTTGTCTCTGTGACGTCATCACTGTAAAATAAGTTTTAAAACTTCTCGGCTGCAGACGTTGTCTTAGTGATGTCATCACTGTCAAACAAGTCTTTATGACTTCTTGGCCGCAAATATTGTCTTTGTGAAGTCATCACTGTCGAATAAGTCTTTGAGACTTTTTGGCTGCAGCAATTTTCTTTGTGACGTCATCACTGTCGAAAAATTCTTTGTGACTTCTTGGCTGCAGACGTTGTCATAGTGACGTCATCACTGTCAAATAAGTCTTTATTACTTCTTGACCGCCAAAGTTGTTTTTGTGAAGTCATCACTGTCGAATAAGTTTTTATGACTACTTAGCTCCAGACGTTGTCTTAGTGACGTCATCACTCTCGAATAAGTCTTAGTGACTTCTTGGCTGCAGACGTTGTCTTTGTGACGTCATCACTGTCGAATAATTCTTAGTGACTTCTTGGTTAAGGCGTTGTCTCTGTGACGCCATCACTGTCGAATAAGTCTTTTTGACTTCTTGGCTGTAGACATTGTCTTTGTGACATCATCATTGTCGAATAATTATTTGTGAAGTCTTGGCTGCAAATATTGTCATTTTGACGTCATCACTGTCAAATAAGTCTTTATGACTTCTTGGCTGCAGACGTTGTCTTTGTGACGTCATCACTGTCGAATAAGTCTTATTGACTTCTTGGCTGCAGACAACGTCTTTGTGACGTCATCACTGTCGAATAGTTCTTTTTGACCTCTTTGCTGTAGATGTTGTATTAGTGACGTCATCACTGTCGAATAATTCTTAGTGACTTCTTGGTTCAGGCGTTGTCTCTGTGACGCCATCACTGTCGAGTAAGTCTTTTTGACTTCTTGGCTGTAGACATTGTCTTTGTGACATCATCATTGTCGAATAATTATTTGTGAAGTCTTGGCTGCAAATATTGTCATTTTGACGTCATCACTGTCAAATAAGTCTTTATGACTTCTTGGCTGCAGAAGTTGTTTTTTCTGACTTCATCTGTATCGAATAATTCTTTGTGACTTCTTGGCTGCAGACTTTGTCTTTGTTACGTCATCACTGTAGAATAAGTCTTTGTGACTTCTTGGCTGCAGACTTTGTCTTTGTGACGTCATCACTGTAGAATAATTCTTAGTGACTTCTGGCTGCAGACGTTTACTTTTTTGACGTCATCACTGTATAATTTATCTTTGTGACTTCTTGGCTGCAGACGTTGTCTTTGTGACGTTATCACTGTCGAATAAGTCTAATTGACATCTTGGCTGCAGACAATGTCTTTGTGACGTCATCACTGTCGAAAAGTTCTTTGTGACTTCATTGCTGTAGATGTTGTCTTTGTGACGTCATAACTGTCGAAGATTCTTTATGACTTCTTGGTTCAGACGTTGTATCTGTGACGTCATCACTGTCGAATAAGTCTTTTTGACTTCTTGGCTGTAGACATTGTCTCTGTGACATCATCATTGTCGAATAATTCATTGTGAATTCTTGGCCGCAAACATTGTCTTTTAGACGTCATCACTGTCAAATAAGTCTTTATGACTTATTGGCTGCAAACCTTGTTTAGTCACGTTATCACTGTCAAATAAGTCTTAGTGACTTTTTGACCGAAACATTGTCGTTGTGACGTCATCACTGTAGAATAATTCTTTGAGACTTCTTGCCTGCAGACGTTATCTTTGTGACGTCATCACTGTCGAATAATTCTTTGTGACTTCTTGGCTGTTAGAAGTTGTCTTTGTGACGTCATCACTATCGAATAATTCTTAGTGACTTCTTGGCTTCAGACATTGTCTCTGTGATGCATTACTATCGAATAAGTTTTTGTAACTGCTTGGCTGCAAACATTGTTTTTGAGACGTCTTCACTGTCGAATAAGTCTTTGTTATTTCTTGGCTGCAGACGTTGTCTTTGTGAAGTCATCACTGTCAATTAAGTTATTATGACTTCTTGGCTGCAGACATTGTCTCTGTGACGTCATCACTGTCAATTAAGTCTTTTTGACTTCTTGACTGCAAACCTTGTTTTTCTGACGTCATCACTGTCAAATAAGTTTTTGTGACTGCTTGGCTGCAGACGTTGTCATAGTGACGTCATCACTGTCGAATAAGTCTTAGTGACTTCTTGGATGCAGACGTTGTCTCTGAGACGTCATCACTATACAATAATTCTTTCTGACTTCTTGGCTGCAGACGTTGTCTGTGTGACGTCACCAATGTCTAATAATTCTTTGTGACTTCTTTGCTGCTGACATGTCTCTGTGACGTCATCTCTGTCAATAAGCCTTTGTGACTTCTTGGCTTCAGATTTTGTCTCTGTGACATCATCACTGTCGAATAATTCTTTGTGACTTCTTGGATGTAGACGTTGTCTCTGTGAGTTATCAATGTCGAATAATTCTTTTGACTTCTTTGTTGCAAACGTTGTCTTAGTGACGTATATCTACTGATTTTGTTTAATTTTTTTTCTCACCGTAGTAAATGACATAAAACTATTAAAAAAAGAATAAAAATAATATTTAAGTTTTTTATTAATTTTTACAATCCATATTATTGGTAAGTTTCATAAAAATATAAAATATGAAATCCTTTATATTGTCAACAACAATGGTTTAAAAAAAAAAAAAAATTACAGTTATATTTAAAAACAAGTTTAAAAAAACTTTATTTTTTACATAGTTGTCTGAAAATACCATTCAAAGTTTTTTTTTTTGTGTGGTACTTATCTTGGTATTTTTGTAACAAACTGAACTTCAGATTGATTGACTTTATTAATAGCTATGAGTGTCAATGGTATTAAGTCAGTGGCTTTATTTTTAAATGATATTTGCATAATTTTAACCTTAGTAAAACTCAACTTTTAAGCTTAGTTTTTTTAAATCTGTAAAACATGTAAATTTGTAAAAATCCACACATAATGTACCAGTTTACAGTAGTAATACAAATAAAACTTAAAAACTATTTTTCAAAATGTAAAGGTAAATAGAAAATACAAATGTACTAATATTATTTTTTGTAATTTTGTAAACTACTTAAAAACTGTTAATATAAAGATGAAAAAAACAGAGATATTGAAAAACCTTTGAAAGTTAGGAATAAAACCAAAAACTCTGAAAAAATCTTCACATATTAAAACATTATGCATAGAAAACAAACTCATTGTAAACAAATATTATAAAAATACAAGTAAAATAGGTCTAACCTATGACCGACACCAATTCCAGGATTTTTTTTTTGAATTTTTCTTCTTATTTTTTTAAATAAGACTAACTTTTCAAATTTATCAATGTTTTATTTAGAAAATTGATAATAAAATAAAAATTTATTAAAACTAGCCAGAAAAATATCATTCAAATTTAGAAAAACATATGTTATGACATTATTAGAAAACCTAAAAATGTCCTTAGTTTTTCATAAATAAAAAAGCTATACTGAGTCAGCCTGATATCAAAAATAAAAGTCTAAATATCTTACAGTTATCCAGGGTACTTTAAGTGTGTGGCAACAATGTACAATTCAAATCTTTCAACATTGTTAAAAAATGCAATAAAAACTTTAACTAAGGTAACCATTTATAAATCTTTACAACAAGTTTTAGTTAAGAAATAAAGTTCTAAAATACAATAAAAAAACTATGATTTGTTTGTTTTAATCTTGAAAAATTAAAAATAAACAGCTTTTAAAGTAGTAAATAAAACAATATTCATTGACAATTTAGTGTCAAATTCTAAGTTTACTGCATTTTAAGAACTAACTTCTTTAAACCGTTGTGAATAAGATCTTAACAATTTCTTTTATGGCTTTTATAATTTTATAATCTTATATTGAGACAATTTAATCATTTTGAGTCTGGACTATATATTTAAAGCAATTAAATGTTCTATTTACATTTTTATTTAATTCTATTGATTCTAGTGTAAGTTTCCATAAAATTTGAAATAAAATTCATACCTAAAATCTTTAAAAACCAATTTGTTCAACAATTGTCAATTCAAGATTACCCTTTTTCACCTAGAAAGTTTTTCAGAGCTTTTTTTATTGACAAAAAAATTAAGCACACAAATATATATAATGAGATTAGGTTATGAGAATATAATTAGTTATTAATCGATTAGTAATTACTTGCTTAAGAAATTAAAAGGGAAGTAAATTAGTTAAATGTAAAACAAAATTAAACAAAATTACTCTTCAAATAAAATAAGATAATACTTTTAAAAAATTGCTAGTATAAAAATATATACAAAGATATAAAACTTTAGATGATGTAATAAAAAATAATTACGACAATAAACAAAATAAATATCAAAAATAAAACTAAAAATAACTAGATCTAAAGTAGGGGCTTATTTTAAATAAAACGGCGTAGGCTTGATTTGACAGTTGTTGATGAAATTATATTTAATAATTAAGTTCTTTATATTAAGCACTCTTAATCGTATAGTTTATAACATATGCATCTTAAAAATAGTTAGTAAATAGATAGTTTAATATTTTTTGACTGTAGAGTGATATCTGTTTAACAGAACATATTCTTTAGTTTAAAATATCTAATTATAAAGACTTTTTATAATAAGCAAACACTCTCCCAAAAACAGACTTCTCTTAAAACTCTAAAACAGACCATTAAACATTTACTTCATAAAAAAGTACTAAATAAAATTATCCATTAGAAAGTCAGTAACTTGGTAAAAACAGTCATCAGTTTGCAATTTTATTCTATCTTTGCACCAGTTTTACATACGAATTTGTTATAATAATTGTAATACCTCAACAATATAATAGCTAAACTTATTATCATACCTACAAGTTAATTTTATTATTAATCCTCTTTTTATGTCAAATAGCGGTCATTTCAGTTTTTATAAGCCGGCAAGCTTATTTTTATTACGTTAGTTCTATATAAAATATAGTTGAACTAAAATTGGATAAAAATTTATAGCAGTCATTATTACGACAGAAAACACTATGTCTTAGTATACTTTTTTACTTGATAATTATGTAAAGTTTTTAATGTTAGATATAAACTACATTAAATAAATCACATCTATTTTATCTAACAAATCCAATAACAAAACTATCATATTCTTAGCCCTTTACTTTGTATTTGATATATAATATATAATATCCCTAATCAACTTGTTAAAATTGGGGTTTTATATATATTTATTCATATTTAATAATCTCTAAATCGATAAAAATTTCTACTATGTAGTCATAATTACCACATTCAATATAGAATTCTCCTTGTTTTTGAACAGACTAAAAACTATAGTTTTTAAACTTAGATAAATAATTATAACTTTGATATGAGTACTTAAAAAATAGTTTAGTTATAGTAAAACCGACAGTAGACATATTTTTAGAGCAAACTTATAGGAAGCATTAAAAGTAGACAGTGATAAAAGTTTAGCGTTTGATTGAAGAAGTGATGAATTATATCAAACTTTATATTTTAGATAAGAATCTCTAACAAATAATGCTTACTTAGTTAAATTGTTTTAGTAATAGAATTCCGAAGTATACATAAAAAACAAGATACAATGTAAATATTATAATATATTTGAATTAGTTCGTGTTATAGTTATTAATATTATAAAGTCATTAGTATATAATTTTGACTATGGTCATGTTATGATAGTATATTATTACACATTGATATCAAACTTTAATTATTTTATTGTGAAATCATTAAAGTTTATTAAGCTATTTTTAAAAATTTGTTTAATTTTTTTCTTAATTTTTGTTATGTAAACACTAAAAGCTACTAAGTATTTTTATTTTTCGAGTTTAATGACAGAGCATTGTTATTTTAGGCAATTAAGCAATTAATAGTAGTCTTTAGTATTAGTAGATATTTTTAACGCAATTTAAAAACGTAAAGTTACGTTTATGTATATAACTAAAAGAAATTAGAGTTTTTTAATATTGCTTTTATTTTCTCTGAAATATGTTTTAGACTGATAACTGTAGGATTGTGTTTTTTTCTGAAATCTTGTTATTATTCAATTACCTTTAGTAAATAAAGGTTTTTTTTCGAAAAAACAAAAACAGTATTATACTTCACTTAAAATCTGAAATAATAACAAATATAATTTGTTAATAATCAATAAAATTATAGTTTTATAATTTTTTATCAGAAGATTGAATATTTAAAAGAAAAAAAATTTAATAAAAACAAATCTATATACTTTTTTAATAGTCATAAACTTAAAATGTTATTGTTTAATAAAACTTTTTCCGTCAAATAAAAAGCTCCTTTAAAAACAAAAGTTTGCAAAAAAAATCAGTTTTGTATATTTTATTACCTATTATTTTCCTTAAAAAGTCTTTGTTTTTTAGCTGCTTTACGACAACTTTAAACAATATAAGTTATGTTGATAATAAACAAGTAGATTTATTCAGCGTGCTCGTTAAAATATTTTATTTTGTTTCAGATTAGTTTATACGCAGTTGGCAAAAAACTATCACTAGAGGTTTTAAGTTATTAGTTCTTTACTGCATAATATAATAAATATAGTTTTCTAGTTTTATTTAATTTTAATAAAAAGCCATTTTATTTAAAATTTAATTTCATAATTGTTTTGAAAATAAAACTATCAAAAAATAGTTAAATCTAATTAAAAAAACCTAATAAGCTCTAATAATAGTTCTATTACAATGTCTGAATTATATAAAATTCATTTTACTATCATAAAAAAATAACTTTTTTTTAATATAAATTGCTAATAGTATTCTTTTTTTAATTTAAAAGTATTTAATGTATACAAGTTTTAAATTTGATATTTTAAACCGATCATTTTATTAAACAAAAAGTAGTTTTAGTAATAAATTAAACAATAGCTTATTTGATTTAGCATACTTAAAATGAAAATACTTTTAAAATCTTAAGTATTTTTTTTATTATGAAATTATAAACTGTGAAAAAAACAAGATATGTTTTAAATAAAGATTTATTTCGTTTTTATTGTAATACATAATTAAGGTAGTATTACGTTCTATATAAACTTTCAAATTTAAGCTCTTTGTGAGGAAATATTTTGTGTAAACGGTTTGTAAGTTATTTCTATGATTTTCATATGATATGTTATAAAATAATACATCGCAAAATACATATATTTTAAATTTATTCTTTTATTAGTAGTGTAAAATGTCTGTAGTGTGAATTGTACTTTATTTTACAATTTTAGTTTGTTTAATAATTTTCACTTAAATTTTTATCACTTTTCAAAGGATCTTATATCTTAAACTTATTTTCTATAAGTGTGAATCGTAATTTATTTACCATTTTAAGAATAATGTTGTAATTTTCAGGTTGTTAAGCAACTAATGAACGAATTTAGTAATTAACCTGAATAAAGTTTTTTTAATGATGAAATTGTAAAATCATTTGCTACTTAAACTGTAGCAGTTTTATAAATAATTTTTCTTGTAGTTTTAATTATTATGCTTTTTACTTATTTGTTTACTAAAATTATAAAAAAAATCTACACGAAATTTCTTATACTAACAGATATACCATATAAACTTTAATACATCTCATAAATATGCAAAAAACATCGTATGCTTTACATAAATAAAAACAAACCTAAATCAAAAGTTTGTAACTGATTCATGCTTTTAAAATGGTTGAAAGTAAATAATTGTATCAACGAAATTAAAACCAAATTATTTTAAAATAATACTGTAACTTCGCATAATAAAATAAAATTGTTGTCAAAACACATTTGAGTATAAAACATTGATGCTAGATTGACAGTAATTAGTCATTTAATGATGCATAAAAAGCATTACTGTCGTTTATTTATCACGTTTTATTTATTGAAACTCTTATTTGTTTTTACGATTTACTTAAATACTAAATTTAAAAGATTTAGCAGTAAAGATTTTAGCAAAAAATAAACTAAAGAAAAATTTTTATTTAACATTTAAATTTTTTTCATTGATATGACAAAAATTTTAGTTAACATTATTGTGTTATTATTTTTAATAGAAAGTTTTGTATATAACTTTTAGAGTTACAAAACAGTTAAAAACAAACTGTTAGTTTTATCTGTTTTAAAAAATCATTATTTTAATTTCAAATTTAATGTTTAAATATATCATTAAAAAAAATAAGAGTTTAAATAAATAAACTTCAGAGTGGAAGCACAATACTTTTTATGCATAATTAAAACTTGTTTAATAAAACTGTTAAACTTAATTAAAAAAAACAGTCAAGTTTAATCCTATATTACAGGAAATCTACACAATTTTCTCACGCTGCTGTAATTAGTAATGGCATGCAGTATAACAAAACTAACTTACTTAGAAGAAAAATTTACAAAATATAAGAGCTGAAACTTTACATGAACTTTAAAATGTCATTTAACTCTACTAACTTAGCAATTAAAGTATCTTCCGGTACCCTTTTTTATAAAGAAAAACTTTAAAAAGATCTATTGTTTAATGTATATTTACTTTGATTATAACTAAATTTGATTTAGTGTAACCTTACTAACAAATACCAAAATAAAATAAGATTTCTTAAACAAAATTCTCGTGTTCGGATAGACTTTAATAGAAAACAATTGAGAACTAAAAAATGCTTCATAGTTTAACTGTATAACTAAGCATAAAGTAATTTTTTAATAAAAAATTATTTAGTTTAGTTTGTTAATAGTTTTTAATTTAGCATAACTTTATATGAAAAATCTTACCAGTTTTCTTGAGTTTAGAGCTTTGATTAGACTTTATTTGAGAAAAATTATTTTTTGGTTTAAAACTAATTTAAGGCTAAGTTAACACATTTCAAACGATTACTAGATAATTTGAACATATAAATTAAATTGCGTCATTAAACTACTTAGTTTGTTTTACTAGCATAAAAATTAAATTTGCGTTTTAATAATAAAGTTCGAATTTAAATTTCATATTGTGGTATTTTGTTTGATAACAATGTAAGTTGTGAATGAAATAAGTTAAGAACTATTTATGAAAAGTGTAGCAAAGTTCTTGAAATAGAGAAAACATAAAATCCCATGAATATATTTATATTTAGCACAAAATAAAAGCTTAAATTGTTTGTTCACCATAAAAAGTGTTTATCGTACTTGTAAATCTTTGGTTTTATAAATAAAATAGCGTAAAAATTATTTATGTGTGTGCTTAAACTTATGACAATATGCTTATAAAGGTTTATTTATAATGTTTGAAATATTTTGTCTAAAGTACTAAAGTATATTTTAGTCATAAATAACAGATGTGACATAAAAAGTTTTATATAAGCTATTTCGATGTTTACTTTAAAAACAAAGTTTTTATTTTGTTTGTTGAACGATAAGTTTTATTATTTTTTAGTAGCTTGATAAAATTTAAATTCAATGCTTTAATGTGGTAAAACAATAAAATTTTTTTTTATTTTATTTTCACTTTATTTTAATTATTCACTAGATTAATATCTACCACTAAAACCATTTTAAAAAACATTTTGTTATTTAAGTTTTTTCTCGGCAGTTCTACTAAAAATTTCAAATTAAGTTTTATTATAAGAAGATATCATAGAGTATTTGTTCTAGACAAAAAAATATAAAAAAATTAATTTTATCAATCAAACTTTGATCTTATAAGCTAATAAAAAGATTGTTAATTGTTTTTTTGATGTTATTCTAAAAATAAAAAACATCATTTTATGGTATTTTTAAAACTAAAACCACCAGCTAAATTTACATAATTTTATTAAAGTTGTCAAAAAATTTAAAATATATATTGATAAAAATACTCTTACAAAAATAAACTTTAAATATTCAGAATTGATATAAGCAATGATTGTATTTTTAATTAAATAAACAAAACAGCTCAAGCTAATGAAACCGCATTTTCTTCATTTGTTTTGTCTTTGCTTCAATTCCATTACAAAAAAAGTAGTGTAAAAACAAAATTACTTTAAAGTGTTAACAAATTTTCTAGTCAATATGTTTTTTTTTTAAGTAAAACTCTATGTTTTGTATTCTGTGTTTAATCTTATATAACAAGCTTTTATACTAGTACTTAGGTGTAAATAACTAAAGTAAAACAAAAATTTGTTTTATAACTCTTTTATTTTGCTTTGTAGACACTTAAATATATAATGAAAAGTATAAAAGCACTTAAAGAAAAATATCAGCTAGCGCAAGCATAATATTTATAACGTACATTTTAAAAGTTTAAATGAAATGCAACTAACAATTTCAGAAAACTAGTATTATTATACAACCAATAGTTATAAATATTGAATATACTTTAATACGCAATCAATAAAATCCAAAGTAAAATAAGATTTCAAAAAATGATATTATGTAATGTGGAAATAATCAAATAAAAAACATTAAAAGAAAATATTTTTGATATAAACTGAAAAAGACGTTTACTATAAAAATCTAAAAATACTAATACCTAATTTTAGAATTTATTGAAATTTATATGAAGAAAAAATACGATTAAAAAAAGGAGTAGTTTTGTTACAATATTTTATGATTATTCATATAATTTAAGTTGTAAAGTTTTATTAATATTATACACAATAAAGTTATAAAAGCGAAATTTTACAGTAATTAAATAGTTTACGATGCATAAAAAACTGTTCTCCCACGCTTAATGTTTATCAATATAAACTGATGTATTTTAATGTTTTTTTATCATGAACATAACATTTTAAAGTAATAAAACTACTTTTTACAATAAAATAGCTTTATATTTTCGTTAAAAATACTAATATGATTGATATCGAAATAATCTATAGCGAGTTATATAATAATGAGGCAGTGTTAAAGAAAAATTAACTTAAAGCTGAAAATATTTTTTTCGCGATTAAAATAATCACTTTAATTTTTTAAAATTAGTGTTCACCAAGAGATTTTTGTAGATATGTATGTTTATAAGTTTGGTTAAATAGTCAAGGTTTTCGCACATTTAAAACTAAATAATACTTATTTAAAAAAAAAAAATATGCAAGTCTGCGCAAGGTTTTTTTATAAGGTTTGTATTTAGTTTAATTTTTAAATAACTTAATTTAAAATACTTCTCATAAAATGTATTGTTAACTATTTTATTTTACAGGTTGTAAAAATGTTTAAAAAATACAAAAAGCAAATTCATAAAATAGTATAGGTGTATACTAAAATTTTATAAATTATTAAAAACTTTCTTTCACATTAAATTAAAACAAGTTTAACTTTTTTTTGCAATGTGAAATTAACTTCTTGTAAATTTAAAAAGTTTTGTAACATTAAGGTGTTAAACTGCAACCGTTTATTACACTATGATTGTATAGTTTATACAAAAAAGCACATAATATTACTTATTCAATTATTGTCTCGAGTTTACAAATAAGTATGTTTGGTAAGATTTTAAACATTTAAAATACCATAAATTTAAGGAAAAAGTAATAGTTTTACTTAAATAAAAATTACTTGCGTAGAATGAAATTTCTTTTAGAAAAGTACAAGCAATAAAAGTGCTTGTTTTATAGAACCGTTTTAGAAATTTTTAATGTTGTAAACGACTCTATAATCGAAATGTAATTGTACACTAAGTTCTTGAAATAAACTTCTTCTGATGTTCAGATCATGTTGATATTATTTGTTTATCTAACAGAAGTTTGTTAATAGAATTCAGTTTTAGAATAAAAGCATTTAAACCTTTTTACAACAAAAGCAATTCAAATAAATAAATATACATAAAAATGATAATGTTTTTTTTTTGTTATCCATGTGCTAAGAAACATAATTTTGCAAGCTGAATTACCTTGTAATTTGTAATTAATAAAACCTTAGTATATATTTTGTATTTAGTAATTATTGAACTTCTACAATCTATTAGTAAGCTAAATTATTTAAAAAAATAATTTAACTTGCTTTACTTACATTCTCTTCACAAATATATTTTTAATATAAAATGCACAATGCCAAACATTTTAAAAGAGCTAGCGATCCTTGCAATATTTTTCTTAATTGTTTTTTTAATAGATTTTTTTTTAAAGTATTTAATTTGTAGTTAAATAAATAAAAAACTAAAAATATTTTAAAACTTAAGAAAAATATTTGATTTCAAATATTAAACTTGTTTAAACAGTTGATAAAAAGTTAAAATAAGAATGATAGTTTACAACTAATTTATTTTATTTACTTTAATAAACTTTATAACTTTAAGAATTGTTTAAATATTATAAGTTATTATCTAAAAAGTCGTTAATAAAACAGTTTTGTATACTTACTAAACGTTAAAAATTTGCAGACTAATGTTTTAAAGTTTCCTATTAAATCTAAGTTGTAAAATATATACTAGTCATAATTTAGTTTAAAATATCTTTATTAGCAATAATCTGTTGCACAAGTTCTTAAGAAAGTTTTATGTTTAAGTAGCGTGAATAGCAGTATGATGTATTAGTAATGTATTATTTAGTATAAACACCAACCAAGTATTTACAAAAAAAACTTTTAGCAAGCAGTGAAGATAAATAACATTTTTTAATTAATTTGTTAGCCATATTTAATTGTAACAACTATAGTTAAAATGTAAAATTATAAAATTCAAAAATTCACAACGAAATTTTTTTTTTTTTTTTAAGATTTCATATCGTTAGTGCTAATTTTGTATTTAATATTGTTATTTGTCTTAATTATATAATATAAATTAAAAAATAAACTCTTAGTTGTTTTGCCTTATTTTGTTAAATTTATAAGTTTGTATCTTATAAACTTAACAAAATAATGCAAAAAAAAGAACAGTTTACTTTTCAATCTATATATCTATTCACTCAATAAGTTATTCTAAATACAATAGTCTGTAATAATTTGTAATGTATATTTTGTCTTTTTTGTTTATATCAATTTAATGAAAAACATATTGATAGTCGAACTACGATTTTTTATGAAATCAGTTAAAACATAATTTAATCTGTTTATAACTCAGTTTTTCAAGCAAGCATTAATGATTGTTGTTTAGCTTAGTAAACTTAATAATTTGAGCAATTAATTTAATTATAAAGTTGAACTTCGTAGTTTGAACTAATAAATTTAAAAATATGCTTATCTGACGTTTGCGTTATAGTTTTTTATTATTAAACCATTTTGTTTTTTAGTTTTGCAAGCTACTTATTTTGCTTAATTCTCAAGCTTTTTTTTTTGTTTCTCGACTTTTAATTGAAAAACATTTAAAATTTTCAAATAGAATAGTACAATCAACAACTTGTATATCTTTTTTCAAATTTAGAAGTATGTACAGTTTCCATAAGATTAAAATTTTCCACTTATATATTCTATAAAAAACTTTAATAAATCTAAGTATTTTAATGCTAATGATAATGCTTTTGTATATCTTAAAAACATTTGAATGATCAAAGACTTAAACAGGTCAAAACGTTTTTCAAAAGTTTAATGAATAACACAAACATACAAAAAAAAAGAACAGAAATTACTTAATGTTTTAGTTTAGTTTTACAGTTCAGTATGCAATTCAAACTTTTTAAAAGTTTTTTCTCTTTTTACAAATCTAGTCTCAGCTGACTAAAGTTTAAACTTAAATTAAAAAAAAAACTAGAAAAATAAAATTAGTTTGTTAATAAAGATGTATAAATTTACTGTTTTAACTTGGACTTGTTTTTTTTTCGGAAAAACATACTTAAAATAAGCGGCCGGATTCAACGCGCTAAGAGTAAAACCTTGCCTTCTATGTACTTTTAGAGTTATAAAAGGTAAAATTTTGAAGATGCAAATCAAATAAAATTAATTTTGATTTACAGTTTGTATTTTTGCTAACTAAAGTTATTTCCAATGTAATTCAGTACGGTTTAAGTACATATAGATGCATATTTGAAGACTGTTTTATTACATAATTTCTTTATAAAATATTTTTTTTTACTGTAGTATAACGTTACAAAACCGAACAGCTCACATAACACTTGTTTAAACTTTCGTCCTACGAACCTTTTGTCCTACAACTCGATAACCGAAAGGTTTTTTTGTGCATCAGGTCGTAAGACAAATTGTTTAGAGCGCTTTTTTGTTGTTTTAACATTGTTTAACTTAAAACGTTGCCAACCCATACTTTTTGTAAAATTTATTTTGTTTATTTGTTTTCTTGAAAATTTTATGACGTTTAACAACATACGGAGTTTTGCTAAAAATCTGTTCAAAGTTAATATTTAATGTTTGAAGATTGTAATTTTTTTAGATCTCATTATTTCATCATAAAATTATAAAAATATCTTAGAATGAGATTCATTTACAAACATATCCACTACTAAAAGTTTATTTTAAAGATTAAGTCAATTTCTACCAATTATTTTTTTTTATGTTTAATAGATAAAGTGCTTTAAAAAACTAATATAGATAAAAAGTTTAAATAGTTTTAAATGCTTTTACTAAGACATTTTGACACATAAGATGTCAAAAAATAGTGTATGATACTAAATTAATTTAAACAATTAGAAAAAATAGTTTATTTTTAAAAGCTGTCAAACGATAATTCAGCTAATACTAAAAATTTAGTTCATTATAGTTTTTTGTTAATTGGTATTTATTTTTGCAAAATTTAAAGCAATCGCAAATCGTTTATGGTGTACAAGTTGACGGTTTAATACCATTAAAGAAATACTTTTGAAAACCACTATTATCTAAGGACTATTGTAGAACGTAGTTTTGATCATGATGATAATGCAACACATAATTCCATATACTAAGATAAATGATCAAAAATATATTTAACCGTTTAATGTTATTATTCTGTTATAATATAATTCTGTTCGAGAGCTAAAATTTATGACAGAAGACGCAATATCTTTCGATTTAAATTTATTTTGAAAACTTGAATGATAAATTGTATCGAGTGACTTACGAGTCAAGTTCAGATAAAAATATTAAAATTTTTAACAATATTAATTAATGAAACAAAGTAGTTTTGCAACTAAAACTTATTAAAATTTTAGTTTTCTGTTTAAATTTTTCACTTTAGAATACAAACAGTTAACACGTATACAACATACTCAATTGTAAATTTTATTGAAATTTTTTTAGTTTCTGAAGGTTAAAATCACAAAAGTATACACTTATCCAAGAAAAACACTTTGTTTAAGTTTTTCTCCATTTGAATTTTTAGCCTAGAAAAAAAGTTTTATGAAGGTCAAATGTCGAAGGTGTTTAATAAACATTTATTTTAAATAAACTTTTATTATGAACAAATTCTATAAATTAACTTATCAATAAAATATTTATTTTCCATAAAATTAGTATGGTTTTTTATTTTTCAGGGAGGAAAATTTATAAGAAATATAATGATAACATTAGGCAACTTCAATAGTTTAAACTAGCTATGAGTTTTTAGTTAATTTTTATAATTAATTAACTATTTTCGTAAAACTTTGTTGCATAGTTTTTGAGTTGTAACTTATAGATCTAACATAAGTATTTAACTTCTTTGTAAGTAATTACTTATAGATATAGTTTTTTTAATTAATTAAATAAATCAACAATTATCATAATGTCCTAATCTTAAGTTAACCAATGTAGATAACTATACCAGTGTAGACATACATTACATTTATTTTGTTGTTAATACATTTTATTGAGGACCCTTAACAAACAAAAACATAAATAGTATTCACAACAAAAAAGTTGTACATACTTTGTTGTTCTATAGTACCCCTTAATATGTATACCCTACAAAGTACTTAAATTTTAAAAGTATTTAAAGCTATACGAGCATGATGTTCACTGATATTTTGTTTATTTAAAAATATTTGTTTATTAACAACTTACACAACTGACAGTTTACAAAAATTATCTTGTTTTTACTCATACATCTCTGTAACTTTATTTAAAAACCTTTCATAAACACCAAACAAAGATTTTAGTAATTTTTTCCTTACGTATCTCAAATCTTATTTGAAAGTAATTCTCTTATTGTTTTTTGTAAAATTTTAACTGTATTAAATATTCAAAATTTTCACTTTTACTCTATATTTATTTATATTTATATATCATAAACATTAAACATTTTTATTCAGTTTATCAATTCATTAAAAATATTTAATATGATGTGTCTATTAATTAATTAATCTTCAACAATATTAGATTTTTAGAAGATTATTAGAGTGTACAAATAGTACAAAAAGCTTGGAATTCAAATGTATTTCAAACTACTTCTGAAAATTTAATTTTAGAAAAATGTGTTAGAACGTTAGGAATATAATCAAGGCAGTGAAACTTAGTTAAGTAATTTAACTCAAAGTAAAATAATAATTATAAAATTAAGAATCTAAATGTGATATTTTAATTTTCGAGAGTGTATCAGGATAAGTTTCAATATCAGTATTACATTTTAGTTTTAAAATTCTTTTAAAGACTTCCATTTCATATTGTTTATTAGTTTTGACGAAACAAGATTAACCTAAAATTTATAATAAACATATGAAAATTAAAAACTGTATACTTTGATGGATATTAAAAGCAGCTTGTTGTATTTTAATATTAAACAAACTTAGTAAATTAAAATATTACTTCTGTTAAAGACTAGTAGCTAAAATTCGGCTAGCAATAATTTTAATTTTTTAATTGTACTCACTCAATTTTTTCATTCAAAACTAGTTAAATTTTATAGTTTTTCTAAATACAATTTTCAAATTAGAACAACTTGTGACCTTTTAACATATTTATACTGTTTCTACATAAGACACATTAACTAAATATTATCAATTTAATTATATCTTATCTTTAAGTTAGGATTTATAAAAATAGTTTATAAATAAGTGAAGCTAATTTGATAAAAAAAACTTAACAATTACTTTGTGCGATTTATCTTAACAGAAATCATACATCAAATTTTAAACTCTACTATTAAGGCATTTCATTTATTTAAATAGCTAATTTCATTATAGCACTCATTTTTCAATTTAACATTTGAAATAAGTTAATTATATAACCTCATACAATTTACTGAAAAACAAAATAGCTAATATGTTACACAAGAGCCGATTATAACAGTAAACTTAGTTGTAAACAAGACTTTTATTATAATTTTGTCTAAATATTTAAATTAAACAACTTATTTAAACTAATATACCTCAAGATTTATATCGTTTAGATATTTACTTTATTGTAACCAAAGCAACTCATATCACACTAGAAACAATTATTAAGAAAATGTTGATAAAATATTGAAAAGACTATTTTTTTTTTTAATTAAAGTTTTAAGTTATTTTGGTTAAAAATTCAACTAGAAATTGTATTTGTAAAATATTAAAAGTAACTAGTTTTAAAATGAAGTCATAATGAAAGTAGTAAAACTTTTAAATAAAACTATAGAAAAGCAAAATATACTACAACTGATAGCAAAAATATTGTTATGGTGTTTACATTTACTTAAATTTACACTCAAGAATTATATCACACCCAAAATACATTTGTAATGTATTAAAACTTTGAAATACAATAAAAAAAATAAGGTAAAAATAAACAAATGGTAAACTTTGTAAAAAATAAATTTTTTACATAATATCGTGTGTGACTTGACATTGTTAATCACTGATAATGAATTTAAAAACTTAAGAACAGAAATAGAAAATAAATTCACAACTTATAGTTGAAAGCTCAAGCATATTTGTTCCAAGTGAAGCATTGCTTCAAGTAATCTCTTCAAAAGCAATTTTCGTTGTTCTGATAGGCTAATTGATTCTGTTTTGATGTGATAAAACAATGTAGTTTCAATAAATTGCATGAGCATTGTGGTTCCACAGTAGCTGTTTAAAATATTTTACATTTAGTTTGATATTTAATGTAAGCTTAATATCGTTTTTGAACTATGTGTTTAATTGTTAATTTTGTAACGATAATTTTTTTTTAACTCTGAATAAGCAGAATCAATTTTTACCTAAGTAGTAATTCTTTATTTATAAGTTAACCAGCTTTAGTACAGTGAAAATAAAATGAAATACATCAAAGTATTGTTTTTAAATCCTAATAAATACACAAAAGACAAATAAAGTAATTTTAATTTCCGTTAAAAAAATAAGCTAAGACTTTTTTTTTTCATGCGTATAGTTTTGTATTTTCGTTTTCTTTTAAAAAGCAATAAGCATTTTATTTAGTGTATAAACTTGCGCAGAAACGTAATATAAATTAGATTGTTATATACTAAAAAAAAATAAACAACATTTTACTGATTTTGATGAAAATACAAGCTTTTAAATTCGTTTTAAAAAATAGTATGGTTTAATACCTTGAGTAATCATAGCATTTTTTAAAATAATTTTCAAGATTAACTTTCTTTAAATTCTGTATAACTGATATGAAATAAAAACTGTAAAACTAACTTGTGTAGAAGTTGTAACATGCTCAGAGTCGATGCAACGGTAAAAATTATTGACCCATACTGTTTTTATTGTTCCCTCAAACTTTATTGAGGTGTTATAACAGTTTTCTTCTGAGATACATGGGCTATACGGTTTGCAGTGAGAAGCTAAACATATTTTATTTATTTTAAGAAAACAAACAGATTATACGCGTAAAGTAGTAGTTGATTCTTAAATCAAGTAAAAATTTAAATTACTTGAAAATTTAAATTATGTTTAATATAATCTCGTTACTATATTCATTTAATGTTAAAAAATATTCGTAGTCCTATGTATAGAAGTAACAAAAGATTACCAATTATTGTAGGGGACATTACAAAAAAAAATGAATAAAAGAGGTTAGTTAAAACTAACTGTTAATAGGGTCTAGATTGTTAATTCTTAGTCTTCCTTGAAGCCAAAACTGTTTTTCTGTTTCTTGTTGCTCTACTACGTAACATTGTGGTTTCCGTGCAGTTCCGTTACAGAACTCTATATAAAAAGGTACAAATTAACGTTTCTGTGCCCCTAATTTACATGCAAATCATTAATTTTGTGTTTTATACAAGTAACCAAGTAATAAGTAAATAAAACAGACCTTTTATTAACAGAGTTTTAAACTTGTTAATATTTGGTTTCTTATATTTTATAACATACAACATACAAAGTTTAATAATACTAAAAGTGAAAAAAAAACCATAGTAATAAATTAAATTTAGAAATTCATATGAACTCTTTTTACAATCTTTGTTTATTTGTAACATTAAAGGAAAAAAAAACGTGATCAAAAGTTATGTTTACAAAACATATTAAAATAAAGACAACACAAACCATCAGTTCATAAATTTGATATTTATAATAAGAGCTAAATCGATTTAAAAGTTCAAAGCTTTACATCTCGTATATTTTTATGTTTTGTTATCAAAGTAAAATTTACTATTCTTCAACTCCGTAATTATTGCACACTCTTTTGGTATGATGTTCATATCTTCGCAATTAAACACATTTTTGCATCCGCACCAGGAAACGTCTGTATAAAAACAAATAGCATCATTAAAAATGTAATTTTCATGAATTTTTATATTAGTAACTTTGAAGCGCTTAAGAGTGTAAAACTTAATAGTTTTCAGTAAATATTAACTGTCATCGTACACAAATTTTACAATTAATCAAGAAATAATTTTGTAGCAAAACTAAATTCTGAAACAAATACTTGTATGATGCTTTTTAAAATAAATTTTCCTTATAATTTGACATATTTAGTGTTTAATACTTTGATTAGTATCAAATATAAAAACTAAAAATAACTAATTACTTACAGTTTAGTCTGTATGAATAAGTTTGATAGAAAAAATATTTTATAGTTTTTAAAATGTTTATACTAATCATGTTATATAATTTAAATATACTATACATATTTTTTTTTAAACTAACTCTTTTGTATTATCTCGCTTATAATTTCATCTCGTGATAGCTGGTTTGATTTTACTCTAGCCTTTTTAAATATGATAACGTAAGTTACTGATATTAAAAAAACTATGTTTAACTCTGTAAAAGACTTATAACAATATGTCGAATATTAAAGCTGAAATGTAGTATTATTTATTTAGAATTCATATAAAAAAGTATTTAATTTTTATAAATATAAAATAGGATTGAAAACTTAAATAAATTTAAAAAAAAACATATCAGTACTAGATTATTATCGGTATAATAAAATAAGACTAAAAGTTAATTTATATTTTAATATATTAATAAATCAGCTTCAACTAATATGTAATAAAATTTTAATACAAATTGTTCTTTATCTAGTTGATCTAAATATAAATAAACTGTTTTATAAAATAAACTTATATTTATTATTTAAGAACTTACAGCATACAATGACCTTATATTTCGACTCAAAGCTATTGTTTTATTATTGACACTTGAATTGTTAACAAGGTTTTTATTCTCCTTAGTTGCTTCTTGAGTAGCGGTTTTCTGGTAAATTAACTTTTTAAGACGTTATGATGTAAAAACTTTTTGTATTTGACTTACTTCAAAAGTATTTAATTTTTCAAATAGGTCTAAATATTTAAATTCTGTCTAAAAATGTATACTTTTGTAGTTAAAAATAAAAAAACTTTATAGTAATTTTTATGTTTACACTTTTGAACTTAAAGCTAAATTATTAAAAGCAAATTGATATAATCCTAACATTCCAATTTTTAAATAATATATTAAATCATATCTTGATAAAAAAAACTATAAAAAATTACAAATTAATTTTTATTAGTCATTAAGAATTATGACTTAAAAAATCACTACTTACTTTTTGTCAAAGTAACGTATAGAATTAAATATGGTGTTTTTTCTTTTTTCTTTATTTTTTCCTAATCAACATAAAGAATAAAAACATTATTTATAGCAGTAAACGAATTAAAACATAACTTACAGTAATCTCTAAGACATTTTTGTGTAGTAGACTGTGAGGAGTTGAATTCACTATTCCAATAAAGAAAAAAGTAAAGACGATTAGACTAACTTTGTTTAAGATCATCATTAAACTTTACAAAGATCTGAAACGTTAACCATTTGCAAAAAACAAAAAATAAGAATAATATTAAAAATACATCTAAGTATGTTGAATTTTTGTGCTATTAAATTTTCAGGGTATCATACTACTGAACAAATTTACTATAAATTTACTTAGCTATTAAAAGTGAACCACTTTTTAATATCATTATAAGTATAAAGATCTTGATATTTATAATTAAATATAGCAACAAAAAATGTCAAAAGTAATAGAGCCACGATTGATGAAAGTTAATATAGCTTTGAAAAAAGTTTTATCTAAAACTTCTAATTTTACAGCTTGAAGCACGGTAATATTGTTGCTAATTTTTTTCTGCTACTTAATAATAAATAAAGTTATTTATTTTAAATGCTTTATAACTTATTTAAAAACATTAAAATGTTAAGGTACAATCAATTTAATTTTTTGGTTGTTAAATGTTCACCAAAACAGTTTAATATTTTTAAAAGTATGTTTAGAAGTTTAATTATACATATGCTGATTTTAGCAAAAAGTTGTAATACTTAAATAATACACCTTTATTCTAAACTGGCTTAAAGTAACTAAAGAATTCATTGTTTCTCGTTTATTTATACTGGTTTTGAAAGAAAAAAAAAATCTACAGATTTTGTTTTTTTTTGATATGGTAATTAAAAAAACACATGATTAAAAAAAAAACATAATAAAAACAAAACATTAACTTCAACAGCTGCAAATAGTAACATTCGATATTAAAAAAATATTAAATTGCTTGAGTAGAAGAAAATTGAAAAATAATTATAGAGGTTTTGGTCACCATGTGATAAAATGTATAAAATTCACTAGCTGCAAGCTATTAAATATATGTTAAAAGGACAATAAACAAAATACTTAAAAAAAATTTTTGTTTTAACATGCTTTTTACACATAACCGAGTCTTCATGATATATTAACTAGTTTGATTTGTTTTTATAGGATTTTCAAACATAAAATTAAAACGACAAATCAATTTTTAACAAAGTTTAAAGTCGTTTTTAAAACAACATATTGAAAAATTATTTAAAATTTGTTTGGTAGTTTTATACAAGCTTCAGATAAACTTTCACATTTTAAGGTTTTTACATATAGTTTTTAATACTAAAGTCAACGTATAAAAGAAAACAGCATTTGGCGTGTAACTAGTATAAAGATTATTTAAGATGTTCCTTATACTAGTTTTAACTTTTAATAAACTTTAATAACATTATTTTAGGAGTTAAACGTATTTGTCTATTTAAAAACCGTTATCACATTAGCATTAAAAATTTAAAACTTTTTAAACGTTTCAACTTTAGACCTAATTTTACATGGTGTTTTGATGTAAAAATTTATTTTTTTATGTTTAAAAAAAATATGCTGACGTAAAAATTAAAATTTATTTTTACTTGTTTATTTTTAATTGTACAAATATAGATACTTTTATCATTTTTGTGTTATTTAAGGTTAAACGTAGTAAACATACTCTAAAGTATTAAAAGAACAATAAATAGAAACAATTTTTTAATTATAAATTGAAAATAGTAAACCGTAAGATCTCAAAATGTGTTTTATGCACAAAAAACTGACAAATTAAACAACAATAATAACGTGTAAGTTTCCGAAATTTGTATAATTTAGAAAATTTTTATTTGGTAGTAGTTGGTAATTTATTTTTGACAAATTAATTTAAATGTGATAAATGTGTACCCAAAAAATAATTTATTACTTAAACAATAATTATTTATAACGTATTCAAAGAAATAACATTATAAAAATGATCATTTAACGTTTTGTTTAAATTAACCCACATTAGCATAACAAAATAACTAACTTTAATTAATGACTACTTATTTGATAAAAAGTGTTTTGAAGACTGTTTATATTGAAATTTAATAAATAAAAGAAATAGCTTTTACAATTAATAAAAACAAGTCTATATTTAACTTGTGATTACTAAAAGGAGTATGTAAAAATTAAACATAGTTTTAAATTAGGTGCCTGTGAATTCAAAATTAGAAAGTGTTGTAATATTTAGGTGTAAAATTATAATTTTTTTAAAAACTAGGAAAATAAGAAAAAATTGTACTTATTTAGATTTTTTCTCCAAATATGAATCTTTTGTAAAATTTTATTTTAGATAAAAACAACTAAGTTATGCAAAATCAAATAGTTTTACTTAAATCAAAATTACTTGCCTATCAATTAAAACTCATAGAAAAGTAAATTAAATAAAAGTTCATGTTTTATAAAACCGCTTCAGTAATTTTTAATGTAGTATAGGACTCTATAATCGAAAGGTAAATCGTACACTAAGTTCTTTGAATAACCTTTTTGGGTGGTCAGATCATGTTAAATCATGTTAATATTTACTATTTTTCTAATATAAATTTGTAAATAGATATCAATTTAAAAATAAAAACAGATAAACGTTTGTACAACAAAAACAATACAAATATAATTAAGGTGTTTTTCAATTACTATGTGATAAGAAATATAATGTTGTACAGCTGCAAAAACATAATTACTTGACGAAAAATAAATCAAAAAGTAATTAAATGTAACATGTTACTTTTTTAAACATCATACACATGATTAAGTCATGATGATTATAAAATTATTTTAATTCAAAATTGCAGCTGTTAAAAGTTTGAAAAGCTTGTCATATTTTTAAACTTTATACAGAATTTGTACTTTATTAAATAAGTTGTTATATGTTTTGATTTTTATTAAAAAATTCTTAACTTTATTAAGAAAAGTAATAAATACATTTTTTTAACTCCTGAAAAAAATATGTTATACAAAATACTTTAAAACTGTGTATGAAGTTGATATAAGTTAAAAAACTTTGTTACCATTTGTAACAAAGTTTGCTTGGTTAGCTTTGGTAAGCTTACAAGTAAAGCAAACTAGTAAGTTTAATTATTATCTACATTACTAACTTGACTTAATCTTAATATTGTATTTAGTTATGATATATTAAACTTATTCATATTTTTCGGCTTATTTTTAATTTAAAAATGTTTATTGTTTTAAGTCGTTTTATCGTTAAAGTTTTGTTTCAAAGCTCTTTAAGTATTTTTTACCAAGTTTTTTTGTTCTATAACGTCCTTACACAATCGCCCTGTAATTATAAATAATGATGTTTTTTATTTTTATTCTAAACTTGTATGTTAATGTTAATATAATGATAATATGTTTACTGCCAAGTTTCATTGCAAAGCATCACTTTAGATATAATAACAAAACGACTACCCAGAGCACTTTATATATATAGAGATAAGTATTAGAAGTTGTTTAGGCAAAACTAAAACTAGAAGTACAAATAAGCGTTTGTTCTGACTCTGTTATTATTTTATTATTGTTCGCATTTGTTTGAACACTATACAGTTATCAAGCTAAGTCTTTTATACTATATTTGGTTAAAATGTCAATATTTTAGCATATGTAAAATCAAAATACTACATGTTTTACAATTTTATGCGAATTGGCGCAAAGCTAACTGAAGGGTTTTCACTTAGTTTAAATGTTTTTGATGTCTTTTTTTATCAGAAAACATTTATTTAATAAAAAGCTATAGAAAAACTAACTGATCGTAAAATGTATTGTAACTTATTATTTCGAAGTTAGAAACATATAAAAATAAAAATTAAACATATAATAAATTCTCAAAAAACAGTATAGGTTTTTGCTAAAATTTCATATGTAAATAAAAAAACGTTACTTTTATTTTAAGTTGAAACAAGTCTAACTTTTATTAGTAATGAAAGTTAGTAGTAATGTAAAAAATTAACATAATGATAAATTAACCTTTTAATTAGTTTTGCAACGTTAAAGTTTTATATTGTAATCGGTTATTAAACTTATTAAGTTAAATTTGTACATAAAAGCACACATGTAATATTATTTATTCATGTACATTCTCAAATTTAAAACAAGTATGTTTTGTACAATTTTATACATTTAAAAAAACATCAATTTAAGGAAAAATATGATAGTTTTACTTTAATCAAAATTACTTGCGTATTAATGTAATTTTTAAAAAAATATAAATTAAATAAAGTTAAATATTTTGTAAAATAGTTTTAAAATTTTAAATGTGGTATACGACTCTATAATCGAAAGGTAAATCTTACACTAAGTTCTTCCAATAATTGTTGTCTTTTTGACGTCATCACTGTCGAATAAGTCTTTGTGACTTCTTGGCTACCAAGGTTGTCTATTTGAGGTCATTACTGTCAAACTGTGTAAATTATTATGACCAAACATAAAAATAAACACAAAATCAAGCATAATAGAAACTTTCGTAGTTGCACATAGACAAATAATAACATAAGTATGATTTGATTAAAATTTTTACTAAAACACAACAAAAATTTTATCTAAATTTCTTTTCTTTAAGTTAATATGTTTATAAGATTTTTTTCTTAAGTAAATCAAGAAACTATAAAAAAATATATATACTATAACAAAAGTTAAAAGCTGTTTATACTCTCGTTTATCCATGATGTAAACTAGTGGTTCTTGTATAATGACGTCACAACTAAATATTAAGAAAAAAGCAAACAAAAATGGATTATAAGAAAATGAATTTCTTAAATTGATATTCTCAGAAAAGATAGGTAAATATCGTCACCAAGTAAGTATATATTTTATTATCTATCTATTACTGTTTATCGAATTCAACTTGCAGTTTGCTGATATATCAATGACAATAAGCGTACTGACAGATTACTTTGAACGAAACGTTGCTTTGAAATCTTAAGTGAAGAAATTCAACTAGGCGCAGGTGAACGGCTGAAGTAAAGTTTTGCTGAAGGTTCAAAAGTGAAAACCAAATTGATCACATTACATAGCAATTTCGAGAGATTACTTTACGTTTGCACTTATATCTCAAAACATTCGATCTTTACTCGGTCAATCCAAAGAGGCTGTCGAAAAACTAAGACTCTGAGAAACATTTTAAGATATTTTGCAGCTTCATGAGACAAAATGACAAAATTGTGACGTTAAAAAAATTTCTGAAAATTTATATGTGTATAAATATGTAAATATTGCTAAATTAATATAATTATAATTAATATAAAAGTTACAACGCAATTGGTAGGTAAGCTGTTTTAAATCATTCTTTAATAAAAAGTGGAAAACAAATAAAAACTTGCAAAATATTTAGCACAAAATATAAGTTTTGATTATCCATGTGTTTTTTTTATTTAACTACGAATCAAATACTTTTAGAAATAAATTTATTAAACAGATAATTAAGTATTATATTGTTAAGATCTCTAGATCTTTTAAAATATTTTGTGCTATGCATTTTTCTACATTAAAAAGCCTTTCTGCAAAAAATGTAAATGAGGCAGTTAAATTGATTTTTCAAATATTATTTCATTTTAACAGTTTGTAAAAGTTTAATAGATACTAAATACAATTTTTTTTTACTGACGAAAAAGAAGTTTTCAAACTATCTAAGAAAAATTAAGAAATAGGTTTATAAGGTGTTTCCAAAATACATCGATTAATTATTTACCACATACTTCTTTCTTTTTAAAAACATATACTTGCGGAATGTTTTCAGTGTTTTTTAATCAAATTTCTGATGTTTTAAAAAGTATGAACATATGTAACAGCATATGAACATATGTAACAGCATATCAAGTTGCACTTGATTACTGTTTAGATTTGGTTGCAAGTTTTGAGCTAAAAGTTCATCCAAGCGTTAAGAGAAAGCTTGCAAGGTCAAGTTTTATACTGATGTAAGTTTCATACAGTTGACAAAAGGAGAAAATAAAGTGCTGACCAGAAACCCTGATGCAACATTGAGTTATGGAATGTTTTATATAAGCTGATACAACAGACAGATGGGGAGATTCTAGCCACAGCCTGCTGAAGTAAACATGATAATGAAGAATAGACATTTATATTGTTTTGTTGTGTTTTAAAAAGTATTTTTTGATTAGTATTATTTTTATAAGTATTTCTTATTTACATTCTAAGTAGTTAAATTGTATTTTGTTTTATACATTCTTAAAGTATATTCTTGCTAGATTAAATCTTGTGTAAAGGTTATGACCACATTTAAAGTATTTTCTAAATTTGATGTTCTTTATGTATTTGTTAGTGTTTGCAATAGTTCTTTATATAAAATATGTTAACTCATGTCATGCCTAGTTTATATAGAGTAGCCTAAGTATTATTAATATCGTTATTTAGTATAAGTTAAGTTTAGTATTAAAGGTACCTACATCTGTAGGTTACAATTGGCGTCCTCGTTTAAAGAATAACCAGTCTTTTAAATAACAGTCAAATATTACCAAGACACTATTTTACCCAAATAAGTTTTATTAGTGTATTACCTTTTATTTTGAAAGCAGTATTTATCACAATTTTATCTCACATTCCTATATTTTTGTTGTTTTTTTCATATACTGCATTTCATTTAGTAGTAGATTTAGAGAAATTTTACAACCAATTGTGCATTTAATTTTTAAGAAGCAATACTTAGATTTACCATATGCCCATTTAAAAGCCTTTGAGTTTGTACCTATAACCAGAATGAATAGGGGGTTAGGAAAACTAATAAGTAAAAATTGAACTGACTAAATTATTGTCCAAAAAGGCAAAGTAGAACTGACAAAGTTTAGTCCAAAAACTCAAAGTAGAACTGATAAATTTTGAGTCAACTAAGTCAAAACTGCACTGACAAAGTTATTGTCCAAAAAGTCAAAGTAGTTGTGATAAAATTATGAACAAAAAGTCAAAACTGCACTGACAAAATTATTGTCCAAAAAGTCAAAGTAGTTGTGATAAAATTTTGAACAAAAAGTCAAAACTGCACTGACAAAATTATTGTCCAAAAAGTCAAAGTAGTTGTGACAAAATTATGAACAAAAAGTCAAAACTGCACTGACAAAATTATTGTCCAAAAAGTCAAAGTAGTTGTGACAAAATTATGAACAAAAAGTCAAAATTGAACTGACAAAATATTATTCCAAAAAGTCAAAATGTAACTGACATAATTATTGTCCAAAAAGTCAAAGTTGATCTGACAAATTTTAGTACAAAAAGTCAAAATAATAAAAAACTAACAAGGTATAAGTTTAAATAAGTCTTAAAAGTGGTGACCAATTTTATTTGAAAGTGAGTAATATTAGATTTATCTAAGGCTCTTAAATCTTAATAGCACAATAAAAAAAGAAAATATTTATTAATAACTAAGACAGCAAAGATTAGTAACATGCTGAAAATTTTTGGAGTTTGTATTATAGGGGTTTGCATAGGCATGACATTTGAGTGTTTTTTTTTGTATTTTTGTAATTTACCTGTTTTTAAATACTGCAATCTTTATAGTAGAATATGACTCATGTTTAATATTGTTTTTGAAGTTAAATAAATTGTTGAAGCTAGTAAAACACATTAACTCTTTTTTTGATTATCAAAATGTAAAAGTTTAAGAACTAAATGACCATTTTTTAAAAAATTTATTAACTATTTTATTTTCTAACTTGCTTTAAATTTTGTATGGAAAACATGAGTAGTTTTGAGACCAATCCAAATTTTTAAATGTGTAAATTTTTTCTTGTTTATGAAGAAAGGGTGTTTTTTATTTTCCAACAAAAAGGCAGAGGAGAAGTAGAGTGACGATTCTCTTTCAACAGTGGAGAAGAGGAAGTGTAACAGCATATCAAGTTGCACTTGATTACTGTTTAGATTTGGTTGCAAGTTTTGAGCTAAAAGTTCATCCAAGCGTTAAGAGAAAGCTTGCAAGGTCAAGTTTTATACTGATGTAAGTTTCATACAGTTGACAAAAGGAGAAAATAAAGTGCTGACCAGAAACCCTGATGCAACATTGAGTTATGGAATGTTTTATATAAGCTGATACAACAGACAGATGGGGAGATTCTAGCCACAGCCTGCTGAAGTAAACATGATAATGAAGAATAGACATTTATATTGTTTTGTTGTGTTTTAAAAAGTATTTTTTGATTAGTATTATTTTTATAAGTATTTCTTATTTACATTCTAAGTAGTTAAATTGTATTTTGTTTTATACATTCTTAAAGTATATTCTTGCTAGATTAAATCTTGTGTAAAGGTTATGACCACATTTAAAGTATTTTCTAAATTTGATGTTCTTTATGTATTTGTTAGTGTTTGCAATAGTTCTTTATATAAAATATGTTAACTCATGTCATGCCTAGTTTTATATAGAGTAGCCTTAGTATTATTAATATCGTTATTTAGTATAAGTTAAGTTTAGTATTAAAGGTACCTACATCTGTAGGTTACAATGTGTATATTTTGCGGAAAAATTTGTTATTTTATAAAATGAGTTAGAATTTAAAAAAAACTCCATGAAAATGTTTTTTTTTGTATTTTAAAAATTCTTCTTAATATTTTCAAGTTATAAAAACAATAAAACGCTTTCATTTCGAAGTAAAGTTTTTAGTAGTTTTTATTAAATAGTCAATTTTTTTACGACTTTAAAACTAAAACTAAGTAAAAATATTTCAACTAGTCTTGTGCAAACTGGCATAACTTTTAGAATAGATTTAGTAAATTAGGTTTAAATGCGCTAAAGTTTTGACTTTTTACCTACAATATTGAAAGAGAAATTTCAATTCATATTTGCTAATTTTAGTTGCTGGCTAAATGTGTAAGGATATTATAATAGAATTCAAATTGATATAAAAGAACTCAAATTTTTTAACATAAAACTTAAATAATGAAACGAATTGAATGACTTAAATTTTTAAATTGAAAAACAGACCTTAAATATATAAATAAATTTAAAAATATCTTACTTGAATATTTCAAATAATTATGTACATCTATTTTAAGGTTACTAGTTTGTTTTACTCGTAAATTTACCAACGTTTTCTCTAACAATAACTTTGTAGGAAAAACTATAAGTATGATATTTTGCAAGCAACTTGTATAGTATAACAAAGTAAACTTGATCACAAGTTATTTTAATTTTTTTCAATTTCATACAAAGGTTTAAAGTACTTTGTAAAACATATTTATTCTTTTAAAAGTTTGAATAATAAATATATTATTTCTCCTCAGTATTAAGATTTCTTTGTTTTTTTTCTAAAAACGTAAACATATAATAATTTTTTTAAAAATTAAACATTCTGTAAAAAAAGTAAAAGTTTGACACACTTTTTAAGTATACAACAGCTACATTCTACAACTGCTATTTTGATTTTAATTATTTTAAAAATCATCATGACTTAATCATGTGTATAAAGTTTAAAAAAGTAGCAAGTTACTTTTGATTACTTTTTGATTTGTTTTTCATTAAGTCATTAATTTTCTTTAGTAAAAATTATCTTGCAGCTGCTGAACATTATGTTTCATATCACATGGTAACTGAAACAAACATGTAAGTGATATCTAAGTACAAACTTATGCTAAACAAATACTTAGTATTAACATAATTTGACCATCCAAAAAGTTTTTTCAAAGAACTTAGTGCACGATTACCTTCGGATTATAGAGTCGTGCACCAGAATAAATATTTCTAAAACTGTTTTATAAAACATTGACTTTTATAGCTTGTATATGTTTTTATGAGATTAAATTCATACGCAAGTAATTTTGATTACAGTTTAACACTTTAACGTTACAAAACTTTTTTGATGTAGATTTACAAAAAGTTAATTTATCAATATTTTTATTTTATTCTTGTTATTACTAACTTACATTACAAATAAAGATTAAACTTGTTTTAGTTCAATATAAAAGCAACATTGTTTTAATTTGTGAATCTTTAATGTAAACTTACCTAAAAAATATAAGTTTGTTTTTAAATAAAATTCTTTTTACAAGTACTAAAATTAGTATTTTTGTTCGTTTAAATAGATTAATTTAATTTTACCAAATTAAAATAATCGAAATCAAAGGAGTTTTGTTTCTTAAATTTTTTGATATTATTGTGTTATAAACAATTACTATGTAGTTAAGTTATTTTATTTTAATACACATTTATAGCATCTAAATTATCTGTATCTTAAAAGAATTAATTAGTGTTTATAAACTAAATTTTTTAAAACTCTTACAAGTATGGGAAAATTATACTATTATTTACTTTATACTTATTTATTTGTGAGTAAAACAGATTTTGAAGTATTTATATTTTGATTTCAAAATTTTTACGTCAAAAACTAATTCCGTGTTTATTGTATTCTAGTACTTTAAATGTTATCTTACTACGTTGAACCGTTGATAAAACAAACATACTAAAACAAAACAGTATTTGTAAAATTTTATAAAACATTATAATATTATTATAAAGTAAATATATTTTAATTTTTTTTGTTTTTATTTTTACATATTTTTTTTTTCATTATAGTTTTCATACTTAAAAACAAATATGTAAAATCAAATCCGATGTGATAGACGTTTTTTTAAATTAAGAACTACCTAAAACGTTTTCATTTCAGTTTTATAAAGGTAAAACTAGTTAAGATATACAATAAATAGGTCCGTATCATATGAACAATAGTCCTTTAGAATATATTTTTGGTATAGTATTAAAAAATTTTTAACTTCTTTTTAACTTTACTTTTGGTTTTAAAATTTACTGTTAAAATATATTTAAAAAAATAAAAGATATCATCATGAATTGGTTCTGTAAAATATGTTCTAAAAATAGCAAATTAAATTCTAATGTTTAATAATTTGTGTAATTGATAAACAATTAATAGCTTACAGCTAGTCTAGTGAGTATTATGTTTTTAATCTCACAGCGACTTAAACATTTTTAATAATTTTTGTATTTTTATGTATTAAAACAGTATTTTATATTATTTTTTGATTAAATTTTATAGTTTGCAAAGTGATAATTTAACTTCTTATTACTGTCAACAATTTAAAGTTTGTTTAGCAGTGTAGTGCTACAAATGCTTGTATAAGCAAATAGATATAGCACTTAAATATTACAATCTTTACTCTAAACTGGCTTGAAGTAACTAAAGAAAATGTTATTTATCGCTTGTTTGTACTGATTTTGTAAATTTAAAAAACAAAAAAAAATGTCTACAGATGTTTTTTGTTTTCATATGATAGTTATAAAAGACATATGATAAATATAAACATAAAGTTTAATAGCTTCAGAGTATAACATTTGATACTTAAAAACAATATTAAACTGTTTTAATTGAGAAAACTCAAAAATTAATTAAAAATGTTTTAGTTGCCATGTAATGAAAAATATATAAAATTCACTAAACTAGCTGTAAGCTATTAATTGTTTATCAATGACCCAAAAAAACTATTGAAATTTAATTTATTACGTTTAAAATATATTTTTACATAATCAAGTTATCATGATATTTTTTATTTTTATGAGTATATTATAATAGTAAAAATATAAAATCACGGTTAAAGTTAAAATTTTTTTTTTTTTTTTTTCAAACATTAAATAAAAATTTATTACTAAGTTCACTTGTTTATGAGTTACAGACCGCAGATTAACTCCCAACTATAATATTTTTACAGTCGTTATTGTTTATAAAATCTTAAAGACAACGAGTAAAGTTAATTAGCATATAGATCATGTTGATGGTGTATAAAACCGATTTATTTTATATCTTAATTAGTTTTACCTGTAAAAATTAAATCGACAACATTTTAGGTAGCTTTTAATTAAAAAAAACTTCAATCACACTTTTTATTTTATTTTGAAGCCTTTTCAAACACTAGGTTTGGATTTAATTCTACATTGTTGTTTTTAAGTAAGAATGTTATAATGATAAAGAATTATGTTTAAATAAAAATAAAAAAAAATAAATATTTTTACTTAGATTTTATAAATTTTAAAAAGTACTGTTTTGTTTTTCTAACAGTTCAATGTAGTAAAATAACATTTGAAGTACTAGAATACTCAAAAAAATATATTTTCAAATATAAATACTTCAAAATCTGTTTTACTAAAAAAAAGATAAATAAAAAGTAAACAATAGTTTAAGATTTCCATATTTGTAAGAGTTTTCAAAAAAATTGATTTATAAACAGTAATTAATACTTTTACAATACAGATAATTTAAATGCTATTAATGTGTATTTTTATGAAAAAAACTTCATTACATAGTAATTGTTTATAACGCGATATTATCAAAAGATTTAAGTCACAAAACTCCTTTAATTTCGAATAATTTATTTTGGTGTACTAAAGTTAATCTATTTAAGCAGAACAAAAAATTACTAATATAATCTATTGTAAAAAGACTTTTTAGTTTAAACAAACTTATATTTTTATTAAGAAAGTTTATATTAAAGTTTCACTAATAAAGAAAAACGTTGCTTTTACATTGAACTAAAACGAGTCAAACTTATACTTATAATGTAACCTAGTAATAATAATAAAAGATAAGCATAACGATAAATTAACTTTTTTTAAATCTACATCAAAAAAGTTTTGTAACGTAAAGTTTTAAAATGTAACCGATTATATAACCATAAAAGTATGACTTGTACAAAAAAGTACATAAAATTCAATGTATAGCGCTAAATAATTTTATTTATTTCTAATTCAAAGATCTTTACTCATAAAACTTTACCAAGAATGAAAGAAAAGATTGTAACCAATTTGTAATTAGTTAGTAATTTTTAATATCATTATTTAGATCAGGGGTCGGCAAACTGCGGCCTGCGGGCCAATTGCGGCCCGCAAAGGGTAAATCTGCGGCCCGCGAGCATGTGATTTTTTTGAATGGAATGCGGCCCGCGAAAGAAAATTTTGTGGCCCGCTGAGAAAAATTATATTTCTAGTTAAATTTTTTCGGTAATTCGACTTAGTTTGATTAGTTTGATTTTAAGTCTCTCTATAACATTTTTAAATAGTTAAAGAAATTACTGCTTTAGTTTAAAAATGTGAAAAAGACAGATTAGCGTTCATACAGGATATGTTTCTCAGTTTCATAATTACTTCTTATTTACAACAGTAAATAATTATTTAAAAAAAGAGTGTCAAGAGTGCTTGAATTTAATAAGTTGGTTATATAACTCCTATTTATTAAATAAAATAAATGCAAATATTTTTCATTATGTACAAAAGTAATGTACAGTAATTAACTAAAGTGTCATTTCTTTATATAGCTTAGATATTATTTTTCAATATTTGTTATACCTCAGTTTCTTTTATAATTTATTTTGTAAATGTTATATTTTAGTTTGAAAACATTTAAAATAACATAGTAATAAGAAATAAGGTTCATTTGATTTTTGTTTCGACACATTTTAATTTTTTATAAGTTTTCTATGCATACCAACTTAAAAAAATGCTCATATTTTAAACCACTTTTTATTTAATACGATAGTTAGTTTAAGTTTAGTCTATGCACACTTTTCTAACATTGTTATTTATACATGTCATATCTAAATTTGTACAGACACATTTAAAACAATATATAAGTTAATATAGACATAAGTTAATATAGTTTTTGTTAGTTATACATTCCATTTTTCAAACATTGTTTTTTTCAAGCTAAGTTAATTTTATGCCTTGTATATCAATACACACAATTGCTGTTTTTCGAAACTACCTATTTAATATAAACTAGATATAGGGATGGTAAATTTATAAAGTTTGTACATTGTTAATCAAAATAGTTCAAATTCAAGCAAATAAACAACTAAACATTACCACACACTCTGACTATCACTATTTGAAGACTTCAAATCTCAGGCCAACTAAGCCATTTTTTAAGTTTTTGGCTAGAATTTCTTTTTGTATACAAAAATATCAGGAATGTTTTTAATGACTCATGCTGACTTTTTTGCTTAAAAGAGTGGCAAATTAAACTTATGATATATGTTTTGCTCAATCCACAGTGATAGTTTGAGTTTTAAGATATGTTAAATTTTTAGTCTTGCAGCTGATATAATTCGAAATATTATTTATATTATCGTGTACATTAAAAAATGAACAATCAGTGTTGCCAAAAAAGTTGAATCCCGGAAAAGCTTTTAATTTGTGAATTTACGATTAAAAATTCTAGAAAAAACTTGAATTTGAGAGTTTTTGAAAAAACCTGGATATTCAAACAATTTTTACATTTAAAGTAATCAAATTTCGATTTGACTCAAAAAAAAATTACCAAAAAATGTTTTTTATTAAAAAATATACTGTAGTAGCTTAACAGTATTTTTTAATATTGATAAATGTTTTGAGACATTTTTTTAAACTTTAATTAAACTATATACTAAAAATAAAAGAAGGAATCGTACTTCCAAAAACTCTGTATTGGTACATTGCACTTTTACTTAAAAATTTCACCGATTGTTGTGCTTTGCGTTGAAACTAAACCAAGAAATTCCACTAAAATTTCAAAATTAGTGAAAACATCTTTAATAAAAATTCTCAGATGAGCAATAGTTTTCCTATCACTGCTCTCATGTTAACAGTTTGATTAAAGTCCTAAATTGATCTATGCGACTTTATAACCTTAATTTATTTCCTAAACACGACTTCATGTTGTCATTGAAGAAATAAACAAAAGTTTTTCATTACCGCCAACATCAATTCTTTATAAAAGTTTTCAATTATAAACGATATCTCATTTTAGGTAAAAAATTTTGCTACTTTATTACTTGCCTTAACAATTTTTCTGATTATCCTGTAGTTACTGAAGATAATAATGTGCTTTGTCGGAAATGACTTTGGTGATTTTTTTTTATTGTTTCTCGCAATAACTCCTAACTAACGCTTTTTTTTATTCTTGTAGCTCGTCTTCTATTTTACAATTAATATTTTAAATGCAATATTCTTATTGCAATTAAAGAATTGCTATCATGTTTAATAAAAAAATAAATTTACTTCGCTAATGACTCAATAAAGTTTTATACTTTTGTTAAACTTATTTAAGAAACTTAACTGTCCATTCAAGCTGACTTATATATTTTTGGCATGTAATTTATTTACTGTTAATAACCTTTGTTATTTCTTTATGTAGTGAAGTTTATATTAACTGGGTAGCTACACAAACAGGCTATTTTAAAAGCTTGAAAACTCAGGTGTGTGTGAAGCTTTTATTTCAAACACTTTAAAGAAACTTTAATTCTCAGAATAGTTTTTATGACTGTTGTGTAGTTTACTAATTGCATTTTTTTTTCTTGTTTTCTTACACTTTGTGTATTTTTTGATAATGATGATATTTTAACTAGGTAGTAAAGCTTGATTAACAACTATATATTAACTTTTTCAAATTTTAATAAATTTAAGCTGGTTTGATACATCTCAGACATTTTTGCTTTTTAAGTGGCAACCATGTAAAAGTCTAATTATTAATAAAATATTTTATTAAAGTATTTGAGAATTAATTGTGTTAAATCATTTTTTTTAGCTTTCAGGAATACAAATAGGTATTAATTTTATTATGTTAACTAATTACTAAATTTCTTAATGAGTGTAAACTGTTTAACTCGTAAAAACTTTTTTCGAAGTAAATATTCTTAGAAATATGAAAAAGTGTTGATGATATAACAAATGTATAAAAGTAACCCATAAATTGTCTTTCAAGTTAAGTTTTTGTAGAGAGTTAGGTTGTAAGCAAAATTAAAAAAGGATTAAGCTTAACTTATTAAGTGCTTATGAAAGTACATATTTTATTAACAATATTAGTACATATTTATTAAAGTATATTAGTCAGTGTAAATCATAAAATAATGAATATTAATTTGAATAGGCATTCTATGTATAGCTAAAAGTCATTTTAAATAATAAAGTGAATAAAAGTAAAACTTTTCTCTAGTGTGACTAAAACTAAAACTATAAGATTATTCGAATGTCACTAAAACTAAAACTGCGGCCCGCGAATACTTAAGAAACTTGAAATTTGGCCCACGACCACCAACTGCATGCCGACCCAAGTTTTAGATAATAATTATTTTAGATTTAAATAATATAACTGTAGAGATTAAAAATGTTATCTAAAAAAATTAAACAAAATTTGAAATAAAGAGTTTTATGGAAGTAAGAGAAGTAAGACGAAAAGCTTCCAATTAAGTAATAAATAAAACTATTTTAGTTTTTAGTTGAAAATGGTATGTATTTACGACAAAAAACTTTCAAACAATAATAATTAATATTACTTATTCAAGTATATTCTCAAATTTACAAAAAAAAAGATGTTTTATACAACTTTAAATGTTTATTAAAAAATCAGATTAAGGAAAAATCGAGTAGTTTTACTTAATCAAAATTACTTGCGTATGAATGTAATCTCACAAAGAAATATACAAGCAATAAGAGTGAAAGTTTAATAAAACCGTTTTATAAATGTTTAATGTGGTATACGACTCATTAATCGGAAGGTAATTGTACACTAGGTTCTTCCGATAAATTTTTTGATGGTCAATGTTTGTTTAGGGACCTAATGTACGATTTATAAAGTCGTATACCACATTAAAATTTTATCGTAAACACATTTCCGGTCACGTTTGTTTCAACATTTTACTATACTATTCAGCAAGAGAATTTTGTAGATATGTATGTTTATATATTTGGTTAAATAGTCAAGATTTTCGCATAATTAAAACTAAATAATACTTGTTTTTTAAAAATAATTATGCAATTTTGCGCAAGGTTTTTTAAAGGTTTGTATTTAGTTTAATTTTTAAATAACTTAATTTAAAATACTTCTACATAAAATGTATTGTTAACTATTTTTTTTACAGATTGTAAAAAATGTTTAAAAAATACAAAAAGCAAATTCATAAAATAGTATAGGTTTATATTCAGATTTTATAAATTAATAAAAACTTTCTTTTACATTAAACTTAAACAAGTTTAACTTTTTTTTTTTGCAATGTGAAATTAACTTCTTGTAAATTTAAAAAGTATTGTAACATTAAGGTGTTAAACTGCAACCGTTTATTAAAATATGAATGTATAGTTTATACAAAAAAGTACATAATATTACTTATTCAATTATTGTCTCAAGTTTACAAATAAGTATGTTTTGTAAGATTTTAAACATTTAAAAAACCATAATATTAAAAGTAAATAAAAGTTTTACTTTAATCAAAATTACTGGCGTATATTATAATTGCTTTTAGAAAAGTACAAGCAGTAAAAGTGCATGTTTTATAGAACCGTTTTAGAAATTTTTAATGTTGTAAACGACTCTATAGTCGATGGGTAATTGTACACTAAGTTCTTTAAATAAACTTTTATGAAGTTCAGATCATGTTGATATTATTTATTTATCAAACACAAGTTTTTTAATAGAATTCTGTTAAAAAATAAAAGCATTTAAAACTTTTTACAACAAAAGAAATTCAAATAAATAAGTATACATTACAATAACAAAGGTGGTTTTTTGTTATCCATGTGATAAAAAAATCATATTGTTGCAAGTTGAATTTTTACTTAAAAAAAGAATCACTTAATGCTAAACAAATCAAATAGTGATTAAACGAAACTTGTAACTTTCAAAAACTATACATATGAATAAGTCATGATGACTTTAGAAATAATTAAAAACAAATAATAGCTGTAATGCTTTTAAAAAGTGTATCATACTTTTACACTTTTTACAGAAATTTTACTTCATTCAAAAACTCTTATATTTTATTTTTTTTTTTACAAAACAGACAAAGAGATCTTAACTGTAGAGGATAAATGATATATTTATGCTTTTTACTTTTAAAAAAGTAGTGTGCTATACAAAGTAGTTTAAAACTTTGTATGAAGTAAAAAAAAATAAAAAAAATTGAAAGGACTTATTAAAATGTAGATTGTATTTTTTAGATCAGAATGTTGCTAAACTTAAAAAATATGTTTATATACGTTTCTATCTTTCTAGTCGTAAAACAGTATTTAAGTTTTTCCATTGGAAAGAAATCAAAAATAAATTCCCTATAATTTTGGCAGTCGTATTTTGTTAAAAAAGTTGCTGCTTTTGCATCTTTGTGAACGATGTTTGATACAAACAATTATTTGTTTTTTATAAAGCACAGCTTTTAAGCACACCTTACACTTTGCTACTGCTTAAAAATGAGTATGTTGTTTTTAAGTACGACGATAGACAAGAGAAGGTATAAACATTACGTGTTTCAATTTATTTTATGAAGTCACAATCGAAAATTTCTGCGGTCTTTGTTTTTAAAGTGATGTTTCAATGTGATTGTTGCTGATTCTACAAAACTGGTTAGAAGACAGGAAACCGAAAAGATTCCTAGAAATATAAGATCGTTGTCCATACCAATGAAGGTTGAAGTTTCACAACAAATCGTTCCCTCCGTTATTAACAACCGTGTCATTTTGTCGCTGTGCTAAAATGACCCTCCGTGTCATATTGTCGCTGTGCCAAAATGACGCACCGTGTCATTTAGTCGCTGTGCCAAAGTGACGCACCGTGCCAGTGTGACCCACCGGGTCATTTTGTTGCTGTGCCAAAGTGACGCACCGTGCTAAGGAGACGCACCGTGTCATTTTGACGACCTTGTCATTTCGTCGCTGTGTCATTCTGACCCGCTCCAAATTCTAACGTATATTTTATATTTTTTGTTTATATCAACTTAATGACAAACATATTGATAGTCGAACTACGATTTCTTATGAAAGCAGTTAAAACTGAATTTAATCTGTTTATAACTGAGTTTTTCAAGCAAGCACTTAATGATTGAGGTTTAGCTCAGTAAACTTAGTAACTTGTGCAATCAATTTAATTTTAAAGTTTAATTTCGTAGTTTGCAGTAATAAACTTAACAATATGCTTATCTGATGTTTGCTTTATAAATATTTTATTATTAAACCATTTTGTTTTTTAGTTTTTCAAACCACTTATTTTGCATCAAATATTTCTCAAGCTTCTATTTTTGTTTCTCGACTTTTAATTGAAAAATATTTAAAAAATTTCAAATAAAATAGTACAATCAATAACTTGTATATCTTTTTTTAAATTTAGAAGTATGCAAAGTTTTCGCAAGATTGAAATTTTCCACTTATATTTTCTGTAAAACACTGAATAAATCTAAGTGTTTTAATGCTAATAATAATGCTTTTGTGTATCTTTAAAACCTTTAATTGAACAGAGACTCAAACAGGTTAAAACGTATTTTAAAAGTTTGCAGAATAACACAAACATACAAAATAAAAAAAGAAGACAGTGATGACGTCATTAAGACTACTTCTGCAGTCAATAAGTCACAAAATCTTATTCAACAGTGATGACGTCACAAAACATCGTCTGCAGTCAAGAAGTCACAAAGACTTATTCGACAGTGATGACGTCACTAGGACAACGTCTGCAGCCAAGAAGTAACAAAGACTTATTCAACAGTGATGACGTCACAAAGACAACATTTGCAGCCAAGAGTTCACAAAGACTTATTCGATAGTGATGACGTAACAAAACCAACGTCTGCAGTTAAGAAGTCTAAATAAGTTATTCGACAGTGACGACGTCACAAAGACATGGTTTGCAGCCAAGAAGCAACAAAGGCTTATTCTTCAGTGACGACGTCATAAAGACAACGTCTGCAACCAAGAAGTCACAAAGGCTAATACTACAGTGATGAAATTATAAAGACAACGTCTGCTGCCAAGAAGTCACAAAGACTTATTCAACACTAATGACGTTACAAAGACAACGTTTGCAACCAAGAGGTCACAAAAATTTATTCCACAGTGATGACTTCACAAAACCAAAGTCTGCAGTTAAGAAGTCAAAATGACTTATTCGACAGTGACGACATCACAAAGACAACGTTTGCAGCCAAGAAGTCACAAAGGCTTATTCTACAGTGATGACGTCATAAAGACAAAGTTTGCGGCCAAGAAGTCACAAAGACTTATTAGACAGTGATGACGTCATAAAGACAACGTCTTTCTGCTTTTGAAAAGTGTATCATACTTTTACACTTTTTACAGAAATTTTACTTCATTCGAAAACTTTTATATTATTTTTTTTACAAAACCGACAAAGAGATCTTAACTGCTAGAGGAGAAATGATATATTTATGCTTTTTACTATTAAAGAATATGTATGCTATACAAAGTAATTTAAAACTTCGTATGAAGTAAAAATAAAAAAAAAAAAAAAAATTGAAAGGACTTATTAAAATGTAGATTGTATTTTTTAAATCAGAATGTTGCTGAAGTTAAAAAATATGTTTAAATAAGTTACTATCTTTTTAGTCGTAAAACAGTGTTTAAGTTTTATCATTCGAAAGAAATCAAAAATAAATTCCCTTTAATTTTGGCAGTCGTATTTTGTTAAAAAAGTTGCTGCTTTTGCATCTTTGTGAACGATGTTTGATACAAATAATTATTTGTCTTTTATAAAGCACAGCTTTTAAGCACACCTTACACTTTGCTACTGCTTAAAAATGAGTATGTTGTTTTTAAGTACGACGATAGACAAGAGAAGGTATAAACATTACGTGTTTCAATTTATTTTATGAAGTCACAATAGAAAATTTCTGCGGTCTTTGCTTTTAAAGTGATGTTTCATGTGATTGTTGCTGATTCTACAAAACCGGTTAGAAGACAGGAAACCGAAAAGTTTCCTAGAAATATAAAATCGTTGCCCATACCAATGAAGGTTGAAGTTTCACAACAAATCGTTCCCTCCGTTATTAACAACCGTGCCATTTTGTCGCTGTGCTAAAATGACCCTCCGTGTCATATTGTCGCTGTGCCAAAGTCACCCTATGTGCCAAAGTGACGCACCGTGCCAGTGTGACCCACCGGGTCATTTTGTTGCTGTGCCAAAGTGACGCACCGTGCTAAGGAGACGCACCGTGTCATTTTGACGACCTTGTCATTTCGTCGCTGTGTCATTCTGACCCGCTCCAAATTCTAACGTATATTTTATATTTTTTGTTTATATCAATTTAATGACAAACATATTGATAGTCGAACCACGATTTTTATGAAAGCAGTTAAAACTAAATTTAATCTGTTTATAACTGAGTTTTTCAAGCAAGCACTTAATGATTGAGGTTTAGCTTAGTAAACTTAGTAACTTGTACAATTAATTTAATTTTAAAGTTTAATTTCTTAGTTTGCAGTAATAAACTTAACAATATGTTTATCTGATGTTTGCGTTATAAATTTTTTATTATTAAACCATTATGTTTTTTAGTTTTTCAAACCACTTATTTTGCATCAAATATTACTCAAGCTTTTTTTTTTTGTTTTTCGACTTTTAAATGAAAAATATTTAAAAAATTTCAAATAAAATAGTACATTCAATAACTTGTATATATTTTTTTAAATTTAGAAGTATGCAAAGTTTTCGCAAGATTGAAATTTTCCACTTATATATTCTGTAAAACATGGAATAAATCTAAGTGTTTTAATGCTAATAGTAATGCTTTTGTATATCTTTAAAACCTTTAATTGAAAAGAGACTCAAACAGGTTAAAACGTATTTTAAAAGTTTGCAGAATAACACTAACATACAAAATAAAAAAAGAAGACAGTGATGACGTCATTAAGACAACTTCTGCAGTTAATAAGTCACAAAATCTTATTCAACAGTGATGAAGTCACTAGGACAACGTCTGCAGTCAAGAGGTCACAATGACTTATTCGACAGCGATAACGTCACTAGGACAACATCTGCAGCCAAGAAGTCACAAAGACTTATTCAACAGTGATGACGCCATAAAGACAACGTTTGCGGCCAAGAAGTCACAAAGACTTATTAGACAGTAAAAACGTCATAAAGACAACGTCTGCAGCCCAGAAGTCACAAAGACTTATTCAAAAGTGATGACGTCACTAGGACAACGTCTGCAGCTAAGAATTCACAAAGACTTATTCGACAATGATGGCGTCACTAGACAACGTCGGCAGCCAAGAAGTCACAAAGGCTTATTCTACAGTGATGACGTCATAAAAACAACGTCTACAGCCAAGAAATAACAAAGGCTGATACTACAGTGATAACGTCTTAAAGACAACGTCTACAGCAAAGAACTTATTCGACAGTGATGACGTCATAAAGTCATCGTTTGCAGCCAAGAAATCACAAAGGGATATTCGAAAGAGATAACGTCATAAAGACAATGTTTGCGGCCAAGAAGTCACAAAGAATTAATCAATAGTGATGACGTCATGAAGACAACGGTTGCAGCTATGAAGTCATAAAGATTTTTTTAATAGTGATGACGTCATAATGACAACGTCTTTATCCAAGAAGTCACAAAGGCTTATTCTACATCGACGACGTCATAAAGACAACGTCTGCAACAAAGAAGTCTCGAAGTATTATATTTCAGTAATGACGTTAAAAAGACAACGTCTTAAGTCAAGAAGTCACAAAGATTCATTAGACTGTGATGACGTCATAAAGACAACGTCTGCTGCAAATTAGTCACAAAGACTTATTCTACAGTGATGACGTCTTAAATGCAACGTCTACAGCCAAGAAGTCACAAAGACTTATTCGACAGTGATCACGTCATTAAGACAAAATCTGCAGTCAAGAAATCACAAAGGCATATTCGACAGTTTCGACGTCATACAGACAAAGTTTGCGGCCAAGAAGTCTCAAAGACTTAATCAATAGTGATGACGTCATGAAGACAACGGTTGCTGCGAAAAAGTGACAAGGATGTAGTCGATAGTGATGACATCATAAAGACAACTTCTGCAGCCAAGAAGTCACAAAGGCTTATTCTACTGTGATGACGTCATAAAGACAACAATTGCAGCCAAGGAATCACAAAGACTTATTAAGCTGAGATGACGTCACTAGGACAACGTCTGCAGCTAAGAAATCACAAAGACTTAATCGACAATGTTCCGTCACTAAACAACGTCTGCAGTCAAGAAGTCACAAAGACTCATTAAACAATAATGACTTCATAAAACAACGTCTGCAGACATGATTTCACAAAGACTTATTCTACAGTGATGACGTCATAAAGACAACGTCTGCGGCCAAAAAGTAACAAAGTTTTAATCGACATTTATGACGTTATAAAGACAACGTTTGCGGCTAAGAAGTCACAAAGGTTTATTCTAGAGTGATGACGTCATAGAGATAACGTCTGCAGCCAAGAAGTTACAAAGACTTATTAGAAAGTTATGACGTCACTTGGACAACGTCTACAGCCAAGAATTCGCAAAATCTTATTCAACAGTGATGTCGTCACAAAGACAACGACTGCAGTCAAGAAGGCACAAAGACTTATTCGACAGTGATGACGTCACTAGGACAACGTCTGCAGCCAAGAAGTCACAAAGACTCATTTAACAGTGATGACGTCACAAACACAAATTTCGCAGTCTAGAGGTCACAAAGATTTGTTCGATAGTGATGACGTAACAAAACCAACGTATGCAGTTAAGAAGTTACAAAGACTTATTCGACATTGATGACGTCATAAAGACAAAGTTTGCAGCCAAGAAGTCACAAAGACTCATTAGACAGCGATGACGTCATAAAGACAACTTCTGAAGCCAAGAAGTCACAAAGACTTATTCAACATTGATGACGTCACAAAGAAACGTTTGCAACCAAGAAGTCACAAAGATTTTTTCGATAGTGAAGACGTAACAAAACTAACGTCTGCAGTTAAGAGTCTAAATAAGTTATTCGACAGTGACGACGTCAGGAAACATGGTTTACAGCCAAGAAGTCACAAATACTTATTAGACAGTAAAGACGTCATAAAGACAACGTCTGCAGCCCAGAAGTCACAAAGACTTATTCAAAAGTGATGACGTCACTAGGACAACGTCTGCAGCCAAGAAGTCACAAAGACTTTTTTAACAGTGATGACGTCTTAAAAGATAATGTTTGCAGCCAAGAGGTCCAAAGATTTATTTGATAGTGATGACATAAAAAAAAAACCAACGTCTTCATTTAAGAAGTCAAAATGACTTATTCGACAGTAACGACGTCACAAAGACATCGTTTGCAGCCAAGAAGTCATAAAGGCTTATTGTACAGTGATGATGTCATAAAGACACCGTTTGCAGTTAAGAAGTCACAAAGACTTATTAAACAGTGATGACGTAATAAAGACAACGTCTGCAGCCAAGAAAACACAAAAGCTCATTCTACATGGATGATGTCTCAAAGACAACATCTGCAACCAAGAAGTCACAAATGGTTAAATTACAGTGATGACGTTATAAAGAAAATGTCTGCAGCAAAGAAGTCACAAAGGCATATTCGACAGTAATGACGTCATAAAGACAATGTTTGAGGCTAAGAAAGTCAGAAAAAATTAATCAATAGTGATAACGTCATGAAGACAACGGTTGTAGCCAAGACGTCATAAAGACTTATTCGACAGAGATGACGTCACTAGGACAACGTCTGCAGTTAAGAAGTCACAAAGACTCATTAGATAGTAATGAGGTGTCTGTAGCCAAGAAGTCACAAAGACTTATTCTACATTGATGACGTCACAAAGACAACGTCTGCGGCCAAGAAGTCACAAAGACTTATTCGACAGTGATTACGTTATAAAGACAACGTCTGCAGCCAAGTAATTAAAAAGAGTTAATCGACATTTATGACGTCATAAAGACAATGCCTGCAGTCAATAAGTCAAAAAGACTTTTTCGACAGTTATGATGTCACTAGGTCAACGTGTGCAGCCATAAGTCACGAAGACTTATTAAAAAGTGATTACGTCACTAGGACAACGTGTGCAGCTAAGAATTCACAAAGACTTAATCTACAATGATGCTGTCACTAAACAACGTCTGCAGCCAAGAAATCACAAAGGCATATTCTATAGTGATGACATCATAAAAACAACGTCTGCAGCCAAAAAATCACAAAGTCCAATTCTACAGTGATGACGTCTTAAAGACAACATCTACAGCAAAGAACTCACATTGACTTATTCGACAGTGATGACGTCATAAAGACAACGTCTACAGCAAAGAAGTCACAAAGGAATATTCGACAGAGATGACGTCATAAAGACAATGTTTGCGGCCGAGAAGTCACAAAGATTTATTCGATGGTGATGACGTCATAAAGACAGCGTCTGCAGCCAAGTTATCAAAAAGAGTTAATCGACATTGATGACGTCATAAAGACAATCTCTGCTACCAAGAAATCACAAAGGCTTATTCTAAAGTGATGACGTCATAAAAACAACCTCTGCTTATATTTCAGTAATGACGTTTTAAAGACAAAGTCTGCAGTTAAGAAGTCACAAAGACTCTTTAGATAATGATGACGTCATAAAGACAAGGCTGCAGCCAAGAAATCACAAAGGCTAATTCTACAGTGATGCATCTTAGATACAACGTCGACAGCAAAGAACTCGTAAAGACTTATTCGATAGTGATGACGTCATAAAGTCAACGTCTGCAGCAAAGAAGTCTCAAAGATTTATAAGATAATAATGACGTCATAAAGACAACGTTTTCGGCCGAGAAGTCAAATCAGCTTATTCGATAGTGATGACGTCGTTAAGACAACGTTTGCATTCAATAATTCACAAAATCTTATTCAAAAGTGATGACGTCACAAAAACAAAGTCTGCAGTCGAGAAGTAACAAAGACTTATTCGACAGTGATAACGTCACTAGGACAACGTCTGCAGCGAAGAAGTCACAAAGACTTATTCAACAGTGATGACGTCACAAAGATAACGTTTGCAGACAAGAAGTCCAGATATTTATTCGATAGTGATGACGTAACAAAACCAACGTCTGCAGTTAAGAAGTCAAAATGACTTTTTCGACAGTGACGACGTCACAAAGACATTGCAACTTAGAAGTCACAATGGTTTGTTCTAAAATGATTACGTCATAAAGTCAACCTTTGCGGCCAATAAGTCAAAAAGGCTTATTCTACAGTGATGACGTCTAAAGACAATGTCTGCAGCCAATGTGTCACAAGAACTATTAGACAGCGATGAAGTCACTAGGACAACGTTTGCAGCCAAGAAGTCACATTCGACAATGATGGCGTCACTAGACAACGTCTGCAGCCAAGAAGTCACAAAGACTTAATCAACAGTGATGAAGTCATAAAGACAACGTCTTCAGCCAAGAAGTCACAAAGAATTTTTCGGCAGTGATGACGTCATAAATACAAAGTTTGCGGCCAAGAAGTCACAAAAGCTTTTTCTACATTGATGACGTCAAAAAGACAACGTCTGCAACCAAGAATTCACAAAGACCTTATCAATAGTGATGACGTCATGAAGACAACGTCTACAGCACTGTTTGTGACCTCCTGCCGTAAACATCGTCTTTATGATGTCAACTCTGTTGAATATGCCTTTGTGACTTCTTGGCTGCAGACGTTGTCTTTATGACGTCATCACAGTCGAATAAGTCTCTACGAGTTCTTTGCTGTAGACGTTGTATCTAAGTTGCATCACTGTAGAATTAGCCTTTGTGATTTCTTGGCTGCAGACGTTGTTTTATGATGTCATAACTGTAGAATATGCCTTTGTGATTTCTTGGCTGCAGACGTTGTCTAGTGACGGCATCATTGTCGATCAAGTCTTTGTTAATTCTTAGCTGCAGACGTTGTCCTAGTGACGTAATCACTTTTAATAAGTCTTTGTGACTTCTTGGCTGCAGTAGTTGTCCTAGTGACGTCATAGCTGTCGAAAAAGTCTTTGTGACTTCTTGACTGCAGACGTTGTCTTTATAACGTCATAAATGTCGATTATCTCTTTGTAAATTCTTGGCTGAAGACGTTGTCTTTATAATGTCATCACTGTCTAATAAGTCTTTGTGACTTCTTGGCCGCAAACTTTGTCTTTATGACGTCATCACTGTAGAATAAGCCTTTGTGAATTCTTGGCTGCAGACGTTGTCTTTATGACGTCATCACTGTCGAATAAGTCTTTGTGAAGTCTTGGTACAGACATTGTCTTTATGACGTCATCACTATCGAAAAAATCTTTATGACATCTTGGCTGCAACCGTTGTCTTCATAACGTCATCACTATTGATTAATTCTTTGTGACTTCTTAGCCCGGTAGGACTTTTTATGTGTACTATTTTATGGGCACTATTTTATGTGTAGAATTGTTGCATTCAATTATGCCCATAATTTGATGTGATGTCATCAAAATTATGTGTAGTATTTAGATGTTGCTGCAATTAAGTTGCTGCAATTAAATGAAAAATAAATTACTGTCCAGGCCTTATATAAACATTATGGATAGTTTTTGTAGTTTTAAGTATGTAAAAAAACAAATAAAATTTAACTTGAATAAACATAAACCAATAGTATGATTTATTTTTACATTTATTTGAGTTATATTTTGTAAACTGACAGAAGTAGTAGCTAGACTTATTAAAAGATTATGGATAGTTTTTTATGTAATATTTAACAAAGAAAAAAAAAACTTGAATACACTTAAACAAATTGTTTTATTTATATGTATATTTATGTAATTTATTATTTTTATACTAACAGAATTAATGGCTAGTCATATAATAAGTAATTTTGATATTTTTTTTATTTAAGATTTTATAAACAAAATTTATAAATTAAACTTGAACACACATAAACTGTTTGATTTAAATCTAAAATTGTTTGATTTTTAGTTGTATAAATGTAATTTATATTTAGTAAACTTATAGAAGTAGTAGTTTGGTTTCATGTTTACTATTTTATGGGCACTATTTTATATGTAGAATTGCTTCAATCAATTATGCCCATAATTTGATGTGATTTCATTCAAATTATGGGTAGTATTGAGATGTTGCTGCAATTAAGTTGCTGAAATTAAATGAAAAATAAAATACTGTCTAGATCAGTGCTACTGAACCTTTTTATAGTGGCGGAACCCTTTTCTTAAGTTCAAATTTTCCGTGGAACCCCTAATTTAATTTTACATAAAATGTTTAGTATAATATTTCCTGCAAAAAATAAAAGAATTTCAGTGAAAAATGAATTTTTTAGCGTAACTATATCACTGTTAGAAATTATACCAATTGTAGTAGTATTATGTCGAGTCAAACTCAAACCGCCCCAGAGGCAATAGGTATTTTATGATTCTATAATAAATAAATGAAAACAAACATGATTTATCACGTCATAAAAATCTTTCCTTGCATAATAAAAACAAAATGAGAGCTACAAACAATAACGAAATGAACATTAGTTAGTTTTATTGTAGAAACATATAGAATTTGTTTTGAATGCTCCTACATTGTTTACTTTAGTGATAATAATATTTTAGTGATAATAAGTATTTTCATGACTTCACTAAAAATAGAAATTCAAAAAATTTGCAAAAATTTACGTAACCAGGACACCTATTAATAATGAATACCTATTAAAAGTCCTACCGCTAGATACACACTAAGCAGATCAATCAATGCTATAATTATATATGTTTTCCATTTTATGTGTTTAATTTTTTTTTTTGAAGTTTTATGATTTACGTTTTATTTTTCTTTCAAATTTATTTTTTAAATTTTGAAAAGCTTCGCGGAACCCCATTTCAGAAGCACTGGTCTAGATCTTATATAAATATTATGGATAGTTATTGTATTTTTAAATTTATTAACAAACAAAAACAATATAACTTGAATACACACAAACCAATAGTTTGATTTATTTTTACATTTATTCAAATAATATTTTGTAAACTAACAGAACTAGTGGTTAGACTAATTGGAAGATTATGGATAATAAATTTAAATTTTACTTATCTAACAATTAAGAAAATAAACTTAAACAACTAAAAAAAAAGTTTTAAATGAATTATTATTTTAATGAATAAAAGATAGATCAGTAACAAGTATGATGATTTTTTTTTCTATTTTTACAAAATTTTTCTGTTAATTAATGCTTTCTAAAGATCTACCCTTTTAATATTAAAGTAAGTAACGTGTAAAGAAGTAATAAAAAAGAGTAAATAAAAAGTTTTTTAAACTCATCTTCTGGCAAATGTTTCAATTTGAAGAAAAAACTTTTTGTGTCATAGATTTAAAAAAGAAACCTGTTACAAAAAATATATAAAACAAATTTAGTAAATGATCTTATTTTGTAGGGTTTGAACTAAGGTATAAATTGGTTTTTATTGTTTTACAAAAATCAGATTATTTTTGATATTTAACCAGTCAAAGGCAGAAACCAAAAAACATAGTAAAATTAAGAAACTCAAATATAAAGCAACTAAGTTTACTGTGCAAGAACTAAAAACCACATAATTGAACTGTGTAATAACTGATACCAAAATACAGGGTTGTCACTCATTTTTTAATTTTTTTTTTCAAATTTCTTCCACATCTTTAAAAGTACATATTTTTTGGTCTATTTTTGTTTAAACTTAAATTTAAGGTAAGATAACTATGTTAAATAATATAAAAAAATAAAAAAAACCCTGTAGAGCTACTTTAAATCTTTTTTTTTTAATTTTTGATGATGAAAAAAAAAATTCTCTCTATGAAATATTTTTTTTGTGTCAAATTTAAATTTTACTACTGAACATGTTCAAACTGTATAAATTTCCAGATTTTATGTTTAAAATTCAATATTTTTTCAGGTTTTTTTCAAAACTTCTTAAATTAAAGGTTTTTCAGGTTATTTTTTCCCTAAATTTACAAACTCCAGATTATTCCATGTTTCCAGGTAAAGTAGCAACCCTGAAAATAATATTACTGTTACTAAAAAAAACATTGTTTTAACCTTTAAATTCTTTAACCTAAAAATACAAACTTAACAACTGTTTTACTACTTGTTTATTTATTTTCTATATTTCACAAAAAAAAGTAAAGATTAATTCTGTTATATAGTCTTCTATTTTGCTGCTGACACTTTTACTTCTTTTAAAATTTTTAATCTTGTAAAAAAATACAAAATATTTCAAACAATACAAAATATATAAAATGTTAAAACTATATTTTCTTGAAAAAAAATATTTTGTAATATATTATTTATCACTTTTATAGTTAGAAATATAAGTTTCCAATATGAAAAACAAATTCAAAACTATATATTAATCAATTTTTATGACAAAATTAAAAGTTACACACTAATTTTTCAAGTGATTTGGCTATTTAAAAAAACAAGCATTCATAAACTTAACTATAACCCAATTTTTAACACTTAAAACACTAATGTAAATTTTCAATGTTTTGTTTTAGTCAGTATTGTTTACATGGCATAAACATAAATTTTAATTCAACATTTTAGAGGCCTATACAGTTTTTGTTCGTTTACAAAAGAAAAGTACAAAAATTTATTTCACTTAATTGCAGCGACTTAATTTCAGCAACATCTTAATACTACACATAATTTTGATGACATCACATCAAATTATGGGCATAATTGAATGCAGCAATTCTACACATAAAATAAAGCCCATAAAGTAGTACACATAAAAAGACCTACCCTTTGCAGACAAGAAGTCAAGAGATTTATTCGATAATGATGAAGTAACAAAACTAACGTCTGCAGTTAAGAAGTCAAAATAACTTATTCGACAGTGACGACGTCACAAAGACATCGTTTGCAACCAATAAGTCACAAAGGTTTAATCTAAAGTGATGACGTCATTAAGTCAACGTTTGCGGCCAAGATGTCATAAAGACTTATTAGACAGTGATGAAGTCACTACACAACGTCTGCAGCCAAGAAGTCATAAAAGCTTATTCTACAGTGATGACGTCACAAAGACAACGTCTGCAGCCAAGAAGTCACAAAGGCATATTCGACACTGATGATGTCATAAAGACAATGTTTGCGGCCAAGAAGTCACAAAGGCTTATTCTACAGTGATGACGTCATAAAGACAACGTCTGCAGCCAAGAATCACAAAGACTTATTCGATAGTGATGATGTCATAAAGACAACGTTAGCAGCCAAGAATTCACAAAGACTTATTCGACAGAGATAACGTCATAAAGACAACTTCTGCAACTAAAAAATCACAAAGGCTTATATTACAGTGATGACTTTATAAAGACAACGTCTGCAGCCAAGAAGTGACAAAGACTTATTAGACAATAATGACGTCATGAAAACAACGTCTGCAGCCAAGAAGTCACAAAGACTTATTCTACAGTGATGACTTCTTAAATACAACGTCTGCAGCCAAGATTTCAAAAAGATTTATTCGACAGTGATGACGTCATAAAGACAACGTCTGCGGCCGAGAAGTCACAAAAGCTTATTCTACATTGATAACGTCACAAAGACAACGTCTGCAACCAAGAAGTCACAAAGACTTTATCAATAGTGATGACGTCATGAAGACAACGTCTACAGCAAAGAATTCACAAAGACTTTTTGGACGGTGATGACGTCATGAAGACAACGTTTGAGCCAAGAAATGACGTCATGAAGACAACGTCTACAGCAAAGAATTCACAAACACTTTTTGGACAGTGATGACGTCATGAAGACAACGTCTGCAATCAAGAAGTCACAAAATGTTACATTACAGTGATGATGTTATAAAGATAGAGTATGTTGCCAAGAAGTCACAAAGACTTATTATACAGTGATGGAGTCACTAGTCAAAGTCTGCAGCCAAGAATTCACAGAGACTTTTTCGACAATGATGACGTCATAAAGACAACGTCTGCAGCCAAAAAGTCACAAAGGCTTATTCTACAGTGATAATGTCACTAGGTCAACGTCTGCAGCCAAGAAGTCACAAAGGCTTATTCTAAAGTGATGACGTCACAAAGACAACGTCTGCGGCCAAGAAGTCAAAAAGGCTTATTCTCCAGTAATGACGTCACAAAGACAACTTGTCTTGCCAAGAAGTCACAAATACTTATTTGATAGTGATGACGTCACAAAGACAACGTCTGCAGCCAAGAAGTCACGAAGGCATATTCGACAGTGATGATGTCATAAAGACAATGTTTGCAGCCAAGAAGTCACAAAGGCTTATTCTACAGTGATGACGTCATAAAGACAACGTCTGCAGCCAAGAAGTTACAAAGACTTTTTCAATACTGATGACGTCATCTCATCTTAAGACATTCAACTCAGAGAGTCAATTTGATAAAAAAAAAGTTAATTTTTCATCTTAGTTTACTTTGAGGTTCATCTATTCTAAAATTTACTTGTTCTATATCTCTTATCTGTATTTTCTCTTTTGTAACACAAAAAAATTTAAATTTTAATAGTACTAAATCCTCTCTCACACTTTTTTTTTTTTATTCTCTCACAACATTTAAACCAAATCTACAGCTTTAAAAGAGCTAGAGATTACCGTAAAAATTAAATTATTTCTTAGGAGTGCAAAACTAAGTATTATCGGGTACTTGAAGCTAAAGAAACAAGGTCTTAAAAGCTGAGTAATCGAAAGAAAAGCGAGTTTTTTCGCACAAATGTTTACGTTTCTGTAGATTTGCTGAAACGTACTAAGCTACATACCTGCTTCCTACAATAGTTAAAAATATATTTCATGCTAAAAAATGAGTACTATTTATAACATTATTGAAAACATAATAATTTTAATTGCAAAATTTAAAAAAGGAAACGATTTTAGATTAATCACTGTAACAATTAGCATGGTATGAATTTACCGGTTATTGAAGTATCAGTTAAGTTTCTACAATGTTTAAAAGATTTAAGTTTGCAATTTTGGTCTACATCTCTATCTAGCGGAAGAATAAACAGCTTATAAAGTAAGTAAATAAAACAATGTTCATTGACAATTTAGTGTCAAATTTTAAGTTTACTGCATTTCAAGAACTAACAGCTTTAAACCGTTGTGAATAAGATCTTCGTAATTTCTTTTATGGCTTTTATAATTTCATAATCTTATATTTGGACAATTTGATTTATTTTTGAGTCTGGACTATATATTTAAAACAATTAAATGTCCTGTTTTACAAATTTAATTTAATTTTATTGATTATATTGTAAGTTTCCATAAAATTTAAAATACAATTCATACCTAAAATCTTTAAACTAATTTTTTTCAACAATTGTCAATTCAAGCTTACGCTTTTTCACTTAGAAAGTTTTTCAAAGCTTTTTTTATTGACAATAAAATGAACCACACAAATATATATAATGAGATTAGATTATGAGAAAGTAACTAGTTATTAATCAATTAGTAATTACTTGCTTAAGCAATTACAAGTGAAGTAAATTAGTTAAATGTAGAAGAAAACTAAACAAAAATACTCTTCAAATAAAATAAAATAACAGTTATAAAAAAATTGCTTGTATAATAAAAATACAAATATATACAAAGATATAAAACTTTAGATAGTGTAATAAAAAATAATTACGACAATAAAGAAAATAAATTTCAAAAATAAAACTAAGAATAACTAGATCTAAAGTATATTTTAAATAAAACGGCGTAGGCTTGAATTGACAATTGTTGAAGAAGTTATATTTAATAATTAAGTTTTTTATATTAAGCACTCTAAATCGTATAGTTTTATAACATATGCATTTTAAAAATAGTTAGTAAATACATAGTTTAATATTTTTTGACTATAGGGTGATATATGTTTAACAGAACATATTTTTTATTTTAAAATATCTAAATATAAAGACTTGTTATAATATGCAACGCTCTTCCAAAAACAGACTTCTTTTACAACTCTAAAACCGACCGTTAAGAATTTACTTCATAAAAAAAATAATAATTAACAAATGTCCATCAAAAAGTCAGTAACTTAGTAAAACCAGTCATCTGTTTGCAACTTTAATCTATCTTTGCACCAGTTTTACATACGAATTTGTTATAATAATTGTAATACCTCAACAATATAAAAGCTAAACTAATTATCATACCTACAAGTTAATTTTATTATTATTCCTCTTTTTATGTCAAATAGCGGTCATCTCAGTTTCTATAAGCCAGCAAGCTTATTTTTATTACGTTAGTTCTATATAAATTATAGTTGAAATACAAATTGTATACAAATTTATAGCAGTCATTATTACGACAAAAAACACTATGTCTTAGTATACTTTTTTACTTGATAATTATGTAAAGTTTTTAATGTTAGATATAAACTACATTAAATAAATTACATCTATTTTATCCAACAAATCAATAAAAAATAAGCACATTCTTAGCCCTTTACTTTGTATTTTATATATAATATTACTTATAGTATATAATATCCCTAATCAACTTGTTAAAATTTGGTTTTTATATATATTTATTCATATTTAATAATCGCTAAAGGTATAAAAAATTCTACTAGTCATAATTACCACATTCAATATAGAATTCTCCTTGTTTTTGAACAGACTAAAAACTATAGTTTTTAAACTTAGATAAATAATTATAACTTTGATATGAGTACTTAAAAAATAGTTTAGTTATAGTAAAACCGACAGTAGACATATTTTTAAAGCAAACTTACAGGAAGCAGTAAAAGTAGACAGTGATAAAAGTTTAGCGTTTTATTGAAGAAGTGATGAATTATGTCGAACTTTATATTTTTGATAAGAATCTCTAACAAATAATGCTTACTTAGTTAAATTGTTTTAGTAATAGAATTTCCGAAGTATACATAAAAAACAAGATACAATGTAAATAATATAAGATATTTGATACAGTTCGTGTTATAGTGATTAATATTATAAATTCATTAGTATATAATTTTGACTATGGTCATGATATGATAGTATATTATTACACATTGATATCAAACTTTAATTATTTTTTGTGAAATCATTAAAGTTTATTAAGCTATTTTTAAAAATTTGTTTAAATTTTTTTTCTTAATTTTTGTTATGTAAACACTAAAAGCTACTAAGTATTTTTATTTTTCGAGTTTAATGACAGAGCATTGTTATTTTAGGCAATTAAGCAATTAATAGTAGTCTTTAGTATTAGTAGATATTTTTAACGCAATTTAAAAACGTAAAGTTACGTTTATGTATATAACTAAAAGAAATTAGAATTTTTTAATTTTGCTTTTATTTTCTATGAAATATGTTTTAGACTGATAACTGTAGGACTGTATTTTTTTCTGAAATCTTGTTATTATTCAATTACCTTTAGTAAATAAAGGTTTTTTTTTTCGGAAAAACAAAAACAGTATTATATTTCAATTAAATATCTGAAATAATAACCAATATAATTTGTTAATAATCAATAAAACTATAGTTTTATAATTTTTTATCAGAAGATTGAATATTCAAAGAATTTTTTTTTTTGTAAGAACAAACCTATACACTATTTTAATGGTCATAAACTTAAAATGTTAATGTTTAAAAACACTTTTTCCATCAAATAAAAAGCTATTAAAAACAAAAGTTCGCAAAAAAAAAAAACAGTTTTGTATATCTTATTACCCAATTTTTTCCTTAAAAAGTCTTTGTTTTTTTAGCTGCTTTACGACAACTTTAGACAATGTAACTTATGATGATGGTATAAGTAGCTTTATTCAGCGCGCTTGTTACAATATATATTTTTTTGTTTCAGATTAGTTTATACGCAGTTTGCAAAAAAACTATCACTATTGGTATTAAGTTATTAGTTTTTTACTGCATAATCTGATAAATATAGTTTTCTACTTTTATTTTATTTTAATAAAAAGCCGTTTTAATTAAAATTTAATTTTATAATTATTTCAAAAATAAAACCATCAAAATATAGTTAAATATAATTAAAAAAAAAACTAATAAGCTCTAATAATAGTTCTATTACAATGTCTGAATAATATAAAAAACTAGTTTTGTTGAGCTTTACGTAATAAGGTTAATTGTCATTTAAACTAATTTTTAAGAAAATAAAACAAAACAACTTTTCTTTTATTGTCGGCTAGATGATTTTTATTAATGTTTAAAATCACATTTTAAAGATTAACGTATATAACTCAAAAACAAAAGTTTTCTTGTTTAAAAAAAAATTACATCACGGATAAAATAAAATTAAATATCAAATGATATAAAAAATTTTTAAGTTTACCGAAAGGGTAAACATAATAATAGTTAAAACTAAGCATCTTCAAATTTAATTAAAGTGAAACAAAAATGTTTGTTATCATGTTTAACAAGAGTCTATTTTTATAATGAAATTAGTGCGATTTATCGTTTAACAAATAAAATTTAATAAAAAAATACTCGCTAAAATATTAATATAAACATATATAAATATATAAACAGAAATTTTGTTTCGAAATCATAGCTAAAACTGAGAAGAACTGTTTAAAAAACAGTTTTATTTTATGAAATAGCAGGATATTGGCAATTGTTTAAAGTTAAAAAGCTTATTTGCTTAAATGCTTTTCGTTTTATCAAAATAAATCTTAACTCAATTTTTACTCTTTTCAATATAAAGCAAACAAAGTATTTTTATTTAGGTTAGTGATTCATAATTTGATTCTTCTCTTTAGAAACAGATTTTTTTAATCAAAATGTTTAGTTAAAAATAGTAAAGATAAAAAGAATGCTAAATACAAAATTAGTCGAAAACAATTTAACAACAATTTAAATAGTAACGTTTTAATGGTTCGATATTAATTAAATTACTTTTCAAATTTTATCAATTTTTCCAAAGTCATTAGGTTACTAATGACGCTTTTTTGGTATTTAACTTGAGTAATGATTACATGAAAAAAAGTTATTTGTTACCAAAATAACATACATAAAAAACCTTTAATTTAAAGTTTACTAAAATAATTTCTACTTGAAGTTAAAATTTAAACAAACTTATATTACTTTTTACGTATAAGTTATTGAGTACTTATTTGATATTTATTGATGTATTGCGACTTGATATTGTTTTAATATAAATTGCTAATAGTATTCTTTTTATAATCTAAAAGAACTTAATGTATACAATTTTTGTACTTGATAACTCAAACCAGACGGATTGTTTTTAATAAACTAAAAGTAGTTTTAGTAAAAAATTAAACAATAGCTTATTTGATATAACATACTTAAAATAAAAATCATTTTAAAAACTAAAATAATTTATAATTATGAAATTAAAAACTGTAAAAAAAACAAGATATATTTTTTCGTTTTTATTGCATTACATAATTAAGGTACTGTTACGTTCTATATAAACTTTGAAATTTAAGCTTTTTATGTGGAAATATTTTTTGTTAACGGTTTGTAAGTTAATGCTATTATTCTCATTTTTATAGATTTATAAAATAATAAATTGCAAAATACATATATTTTAAATTTATTTTTTTATTAGTAGTGTAAAATTTCTGTAGTGTGAATTGTACTTAATTTTACAATTTTAGTTTGTTTAATAATTTTCACTTAAACTTTTATCACTTTTCAAAGGATCTTATATCTTAAACTTATTTTCTATAAGTGTGAATATTAATTTATTTACCATTTTAAGAATAATGTTGCAATTTTAAGGTTGTTAAGCAACTAATGAACGATTTTTGTAACTAACCTGAATAAAGTTTTTTTAATGATGAAAACGCAAAATCATTTGCTACTTTAACTGTAACAGTTTTATAAATAAAAATTCTTTCAGTTTTAATTATTATGCTTTTTACTTATTTGTTTACTAAAATGATTGAAAAAACTACGCGAAATTTCTTATACTAACAGATATACCATATAAATTTAATACATCTCATAAATATGCAAACAACATTGTATGCTTTACATAAATATAAACAAAGCTAAATAAAAAATTGTAACTGGTTCATGCTTTTAAAATCGTTGTAACTAAATAGTTGTATCAACGAAATAACAGTTGGTGTAAAACCAAGTTCTTTTGAAATATAACTTCGCATAATAAAAATTATAATAACTTCGCATAAAAAAATTAAATTATTGTTAAAACACTTGTGAGTATAAAAAATTGATGCTAGATTGACAGGAATTAGTCATTTAATGCTGCATAAAAAGCATTACTATCGTTTATTTATTACGTTTAAGGTTTACTTTTATATATTCAAACTCTTATTTGTATTTACAATTTACTTAAATACTAAACTTCAAACATTTAGCTGTGAAAATTTTAGCAAAAAATGATTTAAAGAATATTTTTTATTATAACATTTAATTTTTTTTTGTTAATATGACGTAAATTAGTTAACATTATTGTGTTATTATTTTTAATAGAAAGTTTTGTATAACTTTTTAGAGTTCCGAAACAGTTAAAAACAGTCTGTTTTTTCATCTGTTTTAAAAAATATACTCTTAAATTTTTTTAATTTAGTGTTTAAATAAATCATAAAAACAAATGAGAGTTTAAATAAATAAACTTCAGAGTGAAAGCACAATATTTTATATGCATAATCTAAACTTGTTTAATAAAACTGTTACACTTAACTAAATAAACAGTCAAGTTTAATCTTATAATACAGGAAATCTACACAATTTTCTTACGCTGCTGTAATTAGTAATGGCAAGCAATATAACAAAACTAACTTACTAAAAGAAAAACTTACAAAATATAAAAGCTAAAACTTTATGTTTAATTGGATCTTTTCAGTTTTAACTAACTTACAAGAATTTTGGCCGCTTAGTCGTTTCATAATCTCATATCTATTGATTAAAAATGTTATTATAGAATTCTTTATTAATAATTAAGAAACTTGAAAATTAATCTCGTTAAAAACTAGAAAGCAAACGTACTTAGTTGTTGAAAATATCTAACTTTTATATTTTAATTACATGAATTTTAAATTGTCATTTAACTTTACTAACTTAGCAATTAAAGTATCTTCTGGTACCCTTTTTTACAAAAAAAAAAAAAAACTTTAAAAAGACTAATTGTCAATATAAATTTACTATAGATTATAACTAAAATTTATTTAGTGTAACCTTACTACAAATACCAAAAAAAAGATTTCATAAACAAAGTTCTTTTGTTCGGATAGACTTTAATAGTAAACATTTGACAATTAAAAAATGGTTCATAGTATAACTGTATAACTAAGCATAAAGTATTATTATAATGAAAAAATATTTATTTTAGTTTGATAATAGTTTTTAATTTAGCATAATTTTATATGAAATTTCTCATTAGTTTTCTTGAGTTTAGAGCTTTGATTAGCGTTTTTATCGCTTAGACTAATAATTTTTATTTTAGAAGAACTTTACGTTGGTTTAAAACTAAGCTAAATTAACACATTTCAAATGATTACTAGATAATTTGAATATTTAAATTAAATTACTTCTTTAAACAACTTAGTTTGTTTTACTAGCATAAAAACTAAGTTCGCGTTTTAACAATAAAATGCTAATTTTAATTTCATATTGTGGTATTTTGTTTGATAACAATGTAAGTTGTGAATGAAATAAGTTAAGAACTATTGATGAAAAGTGTAGCAAAGTTCTTGTAATAAAGAAAACATGAAAATCCATAAATATGTTTATACTTAGCACAAAATAAAAGCTAAAAGTGTTTGTTAACCATAAAAAAAGTTTATCGTACTTCTAAATCTTTGGTTTTATAAAAAAAATATCGTAAAAATTATTTATGTATGTGCTTAAACTTATGACAATATGATTATAAAGGTTTATTCATGATGTTTAAAATATTTTTTCCAAAGTAATAAAGTATATTTTAGCCATAAATAACAGATGTGACATAAAAAGTTTTATATAAGCTATTTCGATGTTTACTTTAAAAACAAAGTTTTTATTTTGTTTGTTGAACGATAAGTTTTATTATTTTTTAGTAGCTTGATAAAATTTAAATTCAATGTTTTAATGTGGTAAAACAATAAAAACAATCTTTTTTTTTGTTTTCAATACAATGTATTTCACATCAAATTTAATTTTTCACTAGATTAATATCTACCACTAAAAACATTTCAAAAAACAATTCGTTATTTAAATGTTTATCTGCAGTTCTACTAAAACTTTCAAACTAAGTTTTTTATAAAAAAAACAACATATTATAGAGTATTTGTTCTAGACAAAAACATATTAAAAAAACTAAACTTTATCAATCAAACTTTGATCGTATAAGCTAATAAAAAGATTGTTAATTGTTTTTTTGATGTTATTCTAAAAATAAAAAACATCATTCTATGGTATTTTTAAAACTAAAACCACCAGCTAAATTTACATAATTATGTTAAAGTTGTCAAAAAGTTTAAAATATACATTAATAAAAACACTCTTACAATTATAAACTTTAAATACTTCAGAACTGATATAAGCAATGATTGTATTTTTAATTAAATAAACAAAACAGCTCAAGCTAATGAAACCGCATTTTGTTCATTTGTTTTGTCTTTGCTTCAATTCCATTACAAAAAAAGTAGTGTAAAAACAAAGTAACCATTTAAGTATTTTCTAGTCAAATTGTTTTTTTTTTCAGTAAATCTCTATGTTTTTTATTCTGTGTTTAATCTTTTATAACAAGCTTTTATACGAGTACTTAGGTGTAAATAACTAAAGCAAAACAAAAATTTGTTTTTTAACTCTTTTACTTTGTTTAGGAGACACTTAAATATATAGTGAAAAGTTTTGAAGTATAAAAGCATTTAAAGAAAAATATTAGCTCTTGCAAGATTAATATTTATATCGTACATTTTGAAAGTTTAAATGAAATGCAACAAACAATTTCAGAAAACTGTTATTATTTTATAACCAATAGTTATATTTATTGAATATAATTTAATACTCAATCAATAAAATCGAGAGTAAAATAAAATTGTAAAAAATTTTATGATGTTATCTGAAACAAATTAAAAACCATTAAAAGAAAATATTTTTGATATAAACTGAAAAAGACGTTTCTTATAAAAATCTAAAAATACTAATACCTAATAACAAAACTTTTTAAAACTAATATGGAGAAAAAATACGATTAAAAAAAGGAGTAGTTTTATTACATTATTTTACGATTATTCATATAATTTAAGTTGTAAAGTTTTATTAATATTATACACAATAAAGTTATAAAAACGTAATTTTACAGTAATTTAATAGTTTACGATGCATAAAAAACTGTTCTCCCACGCTAAATGTTTATCAATATGAACTGATGTATTTTAATGTTTTTTTATCATGAACATAACATTTTAAAGTAATAAAACTACTTTTTACAATAAAATAGCTTTATATTTTCGTTAAAAATACTAATATGATTGATATTGAAATAATCTATAGCGAATTAAATAATAATGAGGCAGTGTTAAAGAAAAATTAACTTAAAGCTGAAAATATTTTTTTCGTGATTAAAATAATCACTTTAATTTTTTACAATTAGTATTCAGCAAGAGATTTTTGTAAATATGTATGTTTATATATTTAATTAAATAGTCAAGATTTTCGCACATTTAAAACTAAATAATACTTATTTAAAAAAAAATATGCAAGTTTGCGCAAGGTTTTTTTAAAGGTTTATATTTAGTTTAATTTTTAAATAACTTAATTTAAAATACTTCTACATAAAATGTCGGGTTAAATATTTTATTTTACAGGTTGTAAAAAATGTTTAAAAAATACAAAAGGCATATTCATAAAATAGCATAGGTGTATATTAAAATTTTATAAATTAGTAAAAACTTTCTTTTACATTAAATTAAAACAAGTTTAACTTTTTTTTGCAATGTGAAATTAACTTCTTGTAAATTTAAAAAGTTTTGTAACATTAAGGTGTTAAACTGCAACCGTTTATTAAACTATGAATATATAGTTTATACAAAAAAGCACATAATATTACAATTATTGTCTCAAGTTTACAAATAAGTATGTTTGGTAAGATTTTAAACATTTAAAAAAACATAAATTTAAGAAAAAAATAATAGTTCTACTTTAATCAAAATTACTTTCGTAGAATGTAATTTCTTTTAGAAAAGTACAAGCAATAAAAATGCTTGTTTTATAAAACCGTTTTAGAAAATTTTAATGTAGTAAATGACTCTATAATCGAAAGGTAAATTTACACTTAGTTCTTTAAATAAACTTTTATGAGGTTCATATCATGCTGATATTATCTATTTATTAAACACTAGTTTGTTAATAGAATTCTGTTAAAAAATAAAAGCATTTAAACCTTTTTACAACAAAAGCAATTCAAATAAATAAATATACATTACAGTTATAAAGATGTTTTTTTGTTATCCATGTGATAAAAAGATATAATGTTGCAAGCCTAGTTTTTACTTAAAAAATAGAATCACTTAATGCTAAACAAATCAAAGAGTGATTAAATTAAACTTGTTACTTTCAACAACTATACATACATGAATAAGTCATGATGATTCTATAAATAATATAGAAATAATATAAATAACAAGTGTGTCATACTTTTACTCTTATTACAGAATTTTTACTTCATTCAAAAACTATTATATTGTTTTATTTTTAGAAAACATACAAAAAGATATTAACTGCTAGAGGATAAATGATATATTTATGCTTTTAACTTTTAAAGAATAAATATGCTATACAAAGTAAATTATAACTTTGTATGAAGTTAAAATAAAATTAAAAAAAATTGAAAGGACTTATGAGAAAATTTACTTGTTTATACTATAAGCTGCATAAAAAACATGCTTATAGGTTATCGTACAAATGTTATTGTTTTAAAAAAAATTGGTAAACCTACAAGTAAAACAAATTAGTAAGTTTAATTAAGATGTAAATAACTTATTTGACATCTTGCTGGTATTATTTTTGATTTTAGTTATACTTAGATTTGTTTTTATTTATATTGTTTATTTTCCAATTTATAAGTTTAAATCATTTAAAATCGTTATATTATTAAAATTTTGTTTCAAAACGAATTAGTTATTCTATATCAATTTATTTTCTATTATAATGTCTTTACAAAGTTAGCGAGCTACTAGAAATACCAAATATAAATTGAAATTACTCTTTTAATATTGTAGGTAAAAAGCCTAGATTTTAGCGCAATTAAACCTCAACAAACATGTTTTAAAAGTTCTGCCAGTTTGCGCAAAACTAATAAAAGGAAGTTCATTAAGTTTAAAATTTTAAGTGTATAAAAATCAAAAGTTGGCTATTCAATAAAAACTTTTAAAACATCTACTTCAACATAAAAGCCTTTTATTGTTTTTTTAGAGTGAAAAACAGATATTTTAAGAAAATTTATAAAATACAAAAATACATACATTTTCATAGAGTTTTATTGAAAATCGACTTATTTTAAAAGATAAAAAAATCTGACACTCCTTCAATATATAAACTAGTATATACTTTCAAATCTAAAGAAATAATTTTAAATAAAAAACTGACATAAATCTTCAAAATATAGGTTATAAAAAAAAAGAAGCATTACAGAAATAATTTACCGACCTTTTTTAAAAACATCTTATAAAACTGATTTTTAATTATCATTGAACAGTTTAAGTAAAAGAACTTTTTATTTCGGTTAATAAAACATTTTGTTTAGTATTTATTAAACTTCTACAATCTGTTAGTAAGCTAAAAAATTAAAAAAATATTTTAAGTTGCTTTACTAAAATTTTCTGCGCAAATACATTTTTAATATAGAAAAATACACAATGTTAAACATTTTAAAATTATATTTTAACCTTTAAAAGTATTTAGTTTTTGAAAGTTTTTGAAAGTATTTTATTAAATAATAAATAAAAAACTTATAAAATTTTAAAAATTAAAAATAAAATTTTACTTAAAATATTAAACGTGTTTAAACAATTGATAAAAAATTAAAATAAGAATGATAGTTTAGAACAACTAAAAACATCGGCGAAAGTCAGCAGAGCAGAAGCCTGGACGTTCGTTTGCCGTGAGACAAGCTCAAGTTTAACAATAGGGTTGATCACGCCAATTCAATCATCAGACCACAAGTTTTGGTAGATTTAGACCGGTTTTGTTCTTATTAGGACTCATCAGTCAGTCACAACCGAAAAACTTGCAGTCTTCAATCTACAAACGGTTTATCATGCTTTCACATGAAGCAACCATTTAATAGTTTAGAGCTAATTTATTTTATTTTATTTAGTAAAGTTTATAATTTAAACAATTGTTTTAATATTATAAATTATTATCTAAAAAGTCGTTGATAAAAAAGTTTTGTATACTTACTAAAAATTAAAATTTTTCAGACTGATGATTTAAAGTTTCCTATTAAATCTAAGTTCTAAAATATATACTAGTCATAATTTAGTTAAAAGATTTTTGTTAGCAGTAATTTCTTGCACTTTTTCTTAGAAGAGCTTCATGTTTAAGTAGCGTAAACAGAAGTAGTAAGAATAAATAATGTAATATTTAGTATAAACACAGACTAAGTAATTATAAAAAAAAATTAGCAATCAGTGAAAATAAATAAATCTTTTTCAAGTAATTTACTAGCCAAATTTTGTTTTAACGATCACAGTTAAAATGTGAAAATATAAAATGCCGAAGTTCACAACAATTTATTTTCGTTTTTTTTTTCTAGTTTTTATTTCCTTAGTGAACATATACTAAGTTTGTATCTTATATAGTTATTTGCCTTAACTATATAATTTAGATAAAATACTATAATTTAACTATAGATTAGAATTATAGATTAAAAAATAAATTATTAGTTTTTTTGCTTTATTTGGTTAAATTTATAACTTTGTATCTCAAAATTTTAACCATATAATGCAAAAAAACTAACAGTTTTTTATTCAATCTATATATCTATTTTCTCAATAAGTTGCTGTAAATAAAATAGTCTGTAGCAATTTGTTACGTATATTTTGTCTTTTTTGTTTATTTGAATTTATTGACAAATAAATTGATATTAAAACTACGATTTTTTATAAAAGCAGTTAAAACTTAATTTAATTTGTTCATAACTCATTTTTCAAGCAAGCACTTAATGATTGAAGTTTAGCTTAGTGAACTTAATAATTTGTGCAATTAATTTTATTTTAAAGTTTATATCGTAGTTTGCACTAATATAATTAAAGATATGCTTATTTGAAGTTTGCGTTATAATTTTTTTTATTATTAAACCATTTAGGTTTTTAGTTTTTCAAACTACTTATTTTGCATTAATAATCCAACCCGCTAACAGTAAAACCTTGCCTACTATGTATTTTTAAAGTTATAAAAAGTAAAATTTTTAAGGTGCAAATCAAATAAAATTAATTTCGATTAGCAGTTTGTATTTTTGTTAACTAAATATATTTCCAATGTAACTAAGTACGGTTTAAGTACATATAGATGCATATTTTAAAGACTGTTTTTTTACATATTATCTTGAAAAAATATCAATTTATTACTATAGTGTACTGTTACAAAATCAAACAGCTTACAAAACACGTGTTTAAACTTTTGTCTTACGAACCTTTTGTCCTACGACTCGATAACCAAATTTTTTTTTGTGCACCAGGTCCTAAGATAAATTGTTTAAAATGCTTTTTTGTTGTTTATTTAACATTTAAGTTATTTTATTTATATGTTTTCTTAACAATTTTATTACGCTTAACAACATACAAAGTTTTGTTAAAAATCCTTTCAAAGTTAGCTTTCAATGTTTGAAAGTTTTAATTTTTTTTTAGATCTACACTATTTCATCATAAAATTATAAAAATATCTATATAGTGAGATTCATTTACAAACATATCACTACTGAAAGTTTAAATTATAGGTAAAGTTGTTCTCTACAAATTAAATTTATTTTTATGTTTAGTAGATAAAGTGCTTTAAAAAACTAATCTAGATAAAAAGTTTAAATAGTTTTTAATACTTTTACTAAGACATTTTGAGACATATATGTCAAAAAATAGTAGATGATGTTTAAATTCATTTCAACAATTAGAAAAAATAGTTTATTTTTTGAAAGCTGTCACACGATAATTCAGCTAACATTAAAAGTTTAGTTCATGACAGTTTTTTGTAAATTTGTTATTATTTTTGCAAAATTTAAAGCAATCGCCAACCGTTTAAGGTGTACAAGTTGATGGTTTTATACCATTAAAGAAATAATTTTGAATACCACTATCATCTAAGGACTATTTGAGAACGTCATTTTGATGAAGATGATAGTGCAACACATGATTCAATATACTTAGGTAAAAAATCAAAAAGATAATTAACCATTTAATTCTATTAAAAACACGAAGTTGTTTAGTATGCAAAAAACAAAAAAGTAACTTATCCAAGATAAACACTTTATTTGAAGTTTTTCTCTATTTGAATTTGTAGTCTAGAAAAAAAAAAGTTTTTCGAAGGTCAAATGTCGAAGGTGTTTAATATACATTAATATTAAATAAATTTTTATTTTTAACAGGTTCTATAAGTTAACTTATCGATAAAAAATTTATTTTCCATAAAATTAGTATAATTTTTGTTATTCAGGAAAATAAAAATTAAGAAATATAATGATAACAATAAGCAAATCAATAATTTAAACTAGCTTTGAATTTTTAATTAATTCTTTTAATTAATTAACTATATTCGTGAAAATTAATTAATTAATTAACGACTATCGTAAAAACTTTTTCCATATTTTTAGAGTTGTATTTCATAGATCTAACATAAATATTTAACTTCTTTGTAAGTAAATACTTTTAGATAAAGTTTTTTCAATTAATTAGTTAAATCGACAATTGTTATTATATTCCAATCTTAATTGAACTAATTTAAATAACTATACCAGTGTAGACATACATTACAATTATTTTGTTGTTTATACTTTTCATTGAGGTGCCTTAAAAAAAAACATAAATAGTTTTCACAACAAAAAAATTGTACATACTTTATTGTTTTATAGACCCCTTAATGTGGACACTCGAAAAGCACTTAAACAATTAAAACAATTTTAAAGCTATACGAGCATGAAGTTCACTGACTTTTTGTTTATTAAAAAATGTTTGTTTATTTAAACAACTTAACACAACTGATAGTTTACAGATATTATCTTGTTTTTATTCTTACATCTCTGTAACTTACAATTTCCGCAAAATACATTTTTAATATAGAAAAATACACAATGCCAAACATTTTAAAAGAGCTAGTGATCCTTGCAATATAGTACTAAATTATTTTATAAAGGTTTTTTTTTTCTAAAATAATTAATTCGTAAGGAAATAAATAAAAAACTTTTAAAATTTTAAAACTTAAAAAAAAAAAATTCAACTTAAAACGTTAAACTTGTCTAAATAATTGAAAAACAACAAAAATAAGAATGATAGTTTAGAAATAATTTATTTTATTCACTTTAGTAAACTTTATAATAATTATTAAATATTAAACTTGTTTATACAATTAATAAAAAATTCAAATAAGAATGATAGTTTGGAACTTCATAATTTTAATATTTGTTTTAATATTATAAATAAGCATCTAAAAAGTCGTTGATAAAAAAGTTTTGTATACTTACTAAATGTTAAAAGTTTGCTGACTGATGTTTTAAAGTTTCCTATTAAATCTAAGTTGTAAAATATTTACTAGTCATAATTTAGTTTAAAATATTTTTATTAGCAGTAATCTGTTGCACAATTTTATAAGAAAGCTTCATGTTTAAGTAGCGTGAATAGTAGTATGAAGTATTAGTAATGTATTATTTACTATAAACACCAACCAATTATTTACAAAGTAAACTTCTAGCAAGCAGTGGAGATTAATAAACTTTTTTTAATTAATTTATTAGCCATATTGAACTGAACAACTTTAGTTGAAATGTAAAATTATAAAATTCCGAAGTTCACAACAAATTTTTTTGATCTTTTTAAAGATTTTATTTTCTTCGTTATCTGTTCTTTCTAGGTTTGCAATAAACCTCAAAAAAAGTGGATAAAACATAAAATAATGTAAATTTAATATTAAAGATAGAAACATATATTTTCAATACATTTAAGTTGTTATTAAAAGTTAATTTACAGTTTGTTAAAAATTTGTTTGTACAGTTTTATATTACTTTTAAAAAGGAACTAAAGTTTTAAAATTTTACAGATTATTTTGAACGTACAATTCGAGTTATTTGAAAAAAAATAAAATAAAAAATAACAACAGTTAGCTAATATATGTTTTTAAAACATATATTTTTTTATTGCAATAAAGAATTGGCTATAAAAATACTACCAAAATTATTAAAGTATAAAATAATTTTTACACTTGCAAAATGGCCTTGAATATCAATTTTTTTTGATAACCAAAATGGTGTAAAAAATGTTTCCACACAACTTCATACAAAAGAAATAGGTATTTTTTAGTTAACAACACTGTAGTACAAAGCTAAACTTATTGTATAATCAGACTTTAGATATTTTATAAATAGCTGAGTCCTTTTGCTGAAATACTTTGAAATAGAGTTAATAATATTTTTTGAGTAAAAAAATACTTTTATAAACATTATTTAAATTAGCTTATGTAAATATTTTTTAAAAGAATTTAAAATAATGTCTTTAATTTTAATTTACCAAAGGTTTCAATGCATTTTATTTGGAGCAACATAAATTAATCTTTAAACCAGTAGTTTTTTACGAAACTAATTTAATTCGTATGAACTCAGGTTATAGAGCAAACATATAGTCCTTGTTATTTATAAAGAAGTTAATAATTTTACAAATAAATCTTATTTTCAAAGAAATATTCGGAAACGCTTTAACTTGTATAGTTAAGGATATCGAACTTTAATTCTTTTTTAAAGACTAACTTATTAGTATTTTGATATTAAACATGTTTTTCTTCGTTCTTCAAAAAATTAAGAGACTACTATTTTTAGCGATATAGTTTTTTTTTCAAAAGTAGATTTATTTCATTTTAAGACTTTTTATTTAATAATAGTTTTAAGTATCTGCTTTTACAATCTTAAAGTTTAAACCATTTGTGACTTTTTAACATAAATAGTCAGTATCTACCGAATAAATTTTAATTAAATTTATTCAATTAAATTATAATTTCTTTAAGGTAATTAACTATAACAAAAGTTTATATACAAGTAAACTTAGTTTGAAAAAGTTAACAAAAAGTTTTTGTATTTTTATTTTGAGGTCATATTGTTTAAAAAAAAATACATTGATCTAAAATTAAATATAAATAAAAAAAACTCTTTTCACAGCCCTATTTTTTAGCAATTTTAATTTTACAATAAATTAATCTTATATACTTATAGAATTCAAAAAAAAAGGCACAGAATTCTGTTATAGCAGTGAATTATAATTATAAATTTCATTTTTAGTTTTATTTAAATACTTAAACCAAACAACTAATTTAAACAAATATTTATATGAAAAATTTACATATTTAAAAATTTACTTTATTGAAACAACAACATATAATATTAATTTATAAGCTTGATGAAATATGTAAGGACTATATTTTTTATTTTATTAAAAAATTTTAGTTTTTTCTTTTAAAACTAATAAAAATATCAAATTGTATTGTTTTAATATCTATATTTCTTCAATAGAATCGTTAAAGAAATGAAAACAATTTTAACAAAAGTCAAAGAAATGAATAAACCACAACTGACGGAAAATAAAAACATTTTTTTTGGTATTTACAATTTTATTCATCTATACTCCAGTACTTAAATACACACTTAAATATTTCAGTTGAATGTATTATACTTTAAAGTACAACTACAAAAAACAAAGCAAAGTATAACAAATACGAATATTTGTAAAAAAATAAGTTTTTACATAAAAATCGTGTGTGATCATATATCGTAAGTCATTTTAAAAGCATATAACAACTTTTAAAATAGAATAAAAGTTCACAACCTATATTTGAAAGCTTAAGCATGTTTGTTCCATGTAAAGCATTGTTTTATGTAGTCTTTACAATAACAATTTTCATTGTTCTGATTGACTAATTGATTCTGTTTTGTCGTGAGAAAACAACTTAGTTTAAAATGCTCACATGAGCATTGTGGTTTCACAGTAGCTGTTTAAACATTTTACAAATAATTTTATAATTAGTGTTAGCTTGATATCGTTTATGAACTATGTGTTTAATTGTTCATTTTGTAACTATAATTTATTTTTTTTATTTTGAATAAGCTGATTTAGTTTTCATTAAAGTAGTAATTCTTTATATATATGTTAAAAGGGTATAGATTCTATACTAACCAGTGTAGCTTTAATAATTTGAAAAGCATCAATGTTTTTTCTAAATTTAAAATAAGACACAAAATATAACTATAGAAGCTTTTTATTTACGTTAAAAATAAGTAAAGACTAACTGTAACACATATGTAGTTTTGCTAATTTGTTCGCTATCAAAGTAGAAACAAAAAAGTTCTTTAAAAAAAGTATGGCCTAATCATTTGAGTAGTCATAACTTATCTGAAAATTGTATTTATGGTTAAGTTTTTGTAGAATTAATTAAGAACAGTGTAACTAACTTGTGAAATATGGAACACGCTCAGGGTCGATGCAACGGTAAAAATTTTTGACCCACACCGTTTTTGTTGTTCCCTCAAACTTTATTGAGGTATTATAACAGTTTTGTTCTGAAATACAAGGGCTGGAGGGTTTGCAGTGAAAAGCTAAAAATATTTGATTTATTATAACAAAACAAACAGAATTATCGTTTTTAAACTTTTGTTTTTAATCTTTTATTTTAAAAATATAAACACAACTAGCTATTATTCATGTTAAAATTAAATTTAGAATGTAGTAATGGACTATTATTCTAAATCAAAGTTATGATTGTTATAATCAAAAAAAATATTTAATATTATATTTTTACTATATTCCTTTAAGGCTTTAAAATATATGTAGTTTCATGTAAAGAAGTAACATAAATGATACTATTTTTAAACTTAAAACATAAAATACAATGTACAACAGAAAAATCATGAATTGTTTTTTTGATATTTATAAGGGAATAACAAAATAAAATAAGAGTAAAAGGTATCAGTCAGATTAAAACTAACAGTTTACTGGGTATAATACACAAAATGCTCCTACAATATGAAACTGCCTCCGCGTTTTTTTTTGTTCGATTCTATAGCAACCAGCAGATCCGTTGCAAAATTCTACAATAAAAAAACACTAGTTAAGTCTCTTTGCCAGTAAGTTTACATGCAAGTTATAACTTTATACATATACAATTAACTAAGTAATAAGTAAACAAAATATACAGGTTTTTATAAACAGTGTTTAAAACTTGTTAATATTTGATTTATTTTGTTTTTTCAAAATAAACATCTTATTAAGTTTAGTCAAAGCTAAAATTGAAAAAACCAATAACAACAACAATAATATTGAACAACAGTTATTAGTTCATATAAAGTAAGTATACAGTGTCTATTTATTTGTAACAGTAAACCGAAAAAACGTAATCAAAAGTTTTGTTTACAAAACATGTTAAAACAAAACACCTTACAAACCATCCATATTGAACTTTTATTTTTATATTAAGCATTAAGTCGATCTAGATAGTCAAAGCTTCAAAACTTGTAGAACTAGCGTAAACGTTTTGTTATAGAACTAAAACTTACTTTTTTTTGCATTATCAATAATCAGACAGTTGTTCGTGGTTATGTTCTTTACCTGACAATTGTTGCTATGGATGCAGCCACACCATGAGGAGTCTGTGTATAAACTAAATTTTAAAAATGTCAATTTCAATGGTATTATTTATATTTGTAGTTTTAAAGCTTTTTAGAGTATAAATCTCATAAAACACTGACTTGCTTTTATAATACTTAAACTGACACCACACAAAATGTTTTAATTTATTAAGAATTTTTGCAGTGAAAAAAATATTTAAAAAATAGTTTTATGATGCTTTATAAAATAAAACTTTCTTATAGTTTGACATGACTAATGTTTAATACTTTAATTAGTATCGAAAAATAACTAAAAACATCTAATTACTTACTTGAACCGTTTAGTCTGTATGAATAAGTTTAATAGAAAAAATATTTTATAGTTTTTAAATTAATTGTACTAAGTTCTCTTACATATATTTTCCTTTCGCTTTTTAAATCAAACTTCCTTATAATTTAATTAAGACTAACGTTTTATATTTTTAAGTAGCATCGAAAATAATAACTTAAATTGACTAATCATTTGCTTAAATCGTTAGTCTGTATGATTAAGTTTAATAAAAATATATTATTTTATCTTTTTTTAATTAATCTTACTAATCATGTTATATGAATTTAAATATACTATATATTGTTGTTTTTAAACTAACTCTTTTGTATTATATCGCTTATAATTTCATCTCGTAAAAGCTGGTTTGATTTTTTTCTAACCTTTTTAAAAATGATAAGATAAGTTACTATATACTTAAAAAATTATGTTTAATTTTTTAAAAAGCTTAAAGTCCTAGTTTAAAGCTGATATGTAGTATTAATTTTTATCAAACTCATAAAAAATTAAATTATTTGTTGTATAATAAATACGACACTTGATTGAAAACTTAAATAAAACTTTTAAAAACATAGCAGTACTAGATTACTATTGGTATAACAAAAGAATTTAAAAAGAGTAATGCTAACGTATTTTAATCTTCATCTTAATCTATACTTAAATTAAAAACTTAGAATAACATATAATAAAATTAAACTTTAAAAACGAATTATTTTTGATTAAATTTATATAAGTATAAAGAGTTTTATTAATTAAAATTTTCTTTTTTTTTTTTGAGAACTTACAGCATACATTGACCTAATATTTCGATTCAAAGTTCTTGCTTTATTATTGACACTTGAAAGATTAACAAGGTTTTTATTCTCCTTAGTTGCTTCGTTAGTAGTGGTTTTCTGGTAAATTAACTTTTTGTTACGTTATTAATTAAAAACGTTTTGTATGTGACTTATTTCAAAAGTCAATCATTTAAAAAATAGGTTTAATATTAAGATACTGTATAAAAATGTATACTTATTGTAGTTAAAAAAAAAGCTTCAAAGTAATTTTAATGTTGACACTCTTGAACTTAAAGCTTAATAATTAAAAGTAAATTAGTATAGAACTAAAGTTCCTATTTAAAAACAATATATTTAAAGACATACTGATAAAATAAACTATGAAATACTATTTAATTTTTAATAACTATTATTAATAAAGACTTGAAAAACACTACTTACTTTTTGTCAAAGTAACGTATAGAATTTTTTATGATAATTTTTATTTTTATTTTTTATTTTATAATAATTAAGAAAATGATTAAAACCATATATTTCTGGCAGCAAAAGAACTGAAACTTAACTTACAGTATTCTTTACTACATTTTTGTCTAGTTGACTGTGAGGAGTTGAAGTTACAATTCCAATAATGAATAAAGTAAAGATGATTAGACTAACTTTGTTTAAATTCATTTTTAAACTTTATAAAAATCTGAAACAATAACCAAATGTAACTAAAAAAACAAAAACAAAAAATATATCTAAATATATTAAATTTTCGGTGCTATTGATTTTAGGGCATTATTATACTTACTAAATTCTAAATATTGCTATAAGTTTAGTAACAAAGCAAAAATGAACAATTTTTTAATATCTTTTATTTATAAGGATCTCGATACTTTTTAAAGATTATAATTAAACAGCAAACAAGTTTAAAATTATTAGAACCATTTTAACAAGCCATTGATGAAGGTTAATATATTTTCATAGTTTAATAAAAATTATTATAAAAAAAATATTTTTTTTAGCTTGAAGCATGGTAATACTGCTGCTAATTCTATTTTGTGCTAGTTAGCTTTAAATAAAAACAAACATGTTTTTTTAATGCTTTTTAATTTTTTGAAAAACTACTGAACAAAATACGGATGATACGATTGATAAAATAATTTTTTTATTAAATATTAACTAAAACAGTTAAAAATAATTTAAAATTTGTTTAGAAGTTTAATTCTATATATGCTGCTATAAACAAAAAGTTATAATACTTAAATAACACAATATGTACTCTAAACTTGCTTAATGTAACTGAAGAACATCGTATACCTCGCTTATTTATACTGATTTTCAAAAGCTACAAAAACAACAAAACAAGTCTACAGATGTTGTTTTGTTTTCATATGATAGTTATAAAATCATATGATAAAATAAAAATTTATAATAAAAACAAAACATAAAGTTCAACAGCTGCAAAGTATCACATGCAAAGTATAAAGTTCATTAAAAAACAATTTTAAATACTGTTTTAATTGAACTTTAACTCGAAAAATAATAAGAGATGTTTAAGTCGCCAAGTGATATAAAACATAAAACTCACTAGCTGCAAGCTATTAATTGTTTATCAATAACGCAAAAAATATAATTTTAAAATTTAATTTGTTACTTTTTAGAATATATTTTTACGAAATCAAATGATGATGATATTTTTTATTTTTATAAAGTATTTTTTAACAATTATAATTAAAAACCACAAATAAAGTTAAAATTAAGTTTAAATTTTTTTGAAAAACACAAAATAAAAGTTTATTTCAAAGTCCACTTGTTCATATGATACAAAGTGCAGATTAACTTTCAACTTTAAAAACTTTTACAGATGTTATTGTTTACAAAATCTTTAAGACAACCAGTGAAGTTAAATATCACATTGATGGTGTGTAAAACCTGTTTATCATATATTACGTTTAGCTTTACCTTAAAAAACTAAATTAAGAACAATATAGGTAGTTCTTAATTTAAAAAAAAACCGTCAACAACATTTGTATTTTTATCTTAAAGCCTTTTTAAACTCTTAGGGTTGGTTTTTTATTTTACATTGTTGTTTTTAAGTTAGAATATTATAGTGATAAAAAAATATGTTTTAATAAAAATAAAAAAATAAAAATTTTTTTACTCATTGTTTTAAAAATTCTACACATACTGTTTTATTTTATTATGTTTGTTTTATAACCGCTTAAACGTTGTAAAACAACATTTAAAGTACTAAAATACAATTAATACGGAATTATCTTTTAACTTAAAGATTTATAATTTTAAATATAAATACTTCAAAATCTGTTTTACTATGAAGTAACTAAAAAGAAAGAAAAATAATAAAATATACGTTTCAAATATTTGTAAGAGTTTTTAAAAACTTCGATTTAAAAACATTCAATAATTCTTTTAAGAAAAAGTTAATTTAAATGCTATTAATGTGTGTTGAAAAAAATAAACTTAACTACATAGTAATTGCTTATAACGCAATAATATCAAAAAATATAAGTCACAAAACTCCTTTGATTTCGATTAATTTAATTTGGTTTACTTAAATTAATCTTTTAAGCAGAAGAGAAAATATTAATTTTAGTTATTGTAACAAGACTTTTAACTTAAAACAAACTTATGTTTTTATTAAAAAATTTTACATTAAAGTTTCACATTTAAAAAAAAGCTGCTATTATATTTACATTGAACTAAAGCAAGTCTAATTTTCATTTGTAATGTTAACTAGTAATGTTAAGAAAATATTAGAAATAGTGATAAATAAAGTTCTTGTAAATCTACATCAAAAACATTTTGTAACATTAAGGAGTTAAATTGGAACCGTTTATATAACTATAAAAGTATTTTTAAACAAAAAAGTATATAAGATTTTATTCTATTTGCGACTACAAAACTAAATATTTTTATATATTTATTTAATTCAAATGTGTTAATTCATAAAACCCTACTAAAAATGAAAAAAAAAAGATTTAAATAATTTTGTAATTAGTTTCTAATTTTTAATATCATAATTAAACAATAGATATTTTAGAATTTAGAGTTTTAACTGTAGAGAGTAAATATGCTAAATGAAAATGAAATTAAAACAAGATTTGAAACTGAGAGTTTTATGGAAGTAAGACGAAAAACTTCGAATTGACAATAAATGAAACTATTATAGTTTTTAGTTGCAAATAGTACTTATTTACGACAAAAACCTTTCCAACAATAATACTTAATATTACTTATTCAGCTATATTCTCAAATTTAGAAATAATGATGTTTTATACGATTTTAAACATTTATTAAACAATCAGTTTAAGGAAAAATCGTTTAGTTTTAGTTTAATCAAAATAACTTGCATATGAATTTAATCTCATAAAGAAATGTACAAGCAAAAAAATGTGAAAGTTTTAAAAAACCGTTTTATAAATTTTAAAGTGGTATACGATTCTATAATTGGAATGTAATTGTACACTAAGTTCTTTTAATAACACTTTTAGATGTACAGATTATGTTATTAAAAGTATTTTTTAAGCTCAAGTTTGTACATAGATATCACTTAAAAAGTAAAAACAGTTAAACTTTTTAGAACAAAAACAATACAAATATAATTAAAGTGCTTTTCAGTTAACATATGATAAGAAACATAATGTTTGTCAGCTGCAAGCTGGACTTTTAATAAAAAAAATAGAATATATTAATGAAAAAAAAAATCAAAAAGTAATTAAATGTAACGTGTTAATTTTTTAAACATCATACACATAATTTAGTCATAATGATTATAAAACTATTTAAATTTAAAATAGCAGCTGTAGAATATTTAAAAAGTGCGTCAAACTTTTCCACTTTTTACAGAATATTTTCATTAAATAAAAACTACTATGTATTAACCTTTTTAAAAGAAAACAAATAGATTTTAATACTTGAGAAGAAATTTTTGAAAGAATAAATCTATTTTACAAAATGCTTTAAAAATTTGTATGAAGTTTAATTTAAGTTAAAACATCTGAAAGCACATGTGTCAAAGTTTATTTTGTTATACTAAATAAGCTACAAAAATATCATACTTATAATTTTTCTAAAATTGTTATTGTTTTGAAAAATTTTCTTAAACTTGCGAATAAAACAAACTAATTAATTCAAATTAGATGCACGTAACTTATTTGTTATATTACTAGTATTAGTTTTAATTTAAGATATACTTAGATATAATTATATGTTTAACGTCTATTTTTCAATAAAAAAATTTAAATCATAAAAATTCGGTTTATCCTTGAAGTTTTATATTAAAAAGTTTGAGTTCTTTTAAACCAATTTATATTCTATTACAACGTCGTTACACCTATTACTTAAAAAATATAATTATCTAATGGAAAACAAATCAAAAAGTAATTAGATGAAACTTCTTATTTTTACAAACTATGCACATGATAAACTCATGATGTTTTAAAACAGTTTAAAAACGAAACAGCAGCTGTAGAATATCTAAAAAGTATATCATGCTTTTACACTTTATACAAAAAACTGTTATATGTTTTGATATTTTAAGAATAAAAAAAGAAATCTCAACTGTTACAAATAATATATTCCATTTTTCAACTCTTGAAAGAATAGATGTATTATACAAAATACTTTGAAACTGTGTATTAAATTGAAATAAAATTAAAAATAATTGGAACCATTTGCAAAAACGTTTGCTTGGTTAGCTTTAGTAAACTTTCGAGTATAGCAAAAGTAAGAGTATTTATTTATATTTTCACAACTAAAATATTTATTTTAAAATGTAAATAATTTAAATCGTTTTATCATTGAAGTTTTATTTTAAAACATTTTAGATCTTGTAATCATTATATTTTCGATTATAACGTCCTTACACAATCGGCCCGCAACTAGAAATAATAATAAAACATTTAAGTTCTCTTTAAAAACTTGTAGTTTAAAAGTCATTAAATTGTTTAATCGTTCGGAAGAAACGCTGTTTTGGTACTAAACGGTTTTACTTTAAAGCAGCTTTTCAGGTAAAATAACAAAACGACGACCAATAGCATTATATATATATATAGGGTAATTGTAAGTTGTTGTTAGAGCAAATATTTAAATAAAATTAGAAGTAAAAATCAGAGTTGATTCTTAACGTATTATCTTTTTATTACATTTTAACTATTATCCAGTTAGCGACTTTTATAGCATACTATATTTGGTTTATAAGTTAATATTTTAGCGCATTTAAAACTAGAATTATATATGTATCACAAAAGCTATGCCAATTACCACAAGCCTTATAAAAGGGTTTATACTTAATTCAAATGATTTATAATTTTTTATTAGTCGAAAAACATTTATACAATAAAAAGATATTGAAAAACTACTTTGACATAAAATCTTTATTAATTAATATTTCAGAATTAAAAACAGATGACTAAAAAAAGTTCGACAGATACAAATAAAAATCAAAAAGTAAGATAGGTTTGTTTAAAAGTTTCATAAATAAATAAAAAATTGCTTTTACATTAAATTGAAACAATTATGACTCTAATTTTAAATGTAAATTAGTAGTAATATGAAAAAAAACAACATAAAGATAGACTAACTACATGTTAATCTACATTTAAATAGTTTTGCAATGTTAAAGTTTTAAACTGTAACCGTTTAAAAAATATGTAGGTAAAGTTTGTACAAAAACGTAAATAATATTACTTATATAGGTTTTTTCTCAAATTTAAAAACAAGTATGTTTTGTACGATTTTTAACATATGAAAAACCATTAATATTAAGAAATGTATATTAGTTTTACTTACTTTAATCAAAATAATTCGCGTATGAATGTAATCTCATAAATAAATATACAAGCAATAAAAGTGAATATTTAATAAAACCGTTTTATAAATTTTTAATGTCGTATACGACTCTATAAATGAAAGGTAATCGTGTACTAGGTTCTTTGAAAAAACTATTTGGATTCTAAGATCATATTAATATTTATTATTTATTAAACTTAATTTTTTACATATGTATCAGTTAAAGAATAAAAGCAGGTAAACCTTTTTATAACAAAAACAATTCAAATATAATTAAGGTGTTTTCTTTTTTCCTTGTGATAAGAAATATAATGTTGTACAGCTGCAAGCTAAATTTCACTAAAAAATGGAATATATTAATGAAAAACAAATTAAAAAGTAATTAAATTAAACTTATTAATTTAACAATTTTAATACACATGATTAAGTCATGATGTTTATGATAATTTAAAAAATTAAAATAGCAGCTGTAGAAAATTTAAAAAAGGTGTCAAACTTTTATACTTTTTACAAAATATTTTCTTTAAATAAAAACCATTTTAAAAGAAAACAAATAAATTTCAATATTTGAGGTGAAATACTATATATATTCTTTCAATTTTTGAAAGAATAAAAATGTTTTACAAAGTACTTTAAAACTTTGTATGAAGTTTAAATAAAGTTAAAAATCTGAAAGCACATGTGTCAAAGATTATTTTGTTATACTAAATAAGCTACAAAAATATCATACTTATAACTTTTCTAAAATTGTTATTGTTTTAAAAAACTTTGATAAACTTTTGAGTAAAACAAACTAGTAAGTTTAAATTAGATGTACGTAACTTATTTGTAATATTACTAATTTTAATTTTAATTTTAATTATACTTAGTTTATTTATATATTTAACGTCTATTTTTGAATAAAAGAATTTAAATCATATAAAATCGGTTTATTATTGAAGTTTTATGTTAAAAAAGTTTGAGTTCTTTTACATTAATTTATATTCTATTACAACGTCCTCACACTGTTAGCCACTTATACACAGTTAACATGTGATAAGAAACATAATGTTTAACAGTTGGAAGCTCAATTTCGATTTAAGTCACAAAACCTCTTTTAATTTCGATTATTTCATTATGGTTTACTTAAATTAATCTATTTAAGCGAAAAAAGAATACTATATTTAATTATTGTAAAAAGAATTTTAATTTACAACAAACTTTTATATTTTAAGAAATTTTATATCAAAGTTTTACAAATAAAAAAAATGTTGCTTTCACATTGAACTAAAGCAAGTCTAATCTTTATTTGTAATGTAAATTAGTAATAATAAGAAAGAAATAAAAATATTGATACATTAACTTTTTTCAAATCTACAAAAAACGTAAACGTAAAGTTTTGTAACGTAAAGGTTTAAAATGTGACCGTTTATATAACTATAAAAGTATAATTTGTACAAAAAGTACATAATATTCAATACCATTTGTAACAATAAAGTTAAACAGTTTTATTCATTTTTTAATTCAAAGGTCGTAATTCATAAAACTTTACTAAGAATGAAAGATAAGATTGAAACCAATTTTACATTAGTTTGTAATTTTTAATATCATAACTTAAACAATAGATGTATTAGATTTAAATGTTATAACTGTATAGAGTAAATATGCTAGATAAATAAAATTTAAAAGAAATGTTTAAATAGAAAGTTTAATTAAAGTAAGATGAAAAGTTTCCGATTAAAAATAAATAAAAATATATTAGGTTTAAGTATTTATTACAAAAAACTTTCCAACAACAATACTTATTATTACTTATTCAAATGTATTCTAAAATATAGTTTAAGGAAAAATCTAGTAGTTTTACTTTAAATAAAATTACTTGTGTATGAATTTAATGTCATAAAAACATATACAAGCAATAAAAGTCAATGTTTTATAAAACAGTTTTAGAAATATTTAGTGTGGTACACGACTCTATAATCGGAAGGTAATCGTACACTAGGTTCTTAAAAAAAAACTTTAAAACAAACTTCATGTTAATATTTACTATTTATCATATATATGATTGTAAATAGAAATCAGTAAAAAAATAAAAGCATATAAACTTTAGACAACAAAACTAATACAAACATAATTAAAGTGTTTTCAATTACCATGTAATAAAAAATATAATGTTGTACAGCTGCAAGCTGAATTTTTACTAAAAAACATAAACAATTAAGAAAAAACAAATCAAAAGTAATTAATTGTAACATGTTACTTTTAAAAAATTCATACATATGATTAAGTCATGATGATTATAAAACTATTTGAAATCAAAATTTTAAATTCTTCTCTAAGTTTACTAATTTATTAAAAGTTAACAATTTTATATTATCATTAAAAGTATAAAGATCTTGATATTTATAGATAATTATAGCAACAAAAAAGCTCAAAATTAACAGAACCACAATTAATAAAAGTTATTTTAGCTTTGAAAAACGTTTTATCTAAAACTTTTAATTTTGCAGCTTGATGCACGGTAATATTGTTGCTTATTTTATTTTCTACTGTTTAAAGCTAAATATATTTATTTGTTTTAAATGCTTTAAAATTTATTTAAAACGAATAAATTATTGATGATACGTTCGATTAAATTGTTTTATAGTTATACATTAACTTAAACAGTAAAAAAAAAAATTAAAAGTTTGATTAGAAATATAATGCTACATATGCTGAAATAAGCAAAGTGTTATATTACTTAAATAATACACCTTTATTCCAAATTGGCTTAAAGTAACTAAAAAATTTATTATTTCTCGCTTATTTACACTTAATTTAAAAAGTTCAAAAAAAAATCTACAGATGTTGTTTTTTTTGATATGGTAGTTAAAATAACACATGACTAAATAAAAAACATAATAAAAACAAAACATGAAGCTCAACAGCTGCAAAATATAACATTCGATATTAAAAACAATATTTAATTGCTTAGTAGAAGAAAATTGAAATTTAATTATAGATATTTTGGTCAACATGTGATAAAATGTATAAAGTTCACTATCTGCAAGCTATTAAAAATATATTAAAAGGAACAATAAACAAAATACTTTAAAAAGATTTTTTGTTTTAACATGCTTTTTACACATAATCAAGTCATGATTGATATACTAACTAGTTTAATTTGGTTTTATAGCATTTTCAAACATAACTTTAAAACAACAAATCAAGTTTAAACAAAGTTTAAAGTCTTTTATAAAACAACAAATTTAAAAAGTTTTTACAAACATTATTTGGTAATATTTAACAATTTTCAGATAAACTTTAACATATAAAAACTTTTACAGATGAAGTTGTTTTTGAAAAGTTTAAAGACATACAGAGCATGTAAATATTATAAAAGTTATTGAAAATTAATAAAAATATTAACATTTTAAAAGATTCCTTTTATTAGTTTTTACTTTTGATAAAATTTTATATCATTATTTTAGGTTTTTACCGTATTTTGTCTATTGAAAAACCGCTAACAAACTTGCGTTTATATCTTAAAAGGTTTTAAAGTTAAAAGTTTAGTTTAAAGTTAAGTTTAAAGTTCAAAAGTTTAAAGTTTTAGATGCTTGTTTTGATGTAAAACTTTTCTTTTTATTTTTCAAAAAAGTGTACTGAAATAAAAATTGTTTTTTATTTGGTTTTTGTAAAAGTGTAGACATATAAATACTTTTATAATTTTTGTGCTATATCAGGTTTAACGTAGTAAAAATACATCTAAAGTACTATAAAACAATAAAAACAGAACTTTTTTTGACTTTGAAATTGAAAATTGTGACGGTTAAGACTTCAAAATGTGTTTTATTTATATAAAACTGACTAAATTAAAAAACAATATTAGATTGTTTGAGTAAGTATTTAAAAACAATTATAGTGGTTTTGGTCGGTAGATGATAAAGAATATAAAATTTACTAGCTGTAAGCTAATAAGTATTTATTAAAAGCACAACAAACTAAATACTTAAGTATAATTTTAGTTTTAAGATATTATTTGCACATAATCAAATCATGGTGATATATTAACTAGTTTGATTTGGTTTTATAGCATTTTAAAACATAAGTTTAAAACAACAAATCAAGTTTTTACAAAGTGTAAAGTCGTTTATAAAACAACATATTGAAAAAATATTAATATTTTGTTTGGTAGTTTTATACAAGCTTTAGATAAACTTCCACATATAAAAGTTTTTACATATGGTTTTAGAATAAAGACAACGTACAAAACAAAGCAGCATATAAAGCGTGTTAAACCTTTTGAAAGTTTTAATTTTAGTACTACTTTTACATAATTTTTTTTGATTTAAAAAATGTTTTTGTATTGTTAAAAAAAAGTGTGCTGTCATAAAAATTATAATTTCTTTTTGTTTGGTTCTTGTTAAATTGTACAGATATAGATACATTTATCATTTTTGTGTTATTTAAGGTTTAACGTAGTAAAAATATATCTAAAGTAGTAAAAAACAAAACGAAACAGACTTAAGAAACAGACTTTTTGACTTAAGAAATTGAAAATTTTTAATATTAAAACTTCAAAATGTGTTTAGTGAAAAAAGAAACTGACCAAATGAAAAAATAGTGATATAGTGTAAGTTTCCGATATTTGTATAAATTTGGATTTTTTTTTAGCAGTAGTTAGTAATTTACTTTTGACACAGTTAAGTTAAATGTTATAAATGTTTAATTTAAAAATATTCTATTAGTTAAACATTAATCGTTATAACGCAGTCAAAGAAAAAGAAGTATTATAATAATTATATTTTTTATTTTGTTTAAATTAGCCTATGTTAGCATCACAAAAAATACTAACTTTAATTAAAGACTACTTATTTAAAAAAAAGTGTCTTTTTATGAAAACAGTTTTTAATGAAATTTGATGAAATAAAATATCGCTATTACAATTAATTAAAACAAGTCTAATTTTACTTGTACTTATTAATAGTAATATGTAAAAATTAAACATAGTTATAAGTTCGGTGCCTGTAAATTTAAAATTATAAAGTTTTGTATTGTTTAGGAGTAAAATTGTAATCATTTAAAATCTACAAAAATACAATACGTACAAAAAATTATAAAATATTATTTAGGTGTTTTCTACAAATAAGTATCATTTGAATGATTTTGTAATAGATAAAAAACATTAAGTCAAAAAATCAAATAGTTTTACTTAAATCAAAATTACTTGCGTATTTATCAAGTCTCGTAAAAAATGTACATTCAATAAAATTTCATGTTTCATAAAAACTGTTTCAGAAAATTTTAATGTGGTATACGACTCCAAAATCGAAAGGTAAATCGTACACGTGGTTTTCCCGATAAATTTTTGGAATTGTTGGATTAAGTTCATATTTATTATATATGAAACATAAGTTTATACATAGGTATCAGTTAAAAATAAAAGCAAATAAATGTTTTTAAAACAAAAAAAATACATATATAATTGATGTGTTTTTTTAGTTTCCATGTTATATTAAACATAAGTAACTAATACTTTAAACTTTAATGTTGTGCCAAGTATAAATAAATTTGTGGGTTTTTATATTTTCTCTATTTCTAATACTTTGCTTTAATTTTCATAAATAATTCATAACAGATTTCATTCAAAATTTTCAACATAAATAAATAAAATACCACAACATGAAAGTTAAACTTAGATATTATAATTAAAACGGGAACTTAGTTTTTAAGTTAGTAAAACAAATTAAGTTGTTTAATGAGGCAATTTAAGTACAAATATTCTAATTATCTAATAATCGTTAGAATTGTGTTAAGCTTAGTTTTAAACCGACATAAAAACTTTTTAAAATGAATTCTCAGCGATGAAAACGCTGATCAAAGCTCTAAATTCATTTAAGAAATTTCATATTAAGTTATGTTAATTTAAAATAAATAATTTTTCATTAGAAAAATAGCTTATGCTTTGTTATACAGTCATTCTATGAAACATCGTTAATTCTCGAATGTTTTCTATTAAAATCTATCCGAACATAAGAACTTTGTTTAAGAAATCTTATTTTGTTATAGTATTTGTCAGTTATGTTACACTAAATAAAAACATATTATAAAATAAAGTGAGTTTGTTTTATACAGTTAGTCTTTTTAAAGTTTTTTTGTTGCAAAAAAGCGTACCAGAAGATACTTTAATTCCTAAGTTAGTAGACTTAAATGACATTTTAAAGTTCGTGTAAACAAAAAATAAAAGTTAGAAATTTTCAACAACTAAGTACGTTTGCTTTTTAGTTTTTAACCAGAGTAATTTTTAAGTTTTTTTAATTATTAATAAAAGATTTTATGCTAACATTTTTAATCAATAGTTATGAGATTGTGAAACATCTGAGCGGCCAAAGTTTTTGTATGATAGTTGTAACTGGAAAGATCTCAATAAACATAAAGTTTCAGCTTTTATATTTTGTAAATATTTTCTATTAAGTAAATTAGTTTCGTTTTTTTTTTGTTGCCAATACTAATTACTGTTTACAGCAGCGTATTAATTTTGAAAATTTTTTAAAGTAATAAAGAAAATTATGTGGATTTCCTATTATATAAGTTTAAACTTAACTGTTATTTAATTAACTGCATTAGTTTTATAAAAACAATTCTTGCAGTTTAAATTATGAATAAAGTAATGTGCTTCCACGCTTTAGGTCAGTTTTTTTCGATTTTTTCGATTGCTTCCACGCTTTCATTTGTTTTTACGATTTACTTAAACACTAATATTAAAACATTAAAGAGTAGACTTTGCAAAACAGATGAAAAAATAGTTTTTTTTTAAATGTTTATAACTCTAAAAAGTTATAAAAAGTTTTCTACTAAAAAGAATAACACAATATTCTAAACTATTAATATTTGTCAGATCAATAAAAAAGATTTAACTGTTATATTATGAAAAAAAAATTTTTTAATATAATTTTTTGCAAAAATCTTTACTGCTTAATGTTTCGAATTTAGTATTTAAATAAATCATAAAAACAAATAAGAGTTTGAATAAATAAATGTAAAGCGTGGGATAACAATGCTTTTTATGCATCGTTAAATGACTATTTACTGTACAATCTAGCATCATTTATTTATATTCAAATATGTTTTAACAACAATTTAGCTTTATTATGCGAAGTTACAGTATTATTTCAAAAGAATTTGGTTTTAAACCAACTGTTATTTAGTTGATACAGTTGTTTACTTACAACCATTTTAAAAACATGAATCAGTTACAAACTTTTGATTTGATTTTATTTATGTAAAGCATACGATGTTTTTTAACATATTTATGAGATGTATTAAAATTTATATGGTGTTTCTGTTAGTATGAGACATTTCTTGTAGAAGTTTTTAATCATTTTGGTAAAAAAATTAGTAAAAAGAATGATAATTTAAACTGCAAGAATATTTATAATACTTTTACAGTTTAAGTAGCAAATGACTTAGCGTTTTCATCGTTATAAAAACATTACTCAGGTTAATTACATAAATCGTTCATTAGCTGATTAACAACCTGAAAAATACAACAATATTTAAAAATGGTGATTTAAGTACGATTTACACTCATATAAAAAAAATTTAAGGTATAATTTTTTTTTTAAAGTAATAAAAATTTAAGTTAATATTATTAAACAAACTAAAAAGATAAAAAAAAAATACAATTCACACTCCAAACATAGTACACTACTAATAAAAAAATCAATTTAAAGTATATGGATTTTGCGATGTATTATTTTATAAATGTTATAAAGATGAGAATTATAGCAATAACTTACAAACCGTTTAAATAAAATATTTCATCATAAATATGCTCATACCGTAAAACTAACTTAACTATATAATGAAATAAAAACAAAATATATCTTGTGTTTTTTTATAGTTCATGATTTAATATTTGTAATTATAGTTTAGTTTTTAAAAGTTTTATTATTTTAAGTATGTTATATCAAATAAGCTATTGTTTAATTTTTTACTAAAACTACTTTGAGTTTATTAAAATGATCCGTCTGGTTTGAAATATCAAGTTTAAAAATTTTAAATATTAAATACTTTTAAATTGAAAAAATAATACTATAGCAATTTACATAATGAAAAATATCAAGTCTCAACTCATCAATAAATGTTAAATAAGTACTAACTAACTTATATTCAAAAAGTAATATTAGTTTGTTTAAACTTAAACTTCAAGTATAAATTATTTGAGTAAACCTTAACTTAAAGGCTGTACATATATATTGTTTTGGTAACAAATAACTTTTTTTCATGTAATCATTACTTAAGTTAAATACCAAAAAGCGTCATTAGTAACCTAATAACTTAAAAAATAGATATAAATTGTTTTAGTAAAACAATTTAAGTAATACCGAACCTTTAAAACGTTACTAATTAAATTCTTGTTAAATAGTTAATGACAAATCTTTTTAGCATTTAGGAACATCTTTAATCTTTTTAACTAAACATTTAGATTAAAAAACAGATGTTCCTAAAGAGAAGAATCAAATTATGAATCACTAAATAAACACGTAAATAAAAATACTATATATGCTTTTTATTGAAAAAAGTAAAAATTGAGTTAAGATTTATTTTAATAAAACGAAAAGCATATATTCAGTATAAGCTTTTAATTTATAAATAATTGCCTAAATTCTGTTACTTTGTAAGATGAAAATATTTTTTAAAAATTTCTTTCCAGATTTTTTTGAACGTAAGTTATGATTTCTAATCAATATTTTTGTTTACATTACTTATTTTGTTTGTTAATTTTTTTTTAAATAATACAAACGCTGTCACCTTTGGTTAAATTTCATCAGGTAATTTTTCTTCAATTAATATTTCTCAAACAATAAACTGCACTAACTTTATTAATAAAATACACTCTTGTTAAACATAATAACAAACGTTTTTGTTTTACTTTAACTAAATTTAAAGATTCTTAGTTTTAACTAATATAAGGATTACATATTTTGGTAAACTTAAAATATTTATTTTTACCACTTGATATTTAAATTTTATTTTTGATAAAATGTTTGTTAGACATGAAAAATTTTGTTTTCGAGTCCTATACGTTAATCTTTAAAATGTAATTTTATATATGAATAAAAACTAGCTAGCCGACAATGAAAAAAGTTGTTTTGTTTTATTTTCTTAAAAATTAGTTTAAATGACAATATTCCTTAATACGTAAAGCACAACAAAAGTAGTTTTTTATATTATTCAGACATTGTAATAGAACTATTATTAATGCTTGTTAGTTTTTTTTAATTATATTTTACAATTTTTTGATAGTGTTATTTTTAAAACAATTATGAAATTAAACTTCAATTAAAATGGCTTTTTGTCAAAATTAAATAAAACTAGAAAACTATATTTATTATATTATGCGGTAAAGAACTAATAACTTAATACCTCTAGTGATAGTTATTTGCCAACCTCGTATAAACAAATCTGAAACAAAAAAAATATTTTAACAAGCGCGCTGAATATGTAGATATCATAATGAACAAACTCCTGAATTGTTTAAAGTTGTCGTAAAGCAGCTTAAAAAACAAAGACTTTTTAAGGAATAAAATGGATAATAAAATATATAACTGCAATTTTTGCGGATTTTTGTTTTTAAAGGAGCTTTTTGTTCGATGGTTGAGTTTTACTAAACAATAACATTTTAAGTGTATGATTATTAACATAGTATATAGGATTTTTCTTATGAAATAATTTTTTCTAAAATACTTAACTTATAAAAAAAAATTATAAAACTATAAATTTGTTGATTATTAACAAAGTATATTTATTATCATTTTAGATTTTAAGTGAAATATAATACTGTTTTTGTTTTTTCGAAAAAAAAACTTTATTTACTAAAGGTTATTGATTCTTAACAACATTTCAGAAAAAAAAAACCACAATCCTACAGTTATCAGTCTAAAACATATTTTATAGAAAATATAAGCAATATAAAATAACTCTAATTTTTTTAGTTATATACATAAACGCAACTTTACGTTTTAAAAATTGCGTTAAAAATATCTTCTAATACTAAAGACTACTATTAATTGCTTAATTGCCTGAAATAACAATGCTCTGTCATTAAACTCGAAAAATAAAAATACTTAGTAGCTTTTAGTGTTTACATAACTAACATTAAGAAAAGAAAAAGGTTTAAACAAATTATAAAAAATAGTTTTATAAACTTTAATGATTTCACAATATAATAAATAAAGTTTGATATCAATGTGTAATAATATATACTTATATCATGACCATAGTCAAAATTATATACCAATGAATTTATAATATTAATCACTATAACACGAACTAATTCAAATATCTTATATTATTTACATTTACCTTGTGTTTTATGTATTTAGTGCTTAAGAATTCTATTATTATCAAATTTCAACTAAGTAAGCATTATTTATTAGAGATTCTTATCAAAATATAAGGTTTTATAAAATTCATAACTTCTTCAATCAAACGCTTAACTTTTATTACTGTCTATTTTTAATGCTTCCTATAAGTTTACTCTAAAAATATGTCTACTAGTAATTTTACTATAACTAAATTATTTTTTAAGTACACATATCAAAGTTATACTTCTTGATCTAAATTTAACAATTAAATTTTTAGTCTGTTTAATAACAAGGAGAATTTTATTTTGATTCTGGTAAATATGACTAAAAGATTTTTTTTTACTGCTTTAGAGATTATTAATTATGAATAAATATATATAAAAACCTATTTTAAACAAGTAGATTTGAGATATTATATATCAAATACAAAGTAAAGCGCTAAGAATATGATAGTTTTGTTTTTGATTTGTAGGATAAAACAGATATGATTTATTTAAAATAGTTTATATCTAACATTAAAAACTTTACATATTAATTAAGTGAAAAATGTATACTAAAACATAATCTTTTCTGTCGTAATAATGATTACTATAAGTTTGTATACAGTTCATATTTTAACTATGTAATATATAGAACTAGAAGTAATAAATATAAGCTTGGTGAGTTCTTGAAACTGTGATGAGCGCTATTTTACATAAAAGAGAATTCATTTTGAACTTTACTTGTAGACACGATATTTACTTAAAGTATTAGAATTATTAGAACGGATTCGTATGTGAAAATATATATTAAAGATGTACATTGTTTACTGTTGTTACTATGTTACTACCTTTTGAATTGACATTTTATTTGGTAAGTATAGTTATAAAGTAAATACTTTACGTTGTGTTTTAGAGTTGTATGAATTATTCTATTTTTGGTAGAGTGTTTGTTTATTATAACAAGTCTTTATAATTAAAAATTTGAATATAAAAAGATATTATATGGTGAACATTTATAACTCTTTGGTCAAAAAATTAACTTATGATTTAATTAATTATTTTTTAAGATATGTATTTTTTCTCTAGTGTTAGTACAAAAAATTTAAAGTATGTTCAAACAGATTTAATTAAAATTTAAAATAAAATATATAGTTTTTTATAGAAATGTAGCCATAACTCAAAAATAGATCAGATTTTCTAATTACAAGATTAAAAATTTACTAAATGTTAAAATTGTATGAAATCTAAATCACATTGGCTTAAAGCTATAAGTAGTTTAATTGTAATAAACTAAGAACCTGAAACAAAATTTCATCGAATAATATTTAATTTACTTTCTAACAAATCGTTTATTCTTCCGTTAGGTAGAGATATATGCAATTCAAATTTCTTTTTAAACATTGTAAAAGCTTAATTGAAACTTCAATAATCTGCAAGCTAATTACCACGCTAATTCTTACAGTGATCCCTCTAAAAACATTTCTTTTTTTTTATTTTGCAATAAAAGATATTTTGTTTATAATTCTGTCATAAACAGTTAAAGTATTTAAAAACATTCAAGTAATTGTTTTAGCATGATTTTTTAAAAATTTGAAAATACATAATTGTACATTTCAATTTTTTAAAGACAAGTTTTGTAATAAAAAATAAGAAAAGTTTTCATCGTAAATAATAAAAAATAAATTTTTTAATCACTTAAGTTTTGATAAATAATTCGAAAACTTTTTGAAAGTAGTGTAGTTTTTAAATTTTTGTATTGATATAATTGCTACACAAATATGAAATTCAAAACTTATTAAAATAAATGTAAGTTAAATTAATTGGTAAAATGTAATTTGTAAAGATGTTTATGACCTACCTCATTAACTTTTACAATTTAAAAGCGTTAAAAAAACCGTACAAATTTTAAAAGTATATGATAATTTATATAAATTGTATAAAATTCTTATAAAATATAAACTTATCGTGAACAAGCATAAAGGACGATAAGATTATTGACGCTTAGTGAAAAGACCATAATAGATTTATTAGTCATCGAGCCACACACCAATATTAACTTTATTTGTTTTGTGTTATAAAACATCGATAACAAGAACAAAAACAAATTAATCAAAAACTGTGCTCTTATAAATAAATATTAATAGTATTTGTTTTTAACAAGTTAAAAAAAATACATTATAAACTTTTAATGTAAAACATGCATGTTTGGTTAAAAGCTACTTTGTAAACTAACACTAAATTTCTTTAGTGCAGCAAATATAATTATTACGTCACGTGCATAATATTAAATTGATCGACATTATATGGTTTGTGACGATTTTTATTCACTATTTCATTTTAGAAACTCTCAGTAGTTGGAAAATTTTCAGCATATTTCCAAAATTTTACACTGTTGAATAATAAATGTTATTTAGTTAATAAATTCAGAGCAAAGTGCAATTTGGGTTGAAAATTTTTACATTATATCTTGTACAAAAAGTTAATTAATTAGAAAATTATACTAGGTTATTTAGGACAAAATGTATGACAATTAACTAAACTCCTTATTATTTAGTAACTTACATAAGTAAACAAGTTTAATAGTCTTGATCAAGACGCTTAGCAGTTTTCGAGTAGATAACAGATGTATTTTTTCTACACCGTGTCCTTAAATCAATTGACTTGTGCGTTATTTTTTAACTACAACAGTATTATACCTTTTGTACAAATATTTTTACATCAAATGTTTAATTAGTGGTACACATTGAAACTTATTAAATTATAAATAATATTGTTTTAACTAGGTTCTAAATGTTTGATAATATTTTATTACTCGCATTGATTATTGAGTTAATACATATTAATAATAATATGAATTTAAAACGTAGTAAACGTTTTTTAATCTTATTTTTTTACTAAGTTATCAAATAAAAAAGAACTAAATTAATAGTAGTTAGTAGTTTTAAAGAATTTCATAACAAACATTAAGAAAACGAGTTAGATTTAAAATAAACTAAAAAATACCAATAAACTAAAAAAAGTGATGCTGCTTAAATTTAAAAAAATTCTTATTACAGTTTGACAATAATTTATGATAATGTACAATCATTATTACAGTCAAAATTACATACGAATGACTTATCAAGATTAATTAATATTACTATAGTACAATTTCTTTCTAATGTTGTTATAGTATAATCATGAAAAATTAATTATTAAAAATTTTGCTCAACGACCTTTATAAAAAGACCATTCAATCATCGAGCTACACACCGGTGATTTATTTTATCTGATTTGTGTCTAAAATATACATAAGAAGAACAAAAATGTATTAAAAAAAACGTAAATTTCTGATTGATTGTTAAAAATATTAGTATAGAACAAATAAATAAACGTTTGAAAGATCAAAAATTTTAAAATAAAGCATGTATTTAAAATAAACTATTTAAAGACAACTAAAAAAGTTTTGTAAATCAATAGTATATTTCTTTAGTGCAGGAATATATCTGTAAAAGGAAGCAAAAAGAATCACTCAGAAATTTTTGATTGTCAGCTGATTTTTGTGACTCTTTTTTTGTATCTCATGCTCTAATAACTTTGAGCATATCTCAATAGTTTGAAAATCTCAGCATGTTAAAAAAATTTAGCCTTGTTAAAATGATTTGCCTAAAAAGTTTAATAATAAAGTTTTTGTACTAGATGATTTAGTACAAAAAATATAACTACTAGAATAGTCTTTCTATTGTTTAGTAATTCTCATTTGTCAACAAGTTTTATACTTCTTGACAAGACACTTAGCAATATTCGAGTAGTGTAGGACTTGACAACTTAAAATTGTTTTTTGCATTAAGTCCTTTAACGAACTAGTTTGAAGGTTTTATTTTTGTTTTACAAGTTTTTTTTGTTTTTTCAGCAATTACATAAAAGTGAGAAATGTAGTTACAAGTAAATTTTAACTTTATACAAATATTTTATTTCACTATTTAAATATTTAACTTATTTTCAATCTTAGTAAAATCTATCTAAACTTCGGTGAACGTTTTTTAACTTCAATTTTTTAACAAAATTATTATTAAAAATAACTTTATTTTGTTTTCGATGCACATGAGAACTAATTTAATAGTAATTATTAGTTTTTAGTGTTTACATAACAAACATAAGAAAGAAAATTAGACTTGAATTAGGTTAAAGATAGTTTCATTAACTAAAATAATAATGATAGCTCATAGTAAGACAATTTCACAATAAAAGAATTAAAGTTTTAACTTATTGAGTAATAATATATAATTATATCATGACCATTGTCAAAATATTATATTAAAGACTTTATATCACAATTTAATTCTAACATTTTATATTATTTACATGGTACCTAGTTTTTTAAGCATAGTTAAAAATTATATTACTAAAAATTTTAACTACGAAAGCATTATATATTAGAGACTATTATTAAAAAAAGATAAGCCATATAAAATCAATAATTTCTTTAAGCAAACGCTAAACTTTTATTACTGTCTACTCTTTACCTTCTCGTAAGTTTACGTTATAAAAATAATTTGAACAGTTTCGATTACTTTAAGTTTAATCATAAACGTCCTCTAACGATTTTAGAAAAACTGAATAATATTTTTTCATGTAATTATCAAAGTTATAGTTCTTAATCTAATTTTGACGTTTATATTTCTTAGTTTGAGTGAAAAAAAGATTTTTTTTATTGAGTTAATTATTACAAAAAGTTTTTTTACTGTTAAGAGATTATTTGTTATAAATAATTAAAAAAACTCAATTAAACAAGTACGTAACAGATATTATGAATCGAAAATTAAACAAAGGGCTAACATATGCTTAACATTATAATTTACATAACATAATTTATTTTTAACATTAAAAACTTTAATACTAACCAAATATAAAAAAATACACTAAAGGATAATCTTTTATACTGAATAATGACAACTATAAATTAGTATACAGCTTGTAATTAAACCATTTGTTTTTAAAACTAGATGTAATAAAAATAAGCTTGGTGACTTATAGAAACTATGATGAGCGCTATGATTAGCATGAAAATAAGTTCATTTCAAACTTTACTATTAGACACGATATTTAGTCTAGTTATTAGAATCGTTTGAACAAATTCGTATGTAAAATTGGTGTAAGGATTGATAAAAGTTGTAAATTTATTATTATTGTTACTAAGTTACTAATGTTTGAATGCACATTTATTTGTTATTTCTACTTTTGAAGTAAATATTTTACAGTCTGTTTTAGATTTGTATAATTTTTTTTATTTTGAAAAGGTTTTTTGCTTATTGCAGCAATCTTTATAATTATAAATTTAAAAGTAAAGAATATTTTTTGTTGAACAATTTTGACTTTCAGTCAAAAAATTTTAACCTATGTATTAACTAACTTTTTTTAGTATCAATATTTCATTAAGTTATTACGAAAAATTACAGTAGATACAATAAAGTTAAATTAAAATATGAAATAAGAAGTTTAATTATTTTATAAAAATGTAGCAATGGCTCAAAAATAGATCAGATTGTTAAATTACATGATTATAAGGTTACAGAAGGTTTGAAAGAAGCTGTTTAAGATCTAATTCATTACGGCCTAAAGGTATTAGTACTTTAATTGTAGTAAACTGAGAATCTGACACAAAATTTAAAATTAGCAATATTTTTCTTAGCGAATTACTTTACAAACTTTATTCTTACGCTAAATAGAGATGTACACTAAAATTGCAAACTTTAATATTTTCCAAAGATCGTAAAAGGTTAACTGATACTTCAATAACCGGCAAACTAATTACCTTGCTAGTTGTTAAGGTGATTTATCTAAAACTATTCCTTTTTTGAATTTTTGCAAATTAAAAATATTGTGCTTTTAATAATTTTTTAAACAGTTAAAGTATTCAGAAATACTCAAGTTTTTGTTTAGCATGAAATAACCTTTTAACATTTGTTGGTACTCAATAATATAATTAAATGTTTTAAATTTCTGTATTATATACAAAAACAAAAAAAAAATCATTAAAAATAATAAAGTAATTATTTTTTATAACTCACGTTTCATAAATAATTCAAAAACGCTTTAAAAATATTGAACTTTTTTAGTTTTATGTGTCAATATATTTGTTATACAAAATATATATTATGGATTTTTTTAAATTTTTTTTGATTAACCAAACTTAAACAAGTTAATTAATGACAATTTGTAAACATTACTTTATTTACGACTTACTTTATTGAAATTTTACAATTCAAAAGCGTTAAAACAATCTTACAAACTATAAAAATATATATGAAAAAATACAAAATACTTAAAAACAAACTTGTATAAAACAATAAACTAATTGTAGAAAAAACATTTAACATAATCAATTTACTGTTTATTTTTGTAAAATAATCTCAAAATTTTTAATGTGTTATAAGACTCTATAATCGGAAGGTAAATCGTACACTAGGTTCTTTGAATAAACTTTTTGGATGGTAAGACCATGTTAATATTTAGCTTTTTTTAAACTTAAATTTGTACTTAGGTTTCAGTTGAAGAATAAAAGCAGATAAACGTTTTACAACAAAAACCAAAAAAATATAATTAAGGTGTTTTTTAATTAACATGTTGTAAGAAACATAATGTTAAACAGCTGCATGCTGAATTTTTACTAAAGAAATATAATTATTTAATGAAATACAAATCAATAAGCAACTAAATGTAACTTGTTACTTTTACAAACTATGCACATGATTAAGTGATAATTTTAGAACTTTTTGAAAACAAAATATCAGCTGTAGAATATTTAAAAAATTAATATAATTATAGACTTTATACAGAATTTGTACTAAAATGAATTAAAAAGTCTCAACAGTTATAGTAAAAGTAAGATATTTAGTCTTTTAATTTTGAATGAACCGAAATACTATAAGAAATATTGATAACTGTGTATGAAGTTGAAAAAAGTTAAAAAAAATTTAAAGCACTTGTTACAAAGTTTACTTGGTTGTACTATAAAAGCTTCTAAATATCTTAGTTATATTTTTTCTTCAAGTGTTATTGTTTTAAAAAGTTTTGGTAAATTTACGAGTAAATCAAACTAGTAAGTTTAAATGTGTTGTACATTACTTATTTGACATAATCCTAATAATAGAATTAACTTATGGTATACTTAGAATTATTTATATTTTTCCGCTTATATTCAATTTTAATATATTAATCGTTTGAAATTATTTTATCGTTAAAACTTTGTTCTAAAACTAATTAGGTATTTTATATCAAGTTATTTTCTACTATAACGTCCTTTAATATTTGGCCTTTAAATATTTACTTTAATTTACACTAAAGTACTAAAACATACACAAAATTATTTGTATTGTATTAATACTTTGAAATACAATAAAAAAAATAAGGTAAAAATGAAAAAATGGTAAACTTTGTAAAAAAGAAAGTTTTTACATAATATCATGAGTGATTAGACATTGTTAATCAATGATAATGAGTTTGAAAACTTAAGAATAGAAAATAAATTCACAATCTGTAGTTGAAAGCTCAAGTTTATATGTTCCAAGTGAAACATTGCTTCAAATAATCTGTACAATAGCAGTTTTCGTTGTTCTGATTGGCTAATTGATTATGTTCTAGCGTGAGAAAACACTTGACTATAAAATTCTCACATGAGCATAGTGGTTTCACAGTAGCTGTTTAAATATTTTACAAATAGTTTGATATTTAATGTTAGCTTAATATCGTTTTTGAACTATGTGTTTAATTGTGTTTAATTTTATTTTAAACATTTACTAAGCAGAATCAATTTTTACCTAAGTAGAAATTCTATATTTATACGTTAACCAGTGAAAAAAAAATAAAAATCATCAAAGTTTTGTTTTTAAATTCTAAATAATACACAATAAACAACTTTAGTAATTTTAATTACCGTTGAAAAAATAAGTAAAGACTAATTTTTTGCATGCGTATAATTTTGTTCTTTCGTTTTCTTTCAAAAAAACAATAAGCTTTTTTTTAATGTTTAAACTTGCGCTTTAACGTAAATTAAATTATATTGTTATATACTAAAAAAATAAACAGCATTTTACAGATTTTAATAAAAATACAAGCTTTTAAATTCATTTTTTAAAATACTATGGCTTAATACCTTGAGTAGTCATAGAATCTTTTTAAAAATGTTTTTACGATAAAGTTTCTTTAAAATCTGTAGAACTGATAAGAAATAAAAAACTGTAAAACTAACTTGTGTAATAAGTTCTAACATACTCAGGGTTGAAACATTGGTAAAAATTTTTCACCCACACCGTTTTTATTGTTCCCTCAAACTTGATTGAGGTATTATAACAGTTTTGTTCTGAGATACATGGGCTATAGGGTTTGCAGTGAGAAGCTAAAAATATTTCATTTATATTAAGACAAAAAACAGAATTAGCGATTTTACACTTGATTATTCGCGTAAAAAATAAATTTTAAAAGTAGTTCTTGACTCTTTAATCAAATTAGAAGTTATATATCTTGAAAACATAAATTATGTTTAATATTATCTTGTTACTTTATTCCTTTAAGGTTTAAAAATATTTGTAGTCCTATGTATAGAAGTAACATGAATTGTCATACTTTAAAACATGAAAAATAAAATATGTACAACAGAAAAAATCTTTTTATCGTTATTATAGGGGACATAACAAAAAAATGAATAAATAAGATTAGTTAAAACTAACTGTTAATGGGGTCTAGATTGCTAATTATTAGTCTTCCTTGAAGCCAAAACTGCTTTTCTGTTTCTTGTTGCTCCACTACGAAACATTGTGGTGTTTCGTTACAGAATTCTATATAAAAAACGTACGAGTTAAATCCCTAATTTACATGCAAATTATTAATTTTGTGTTTTATACAAGTAACTAAGTAATAAGTAACTAAAACAGACCTTTTATTAACAGAGTTTTAATTTTGTTAATATTTGATTTCTTATATTTATCAAAAAAAACATACAAGGTTTAATCATAGCTAAAAGTGAACAAACAAACAACAACTATAATAATGAACTACAGTTAACAGTTCATAAAAACTAAATATATAATCTTTATATATTTGTAACATTAAACCGAAATAACGTAATCAAAATTGTTGTTTACTAAACATATTAAAACAAAGACAATACAACAACTATTAGTTTGATATTTGTATTAAGAGCTAAATCGATTTAAAAATTTGAAGCTTTAAAACTCGTAGAATTTTTGTGTTTTGTTATGGAGCTAAAACTTACTATTCTTCACCTCCGTAATTATAACACACGATGTTGTGTTGATATGTCTTTTTTTACAGTCTCCTGTATGTTTACAGCCACACCAGGAGATGTCTGTGTAAATTAAATAGCATATTAGTCATTTTCAATAGTAAATATTTTATTTGCACTTTTAAAGCGTTTTAGAGTATAAGTCTCATAAAAACTTACTTGCTTTTTTAAAACTTAAATTGTCACCACACACAATTTTAAATATATTAAGAATTAATTTTGCAGTAAAAAATATTATTAAAAAGTAGTTTTCTAATGCTTTATAAAATAAAACTTTCTTATAGTATGATATGACTAATGTTTAATATTATAATTAGTATTGAAAAATAACTAAAAATAACTAGTTACTCACTTAAACCGTTTAGTCTGTATGAATAAGTTTATAAGAAAAAATATTTTGTAGTTTTTAAAAGGTTTATATTAATCATGTTATATAAATTTAATATACTATGTATTTTTTTAAACTAACTCTTTTGTATTATGTCGCTTATAATTTCATCTCGTGATAGCTGGTTTAATTTTCCTCTAGCCTTTTTAAATATGATAACGTGAGTTACTATATAATTAAAAAACTATGTTTAATTCCTTAAAAGTTTTAAAATTAACCATCAACATTTAAAGGTGAAATATAGTATTATTTGTTATAACAATGACAAAAAAACAAAAGTATTTTTTTTTTATAAATATTAAACTGAATACTGAAAACTTAAATAAACTTCAAAAAGCATAGCAGTACCAGATTACCATCGATATAACCAAATAATAATAAAAATAAGTTATCAACTTTAAATCTACATTCAAGTAAAAAACTTTAAACATTTTGTAATAAAATTTTAATACGAATTATTCTTTATTAAGTTGATATAAATGAATATTGTTTTAAATAATAGACTTTCTTTTTAATTTTTAAGAACTTACGGAATACAGAGACTTAATATTTCGACTTAAAGTTTTTGTTTTATTATTGACACTTGAATGATTAACGAAGTTTCTATTTTCCTTAGTTTCTTCGTGAGTGACGATTTTCTGGTGAAACAGTTTTTTTTTTTACGTTTTTACATAATAGTTACTTGATATAGTCCTATCATTACAATTATTAAATAATATATTTAATCATAAATTGATAAAAAAACTATAAAAACACATAAATAATATTTCTTATTCGTTAAAAATTATGACTCAAAAAAACACTGCTTAAATTTTGTCAAAGTAATGTATAGAATTGTATATGTATTTTTTTTTTAATTTATATTAATAAACATAACGAATATAAACATTTTTTATAGCAGTAAACGAATTAAAATATAACTTACAGTATTCTCTATTACATTTTTGTGTTGTAGAGTTTGAATAGTTGAATTCACAATTCCAATAAATAAAAAAGTAAAGACGATTAGACTAACTTTGTTTGAGACCATCATTAAGCTTTATAAAAATCTAAAACAACAACCAATTGCAACAAACAAAAAAAAAGAATAATTTTAAGAATACATCTAAGTATGTTAAATTTTTGTTGCTATTGATTTTAAGGGTATCATTCTACACAATAAAATTTTAAGTACTTCTCTAAGTTTACTAATTTATCAAAAATGATCCATTTTTTATTACCATTAAAAATATGAAGATCTTGATATTTATAAATGATTATAGCAACAAAAAAGGTCAAAATTAATATAACTACGATTAATAAAAGTTATTTTAGCTTTGAAAAAAGTTTTATCTAAAACTTCTAATTAAATTATTGTTCATACGATCAATTTAATTATTTTGTTGTTAAATGTTAACCAAAACAGTTAAAAACGATTTAAAGTTTGATTAGAAATTTAATTATACATTTGCTAATATAAGCAAAGTGTTATAGTAATTAAATCATAAATCTTTATTCTAAACTGGCTTTCAGTAACTGAAGAACATATTATTTCTCGCTTATTTATACTGATTTTAAAAATTAAAAAAAAAACAAAAAAAAAATCTACATGTGTTGTTTTTTTTTGATATGGTATTTAAAAAAACACATGATTAAATAAAATACATATTAAAAATACAACATAAAGTTCAACAGCTGCAAAATATAACATTCGATATTAAAACAATATTAAATTGCTTGATTAGAAGAAAATTGAAAAATAATTATAAAGGTTTTTTGGTCACCATGTGATAAAAAGTATAACATTCACTAGCTGCAAGTTATTAAATATATAATAAAAGCACAAAAACTAAACTTTGATATAACTTTAATTTTGAGATGCTTTTTGCACATAATTAAGTCATGATTGATATATTAACTAGTTTGATTTGGTTTTATAGCATTTTCAAACATCAATTTAAAACAAAAAATCAAGTTTAAACAAAGTTTAAATTCTTTTATAAAACAACAAATTTAAAAAGTTTTTACAAGCATTATTTGGTAATATTTAACTTTATTCAGATAAACTCCCACATAAAAAAACTTTTACAGATGAAGTTGTTTTAGAAAAGTTTAAGGACAACAAATGGAATCATTTAGCATACAGAGCATGTAAATAGTATAAAAATTATTGAACATTAACAAAACAGTAGACATTTTAAGAAGTTTCTTATATTACTTTTTACATTTAATAATATTAATAACATTTTTTTAGGATTTTACCGTTTTTGTCTACTAAAAAACCGTTATCAAACTTGCATCTATATCTTAAAACGGTTTAAAAGTTTAAAGTTTAGTTTAAAGTTTAGTTTAAAGTTCAAAAGTTTAAAGTTTTAGATGGTTGTTTTGTTGATTTTTTTTTTCATTTCAAAAAAGTATACTGAAATAAAAACTGTTTTTTATTTGGTTGTTGTAAAATTGTACAAATTTAGATACTTTTATTATTTTTGTGCTATTTAAAGTTTAATGTAGTGAAAATACACCTAAAGTACTATAAAACAATAAAAACAGAACTTTTTTTGACTTTGAAATTTAAAATTGTGACTATTAAGACTTCAAAACGTGTTTTACTTACAAAAAATATACTAAATAAAAAAACAATATTAGATTGTTTGAGTGAAAGATTTAACAATAATTATAGTGGTTTTGGTCGGTAAATGATAAAAAGTATAAAATTCACTAGCTGCAAGCTAATAGATATTTATTAAAAGCACAACAAATTAAATACTTTAGTATAATTTTAATTTTAAGATGTTTTTGCACATAATCAAACCATGATTATATATTAACTAGTTTTATAGCATTTTAAAACATAATATTATAACAACATATTAAGTTTAAAAAAAGTGTAAAGTTGTTTATGAAAAACATATTGAAAAATTATATTAATATTTTGTTTGGTAGTTTTATACAAGCTTCAGATAAACTTCGACATATAAAGGTTTTAACATATTATTTTTAAGATTAAAGACAATCTGTATAACAATGCAGTATATTAAGCGTGATAATAGTTGAAAATATTTTAAGATGTTTTATGTATTAGTTTTTATTTTTAATAAACTTTAATAACATAATTTTAGGATTTTACCGTTTGTTGTTTATTTAAAAACCGTTGTCACACTTGCATTTAAATTTTGAAATCTTTTTTAAGTTTAAACTTCAGTACCACTTTTACATAATTTTTTTTGATGTAAAAAATGTTTTTGTTATGTTTAATAAAAGTGTGCTGACATAAAAGCTATAATTTCTTTCTGTTTGGTTCTTGTTAAGTATACAAATATAGATACTTTTATCATACTTGTATTATTTCAAGGTTAAACGTCGTGAAAATATATCTTAAAGAATAAAAAACAAAAAAAAAACACAGAACTATTTATTGACTAAATAAATTGAAAGTTTTAATATTAAGACTTCAAAATGTGTTTTTAAAAAAAAAAACTTACCAATTAAAAAACAATGATAAAGTGTAAAATTCCGATATTTGTATAAATTTAGAATTTTTTTATTTAGCAGTAGTTAGTAATTTACTTTTGACACACTTAACTTAAATGTTATAAATATTTGAATAAAAAAGTATATTATTAGTTAAAGAATAATCGTTATAACGAAGTCAAAGAAAAAAAATATTATTTAATTTATATCTTTATTTTTTTTGAATAGCCTAATTTAGCATTACAAAAATACTAACTTTAAGTGATGTAAATGAATATTTATTTAATTAAATGTGTTTTTTTTATGAAGACTTTTAATACTGAAATTTCATTAATAAAAAAATTGCTTTTACTATTAATTAATATTAACATATTAACAAGTCTAATATTTTCATATGCTTATTTATTGTAGTATAAAAAACTTAAACATAGTTATAAATTCCAGTTTGTAATTCTAAATTTATAAAGTTATATAATGTTTAGGTGTAAAATTGTAACCATTTCTAAAACTACGAAAATCCATTATGTACAATAAAGTAAAATAATTAATAATTTAGGTTTTACAAATTTGTATGTTTTTTACGATTTTGTTTTAGTTAAAAACAATTAAGTTAAGAAAAGTCAAATAGTTTTACTAATCAAAATTACTTATTTATGGATGTAAACTAATAAAAAAGTACTAACAAATAAAGTGCAAGTTTTATAAAACAGTTTTATAAATTTTTGATGTGATTTACGACTCTATAATCGGAAGGTAATCGTATACTCAGTTCTTGCGATAAACGTTTTAGATATCAGGTCATATTTATATTTACTATTTATCAAACAGAATTTTGTACATAGGTATCAGATAAAAAATAAAAGCAGTTAAAAGTTTTTACAACAAAAACAATACACATATAATTAATTAATATTAGTATTAATATTAATGTTTTTTTTTGTTTCCTTGTGATAAGAAACATAATGTTCAGCAGCTGCAAGCTACATTTTTACTCAAAAATATAATTACTTCATGAAAAACAAATCAAAAAGCAATTAAATGTAACTTCTTACTTTTTTAAACTTTATACACGCAATCAAGTCATGATGATTTTAAAGCTATTTAAAAACAAAATAGCAGCTGTATGATACTTAAAAAGAATGTCATACTTATACACTTTATACAAAAAACATTTTAATGTTTAGATTTTTAGAATGAAAAAACAAATCTCAACTGTTATACGATAAAAAATATATTCATTCTTTCAACTCTTAAAAGAATATATATATATTATACAAAACACTTTAAAACTGTGTATGAAGTTAAAACAGAATAAAAAAAATTATTATAAGCACTTGTGACAAAAGTTACTCAGCTATAATATACAAGCTGCCAAAAAATTATACTTCTATCTTTTTCCTATAACTTTTATTGTTTTTAAAAGCTTTTTAAGTTTTACCAGTATAAATTAGTAAGTTTAAATATGATGTACATAACTTATTTGACATATTGCTAGTATTAGTTTTAATTTAATGTATACTTAGATTAATTTATATTTGTACCGTTTATTTTTTAATTTCAGAATTTCAACAATGAAAATCGTTTAAGTTTTGTTTTTAATGTTTTAATACTTGTAAATCACACAATATTCTATTATAACCTTCTTACACGATCGGCCCGCAACTAAAAATAAAAGTAAACAGTTATACTTCTTTTTAAAATTTTGTAGGTAAAAAGTCAATAAATTGAACAAATGTTCAGAAAAAACTTTTATTTGGTACTAGCAAGGTTTCACTGCTAATCAGCTTCTTAAATACAATAAAAAAAAGACAACCCAAAGCACTTTACAATAGATAAGTATTAGTAGGTGTTAGAGAAACATTTTGTTTTAACTAGAAGTACAAATAAGCGTTTGTTCTCAACGTATTATTATTTTACAAGTACTCAATTTTTTTGAACACTTACAATTATCGAGCTGTTTTTATTGCCTAGTGAAATTTGTTAATAAGTCAAGACTTTAGCATATTTTAAACTAAAATATTAAATTTTTTCAAAATATATGCCAGTTTGCGCAAAGTTAGTTAAAATGTTTTTACTTAGTTAAAATTTTATGTCTTTATTAAAAGAGTATTAAATTGATGATACGTAAAGAAGAATGTTTATTTCAAACTAATTCATTTTACTTTATTCTCTTTAATACTCTTTATAAAATTAAAAATTATTTTAATATCATGAGCTATTGTCTAAAAAATCGTTGATAAAAAAGCTTTGTATATTTACTAAAAGGTTAAAGGTTGCAAACTAATCTTTTAAAATTGCATATAAATTCAAGTTTTAAAATAAATATTAGTAATGTTATAGTTAAAACGATTTTTAGAAACATTAATCTCTTGCACAATTACTTTAAAGAGCTTTATGTTAAAGTAGCGTGAAGATAAGTAGGAAAAATTAGTAATGTATTATTTAGTATAAAAGTTGCTTTTTGCTTGGTTGTAGTCGAGTTGTACAAATGTAGATTTCTTTAAATTTTTTGTTCTAATTCAATTTAACGTAATAAAAACACATTTAAAGTAAAACACTAACAAAAAAACGGAATTGTGTTTTGTATATCAAAAAAATAAAAATAAAAATTCATTAGTTTACTTACAAAAAACTTAATAAATAAAAATATAAATGAAATGCTACTTTCCCATATTAGTAATAACTTTTGAAAGTTTTGTTTTAAAAGCAATAAGTATTTGTTTTTAACACAGTTTAAATAAACACTACTAATTTGTGATTAAAATTAGTACCGTAAATACATAGTAATCGATAAAATGATATCAAACAATGATATCAAACTTCAATGCCCCTTTTGTTTAATTTAAATTTTTAACTTACGGAGGACAAAATTAAAACTGTAAAATGAATTTTTAAATTAAAATCAAGGTTTTTTTTTGAAAAAAACTTAATATTTAAATATTATTTTAAGAAATGTTGCTTCTAAAAACAATTAAAACAAGTTTAATTTTTGTTTGTGCAGTAAAATAATATTAAATAAATTAATTGCTTGTAAATCAACATCTTAAAAATTTTGTGATGTTAAGAAGTAACATTGCAACCGATTTAAAAACTATGAAAATATACTTTATACAACAAAAAAAATATACTTTATTTACTGGTACTTTATAAAAAGTTACTTGAGTACAGCGGAATCTAATAAAGAAAAGTAAAAGCAAATAAACTGTATGTTTTGAAAAACCATTGTAAACTTTTTTAATGTGGTGTACGATTCGATAATTTCTTTAAAGAGCTTCATGTTTAAGTAAGGTGAACATAAGTAGAAAGAACTAGTAATGTATTATTTACTATACAATTTGCTTTTTACTTGGTTGTTGTTGAGTTGTACACATGTAGATTTCTTTAACATTTTTGTTCTAATTCAGGTTTAACGTAATAAAAAAACATTTAAAATAAAATAACAACAAAAAAACGGAATTATTTTTTGTACATGAAATCAAAAAATATAAAATGTAAATATAAAACTCCATTTATTTACTTAAAAAAACTTAACAAATAGAAAAATAAATGAAATGTTATTTTGCCATATTTGTAATAGCTTTTGAAAGTTTTAATCATACAGCTATTAGTATTTTTTTCAACATAGTTTAAATGAATACTACTAATGTTTGAGTAAAATTAGTAACGTAACTACATATAATTTGTAAATAACGTAATAGCATCAAAATATGGTTCCTCAAAGCAACTTTTGTAAAATAAAAGTAACATAAAAGAAACTTGTTGATAAATTAACTGTTTGTAAATCAACATGTAAAAAGTGTTGTGTGTTAAAAAGTAACATTGCAACCGTTTATATAACTATGAAAATACATTTTAAACAAAAACATCATAATGTTACATTATTTAGTTTTACATTAGTCTAACTTATTTGCGTATCGATGTAATCTAATAAAGAAAAGAACAAGCAAATAATCTGTACGTTTTGTAAAACCGTTGTAAACTTTTTTAATGTGGTGTACGATTCGATAACCAAAAATATTTTTCGAACACTTAATTTCAAACTTATTGTATAATCAGATCATAATAAAATTATTTATTTACAAATCACATAATATCAGTTAAAGAATAAAAACTGTTAAACGCTTTACACAGCAACAAAAAAAAATTTTTGATTCAATTACCATATAATAAGAAAAATATTGTTCTACAACTGCATGCTGAATTTTACTAAAAAATATAATTATTTAATGAAAAACAAATCAAGAAGTAATTAGATGAAATTTCTTACTTTTACAAACTATGCACATGATCAAGTCATTATTATTTTAAAACTGTTTTAAAACAAAACAGCAGCTGTAGAATGTTTAAAAAATAAATCGTGCTTTAACACTTTTAAAAAAACTGTTATATGTTTTAATTTTTTAAGAAAAAAATAAATAAATCTTAACTGTTACAAACAATATATTCATTTTTTCAACTCTTTAGAGAATAAATGTAATATAGAAAATACTTTAAAACTACTGTGTATGAAATTGAAATTAAGTTAAAAAAAATTAAAACCATTTATTACAAAGTTTGCTTGTAATGCTTTAGTAAACTTGCGAGTAATACAAAAGTAATAGTATTTATATAATCTAATAAAGAAAAGTACAAACAAATTTACTGTAGGTTTTGTAAAACCATTGTAAATATTTTGATGTGGTGTACGATTCGACAACCAAAAATTTTTTTCGAACGCTTAAGTTTAAACTTATTGTATTCTCACATCATGATAAAATTAATTACTTACGAATCACATAATATCAGTTAAAGAAAAAAACAGTGAAACGTTTTTACAACAAAAACAAAAAAAAACACTTTTTTAGTTAACATGTGATAAGAAGCATAATGTTCAACATCTGCAAGCTAAATTTTACTAAAAAATTATAATTACTTAATAAAAAACAAATCAAAAAAACAATTAAATGTAACTTTGTACTTTTTCAAACTTTATATACATGATTAAGTCATGATGATTATAAAACTTTTAAAAAACGGAATAGCAGCTGTAAAAAGTTTAAAAAGAATACCATACTTTTACACCTTATATAGAATTTTTACTTTATACTAAAAACTGTTTTATGTTTTGATATAAAAAAAAACAACTGTTACATGAGAAACAGTATAATCACTCCTTAAACCCTTGAAAGAATAGATTCATCATAAAATAACTTTAAAACTGTGTATAAAGTTAAAGTAAAGTTAAAAAAATTAAACCATATGTGACAAAGTTTGCTTGGTTAGCTTCAATAAACTTACGAATATATCAAAAGTAATAGTGTTTATATATACTTTTACCATTAACTTTTTTATTTAAAGAATTAAATCAATTAAAATCGTTTCATCATTGAAGTTTTGTTTTAAAATGTTTTAGATCTATAAATCATTTTATGTAAGATTATACAAATTTTACACAATCGGCATGCAACTAGAAATAATAATAAAAAGTTTAAGTTCTATTACTGAATTTGTAGGTTAAAAGTCAATGAATTGTATATACGTTTAGAACAAACGTTTATTTGGTATTTAACGGTTTCTTTTCAAAGCAACTCTTCAGGTACAATAACATAACGATGATACATAGCACTTTATACATAAAGAGATGAGTAAATGTTTGAGCAAACATTTGACTAAAATTAGAAGTACAAATAAGCGTTTGTTCTTAACGTATTTTTTTATTTCATTATTTTTAACTGTTATCCAGCTAGAGATTTTTATAGCCTACTACAACTGTTAAAAAGTCAAGATTTTAGCGCATTTAAAATTAAAATATTTTAAGTATTATAAAAGTTGTACCAATTGGCGCAGGCTTAATAAAGGGTTTTTATTAATACAAATTATATTGATGTCTTCATTAATCAAAAAAAAACTATTTAATAAAAAGGTGTTGAAAAACTACCTTAGCATAAAAAGTTTTATTAATTATTATTTTAGAATTAAAGATAGATGTTTTAAAAAAACTTTTAAAAATACAAAAAAAAATCTAAAAGTAGAATAGGTGTGTGTTAAAGCTTAATAAATAAATAAAAACGTTGCTTAAACATTTGATTGAAATAATTCTAACTTTTATTTGTAATGTAAATTGGTAGTAATGTAAAATAAAAATAATATACTTAATTATTGTAAAAATACAATTAAAATATATTGTAACGCTAAAGTTTTAAACTACAACCGATTATAAAACTATGAAGGTAAAATTCGTACAGAAAAGTACATAATATTTTTTATTTATATAATTTCTCAATTTTGAACACAAATATGTCTTTTACGATTTTAAAACCTTAGCGTTTAAAATCCATTAACTTAAAAAAAAAATATAATAGTTATACTTTAAACAAAACTATTTGGGCATAAATTTAAACTCATAAAGAAAAGTTTAAGCAATAAAATTATATGCTTTTTAAAATCATTTTAGAAATTTCTAATGTGGTATACGAATCTATAATCGAAAGATAAATCGTACACTAGATTCTTTTGATAATCTTTTTGAATGGTCAGATTATGTTCATATTAGATCAATTAACTAAAATAAGTGTTTGTTCTGAAAATATTATATTTTTTCTATTGTTCACGTTTGTTTTAGCCATTTACTATTAACAAGCTTAAGACATTTATAGCCTTTACTATATTTGGTTAAAAGTCAAGATTTTAGAGTATTTTTTCAATAATAATGCGGGTTGGCACAAGGCTAATTAGATTGTTTGTACATAGTTTAAATTATTTAGATTTCTTTATTAATCTAAAAAAAAATATTTAGTAAAAAGCTTTAAATAAGCTACTACAACAGCTAAAGTGTTATCTTTAGTTGTTCATGGAATGTTTTTTTAATAATTTATAGTTTTAACAAATGTTTATATGTAGTTGCTAACAGCTGTTCTTTTACTTAAAAGTTTATTAAGGTTTAAACGAATTAATATCGTTAGAAAGAAAGATAGTTTAACTAACAAACTTATGTGTTTAATTGTTACGAAAGCGTTCATTAATTGTTTTTTTTTTATCTTTATAACAGCTAATATTTAATTGGTTACAGTTGTTTTTTTTTCAATGGTAGTTAAAAGTTTATCATAAGTTGATTTTTTACAGACATATATTATATTGATAAAGTTATGTGTTTAATTGTTTAGGGAATATTTCTTTGTATTTTGTTTTGTAAAGTGTATACTAAATAGCTTATAGCTGTTAAAATTTATTTTATACCATATGACCAGTTTACTCATCTATTTTTTTTTTACATTCTATTTGTCTCTTCTAATTTTATAAATAATATAAAATATTAAAAACTTTCATACCAGTCAGTAAATAACTATTGATCTGTTCTTATTTTATTAGGTTGTTGTAAAAAAAAACATACTTTTTTAGTTTTTGATACAACTTAGTTACTTTTTTAAACTGATTATTTAATACTTTAAATTTTAATCAGTTTATATAACGTTTTTTTTTTAATTTAAAGTTTAGTTTATCATGTAAGTTGTTTTTATAAATCATTAGTTATTCTTTTTTTTTTTTCAAATTGAATAAGGAAAACTTCTTTATGTTGTTTTGATACTTGACCTGAAGACTTGTAACAACATTAGTTATTTATTATAACAAGCTCAAAACCTCATTTAATGTAAGAGTTCATGTAACTATTTGTTGGAAATGTTTTGCTAGCTTTGTCTGCAGGTGAAATTTGTATGATAATTAATATAAAAATGTTTTACTTAAACTTTTTTATAATTATTGACTAAAGTTTTAATTTGGTAAGTTAGTATCATTTATAGAAAGCTTAATATTTTATAAAAGTATACTTCATTATAACTAAAACTTAAATGTTTATTAACGTGTCTGTTTTTTTATTTATAGAAGTGTTTTTTTTGTTTATATATCTTTTAAGTTTCAGATTTTGTAACTCAAAATAATGAATAACAAAATAATAGTGTTGATCATCATTGCATACCTTTTTGGAACAGTTAGTTTTCATACTTTGTTTTATTTTAACTAATTTTTTTAAACAGTTTTCAAACTTAGCGAAATAAACATGTATTAAAAAAACTTTGTTTAAACTATTGCATTAAAGTTTACTTTTATTTTGAACTATAAATGTTTAAATAACTAAAATTTTTGTGCTTACTAATAAAAAACTAAAATAACCTTATATAAATTAGAGAAAATTAAAGTACAAACCTAATCAATTTACATTCAAGTAAACGTTATTAAACAAACATTGGTTTTTTAGTTTTGTCGTTAAATAAAACAAGAAAAACGTTATTTTTTCTGTTGCTGATAGCTTATACAACTGTGTAAACAGTTTTAAAAGTATGTTTTACTACAGTAATTTATATTAACTTTCTAAACATTTTTATATGTTCTGAAACAAAACATTGTTTTAATATTTTCTTTGAAACTAAATCATTAAAAAGAAAACAGTGATCTTTAAATAAAAAAAAAAGGTTTGAATTTTGAAAACTCTTAAATTCATTTTATGTATTTCAATAAGGTTTAGTTTTATTTGAGCATGAAAGTTTAAACCTAGAGTCCTTATATTAACCATCTTTTGGCTTTACTTATCAAAAGTAAAAAAAAAAACTGTAATTCATCTTATTTTATTATTTTGGTTTAAACAAAAGAACAATTTAAACAACACTAAAAAGTATACCTGTTTTTAGAAAACTTTCTCTTTTACGTTTTTTAATTTACCATTGTTTTATGGCAAAAATTTAAACAACGGTTTTATAGTAAATTTTATAAAAATAAAAGTGTTGAAACTTTTTAAACAGAACAGCGAATCTGTAAATACTCAGCAAGAAAGAGGTCTCGATCCGGATTTTGCTCTAGAAAAAATTGTTAAGACGAGTTAGTTTTTATGTATAAGCTAACAACGTGCAAAGTTGTGTTTACATAACAAAATTAAAGTTTTACAAAATACATAGAAAAAAAAGTTTAAAATGTTAAAAAAACTATTAACATTAGACAGCATTGTACGTAGATTGATTAGTCGTTCTTTTAAATAATTTAAAACTATAAAATAATATGAAATTGGATACTAAGTTTAATGTAAGTACAATCGTTAACTGGTTAATTGTTCTACTAGAAAACTGAAAAGCAACAAGAAAGTATACAATAGTTTATTAAGTATAGTGGAAACAACATGAAATAGGATGTTTAAGATAATGTAATTGTTATTATACTAGATCAAACTGCTTGTAAATTGATTATCCATTTTATTTAAAATCGATAAAAAAATAACATTAAAAATGATATTTTGTGTAAATTTTGTTGTAATAGATATAGAGCTGCGTAATAAATAATCGGTTATCCTTTCAAAGAAATAAAATCAATAAACTAATATAAAGTAGGATATCTAATATGAATATTGTTATTAAAAATAGATGTCCAAGTAAATAGTTTCACTAACTTATTAAATACTGAAAACAAAAAATTGTTACGAAATAGGATATTAAATATAAATATTTTTGTAATAGATAGAACAGCGTGCAATCGTCTACATTTAGAAAGTAAGCATGTTGCAACTAATATACAAAATGATACAACCCGTTGCCTACATATCTGAACAGTAAGGAAATGTAAGTATTTAGTTTAAATTGCTAACATTTGATTTATAAAAATATACTAGTATAAGAGATTTGTTATTCAGATTAAACTTTTTAAATGAAATTATAACAGTTTTAAAATAAGACAACAGTTATAATAAACTTCTTGCACAATATAAAAACAAGCATTTACTAAATGTTTCATAACAATAAAAACGTCTAACTTTCATGAATTATGTAAAATTTTATACCAGAATATTGCAAACGATACAACAAAACGAGTAGCCAAGTGAACCTGGAAAAACCACAGCAGACGTACAACGAATTCGTCTGTGCCAGATTACCGCTTTTAAAAGACAAATTTCATTAATAACAGCACATCTACTCTTTTATACAGCAAGTGACAGAGTCGACGAAGGTTTGAAAGAATGTTTGTAAGATAGTTTGATTAAGCTTCGTTTATTATAAGTTACACAAAAAACTGCCTTATTATTTGTAGTGATTTATTTAACTATATTTTTTAATAATGCGAATTTTTTTTTAACTAAAGTTTAAATTCTTTTCTATTTTTATTTATCTAGGACTTTTTTATAAATTATAACAAAAAGTAAAATCTTGTTTTTAAAATTTTCAACTTTTCAAAGGTTTAAAAAAGTTAGAATAAATATATATTTATCAAATTTCTTAATTATTCATGGAACATCTAAAATACAATTATACAACTTTAATTAAAGTTTATTAATGGAAAAAAATGTTTTTTTTTTTTTAACAATGTTATACAGGAAAGTATATTCAGAAAATTTAAGAAAAATAGTACTTTGTTCAAATAATATTACAATTTTAACAAGAAAACATAGAAGTTAAATTTAAAATTTCCTGTTAAGTAAAATCTAAAACAAATAAAAATAAACAGTTTGTTTTTAGTAAACTGAAGCTTTAAACATAAGATACCAGTTGTTGACGCTTGAACTTATTTTCTCGCTTTAGTAACTATTTCTAAAAACGTAATTAGCTTAATAATCGATTATAAAAATCTACCGATCACTTTTAATATCTTTAACTATGAAGCTAAAACTTCATTTATGCTCTAACTAGTATAAATGCAAGGTTAGCAAATTAGTTTACTTCTTTAAACAGATAAGTTTTATTAATTGTTTTCCAATAGTTTTAATTGTAACATATGTTTAGACGGCAAAGTTAAATAATTGAAAACTATAATAGCATGATTATTTTTCTGTTTAATATTTTAGTTGTTTTTTATTCAGCAAGTTTTTGTGGTTTTAAATGTCCGAGTGGAATGGTCTGTATAAACTCTACGATCAAGTTTGACAGAGACATTTACGTCCATTCGTATTATACTTGTCGATCTGAAAATTATCCAAGTAGCTTATTTTAATATCAAATAGCTCTATCAGTATCTAAAGACTTTTTTCTAATGTGAATTAAAACTTTGTAGTTATCCTAACTTGAAGTTAATTAAGTATAATACAATGGAAATTAAACTTTTTTATTACTTTATAATCGTTATAAATTAAGAATTACAAATTGTTGGTTCTGTAAACAATAGTAAAAAAGCTATAAAACTTTGTAGGTATATTATTATATTTTTTAAGACAGTAATTTTTTTTCAAAAAGTTTACTAACAGAGAATTACAATGTTATCATTAAAAAACTTTATTTAAGAAAATTGTTCAAATAAAATAAGCTTCGTATACGTTTATAGTCTTAAACGAATTAAAATTTGAATAATTTAAAACTACTATTGATAAATCTTAAGCATAGGTACATCATTTAAAGTAGATCTATACGTTTTTAGAACTACACTTATAAGAATGTGGATGTGTTTTTAGTAGAATTACTGTTTAAAATATAAAATAATCAAAATTTAAAATTATTTAGTTTTATAGATGCACAACGAATTAAGTATTGATTAATGTTATTGTATTTAGACTTAAAATTCATTAAACTTGCTTAACAATAAAAATATGAATAACATATATATAAATATAAAACACTAATGTTTAATTTTTACATATAGATAACTAAAATAACTAAATAAACATAGTTAAACAAGAAACAACCATCATGCTACATGTAAAATTTTTATCAGTTCCGATAGCCAAATGTTCACGTGAAACATTCCTATCGAAGGCATTCTTTTTACGTCACAACAGAATGAGTTAGCCTATCAGAGCAACGATAATGAGTTCATATGTTACTGTAAAGATTATTTGAAACAATGCATTACTTGGAATTAATTGTTGTTAAGTTTCAGTGAAAGGTTAATAGTTTCTATTCTACATCATTCATTATTTCTTTCTATAACTATTAAAGGAAATTTTTGTATAAACTTTTTTTTTAAGTTTTAGCAACTATTTGTATCACTATAAAGCCTGCTTTTATACTTCAAATCTACTTTTATGGCTTTATTAAATATTTAAACATTAAAAAGTATCTAGTGTACGTTTAAGTACGGAGTTGCAAATGCCATGCTAAAAAATGTCTTTTTTACTAATCTTAATGTTTAACTTAGTAATTTTACCGATACAATATCATTATAAAATTTATCTTTCTAAACACAAACTTATCAAAAGTTCTTTTACAAACAATATTAACATAGTAATTTGCTGTTTTACTTCAATATTCAATTTTTATTTAAAAAAATTCTAAAAACTGTATACAGATGATTTTTTGTAATTAAAAACTCTTTATACCGTATAAACTTGGTTTGTAAAATGTAAAAATTCAAACTAAAGATAGCTCAATTTAAAATCGCTCAATTAACAAAAACTGCTTTATTCTTAGTTGGTATGTTAAACTTTTATTTGATGTTTCTCGCTTGGTATTGTGTTACTTATTAAAGTGAATGTTCGAAAACAGTTAATGTTTAGTTTTTTCTAAAAGTTTTTATGTTGTTACACAAAACTAAATTTAAATATCAACTTTAATTTAAAGCAATAAACATTTTTTATAAAGTCTTTTAATACTTTTAATACTATGATCAATCTAAATTAAGAAAATTTTAACCATAAACTAAAAAAGAGTTGTCTAAGTTCATTATAAATTTAACTTAACTTAATAAATTAAGTATTTGTCTTATAACTATCAAGTTATTAATATATTTTTATGGATTAGCAGAAAAGTTCAAATTAAGGTTTTTTGTTTTTTCTGTTTATTTATATACTTAATCTAGCTACTTTCAAAAATCTAAAAAAGCATTTAAAATATAAAACTTTATTTTCAGTTAAGTTTTTTATAAATTTTATAGCAGTCAATTTTTCAGTGTTTGAACAAGTATTAAGAACAAATTTTTTTTATCTTATTATGATAGAGTGTATCATTTAATTCTTTAATATGATTAAGCTATTTGGAAAAAGCTAATTAACTATGTTATAAATGTATAAATAACTTTCTATGCACCAGTAAGATACATCTACGACTAATAAACTACTTAAAACAAGCTAATAATTAGAATTTTAACTGGTCGTACTTATTAAACACAGACAGCTTCTAAAGTTTTCTTTTTAATTATTTTTTTAGTTATAACACTTACTGTCTTCAAGTACAAAATTAAAGCGTTTTCAGCGGTGATGCGACGTATTTTTGCCAAGTTGCTGCTTTAAATAAATCCCCTATCTTAAAATTTTGTATTTAGTATTTAAAAATGTAAAAAATATCTATTTCTGAATTTTTTAAAGCAATTTATTACAGATGTTTAGGAAAAAGTTTTTTAATACTAAAACCAACTTTTAAAAAGCAGATGTTTTAATATTTCGTTTTCAAAATTTCTTGCCAAAGTTAATACCTATTGTTTTTTTCTTTTTATTAAAAAAATAAAAAATTGTTGGTTTATAGGTATCGTTTATTACGTATAATTTATCAGACCACAGTTGCCAGAATTTAATAACTATTTTCGCCCTTATACCACTTTTAAGGAAATTTTGACATAAAAAATATTTTAAGTGTTTGGTATTGCTCAAGAGCTAAGTTTGACTTTCTTTGAATATCAATGAATGCTTAGCTTACTGTTATAAACGATTAAAATAAGGCTTTTCTCATAAATTTCCAGTTTATGAAAATAAACTTTTTCATGATTTAATATTTAAACTATAGCTTTTAATCAAAGCAGAATAAATTCTTACACTGTTTTTTTAGGTGATTGAAAAGCTACTTTCAAAAATTATAAGTTTTTATTTATAAAACTACCAATTATTTCTAAATGGAGAATTTTGTAAGTTTGCACAGTCGGTTAAATGTGCAAGTTATGAGTTTTCACTGCAGCTTAAGTTTGCATTTTAAGAAATTGTGATAGAAGTATTTTTTCTATTTTTTGCTAAGTAAATTAAACTTGAAAACTTTTATTTTAATGTAGTTAACTTTTATTCAATAATATTTATTTGGTATACTTGAACGAGATATACAAAAAAATTATGATACAATGTAAATATTTCATTAACATTATATTCTCTAATCAACTAAAACCATATGCTAGTTTGCAATTTTAATGATATTTTAAAAGTCAATTAAAAAGTACTAGTAATCAATACTTATGCTTTTAAAAACTAATAATTCCACAAATACTTTCGTTTCTTTATTAAAAACTTACCTTTTTTAAGATCTGTAAAAAAATATTGCATTCAATGTTTAGAACTTTATCAATACCTAAATTATTTTAGTGAATTTTTAATTGAATGAAACAAAATATCAACGTCGATATATAAGCTGAAAGAGTTATAAAACAGTTGACTATTTATAACAAAGCAAAACTTAAACTGTGAATACACCCTAAAAACATTGAAATCTATTAAACGATGAAAGATACGTAGAAGCTTTAGTTTTAATTTTGAGCATGTCTTATAATCCTTTATGTTAATAATAAAAATGAAAAAAACATATAGATTAAAGCGACTTTAAAATTTTTTTCTATTGGTATTTATAAAAATTAATAAAAAATTAAAACATTATTTACATTCCTTGTCTTATAGTTTTTTGTTATTAAATTAGTTAAAAAGAAAAAAAAAATCAAACAACATCAGTAGATATACTTTGAAGTTAACAAAAAGTTGATTTAGAATATTACCTACACTGGTATTCTTAAGAGTTAGATTTAAACCAAAATGTATAGCTTAAAAGTGTAGTTTAAAAAAATTCAATTTAATGCTTGTGTAATAAAAAAAGTAACTCTTAAAATATATAAGTTTGATGGGAAGATAGATCTTAAAACTTTTCACACTTATATAAAAATAGATATCAAAAGTTATGACAAAGTCCTTTGTACAATGTAAAAAGTATTTTTAGTATAAAGCTTCACAAAATACCAGTAATGCAAAAAAAAATTGAATAAAAATGTTTAAAACATTACATAGGCTTAGTTTATATACAGTAATTAACAATATGCTAGTAATTTGCAAAAAAAAAAGGAATAAAAACATTTTTCATTAATATAATAAACTAACAATTTACTACATAACATATTTGTTTATGTAGTATACATGAAATCTCTCTTAAAAGTTTTTTTTTTTAATTAGAAAGTCACACTAAATGTATATAATAACAGACTACAATACAATTTTTAAAAAAGTTTTAAATAACTTAACTTTTAAGAGCATTTTAAATTGCAGGCTTAAGTAATTTTGTTTGTTCTACATAAATATGAAAACCAATTAAAACTTAGAATTTTAAAATATGTTTTTAAACAAACAATTTGGTTAAATGTAGTTTATTAAAAATAAGTAGAAAAAGTTATCAGTCATAACCATTTTGTAAACATTACAGTTGACTCAAAAAGTAAAGAAACTTTTGATGCAATCAAAAACTAAATAACTTTAAACAGTAGCTTTTTTGAAAACACTTACTTTAAAATGAGACAACTTCTGCGGCCAAGAAGTCACAAAGGGTTCAAAGGCTTATTTTACAGTGATGACGTCATAAAGACAACATCTGCAGCCAAGTAGTCACAAAAATTTAATCGATAGTGATGCCGTCAGAAAGACAATGACTGCAGCCAAGAAATTAAAAAGGCTTATTCTACAGTGATGATATCATAAAACTATTTCAGCAGCAAAGAAGTAACAAAAGCTTATTCTACAGCGATGACGTCAAAAAGACAACGTCTGCAGCCAAGAAGTCACTAAGACTTATTCTACAGTGATGAAGTCATAAAGACAACGTCTGCAGCCAAGAAGTCACAAAGGCTTATTTGACGGTGATGACGTCACAAATACAACATCTGCAGCCAAAAAGTCACAACTACAGTGATGACGACATAAAGACATCGTCTGCAGGCAAGAAGTCTGAAGACTTATTTTACGGTCATAACGTCACAAAGACAACGTCTGCAGCCAAGAAGTCACAAGGCTTATTTGACAGTAATGACGTCACAAAGACAACTACTGCAGCTAAGAATTCATAAAAACTTATTCTACAGAGATGACGTCAAAAAAACAACTTCTGCAGCCATGAAGCCAAAAAAATATTCTACAGTGATGATGTCATAAAAACAACGTCTGCAGCGAAGAAGTCACAAAGGCTTATTTGACAGTGATGACGTCACAAATGAATTTTTCACTTTATAACTTAAGATGAATTTCAGCTTAAAAAGAATGCATATTTAATATAGAAATATTTATTGGAATAGAATTTACGTTGTAAAATATACTTAAGTCTTTATAGAATATTTACTTTCTTAAACATTTAATGAGTTCAACTTAATAAGTTATTTTTATTATTTTACTTACAACCTAACTCTCTATAAAAACCGAGTTTGAAAAAACATTTATGGGTCATTTTTACAAATTTTTTTATATTTTGAACCACCTTTTTATATTTTGAAAAATGTTAATTTTTGAAAAAAGTTTTTGCGTCTTAATAGCTTGCATTCTTTTGAAAACTTAGTAATTAATTGATAAAATAAAATTAATACTTATTTATATGTAGATAAGCTAAACGTTTAACATAACTAATGCTCGAATACTTTAATATAATACTTTATTAGTATTTAATTAGTCTTTTACACGGTTGCCTCTTCAAAAGAAAAAATGTCTGAATTATATTTAAAGTTTATTAAAAGTTAAAATAGTTAAAAATTTTTTATCAATTAAGCTAAAATGCATAACTAAAGTATAATTATTATAAAAAAGCACAGTATGTAAATAGAGAAAAATATTACAATTAGTAAACTACACTACAGTCATGAAAACTATTCTGAGAATTCGAATATTTATTAAAAGAGTTTGAAATAAAACTTTGAGATACACCTGAGTTTAAAAAAAAAACTTCTTCAACAGCTTTAATTAGTCTGAGCTTTAAAATTTTTTAAACTAGCCTGTTTGTTTAGCAACCCTGTTTAAAATTCACAAAATAAAGAAATATCGAAGTGTATTAATATTGAATTAACTATATAGCTAAAAAATTATTGTAATTCAGCTTGAATAGACAATTAAGTTTTTAAACATTTTTAATACATGTATAAAAATTTATTAAGCTATTAATGAAATAGAATAACGTATTTTTAATTGTGTATTATAGCGATTATTTATCTGCAATAAAAATATTGCATTTAAAAAAAGCAAATGTAAATTATAAGACGAGCTGTAAAAACTAAAAAACGTTAGTTTGGCGTTATTGCAAGAAACAAAAAAAAACCGCTTAAGTCAGTTTAATTAACGCACATGATTATTTTCAGTAACTACAGACTGATCAGAAAAAACTTTTGAGACAAGTTATAAAGTAGCAAAAGTAATTACTAAAAAAAGATAGCGTTTAGAGTTGAAAACTCATTTTAATAATTTGTGTTGGCGTTAGTAAAACATTTTTGTTTGTTTCTTCAATATCAACAAGAAGTCGTATTTAGGAAATGTCTGAAGATTATATATCCGCTTAAACCAAATTAGGACTTAAATTAATCTGTTAAGATGAAATTTGTATCATTGTATCATTTTTTTTGTATAGTTAGTTTAATAACACTTAAACAGTATGCACTTATTCATATATTTATTACTTTTTTTATGAAAATTAGTTTATTTTCAAACAACTTTTAAAAGAGAGGTTTAGCTTGACGGTTTGTTTCAAAAGATAATTATTTTCCTTGTAAAAATCAACTAGCTTTACTACCAGGAGCACTAACAAAAAGGTTCTTTGTCTATCCTAGAACCAAATATTTTGAGCATTTTTTTATCGTTTATAAACTATAATAACAAATTTTCCGAGCTTCCTTCAGTCTGTATGAAGTTTTTCATGCATTTAAAACGTTTTTGAATCCACTGTATATCTGCGTGCTCGGGTAACAAATCTCCAATTTTCAGGTTATATAGTTTAAAAAACACTGAAAATAGAGTGAACTTATTAATTAATTGTTTTTTTTTTGTCCGTTTTATAAAGTTCTAGTTGACACATGGTTTATATCGCTAATTTTTAAAGTAATTTGTAAGTAATTTGTTTTATTGAAAGCTCTTTCGGTACCTAACGAACTCAATAAAATCATTATACTTCACTATACTAAAACTAACAAAAAAAATCTTTTGAAAATATTAATGTAAAATAAGAAAATAATCTAACTTTAATTTATTTTAATTAACAGGAAAGTATAATAATTCGTATCTTCTGGGCAAAGTGTTTGAACTAAATCCATCAACTAAAAGTTTGTAGTTTTAGAAAATATTAAACTAGTCAAAAAATTTAAATCTGTTTTGAATGATAATAAATAAAACACCACATTTAGGTTTCGACTGTTAAAACGTTTTACGTTGTTATAACATCTATTAAGAATAAAAATGTAATAATGTTAAATAACTAAAAAAATAAACTAACATGAAGTCTTTTTATAACGCTATAAATGTTTTTATTATTAGTCATTCAAATGTAAATTTACATTTATAAAATTAATCAAACAGTTTACTTTCATATGATTATACGGTTCTAATAGGATAAACTACATGTGCATTGCGAATACATATTTGCCTTGCACATATTTTACGAAATGGATATTAAACTAAAAAAATCTTGATGTTTATGCAAAAGAACGATAAAAGAAACCACTAAAATTTTATGTTAAAACTAAAGAAAAGTCACGTTTAAGCCACAATTAAAGTTTAAAGTCTGTACTGTACAATTTAAAAGAACAATGTTGTTTATAAAATAATTTACAGAAGATACAGCATGCAATTCGAGTGTAGAAGTGCATTTTCTTCCTACAAACCAGTATGAACGATCATGCATGCACACTGAAATTGCTGATGGATGTAAGTATCAAATACTACTACTTTTGATAAAGTAAAAGGTTTTTAAAAAAAACTAAAACATTTACTTAAGTTTCACTTACGCAGTTTTTATGTTTAAAAATATTGTTAACAATAAATGATAAAGTTTGTTTTGAAATATAAATTAATATATTTAAATTTATTTTGTTTAATAAAGTTTTAAATAAGTTTATAAAAGCTTGTATCATAATTAAACTTTGTATATTCGACTCTAGTCAGTTATTTAAAATTAACCAAGCTTACTTTAAAAATAGTAAAGAAACTTAAGCTACATATATAGTTAAAGCATTTAAAAGTTTCACGAAATAATCATATATTACATTCACAGCCAACTGCCCTAATCACACTAGAAAAGAAAATTGTTTTAAGTTTTCCTATCAGCACAAATAATTTTAAGAAATTTATCAAAATAAATAAAAAACTATACTTTATTATACATAAACCACATAAATAAAACGTTATTTGTTATAATTCCATTTCGATTAGACCATTTATTAAACTTTAGATGGTTTTTGTGAACTTCATTGCAACAAATTTGGACTTCAATGCAGAAATTTAACAATTACGGTGCTTGATGGTATAGAAATCAACAATTATTTTCAGTGTGCAACAGATTTTTCTACTCCTGAACCCAAATGTTATTGTCTTAATTTTTTTACACTGTTTTAAATCGTATTACGAGAATGAGCTAGCCTATCAGGGCAGCGACCGTTGTTATTGCAAAGACTATTTGAAACAGTGTTTTTAGTAGGTTTAAAATGAAGGTTGATTTTTTTATGTTTTTGATATCTTTTTAACAGCGTTAATACAATAACAAGTGAGTATTTTTTACTTTGCTCGTTTGGAAAATTGAAAATTTTTATTAACGTTATACTTCGATTGCTCCTTTTTGCATTGTATTATAAAACTTTTAAGAATTTAAATAGTACTACGTTTATGACTTAGTACTAACGTACAAATGAAACATAGATTTTGTAAATGTGCTTTTAAGTACCATAAAAAATTTACTAATATTTTATACTTAAGGACATGTTACAACTTTACAATTTTTAACAATACTTTAGTCTTTATAAATAAAATCAAAACTACAACAATATGTTATTGATATGTGTTTTGTTTCTTAAATATATGTTTAAATAAAACTACATTAAGTACATTAAAATACATTACATGTTTAATGGTCCTATCATACTTCGTACTTACAATTTAAGAAAATCTAAAAGTTAAAAAACTAATATTTAGCATTAAAAAAAATCAACTAAAAAAAATTATTTGAAAAGTTGTTAAGAAATTAGTATAAGCAATTACTAGTTCAGTTGAGTGTATTTATATATAGTTAGTTTTCAAAAAATGAAAATTATTTTTATAAAAAGAATTACCTGAAAAAGTTTATAAGTAAGATAAAACATGAATACTATTTTTTTTTAAATGAGTTAATTTTTTTTTACATTTAAATAATTTAAAAATCAAAAAAAAAATATTTAACTTAAAGATAAAAAAATCAGTGACACAAAACTATTTAGTTAATATATATGATTTAAAAGATAAAGAAGTTTACAAAAAATATGTATAGTAAATTGAATAACTAAGTTTTGTATGTAATATACTTAAGTTTGATTGTATAATAATTGGCTGAGTAAATATAACTAAAAGATTACTAAATATATTTATACTTGATTTTTTTTTGTTTAAAACATAAAACTTATTGTGCATGTTTTTTTAAACGCAGACAACAATATGCGTAACAAAATTTATAACAAATTTATAATAAATATGACTAAAAACGACAAAACTGTTTTAAAATAGTTTTATTATTTACTAGTTAGTTTTATTACAAGTACCATGCTGTAACCATAAAAAAACCTAAACTTGTTCGTTTAATGTTATTAAACTTGTGTTTAAAAATTTAAATTATTTAAATTAAATGATTGTTAAAATTTTAGATTGTTCAAGCTAAAAAAAGATTTATAAACCAGTCTAATCATTTTTATTTTGATTTCGTATATAAGTCATTAACAATTTAAGTTTTTCTCAAGTTGAACGTTTACATTTGTACGTTACTTTTTACTTACTAAGTGAAAATTAACTTACTTAAAATGAATATACTTTTCAAATGGTTTCAGATACTCCTTTTATGCTTTATACATATTTTTATAACGTTGTAGTACAGATAAAAAGAATTTAGAACTATTTTTCACAATATTTTTAGTCTAGGCATTATAAGGGTAAATAAATACAAATCTGTTTTTAAACTAATCGATATAGATGATAATTATAATTTTATATATTAAAACACCACTATGGAAAAATTAAAGAAATTCAAAATTAATTTCATTATAACTATTTCAAAACAAGGCATAAAAAATTTTTTAAAAGTTATTTTTAGATTTTCTTGAGTTTTTTTAGTATTAAATGGAAAATAATGTAGTTCGATCAGAAATTGCGTTTATACAAAAGAAAAGGCAATATATTAATATTTTAAGAAACAAGTAAGTGTTACTTAATTTCATTTAAATATAACATTATATTTCATATATTTTATGAGAATTTAAGGTAGTTGAAAAATATACGCTAGAGGTCGGTAAGCTGCGGCCAAGTGTGGCCCTCGAGATACTTTTTAAATAATGTTTTATTTAAATCATAATTTATAAGAAAATAGTTTCTTGTAAAATCGTACAATTAAACTATCATTTCGTGCTTTTGTATTGCTAATTTTATCTTCTTTTCAGTTAAAATATTATTTTGGTTGTGATTATAAAACTGTGACCGATATAGGACTAAATTATTCTCTGATAAAGTACTCACTTCATTTTTGCTTTCGGATTTAATGTTGAAAAGTTCTAGCAAAAACTATTTATTGATCATTTTATTAAAGCACTTTGTTGTTGTTTAAAGCAAAAAATGCGGTTGGTGTAATTTATAAAAAATGTTGTTTTAAAAGTTAAAGTCATAAATGATTAAATATTAAATTAATTTTTATGTTAATCTAATAATTTTTATTGCCTCATTATTGTTTTATTTCTATTTATATCTGTAAGAACACAAAAGTGCTACTAAAAAACTTATGATAAGATTTTTATCTTAGCTATAGAATTCTATTAGTTTTTGAAACATAGTTAATACTCTATTCAAAGTAAGTGCGTAAGTATAAAATTAAAACCTATTTATGGTAAACATAATTAGATTTGTAAATGGTGAGCTAGACTGCTACTGATAAGTATGAACATAAATGCAAACAGTAAAATGAACAGATTGTAAGATTTTTGTCACTTTCGAAGCTTTATTGTAAATAAAAGTCAGTTTAAACTTTGTTAGTATCATTATATTAGTTTTTGTCCAAGTAAACCAAAGTATATACATATTCAAGATTATTAGTTAACCATCTCTTATAGCATTTCACATAACATTGCTTTTTAACAAAAGACTATTAAGTAATGTAAATGTTATAAAGCCATTGGAAAATAAAGCATTGATATCTCATGATAAATTCTATACGTTGAAAGTCCAACAAACGTATTTGTACTGAAAAATTTAATTAAATTTTGTTTATTTATACGATTGTATTTCGTTACAGTACTTTTTATTAAAAATTTAAACTTAGTTTAACTATAATAAAGCGTTTTATTAAACTTTTAATTAAATGTACATTAATAAGAAATAAAGTCTGCTGTTGACTGAGTTAAACTTAAACAGTATATCATATTTAAAAAAATTTGTCATAATACAGAAAATTAATTATCTTTTTAAAAAAGGTCGTTTAAGTAATTCGTTTTTCTTACTTATTGATTTGAAAAACTAAATTCTCGTATTGACTCAAATTACATTTAATAAATAAATAGATAAACATTTTTATATTTTATTCTTTTTTTATTGTATATATTGTTTTTATTATACATTATTTTTTACACTATGTAACTATTTTGCTTCAGCTTAGTTTGGATTGTCTTATTTCTAAAAAAAAAAACTTTTGTTTTTAACCTCTTCAAGACTTTTATAGGCTCAACTATAATTTATAAACAAAAAAAGCTTAATTAGTTGTTTTTTGAGCTGTTTTCATAAATGTTTTATTTATACTGATTTATAAAATATATTAACTTTGCAGCTGTTTAAATGGAAATTTTTATTTTGAAATAACATTTTTATAAATTTGTCATGCGAAAACATAATTTGAAAATAATAAAGTCTAATTTATTGTTTTTCCAGATTTTTTTTCACTTCTGTGATAAAATATCATATCATTGCTTTTTAATTAAATATAGCTTACAGCTGAAAAACTTGCTTTTTTTTTTTTTTTGTAATTACCATACAAAATACTAAACATTTGTGAACATTGTGTGACTTGAATTTTCATGTTGTTTTTTTATATAACATAACAACTAATTTTTTTTATTATTCTTAAAATAAATATAACTGTTATGAAGTTGAAATGTTTTAAACTGTCGCAAATATTCAACCATTTGGCATCAATTTCAAGGAATATAGTTTTAAAAATGTGATTTTTTTATAACAATAACTAAACTAGATGTTATAACATTATAGCCTTAAACTAAGCTTTTTTTTTCGTAACCCTTATTTTCATGTAAGCTTTTCAAATTAAGCTAAGTTCCGAAACAGTAATCTTTAAAGCTGCGATTTTGTTTTTCTTGTAAATATTTAATCAACTAAACATTATCAAAGTTTCTAAAAAATATCATTTTTTTCTAACTCGTCTTTAGTGTATTTTTGTTATGAAATATATTTTTTAAAATCTTACTTATAACAATTTTACAGCTGCTGCTGGTTAAGAAAAATATAGTTATTATGTTATTCTATGAAAATTTAGTCAAAGAATATAGATTTTAGTCTTTTTAAACATCTGCTAACCTTAGCTATATTTATAGTTTGTAAAAAAAAGATGAATAATTTTTTTTCTAAATTCTCATTTAGAAATTTTTCATTACTTTTATGAAACAAAAATAAATTCTTTTTGTAAAACATGAAGTTTCTGAGCTTTTAATTAAATTTTAATGTTTTTTTTTGATATAGAATTTCTAATGACTTTATCACGCGAAGATTTTGTTTTATATTTAATTGAGACAAAATTATTTGTTTTATGAGAAGTTTCTTTTTTGGGAAACTTTAATTGTTTTCAAAAAATATCCTATTTTAAAAGTCTTATGTTTTGTGATTTTTGTAACTATCACATGGTAACTGAAAAATTGTCTTAAAAATTATTATACTGTTCTTGTTTTTTTATAGAAAAGTATATATATAAAAAGAAATGTTTAACTACTCAGTGTAAAACTTCGGTTAAACACCAAAAGCTTATAGAACAAAAAACAGGTTATTTGTTAAAATAGTTCGCTTAAAGTTGGCCAAGTATACTTTTAATTTTTGATACATAATAATAAAGACTGTATTCAATTAACAATAAAAAATTATAAGATTAAAGTTTCGACAAAATCATTTTTTAAAATAACATCGTAATAAAAGTTTATAAAATTCATTAAATTCTGTAGCAATTAAAAATTTTTGCACTACGTAAACTATAAAAGACTTATATAGTTTTACGTTAAGTAAACAGTATTTATGTAAAGTCTACAATGATGCTATGAATAAATTTAAAACTTGTTCAGTCAAAACTTAATATAATTAGAATTAGTTTTATTTCAATTTTTTAACATTAAATTTAAACTACAGTTAAAACTTATTTTGAAATATAAAATTATTATTTTAGTCTGATATATTATCTTAGTTTAAGTAATATTTTTTTTAATTTTGTTTAGTTGTTTTATATAGCTTTATTTGCAACAATAAATTCGAAAAAAATAACAGAATATTTAAATTAGATATAGCTTTACATTATAAGTGCTAAGTTAGCAGTATAAATTGAAACACTTAAGTTTATTTACTTGTAGTTCTGTCACTAAAGCGAAATGTTTTTTTATACATAATGAACACTAAATGAGCAGTGTAGTTTACCTTTAAGCAGTTATTTGTATTTGAAAATCACTTAAAAAAAACGAACAGTTTGCAAAAACTTATAAGAACTATAAAACTAGTAAAGCTGTAAAACATTTTCTGAAAGCGTTTGCAATTTTAAATTTAATAATTCTTTTTCTTTTAATTTCTCCTCCGTAAAATAAAATTTTTATAATAAAAACAGATTACCCTCAATGTACGCATTAAACTGCTTTTAATTTTAACATACTAAGTAAACCTGACTTACAAACGTTCATTTCTAACTTTGTTTAACTATTTAATGCGAAACATTTGTAAATTCGGAAAAACAAGCTTCAAGACGTTTTACTGCTTTACTTATTCAATAACTTAATAACTAACTTAATAAAAACAATTTGTAGATTTGCTTTTGAATTTTTATAGATAAGCATCTCTATCTGTAAAAAAATTTGTTTTAAAAAACTTGGTACTAGTTAAGAATTACGATAGCATTATTAGTATGATATATTATATATGTTCATATTATATAAAACTATTGCTTATTTTATATAATTAACTGTAACTCATTAAGCTTTAAGTTTTGTTTATTTTAAACATACAAAATTAATACATGGTTTTTATAAGTATCATTATGTTGAAAGTCTTGAACAGTAAGATAATAAATTAGTGTAAACTTTACTTTTGCTTTGAGTTTGTAACATTAAAAGTAGTAATATAAGAAAGTTCCTAGTAGCATTTCTTAATTAAAATAACATTTTAGATGTTAAACTTTTTTTTAACATTATCTCAAAAAATTAACTATGAAAACTTTTTTATTCTAACTGTTGAATAAATATTCTAAAAAATATACTAAATATGGTTCAATTTTTTACATATAGTTGTTGTAGATATTTTAAAATTACTTAATCCTTAAAGCTTAAATTTAAAATAACACTTTAAACTTCTGAAAGCTTAAAAATTGTCAAAAAATAGTAGCCAAAGTTTTAAGAATTTTTTAACTTTTGTAAGGGAAATGTAGTGCTTAATAAATATGTTTTACATTTTGATAATAATAATATACTACAAGTTTTATGTTTTAAAAAACAGCTGACATTAATAAATATAGTTTAGTTTAACAGTTAACGAGAAAAAAATACTTTTTTATTTTTAATAATCATAACTTAAAAGTTTGTCGAAAAAAGTATTAATGTGTATAGTTTATAGTATTTAAATATAAAAATAGTAGTTTTAACATAGATAGAAAAACAAGTATAAACTTCAGTTTAAGTTTGTTAATTTAGACGTTTTTAGTTATTTAAAAAGTTTTTTTTTTGTGTATAGCTGGAAACTATTAAAATTTATTTAAAACTATCTTCAGATTTTAATATGATGTGAGATCTGTTAACATTTTGAAAATATTTCAGGGCAAACTGTTTCGAAAAATTTCTACAATTTATTTTAATTTACATGCCAAAGACATCAAATTTTCAGAAAGTTTTACTGCATAATTTAAAAAACTATACGGTAAAATTATCTAACCAATAAGAAATAAGCTTTTTAGAATATTAGATTTTTTTCTTGCATAAAGATAGGAAAATAAATAATAATTTCATTACATCAGATATGACCTAAGCTTCTTATTTAAAATTTTTTTTAATATTTAAACTACTTGAAACTTACAGTTGTAAACAAAATTAGTTATAGTACATATTATTAATATTAAAACCTTTAATAGTTTAGTTTCAAAATATAAAATTAGTTAGATTTAAAACAGACCGAACTATAAGTTACCAAAATCCTTAAATAAAATTGTTCGAAGCTTTGTAAGTAAATTAGTTTTCAAACTTGAATGAAGTATTCAGATTATCTTAAAGAATTCGATTTCATACGATTTTTATACAAGTTGTTGAGAATTAATTGATATTCATATCTTATTTGTTTATTTGAAAAATTTGAGTTAAAAGTTTTAAGTATATTAGCTTTTCTATTAATTTTAACCTTATCATTTAGATAACAAACTTTACAAAACAAATAACCTCTATTGATACAAAGCAATACAAAGAGGATATCATTTCACTTTACTTAAATAGTTTATTTTTTATTTAATTTGATCAGGTTACTTTACGAGTGATTTCTATAATCAATTAATAAGTGTTTACACATTAATCATAAAATGAGTTTGTCAAGTGAATAATTAGTTTAATTTGTTACAAGTAAGATATGCAAGAGTAAAAATATCTACAAAACATATGATTATACTTTTACACAGCCTATTCATAAAACTTAAACAATGAGTTTTGAACAAAGAAGATGTTTAAGAAACGTTTATTAAAATTTATTTATTAAAACGTTACTAAAGAAATAGACGATTGAGTTTCTAATGTTAAAATCTTATTTGCTAGTACTATTTTTGATATAAGAACTCTGATTAAAAACATCTGTTTAATAAACTTTAGATAAACATAATGATATAATGTAAAACAATTGTGATAAATTTAAAAAGCCTTTACATTTATTAGTAGTATAATAATTTGAAAATGTTCTCAGAACTAAAATTTATAAATGTTTAATATAAATGAGGAGCTTGTATTTTTGTTCTCTGTGTTAAAAAAGAATTTAGTTACTAAAAGTTTTAAAGCTACTTGTATTTAAATTGATTAAGCACATTTATTAGCATCATAATTATAAGTAATATATTTAGTAATCCCCTAGAAGGTCATGTACTTATAGTAACTGTAAAGTTGTATGTATACTTAAATTTTATTTAAAGTTTTAAAACTTATAACTTTTTTTGTTAAGAAATAAACTTTAGCGTTTTTTTAGCAATTAAGACATTAGTAACTAGCAGGGACGTAGCTAGCTCAAAAAAGTTACGAATCTGCAAAAAATTAAAACATCTGATGTGACGCGGGAAACGTCTTATTTTTAATAATGTTAACTCTTTAGTTAAACCTTAAACTGTTTTACTTTTTGCCATATATTCCGAAATCAAGTTTAAAATACTTTGAGATTTTACAACCACGAACAAGTATAAATTATGATACAAAGCTTTAATTAAAAGTGTTTATCGTAAGCAATAGTTCAAAATTTTCCCTTTTCTATTTTTTCGTTTTTAGCATACCAAAAAGCTATTAAATAAAACTTGTAAAATAATCTACTAACTTAAAGTTTTAAGCATAAAATTATTTTTACATGTAAGTTTATACTTGCGGTATGTTAAAAAATTAAACAAGTTGAATAAAAAAATTTCAATATATGAGTTTATAAAGTTTTTTGTTATCTTTTGGTAAAATTTGCAATATTTATAACATTAAAAGTTAAGAAAAATAAATAAATAAAAGTATCAAAACTACAAAAAAAATATTGTAAAAAAAATAACAAAAATGAAGATTTTTAAATAAACAAATTAAAAACATACAAATAAAGTTAAATCAAGAAAATTTTATTTTCTATATATTCTGTAGAAATGTTTGCACAATATGTGTGTTTCATGTAGAAAATTATATTAGTAATATTAGTACAATATAAGGCTTCTTTCTGTTTAATTCAACTATACGAGCAAATACTATTTTATCCTTTTATAAAGTTCTTAGTTTTTCATAAAACCAAAAAAAAAAGTATAAGATCAATTAAAATTTATTTTTAAGTTTAAGATTTTTTTAAAGTTTAAAGTAAAACTAAAATTTAGTTTATATATATATAAATTTAATTGAATTTATTTTTTATAAATTATTTTATACATCTTAAAAAACTATACAGTAAGCAATCGTAAATTAGAAATGCAAAACGATAAAACAAAGCATAATGGTTTGTTGATTAATCTATTTACTCTTAAAATAGTCATAATTGATTGTTATAAAATCATAACTTGTTCTAAAGCATTCTTTTACATAACATATATATTTTCTCAATACTTCTAGACTTAATTTTCTCTGTTAAAGTATATATAAAGTGAACATAATTTTTATAAAAGTCTATTAAAGTATAAAACTATAGAAAAGTTTTCAAAAGAGACCGTTAAACAATTAGGTAAACAATATTTTTTGAAATAAAACAAATATCATGCTTTTTTATAATATGCACAAACATTTGACCAATAATCAGAAAAATACGTATTTTGAACTAAACTAACTACAGCTGTTATATTTATAAATAATAATTTTGTTTTTCATAATATAGAAGCTAACTATCAAAAGAAAGTTTAAAATGCATCAACTACAATTAAAAATAGTAATGTTTATCACAAATGAAGAAATAATTTTTAAATGACATGTTGAGTATTTTAAACAACACTTTTCTTAAAAGTTAGTTCAATATTCCTAAAATTACTGAAAATTTTAGAACTAAATTTTAAAAAGATATTTTTTTTTTAAGCAATAAAAAACTTTTTTTTTATTTAGTTACCACTAAAAAATTATTGACTTAGTAATATCTCTCTAAAAAATTTAACGTAAGCTTCAAAAGTTAAATGCATTTTCGATTATGTTTAGAAATTTACTTGACTAGTTTTTAAAGTTATTACTTCTATTTTAAATAATACTCCTACAATTGTTGGTAAGTTTTCAAATTATTTATATATAATGTTAGTTTTTTTCAAATACTTGAAGACTTTGGAAAAAAATAGAAAATTTACAGAATACTTTTGATAGTAATTTTAAAAACATTTCTAATCAGAATAACTTAATTGTAATTTTAAAAATAAAGCTTTTAATTATTTTTAAATAAAACAGAAATAATGTAAAAACAATTAATAAAAAAAAAAATTAAACATAAAAGTTTTGTAAAAACGTAAAAAGGTATTTTTTAATATTCAATTTCCCTATGGTTGTAAAAGTCCTTGTCCAACTTGAGCGTTATTCACTATTGAGTATATGCTTTATTCTTACAATAATCTTCACGCATTCAAACGCGCATCTTACATAAAAGGAGATGTGAGCGTTTGAGCTGAATAGTGACGTCACAAACGAAAAATTCGAGAGTTGAAAAAATAGATATTAAATAAACATCGAACTAAAATTCAAATTCAACAAATATTTTCCACATATGCAGTATTCTATTTGTAGCGGGTGTTAATCCTGTATATATTCAGCAATGAAAAGATATTTATTAGTTTAACAAACAAAACACTTTTTAACGAATAAAGGGATTGCAACTTTTTTAATCAATTTTTATTAATAAATAGAAAAACAATTCACTTCTACAAGAGTTCTGAAAGCATAGCTTTTAAAAACAATTATACAATTTTTATAGACTAATACAACAACATTATACTTTTCAAAGTTTTTTATGCCAAAAGTTAAAATTAAATTCAATTGTTTTATATTAATACAATGTTCTAACTCTTCAGAAACTTGAACTTATTCTAATTTATAATATGATATTTAAATATATGTAAAGAATTTCACACACTGTATTTTTAAAAAGATAAGTTTAAAAAATAATATTATTTTTTATACTTGTATATAAATAGTAAAATTTAGAACTTTAATTATTGTACATCGATCCGTGTATTTTTAAAGATTTTGTTTGAATATTACTAATAATGTTATGCTTTCCGAATAAAAGTAGTTATACTTTTTTTAAACATTGCTTACCATTGCTTTTACAAATAAATAAAACAAGTTTAGTTTCTCCTTCTGCCGCTAATTCGTAAAAATGTAAACAAATTTTTACTAACTGATAAACTTCAAATAAAAAACTTTAAATTTTGGTTTTTTTTACTAAAATACAAGCTAATGGTTGTTTGTATGAATCTAAAAGATAATTTTGTAAATATAGGCATTAATTTTAGGCTGATAATTTTTGAAATTAAGTATTGTTAATATAAACTATATTAACTAAAATTGAATTAATTAATAAATAATGTAATTATTATCATTTATTACAATTAAAATTAAATAACTGAGTTGTAATATTCAAGGAGCACTAAAAAAAGTTTTATCTGGTAAAACTTGTATAGAAACTAACATTTTTAATAATGTTAACTCTTTAGTTAAACATTAAACTGTTTTACTTATTGCCATATATTCCGAAATCAATTTTAAAATACTTTGAGATTTTACAACCACGAACAAGTATAAACTATGACACAAAGCTTTAATTAAAAGTGTCTAACATAAGCAATAGTTCAACACTTTGCCCTTTTACATTTTCTAGTTTGTAGTACACCAAAAAGCTATTAAATAAAACTTGTAAAATAATCTACTAACTTAAACTTTTAAGCATAATAATTTTTCACATGTAAGTTTATACTTGCGGTGTGTAAAAAATTAATCAAGTGAACAAAAAAATTCAAATATATGAGGTTAAAAAAGGTTTTTGTTATCTTTTGGTCAACTTTGCAAAGTTTATAACATTAAAAGTTAAGAAAAATAAACAAATAAAAGTATCAAAACTACAAAAGAATATTGTAAAATAAATAATAAAAATAAAGATTTTTAAATGAACAAATTAAAATCATACAAATGAAGTTAAGTCTAGAAAACTTTATTTTTTATATATTCTGTAGAAATTTTTGCTCAATATGTGTGTTTCATGTAAAAAAAAAATATTAGTAATATCAATACAATATAAGGCTTCTTTCGCTTATATTCAATTAGACAATCAAATACTATTTTATCCTTTTATAAAGTTCTTAGTTTTTCACAAAACCAAAAAAAAGTATTTAATCAATAAAAATTTCTTGTTAAGTTTAAGATTTTTTTAAATTTTAAAGTAAAACTAAATTTAGTTTATATATATAAATTTAATTGCATTTATATTTTATAAATTATTTTATACATCTTAAAAAACTATACAGTAAGCAATCGTAAATAGAAAACGCAAAACAAAATAACAAGCATAATGGTTTGTTGTTTTAATTTATTTAAACTTAAAATAGATATAATTGATTGTTATAAAATCATAACTTGTTCTAATGCATTCTTTTACATAACGTATAAATTTTTAACAGTTCTCAGTGCTTCTAGACTTAATTTTTTTCTGTTAAAGTATATATAAAGTGACCATAATTTTTATAAAAGTATATTAAGGTATAGAACTATAGTAAAGTTTTCAAAAGAGACCGTTAAACAATTAGGTAAACAATATATTTTGAAATAAAACAAATATCATGCTTTTTTATAATATGAACAAACATTCGACTAATAATCAGAAAAATACTTATTTTGAAGTAAATTAACTACTGCTGTTATATTTATAAATAATAATTTTGTTTTTCATAATATAGAAGCTAACTATCAAAAGAAAGTTGAAAATGCATCAACTACAATTAAAAATAGTAATGTTTATCACAAATGAAGAAATAATTTTTAAATGACATGTTGAGTATTTTAAACAACACTTCTCTTAAAAGTTAGTTCAATATTCCTAAAATTACTGAAAATTTTAGAACTAAATTTTAAAAAGATATTTTTTTTTAAGCAATAAAAAACTTTTTTTTTATTTAGTTACCACTAAAAAATTATTGACTTAGTAATATCTCTCTAAAAAATTTAACGTAAGCTTCAAAAATTAAATGCATTTTCGATTATGTTTACAAATTTACTTGACTAGTTTTTAAAGTTATTACTTCTACTTTAAATAATACTTCTACAATTGTTGGTAAGTTTTAAAATTATTTATGTATAATGTTAAATTTTTTTAAATACTTGAAGAATAGAAAATTTACAGAATACTTTTGATAGTAATTTTAAAAACATTACTGATCAGAATAACTTAATGGTAATTTTAAAAATAAAGCTTTTAGTTAATTTAAAACAAAACAGAGATAATGTAAAAACAATTAATAAAAAAAAAATTAAACATAAAAGTTTTGTAAAAACGTAAAAAGGTATCATTTAATATTCAAGTGCCCTATGGTTGTAAAAGTCCTTGTCCAACTTGAGCGTTATTCACTATTGAGTATATGCTTTATTCTTACAACAATCTTCACGCATTCAAACGTGCATCTTGCATAAAAGGAGATGTGAGCGTTTGAGCTGAATAGTGACGTCACAAACGAAAAATTCGAGAGTTGAAAAAATAGATATTAAATAAACATCGAACTGAAATTCAAATTCAACAAGTATTTTCGGCAAGTACAGTACTCTATTTGTAGCGGGTGTTAATCCTGTATATATTCAGTATTAAAAATATGTTTATTAGTTTAACAAACAAAACACTTTATAACCAATCAAGGGATTGCAACCTTTTTAAACTTTTTTTAATTAATAAATAGAAAAACAATTTACTTCTACGAAAGTTCTGAAAGCATAGCAATTAAAAACAATTATACAATTTTTATAGACTAATACAACAACATTATACTTTTCAAAGTTTTTTATGCCAAAAGTTAAAATTAAATTCAATTGTTTTATATTAATACAATGTTCTAACTGTTCAGAAACTTGAACTTATTCTTATTTATAATGTGATATTTAAATATATGTCAAATATTTCACACACTGTATTGTTTAAAAGATAAGTTTTTAAAAAATTATTATTTATTTATATTTAAGTGGTAAAATTTAGAACTTTAATTATTGTACATCGATCCGTGTATTTTTAAAGATTATGTCTGAATATTACTAATAATGTTATGCTTTCCGAATAAAAGTACTTATACTTTTTTTAAACATTGCTTACCATTGCTTTTACAAAGAAATAAAACAAGTTTAGTTTCTCCTTCTGCCGCTAATTCGTAAAAGTATGAGCCAGTTTTTATTAATTGATAAACTTCAAATAAAAAACTTTAAATTTTGTTTTTTTTTTACTAAAATACAAGCTAATGGCTGTTTGAATGAGTCTAAAAGATAATTTTGTAAATATAGGCAATAATTTCAGGCTGATAGTTTATGAAATTAATTAATGTTAATATAAACTATATTATATAAAATTAAATTAATTAATAACTAAAGTAATTATTATCTATAATACAATTAAAATTAAAAAACTGGGTTGTAATATTCAAGGAGCATTAAAAAAAAGTTTTATCTGGTAAAACTTGTATAGAAACTAACATTTTTAATAATGTTAACTCTTTAGTTAAACCTTAAACTGTTCTACTTTTTGCCATACTTTTCATAAATCAAGTTTAAAATACTTCGAGATTATACAACCACGAACAAGTATAAACTATGATACAAAGCTTTAATTAAAAGTGTTTATCATAAGCAATAGTTCAAAATTTTCTCTTTTTTCTATTTTTTGTTTTTAGTACGCTATAAAGCTATTAAATAAAACTTGTAAAATAATCTACTAACTTAAAGTTTTAAGCATAATAATTTTTTACATGTAAGTTTATACTTGCGGTGTGTTAAAAAATTAAACAAGTTGAACAAAAAAAATTCAAATATATGAGGTAAAAAGTTTTTTGTTATCTTTTGGTCAACTTTGCAAAGTTTATAACATTAAAAGTTAAGAAAAATAAACAAATAAAAATATCAAACTACAAAAGAATATTGTAAAATAAATAATAAAAATAAAGATTTTTAAATGAACAAATTAAAAACATACAAATGATGCTAAGTCTAGAAAACTTTATTTTTTATATATTCTGTAGAAATTTTTGCTCAATATGTGTGTTTCATGTAAAAAAAAATATTAATAATATCAATACAATATAAGGCTTCTTTCGCTTATATTCAATTAGACAATCAAATACTATTTTATCCTTATATAAAGTTCTTAGTTTTTCACAAAACCGAAAAAAAAATATATGATCAATAAAAATTTCTTGTTAAGTTTAAGATTTTTTTAAATTTTAAAGTAAAACTTAAATTTAGTTTATATATATAAATTTAATTGCATTTATATTTTATAATTTATTTTTTACATCTTATAAAACTATACAGTAAGCAATCGTAAATAGAAAACGCAAAACAACAGAACAAAGCATAATGGTTTGTTGTTTTAATCTATTTACGTTTAAAATAGTCATAATTGGTTGTTATAAAATCATAATTTGTTCTGATGCATTCTTTTCCATTATGTATAAATTTTCATTAGTTCTCAGTCCTTCTAGACTTAATTTTCTCAGTTAAAGTATATATAAAGTGACCATAATTTTTATAAAAGTATATTAAGGTATAGAACTATAGTAAAGTTTTCAAAAGATACCGTTAAACAATTAGGTAAACACTATTTCTTGAAATAAAACAAATCTCAAACATTTTTATAATATACACGAACATTCGATCAATAATCAGAGAATACCTTTTTTGAACTAAACTAACTACTGCTGTTATATTTATAAATAATAATTTTTTATTTCATAATATAGAAGCTAACTATCAAAAGAAAGTTGAAAGAAGATCAACTACAATTAAAAATAGTAATGTTAATCACAAATGATGAAATAAATTTTAAATTACTTGTTGAGTATATAAAACAACACTGTTCTTAAAAGTTAGTTTAATATTTCTAAAATTAATAAAAATTTTAGAACTAAATTTTAAATACCTATTTTTTTTAAGAAATAAAAATATGTTTTTTTTTATTTAGTTACCACTAAAAATTTATTGACTTAGTAATATCTCTCTAAAAAGTTTAACGTAAGCTTCAAAAATTAAATGCATTTTCGATTATAATTACAAATTTACTTGATTTATTTTTAAAGTTATTACTTCTATTTTAAATAATACTTCTACAATTGTTGGTAAGTTTTAAAAATATTTTTTTATAATGTTAAATTTATTTATACACATGAAGACTTTTGAAAAAAAAATAAAATTTACAGAATACTTTTGATAGTAATTTTAACTTATCTGTTTACTTATTTACTTATCTGTTTTGTGTTTTAAAACATACATAAAAAGAATAAAAACGAATTAACAAAATTGTAAATTTATGAATAATCGTTAATAATATTAGTATACAACAAAAAAAATAAATGTCTAAAGGTTCAACAATTTGAAAATAAAACATTCATGTTTATAAACCAATTTTAAGTAGACCAAAACAACTTTGTAAGTCAAAGGTAAATTTTCTTAGTGCAAAAATAAATTTGTTTGAGAAAGCAAAAAGAACTGTTCGTCACATAAAAATATTTGATTGATAGCTGACTTTTGTGACGTTTTTTTGTATCAAATGCTCCAACTACTTTAGTACTTTTCAGTAGTTGACAAATTTCAGTAGGTTACAAAAATTAAACCTTGGTAAAACTTTAATGTTTTTGAATTAATAAATTAACTAAGAATAAAGAAAAGATTGGGTAGAAAACCAAAAAACTTAGCATAAAAAGTTACATAATAAAGTTCTTATAGGTTGTATAGGAATAAAAACAATACAAAATAATAAAAACTGTTTAACTATTTAGAGTATACTTTTCGTTGTTCAGTGATTTCATTTTGTAAGCAAGTTTAGCAGTATCCGAGTAGGATTCGACAACGGAAATTCTTTTTGTTCAACATGTACTTTAACGATTTATTTTGATCATTATATTTTTTTTCGTTCCAAATGTAAATAAATTATGTATTTTTACCAATATTTAAGTTAGTGGTACACGTTGAAATTTAAAAAACTGACAAGTATCGTTATAACGAGTTCTTAAATGTGTTATAATATTTTATTAAACAATTTTAATAATGAGTTTAATCATTTAAAAGTTAAATCAATTTAAAATTCAGTAAACGTTTTTAACTTTAATATTTTTCAATAAATAATCAATTAATTAAAATATTGCGTTTTTTAAGTGCTTGAGAACTAATTTAATAGTACTTAATAGTTTTAAGTGCTTAGTTAACAAACATTAAGAGTTTTTAAACGTTTAACAATCTTAAATAGTGATGCTAAGTCAAGTTAAACACTTTCACAAGTTGTAAACAAAGTTTTACCTCATTGTGTAATAACATATAATTATATCATTATAACGGTCAAAATTATGTACAAATATCTTTATAATTTAAATCTTTTTTTGCTAAGACATTTAATTGCTCAAAGTAGCCTACAAGACATATTTCAAAGGAACGAAGTTTTAACAAATTATTTGTTGCATCTCAGAATATTTAACCATTAATTATAACTAAAATTAGCTGTTACGATAAAGTAATCTTAAACTTGTACTATTACAAAGTTTTCAACAGTTTAAGAAGTGCAAAAAATCCTTTTAACTAAATATTTAAAAAATGATGCATAAATGTTTAATAGTTGTTGTATGTTCGTAATTTAATAATAACAGATTTATATATTTTTACATTTGTTTGTTAAAATGTATACGTAGACAATAACTAAACAAAAAAAAAGTGGTATTTGCTAAGTTTTATAAATACTAGAGTTAAAATCCATTTTAAACTGCTAGAGATTTAAACTGATTTTTTTATGTTAAACTTGTTAATAGTAACAACTTAAATTTTTGTTGAACAATAAAATCTTAACCAAAAATTAAACAGTTACACTGGCCCTTATTAGAATATAAATTGTTAATTTAAAATAACTAATCTTAAGTTCGAATTAGTTTAAGAAAGCTCATAAGTTACATAGAATTTATTTTATGAAAATTATAAACTATAACCCTATCTGTATATATTCACGTTTTATAATTTATCTTAAATTTTATTAATATTCGTAAAAAAAGAGTATGTCGTAATATGTTTAAAAAAATATAATAAGTTAAAGAAAGACACTTTGTTACGAAATAATACATTATCAGTTTAATAAACTATTCTCTTGTATTATCAAAAAGATTGTCAGAACTCTATGTATCTTGTTATTTCTTAAAAATATAGTTTGTGTAATTTGTACAATTTATATATATTTTTTCTATATTATCTAGCTTTTTTAACAAAACTTACATCTTTGAAAAGAATTAACAAACAATAAGCTTGATTATGTAGGTTTAAGCATTTGAAAAATTTAGTTTAGCTATACTTTACAAAGATTACATTAAAGTACACTAAATTACTTCAAATGTATTTTAAGATCAAAGGTCCATAAATATTTTTCTTTTTAATTAAAACTAAAATGTGAAAAATGTTACTTTAAATTAAATTAAAAGTTTAGTAAACTTTGTTTGTCTTTTCAAGTTTTCGTAAATTTTCAAGTTTTCGTAAATCAGTTTTTAAAACTTATTAATCCTAGTCGTGTTTAAATAAAAACATAATTACAAAAAAAAAAATATATATACCGAATGCAAGATATCATACAAACTTAAAGTCTGTTTTAAAAAAAAATAATTAAGTGATTAAAATGCGACTAGTAAAAATCTTTATAAACCTGCTATAAAGATAAACAAGATAAACATCAGCAGTTGTTATTTAAAGTTTCACACAAGTTCTTCACTTTTATAATTAGTTTATAATGTGTAGCGTTTCAGCTGCATTGATGTTAAATTGAGTCTTTTTTTTTTGTTGACAGTGTTATGTTAAATTTACTTTTTGTTTGTGAGCTTTAGTAAAATAAAGTGTTTTGTTTTTAGTTTTTAAAGTTCATAAATTCGTAAAATTGTATAGCTTTTTTATTTTAGTTTAGAAAATAGTTTATTCTTAACTAATTCTTTGTTATTGGTTTGTAAAACTTTGTTTAAAGCATTGGTTAAGCTAAGTTTAAAAGCTTTATAATTTTATTGCATTTAAAATTTATTTTAAAAAATGTATGTTTTTAACACCCAAGTTTTTAAAATTTAATTAACTATAATTTTGATCTATTGTGAGCTTGATAAGTCATAAGACATTTAATTTTCTTTTAATAAGTAACTTAGTTTATTAAAAGTTAATGAAACTTACTTATTTCATCAAATATTAAATATCTTGTTTTTCAATTAAAATAAAAGAACATTTTGTAAACGTAAAGTGATTAAATTTTTTATAAAAAAACTTTAGTTTTAGGTTTTTTGTATATTTTAAAATGGATCGAAAGCTTAAACTAGCTATACTTTTGTTGTTCATTTTTCTTTTATACCTGGTAAGTTATTTGTTCTCAACGATTTTTAATTCAAAAATAAATAAAACTTTTATTGAATATGTAACTAAAAGCTTAATCTGAATTTTATAATTCGAAGTATAACTTAATTGTCAAATTTTTAACTTTTAATAAATAATTAGAACTAAAAAAATCTTAAAATAGAATTAAGCTATAAAACGACTTTACGGTTTAATCACTCGTAAAAAATAATTACTTTTAAAACATAAACTTTTGACTGTTAATTGCCAAAAATCAACTTTTATAGCTATTTTAATGACTTTTTAAGCACTGCGATAGGAGATAATGTTTTTATAATTTTTTATCTCTGAAAATAATGAACTTTAACCAAAACATTGTTTCTCGTAACATCTGCTGTATTTTAGTTACATGCATGTCATTGTAACATGTATTCTAAAACTTTTGACTTATAATAGATTTTAGTTAAAAAACTAAAACGAAAAACAAATTGTTTATGCCTTCTTTATTAAAAAAATCAAACAAAAATAAATACAAATAGTTTTCTTGCAAATTTAAAACAAAGTTTTTTACATTTTACAACAAAACAAATCAAAATATTTTTTTTTTGCAAATTTTGTTTGGTACAAAAAGTAATTTGTTTAAATGAAATTACTTAAAAAGTTTTCAAACAAAAATTCTTCGATTGCTGCTGTTTTAACACAATAACACTTCAAAATTAGTTCTAAACATGCTTTTTGGCAATTTTAAATTTTGTTTTAAAATAGTTTACAATTTTTTAATGATAGTAACTTTTTATGCAAAGCACTTTTAATTCCAGATAATAAGAAAAATTGTATATCTGTGTGTTTATTGTATAGGAAATATTTAAAGAATTTATAAGCTGACTAAAGTAATTACAAAAATTATAATTGATATTGTTTTGTTAGATAATTTATTTTATTCTTTATATATTTGCTCAAAATACAAAAGTTTTCAGGATAAACGTATCAAAAACTACTTTTAATAATGATTAACATTGTGTTTTACCTTTGATGAAAATTTAAATTGAAAATCTTTGAATCTTTTTTCTAAACTTTCAAATGCTTGAAATAATGTTTATTTATTTAAAACAGGTGAATGCTCCCGTTTCAAATGAAGAGAATTTGAAAAATTCAAAAAAGGTCGATAGAACCTTCCTTTCTTTCGATCAAGCAACACCCAAGGTGAGATTAAGCTTTTTAAAAAATATACTGTTTAAGTTCGATTTTGTAATTATTCTTAGTATTCTACTACTGAATAATATAGTCAATAAAATAAAGTTATTTACAATAACTAAAAGTATTGTTTTAAGTCGTTGGAACATCAAATAATAAAATAATTTTAATCATAGTTTTCTATATTAAACATTTTTTTAAGTATTATTAAGTTTACTAATATTAAGTTTTCACACCTAGTTTTCAAACTTTGTAAATGTTACTAACATCAATTTTATTGACCGATTTTAATAAAAAAGTATCGATAACAACTTAGCTATAAAAATTTTAGATATTTTCACATGTTTATTCATGTGAAATTAGAATTTTTTTTTTTAATAACGTTTCTTTAAATATTGTTTAGTTTTAAATGTTTTCGGAAATCTAAACTAAAACATGTTCAACTTATAATGTCATTTAAATTATCTAACACAAATTTTAAAAACTGTTGCTATATTTTTATTTATAAAAATTCAAAAATTGCTAAAACTTTGTTAGTTTATTTATGTTTTAAAGTGTCAACTTTAATTTATTTTATATGTTTAATTTTAAACAAAACTTTAAATTTAAACAATGTTCTAAAAAATCTACAAAAACTGCACTTTGAATAATTTAGGATTCTTTAAATATGTTTTTAAAAGTATAAATTAGTATGAATTATAAGATATGAATCGATTAACTATGTTATTGGTGCAATATTTCGCACTTTAGTCAAACTTTCAAAATGCAAGTGTCGTCTTTAATTTTTTAAATATAGTTGTTACGCTTATCGTAACATACTATAAAACTTTTTGTGTAAATCAAACAAAACCGAGCTTTTAACATGAGCAATTTATTTTTGTTGATAATACACGCTCCACAGTAGTATTACTTAATTAGATATTTCATTTAAATTTTCTTTACGTGATTTTTAAAATTTGTGTAGTAAATGAAAAAAAATTTTAATACAGACCCGGCCGACAACTATAAAAGATAAATACGAACAACAGAAAAAACGGGAAAAAAAGTCTAAGAGATCGACAGTCACGGTAAGATTTTGTATATATAAATTTTAACAGTATACGATTTCAGTTTTAATTTACTAAACATTTTATATTATATTTAAGTAATACAACTTTATGACCCTGTCATTAAATAGTTATAGAAAACGTTACCTTTAAACCGTTTGTTAAAAGAAAATTGTTGTATTTAAAGTTGGTTAAATTGTTCGATTTTAAGTCATATATGACAAATAAAACATGAATACACATTAAACAAGATTTTACGTCAAACAAATTATTTTCATTTATTTATTTATTTAAATTTAAACTCTGTAAAACAAATTTCATAGTGCTAATTTGATTTCATAATAAACTATCATATTTTAGTAATATTATCATTAATTAAGTAATATTATAAATTTATTATACATTGAGCAACTTGATTGCTGCTTAAAAAAATTTAACAACAAAAATATTGAATTAAAATTTTTAATGATTTTTTCTCTTAATAACAGTTATAAATAAAAAGTCAACAAAAAAATTTTACAAAAAAAATTATAATTAAACAACTTTTGCTTTAATTATAAACGTTACTTTATGTTGATTGTGGTTTAATAAAATTTAATTCAAATATATTTTTTTTTGTAGATAAAACTTTTTTTTATAAACTAATAGATTAGGTCTAAACTGCTACACTATTTACTAATTTTGAACTAATGCATGTATAACTTATACATATAAAGCTACTTTATTTATCAAAAAAAGCTTGTGATAACACATTTCATTTAAACTTTTATAATCATTTTTAACAATTAAAATTTAGCAAATAGCTAAAAAACATGTGAGATAACGTGATAAAGACAAATATTAACACTAAAGTTTATAGTTTTTTAATAGTTTACTTTTATACAACTTTATATGTTAAACTTTACTAAATTTCATACATTATTAGTTTATGCGACTATCAAGAAACTTTTGTTTGTATAGACTTTTAGCATTTTCTAAAAGTTAATGTTGTAGGTCTAATCAACATGTATTACTTTAGTACCGCTTTAATCTTATAGTAGTATTTTTGGAATTTGTTTATTTCTTAAACGTTTTGTTCAAAGTTTAGATTTTTTATAATCTAATATGTATTTTGGAATTGTTATCAATAACATAGACAATAAGAAGTTAACTTATTTAAAAATTGTTTACAGTATGTAATAAATAGCTTTTTTACGCACAACTTTTTAAAAATTATCAGAAGAACTTAAGAAAAAGATTATATTTACTATTTTTGATCTTATTAATAATTATTTAGGAGAACGAATTATTAAACGAAAGAACCTGGATTATGCAAAACATAATCAAACATAGTAAGTTTGTTAATTGTTATAAAAAATATGAAAAAATATTTTTGAAGCATAATTAGCTTATTTAATAATTCAATCATCTTCTAAAAAAATAGTATTTTATAATGCTAAACAACATAATTCAGAATTTACTATCACTTTCAATTTTTGGGAAAAATAAAAACTACATTACGCTACAAAATATTAGCAAATTATTTTTTTGTTTTTAAACTGTTAATAACTTTTTTTTTTTCAAAAGACTAGCAGATACAATTTTTAGCAAATGCTTGCAAATCTAAATTTTAATAAATAAATAGTGCATACTTTTTTAGTTTTTTAAAGTTTTTACAAACACGTTGTGTAGATTTCTATGATTTTTTTTAAGACCAATCAGCATGTCCGTGCAACAGCTATCTTAGCTGCAAAAGTCATAACACTTCTTCATGTGTTATACTCAACAACGCTGATGATGGTGAGAATTGTTTGTTTTTCTCCATTAAACATACTGAGCTCTGTTTATTTAAATTGTATATAACATGTAGCTTTTCAAATTTCTTTCGTTTTATTAGGTATTAATTCTAACTTCAAGTTGCTTAGAATACAACATTTGATATTGTTTTAATAAAGTATATAATAATATTTTAAATTATCTACTATTTCTTATTCGCAGCATAACATTAGAAACAAAATATTACAAAAAAGTTTTATTTTCTATTTAGTTTAGATTTTCGTCAGTAAAGCTTGACTTTTATGTCCGTAAAAAAATCTGTTAATTGGTCTTGTTACAAGGTTAATTTGTTTAAAACGAGGTTTGCCAAACAAAGTTTTATAAAGGCGCGCTGGCAGAAAGTAAAAATAAATTATTTATTTTAGGTATTTTTGCAAGTTAGATACAAGCTTACTTTTTTGCCGCAACCGCCCGTGAAAGGGCGTTGTTTTTTAAAACCAATCACAAACATCATTTATTCCTGTATATTATAACTACTACTTGTCAGTTTAAATCTTATGTTGTTTGATATCTCAGACCTATGTGACCACTACATAGAGGACGTTCATGACGACACTAAGAAAGATACCAAAGAGGACACGAATGATGACGTTAATCAGGACAACTCAGAGGACACCAGTGAGAATAAGTTGGAGTCTTGTTTCGTAATCCAACACGATTATTCCTCGTATATACGAGGAATATTCGTGTATGATAAAACAGACTTGCTAGATGGTTTGTTTTAAATCTAGTTATTGATTTTTACATTTTATTTGCCTTTAAACAATTCATACTGGTACGTTACAACATTTAATTAAGTCAATAATATTTTGGCTTGTCTTGAAAATTATTTTTAAATGCTGTTGAGTAAATTATTTGAACTGATACACTGTTTTCAATTTGTTATCTTGTATTCAAGTTTAAATAGTATAAAATATTAAAAAATTTAATCAATGAACCTTAAAATTGTGTTAGTCAACAAACGTAACATAAAAAAGTATTGTTATAAAAACTGTTTATAAATGTTTTAAAATTTTTTTAACCATTAATTAGTATCAAAAAAAATTGAATAAAAACAAGTTTAAAAAAAATAAGTTAGACAATACTTTTGAAGAAAACTAGTTTAAATAATAATTTATTTAACTCAAACTTTTGTAAATAAGTTAACAAAATAGAAACTTTAAACTTTATGTTGAATGCATTATTGTTTTTTAGTATATATTAAAACAAAGCTTTCTTAAAATGACTTATTGACAACTGATACTTTAAAAATAAAAACAAAGCTACTAACTAATTCAGCAAAAACTAAAAACATTAAATTTTTAGACCTCGTGCACTGCAATGGCAAGTGCACTCCAGATCGATTGTGCTACAATAGCACGGTATTATTTAAAGATGAAGTAAAAAGTATTCAGGTAACAAAATTTGTTACCTGTTTGTTCGAAAAATTTGAAATTACTCCTCCTGATGATGAACCTATAAACCCCAACAAAACGCATAGTTAGTTTTTGTCAGCAAAAATTTATTTTGATGTTTTATTATTAGTTTTTGCTTCGTTTAAACTTCTGTAGGCTTTAAAATAACTTTTCTACTAAATTATCTAAAGTTTTTTTTTCTTTATGTTCAAAATGACGAATTTTGTAATATAATGGTTGCAAATAAAAACTTTTTGAAGAAATACAAACTTAGTTGCTATAAGTTTAAAAAATAGCTAGCGGGTTATCTAAGCAGATTTTAGTATAAATTATATCAAAAAACATGCATACTTTTTTTACTTAATTTTCAATAATATATTCTTAATCTTTGTTAAAAAAAATAAAAAGAAGTATTTGGTGAGAAGCTTGATGACCGCAGAGTCTATATACTAAGTCCTCTGATTTTAATAAAGCGTTTTATAAACTATCTTCTTTTTTGAACAGTATATTTCATAGACACAACCACCGGAAAGTTGGTTGTGTCGTTAGCCGTTCTTGCAGCGGCAATGCTTTTGATAACATCATGTTATTTCAGAGGGTGAGTGTTTATGTATTGAATATTTTAGTTAATTTTGTAAAGCTGTTGCTCCTTGATAAAACACTTAGTAAATTTATTAATACATATGCTACTTTAAGAAAGTTTAGCGCTTTTATTAAAAACATTTTATTTTAATTATTAATAAAATTAAACATTTTTCCCAAATATAGAAATTATTAATATTAATTTCAAATACTCTATATAATTATAAATTTTAAATATTATTCTGCTAGTGTATTTGATAAAAAACAAAATAGGTATTAATTACAAATTTGTAACAATTGTTACACACTGATGAAAATAAATGAAATACGTTTTTGTATAGTAAACGACTTTCTTGTTTTTAATACAATTTAAGCTTCGTTAGCTCAACTATCACACCACATGACTTTAAATAAAACGTTCAACTTGTGTTTAACAACCAAAATAATATTCAAGAACACTTTTATATCAAAAGCAAAATTTAAATCATTTTAATGATTTTTTTAATGAACTAATAACCGGATTTGAATGCATGAAAGCGTATAATGTTAGTAATTTTCTCAGCAAACGGCTAATCTCCTACATCTTCCACCTACCCTGCTGTCCGCAATGCCCCCAGTGTATTGAAGATTTTTTACAAAGAGAGGGGTGTTGCGGCGCAGAAGACGATGAGGACATTACTTCCGTTCATCAAAAGATTTCCGGTGAAGAGGATAAAGATGAAAGTATTGAGGTTCAAGCCGACGGTGAACAGCACAAAGAGAAGGTAATTTTAATTATTATTTTTAATTAAAAAAAAATTTTGCCGTTAGTTCATTAAATATTTTCATTTGTAATTTCATTCAACTTTGCGATGAGTTTCCTTTTTTAAGTAAATTGTTAAACTAAACCAGTTCGATTTAAGTTTTTTTTAAATAAACTTCAATATTTAAGATCGAGCAAGAAAAGGTTGAGGAAGGAGAAAGAGAAGAGGGAAATGGAAGTGAAGAAAAAGAGACATCTCTTTAATAACTCTGAGTGACGTAATACATGATTGTTATAGTTGGTTTAAGCTAAGTGTTTTTGTTTAGCTTTACTACAAATCTTTGTCAAGTTATAACATTAACTGTAATTTTACACTTTTACGCTTTATTATTTTCAAGTGTTTCTAAAAATAAAATAAACAGTTACTAATGTACATTAGATAAAAGAAAAAACACTTTAATATTAAATAACTTACTTGTTTATAAAAACGCTTATTTGATTTAGTGTACTTTAAACTACTTCCTGTCTTTAAAAAAAAAAAAGTTAGTTTCAGCGATTTAGGTTATTTTAAAATTGATAATTACTACATATTTAAATAAAATTTGATACTTTAGCTTTAAATTAATCAGTTTTTTAAACTCATTAAGAAAACTAAATAAACAACGATAGTAATTCAAGTATAACGTTTACTTTATGTTTTTTCAATTTAGCAGCTCACTTAAAATGGTTTTAAATCACATCAATCTTTATTATTATTTTTTAAAGTTGTCTTGTTGAATCAAATGTAAATTATTGATTGTTTCACTACTTTTTTACAAAACTTTGTTTATGTTTTTGAAGCACTAATAAAGATGATAAGCAAAAATGCAAGTTTCTATTCTTTTAATACATAATTACCATACTAGTTTAACTTAAAATTTTATTTTGAGATTTTTTAATTTTAAAGTTTTGTTATACGTTTAAATTATATATAATATTAAATACTTATTTTTCTATGTTGAATTAATTTGCACTATAAACTTTAAAAATTTTGACAAATAACCTAAAATTCAGTTTGTTTTAAACTTTAATTTAATTATAAGTAAAGGTTTTGGGAAAAGAACTGAACATTCTTAATAAATAACACTTTTTCAAGTACAAAATGTACAAGTAAATTTTTTTTATAAATAGAAAGGTTAATTAATCAGTTTGTTTTAAACATTTTACTTAAAAGTTACTAAAGTACTTTTACCCGAATCACGCTGAGCTTAACAAAGTAAATAAATTTCATATAAAATCAATAGTTTCATACAATTTGAAAAATTAAATTTTAACTTAGTTTTAAAATATTTCCACTAAATTAAAAATAAATAAAGATATTTTATTAGTACATAAATTAGAACATTGAAGGTTAGAAAATAAACATAGTCTACTTAGCTTATATTAGTGAAAAAAGAATTCTTTTTAAACAGCTATTAAACATGAATATTGAGATTAAATAATTATTAATAAATTTATTTGAAAAAAGTGTTCATCTTAGTAACTATTCAGATAAAACTGTCTAAAAAATACTACCTTATAAAAAAGCTCTTCGAATCCCTAACTAACACAATATTATTCTAGAATGAATTTTTAAGTACAATTAAGCTCTTAACACGCTAGAATTTTTCGTTCTATTTCAAGTAAGGTGTCCCCGCTAACCCTCATTATGTAAGGGACGGTTTAGTTTTTAATCGATAAATTTGAGTTAAATTTGGAATTTTTGACAAATATCAGGATTAGGGTACTGGTTAATATTTTATACAAAAAACACGATTCTTACTTTAAAACCTTAGGTATAAAAGTTTTAACTTATTTTTAGGTATCGGTATGAATCTGCGTTATCTTGAACTTAATGGCTTATTAAATAAAGCCTTTTTAAAGCATTATTCTTTACAGCTACGTGTACATATATATATATATATATATATAATTAATGCTCACTAGTACTACTAAGTTTTATTTTGGTTTCAAAAAGTAGTACAGCGTATGAAAATTTTGAGTAGAAATTATGACAAATCAAAAAAATATTATCTATAAATGCTAATTTAAAATGTTGAATAAAGCAAATTTTCTTTTCAATAGAAAGTAGTTTACTAAACGTAGCGGCTTACATTTAAAAATATCTAATCTTATTTCATTTTTATAACTTGTCTATACTATCATGATCTTGTCTATTCTTTTCGTTACATAACTTTCTAAATGTGTAGAACAATTAGAAAACTTAGTTAATTTTAGATATCATTAAGTTGTATTATAATTTAGACATTTCGGATGTTAGTTGTTCGTATAATATTTAAAAACATGTCAATTATAAACCATTGATAAATACAAGTTTTATAAAATTTAAATTTTTCTTGATTTATTTTTAAGTCAGTTTAACTGTAATAACATCAAACATTTGTGTTTATAATAAAGATAACTTTTTTAGTTATAGTTTTTGTTAAGCTCGTTAGTTTTAAACACTTACTGTAACAAAAATTAAAAGTTATACTTAGTTAATCCATACACAAAAATTAGAGTTTAATTTTTTATACTTTACCATCGACTAAATTAAAGTTTTTTGAAATCTCAGGAATTAATTAGTTTTTAACATTTATAAACAGTCTAGTAATTACTTACTAATATATAGTGTAAACTATATTGGCATATAAATGTATAAATATACTCAATTAAAAAAGTTAAGATCAAACAATTGTAAATAACTGTCTTATGAATATAACTAAACACTATACTCTTTTTTTTTGTAAGAATCTATTGACTGAAAATTTAAAATGAAACTATAAATTTAAAATATATGTATAAAACTATATTCTAATATTAACATTTATTTTAAATGTATAAACTATACTATAAATATATTACCTTGAAATTACTTATACAGATCGTGGACTAAAGAAATTACGCATTATTTTGTAACTTATAAATAAAAAAATAACTTGCACTCTTAAGTTGTTAAAATATGTGTAGTTTGAATTAGTTATTATATATATGTAGAAAATTAAATGCAAAAACTGTTTTATATTCGCAGATGGAACTTAATATTTTGAGAGATATCTTATTTGTTAGTTAAAATTATCAAGAGTTTCTAATTTTTTTTATAACGTTGTTATTTTTGAATGCTTCTAGTATATTTTTATCTGAGTATATTTAAAGCCAGTGACAAATTGCAAATGCATTTTTAGTATCTGTTGAATCAAATTTTAATTTCAAAAATTAATAACTATCTCAACATTTCAAGTAAAGTAAAGTGAGTCTGCTTAAAACATTATTACATAAATTTAAAAGAAGCTAAATAAATAGATTGAGATTTAAGTCAAGCGTTTGTTTATGAAATCATAAACTTTTTTTATAAAAATCATGTAAGTAATGTTATACTTAATAATAAATATAAAATTAATAGTTAATGAATTTTAAACTATATATAAAAAATCAAGATATACCATGATTGAACTATAAATTATATTAAATATAGAGTTGCAATATATTAAGAATTATAAATTTTCTGTACATAATATTATTTGTTATGGTTATATGTTGAGGTCAAGAATTATTATACTACAGCTAGCAACACTATGTTATTAAACAATAAATTTTAATTTTTTATTATTTTAATAAAATTTCAACAATTTACTTAATGTTTGTTATATAAACACTAAAGTACAAAATACTTGTTAGTTCTCACGTGCTTCAAAAACACAAATAAGTATTTTATTAAATTGAGAGTTTAGTAAAACCAAATAAAGAAATTTTAGCTGAATATTCAACAGCTTTTAACATGATTTGATTAAAACTAATATTTAAAATTGTTAAACAAAATAAACTAAAGAATATAAAAACTTGTTAAAATTATTCTTTTGATTTTTCAAAATAATTTCTGCAACACTACTGTATATATTACTAGAAAACGCAAAACTTTCACTTAGTTTGTTTATTTTTTCTATAAAATGAAATTACTAAACCATTACAAGTTTACTTTAGTTATTTAAACATTTTGTCTCAAAATTAATGTATTATTAAGTTTTATGCCAAGTTTTTAAAAGTGTTTTGCGCAACTAATGTTTCACTCTTAATTAGTTTATAACCAAACAATATGAGTTTTTGATAATTATTAATATTTGAAACAATAAATAAGCTCAGATCTTGCAGTAATGAAGTTTTGTTGAAAATTACTACAGCATAAAATACAAATAAATGTCACAAACATTCAGCTGTCAATCATTTACTTTTGTGACGTAATAATTATATATGTTGCAGATTTATTGCTGCACTAAAGTACTTTATTATTGGTGTACAGAGTATTTTTGTTTTTATTATTGTTATTCTAAACAAATGTTTCATCTACAAGTTTTTTGTGTTTTTATAAACACCTCTTTACTTTTACTTGTCCTCTTCTATTACTGTTTATAATTCTGATACTAATCAAAGATGTTCTAAACAAAAATTTTTATCAAAATAAATGATTGTCTATATAATATGACATAAAAGCTAAATATTGTACATTACAATATTCGGTTTTTGTAAACTATTGTTCTGGAAATTAAAATTACGCATTTTTCTAATAAAATATTTAAAAGCCCTTAATAAGCTCTGTAGAAAATGATTAATTTTAAATAAAAATTAATCAATTAAAAACATCTAAATATATATAATTTATTAGCAAAATACGATTTTGTATATCTAGAACGGGAGGGCGTCACTTTTGCACGAGCGTCACTTTTGCACGAGGAGACACTTTTCCATAGCGACATTATTTCACGATAACAATTTTTTACGGCAGCATTGATGCACAACGTCACATTTTTACAATAAAATTTTTGCGCAGTGACATTTCTTAAACAATAAAAGTTAATGTTTAAAACAAACTAATGAAAAGATAAAATAAAAATATTTATAAAAGATTCATACCACGGAAAATAAAGTTAATTTGTTTAGACACTAGGAAAAAAATACTTTAAGTGTTAGTGAGTTGTTGAAGTTTATTTTTAATTTCAATATATTAATTAACAATTATGCCTTTTTATATATTTTACTATACGGTTACAAGTTTATTGTTCATATGATGAACCTAGGCATCAAAACTTAAATCACTTAAACTGGAAGACACATAAAAAAAAATAAAATAAAATATATAGTTTATTTATTATAATAAAGATAAAAACATAATTTGACTTAAAATTTATAGGTTAACATAAAAAGCAAAGTTTTAACCACAAATTTATATTTACTTACGCTTTGATGTAGAACGATCAACATCAAATATTTAAATGCATTGAATAACAACAAAAATAAAAACCTAACGCTCCAAGGACATTAACCTTAAGCTCTCATTGGCTTGTTTCATGATCATGGAATGCTGGTGTAAGCATCTCTTAATACTTTTAATTAACATAAGTTCAAATTTTCAAATCTTACTCTCTCATTGGCTTATCATGATCATGAAACATTATTGTAATGAAACAATTTAAGTTTAAATCATGAAAAATGCGCTTTTTTATTGCTATTTTTATTCTCACACTAATGAAAAAATAAAAATAAACATTAGGTAAAGTCTGAAGTACCTTTACAATTCATAAACTAAATAAATCTTTTTTCTAATTTAACAATTGTTTGAAATAAAAGTAAGTTTAAAATATTTTGTTAACAGCTATATGATGCTAATTAAAACATCAAAAGAAAATAAGTAAAAATAATACTCAAAATTCAAGTTTTAATGCCTTACTGAATTAATTTTATCTTTATGTTTAAAAAGTAACAAAATTCAGATTATTTTCAATTTATGTATTCAGAATTGTTTTTATTTAGAATTATAAATGTGTATTAAACTAGTTTATTCAAATCAAGGTAATAAATATAAATTAATGAATTGTGGTACGTTATTATATTGTTCTACGTAAAACTTTAAATAAAAACTTTACATTAAAATTTTATTTAAAACTACCACACTTTATTTAATCAAAACAATTTGCGTTTGAAAGCGAATAAATGTTATGTGAGTTAGAAATATTTTTTTGATTTTAAAAAAATGTCGCTGTGCACAAGTGTTTCCTCGTGCAAAATTGTCCCCTTGTCCAAAGGTGACCCTGCTTGCAAAAGTGTTGCCATGCAAAAGTGTCCCCTCGTGCAAAAGAGTCGCCGAGCAAAAGTATCCCCTTGTACAAGAGTGACCCTGCGTGCAAAAGTGACGCTCGTGCAAAAGCGTCCCCTCGTGCAAAAGTGACGCTCATGCAAAAGTGACCCGTTCCCATCTAGAACATATGTTTCCTAAAGTTAATGCTTTCATCCTCAGCTAGTTTAATTTAAATTTAAAAGCATTTTGGTAAACTGAGATGCTAAAGCTATACTAAAAAACAAAAACACTATGAAAAGTAAACTTGTAAAAACAGCAACAAAATTATACAAAATTAGGTAGTACGTATTAACAAAACAGTAAGTTTAATTTGTAAAAAAACTATTTAAAAAGTTTTTAGATAACTTGTTATGGGTAATATAAACAACAAGATTGTAACTCAATCCTGTTGTTCAGAGAATCTGATATATAACATTAAAAATTTTATATTTTCCGCATTGCAAAACTTACAACCTTTTTTAAACTACTTTTGTTTTTTCTTCTACTTAATTTTTCCTAGTAAATTTTAATTTTAATTTTTTTATTTTTATGTTCCGAAATATACTGTGATAAATTTTTAGAATTTGTTTTTTTGATGTTTGAAGCTTGGACGATAGTCTAGTAGAGTCAACATAAAACTTTGTCTAGTTTTTAGTTATGATTGTTTATGTTGTATAAATACATATAAACATATACATTTTGAAAACGATATGATACTGTGTTTTATAAGTTTTATAATACAAAGTGTTCAATGTCCAAAACGTCTTTCGATTGACCAGGTCTTTTTTTGGAAGCTTTTAAGCGTTGATAGTTTAATAGTTTACTTAAAGTTTTTATCACCATTAGTGTATTATTTCTATAGTTTTATTTAATATTTTTTGTCTTTATATGGTCTATGATATTTTACTTAATTGTAATTTTTTAATTAAGTACGTCGTAAATATGTTAATAAATTATCAATTGTTAGCTATTTGGCGTTATTTACAGATAATTAAATTTTATAGTTATGTTTCAAACATGTCAATATAAAAAGTTTTAGTGCTTCTAAAATGTTTTTAACTTCCATTTTATAACTAAAGTCGTTTAAAGGTTTTATTTTTACTTTTTAATCTTTACTTTTTTTATATATTTGTCTAACATTAAAACAATGTTCTATTTTCAAGGTATAGTTTTAGGTGGTTTTCTTTACATTCAACTGTTTATAAGTATATTTTGTATAAAAACACTTGTAGGCCTAAGTACTTAGAAATGTAATTTTGAACCTTTAAATTTAGTTTTATTAGTTGTGTAAAACTATTCATTTATCATTAAGAAGTAAAGTTTACTAACGTATTACTTTCAAATTTATTTTATATGATTGTTATGATTAATTAGGTAATCTGTTTTGAATTAAAATAATGACAAAATGAGTACATATTTCTTAAATAAATAGTTTTTAGTTAAAAAGTAAAAGCTTAAGACTTCAATTAATATTTTATCAGGCAGAGGTTTTAACCAGGTTATTATACTTTATATTTTAAAAACATTATTTACCTTTTGTTAAAGTTTTATTTAAAAAAATTATCAAGTTGTGTAATATTTATTTGATAATATAATGGTTGTACAAAACTGTTTCTAAATTTTTTTTAGATTGACGTTTTTACTATAACAATAGTGTAATGTATCAACAACTGATTGTTAGTTCATTTAGGTGGTGGTAATTGAAATGATTTTGTAATTTTATGCACCGGTGAACACTAGCTTGAGAATTTAAGCTTCTTCCACACTATTTTTTTTAATTGTTTAGATTTAAGCCTAGTGAGTGGTTTCCAAATGATGCAACCAAAATATTGTTTTGTTAATAAAAAATCAAGTACTATTATGATAGGTATTGAAAGTTACAGCTGATGTGACACACACGTTATTATTGAAAAAACTTCGTTATTACAAGTAGTATTTTTTGAGACTGAAACTTTTAATTATATTAAAACTAATGGTATATAAATTTGTTTTTTGTATTTATAAATGTGAACTTATTTGTTAAAAACTCCTCTAATTATGTTTTAATGTTCAACATTTAAAGCTAGCGAGCCTCAAATGTTTACTAATAAACAGATAAATTTTAATTTTTAAGTACTATAACGTCAATTTTGTATCTTAGTTTAACTTTGATTTTTTTTTTGTTAGTTTTGATTAAAAATATTTTTTATTAAAACTTTAAATATGTCTACAAATTTTCATAGAATTTAATGAAAAACTTAGTGTATGCGAATATTATAATAAAAATCAATTTACATAAAAATACAACACTTTCATATTTTTTATAAATTAGATTAATCTAAAGGATAAAGGTACGACGGTCTATTATAGTAGTTAACTTAGAATATGATAAATTAAATTGTACATCAAGTAACATTAAGATTTGATATATTTAAATAGTTTAATCTTATTATTAGTTTCAGTACATAACAGTTTTTAGAAAAAATTTAAACAAATTTAAATAAATAAAGACATTGCTTAAATTTAATATTACAGTAAAAATATGGTTTTCAAAGTAGCCTGGTGTACTTGGCCAACCAATAAAAATTACCTCAACTCTGGAGCACTTTAAAATTAAAAAATAATTTCATTAAAAAAAGTTGCTTGCAAGTCGCACTGTATAAAAAACGTTTTTAATTGGCAGCAAATTATAATTTAAAGTAAAATTTTATATTTTTCTTAATTAATATGAAATAATTTTAGCTAAAAACATTAAAAATAATCAAAATAAAATGCACTATTATCAAAGTATCAACGTAATTTAAAAGATTTCCCTTTTTTTTAATGTTGTGATTTTTTATGTAAAGTTAATTATGGTCCTCACAATTGTGATCCTTTAACCAAGAATCAATTGCCTTTTCATTAGCTTAACTAAGTTATTTTATTTTCGCCCTTCTCAGTTTTTTTTTTCATTGATTTTAGCGTCTTTTCTCATAAACTTTATCTTTCGAACGTTTTGTTTTGTTAGAAATGTTTTTTTTTGTTAATTGTAGATTACTATATTTTCATTTGAGTACTAGAAAGGATAAAGTTTGTAACATAATTTATTTTGATTTTTTTTGTGTTTTGTTCATGCTTTTATTAAGGTAATTTAAACTATTGCTTTTGTTAAACATAAAAAGTTTTTCTACTATAGAACTTTGTATCGAGGACATCAATCATTAACTTTTTTATGATTATACTGGTCATATCTTACACTGCTGACAATAATGTAGTTTATACGTTATGATTCCCAGTTATAGCTTATAATATCATAATAGTCCTGTTACTACAAAATAGTTAACTTTTGTTTTTTAGTTATAATTGAAATTTGTAAATTCTGTACAAAGTTACTGAACTAAGATTTAAAGTAAAACAACTGATTTGTTTTTTAAAATATATTTACTTTATTCTAAAGGTGAGAAAAAAGTGGTCTACAATGTGTGAGTTAGCTTTCTATATTTAGATAAATGATTTCATTTACTACTTTCAAACCTATCTAACGAAGATATTAAAAAATCTGACTTAATGTTATTTTGATAAAAAGGGAATAGGAAAAAATAAAGTAATACTCTGGTAAAATTAAAAAAAATCCAGTGGTTAAATCAACATGCCTTTTAGATTAATCACAATCTTAATTGTTACTAATAACAAATTATAGTCTAAATATACCTTTGACACAAGTAAATTTTAAAAATGTGTAAAAATCCTATGTTGTAAAAAGTATTAGTAGTAGAATATTTAAGTCTTTTCGGTTGGAAAAATTTTATTTTTTATATGAGCTACACTAAGAGCGTAATAATTTTAAATAAAACTTAATTCTATCCCTAAGGAAAACACTTTACATTTCTATAAAACCTTTTTTTTTAATAAAAATAAAGTTGTAATTTTTTAAAATATACACCGATTCTTTTTAATCACTTCGCAGAGCTAACATGTTTTATAAATTTATACTTGTACAGTAGTCAAACGTTTCTTCAGAAATACATAAAGATTAAATGCTTTTCTTAATAGAATAATCTTAAATTAAAAAAAATAAAACTATAGGTTTTTTTAAATAATTTATTAAACCTATCTTAAATTTTTTGAAGAACTTTTATCTATAGTTTTTATATTAACAAAAAAGTAAACATAATAACAAATATTAATACATATGTGTTTATTTTATCGTAAAAACGAGAGACTGAAATTTATCCTCCATATCGCAAAAAGGCTAGAAAAAACAAAATCAAAAAAAACAAAATTGTTAATATAACCAGGGTTAGAAACATAGGAAACATTCTTCTCTCGGTCAAACCTAAAATTTTTAATTAAATAATACTAATTGTAGCTTTAAATATACGTTATACTTTTAATTATGTTTCAAGTTTCTAGTTTATTGCCTTTAGAAATACTTTTATAGAATATTATTTAACTAAAGCTTTATATAAAAATACTAATTTTTTTTTAAAGTAAACTAAGTTTTTAAAATGAATAGAGTAAATCATTTTAGGTAAAAAAAAAGGTTATATTAGTTTTTTTAAAACAAATTTTAAGTGTTTAAACAGTATATATTTTTTGTATGCTTTTACCAAAAAGTAACCTATTATAAGTATTTATTAAGAGTTTCATCGGATCAAAAGTATGAAATTAATCCTAAAAAATTTTTTTTATACAGTAAGAAAAAAATTTTATTAATTTTTTTAAAGCAGGTTTTAACTACTCTGCAAAAAACACTAACGTATATAATCTTCGTCACTAGGATGTTCATCACCTGTAGTAAAAAAACATTTTAAATTAATATAGAACTAAAAAAATCCAATACAGAAAAAAGAAAGTATTTTTACTTTAAAGGCAGTAAATGTTAGTTTTTTAACATACAAACTTCAATGGATTTCAAAATTTCAGTGTATCACAAAAAAGCTGCATAAAACTAATTTCAGTAGAGAAAAATTGGTTAAAAATGATATAATTTTAGCTTTTGATCATACTAATCTAGGAAAGTATATTTCAAAGTAGTCGGTTTACTAATATACTTTTTAAGTATCACGGTATTAAGGTAAATGGTTTACTGTTTTTAAATTATTATTAAAAACAAAAAGTTTCAACATATAAAATTAAAATTTTAGTAGTAGTGTCAACTGTTTTTATATATCTTATTGCTTTAAAGACTAAACTTTGTTTTTTTTTAAAGAATATGTACTAAATGTTTTTTACAAAATAAAAAAATTTCCTTTTTTATCATTTCCATGTTTAATATCGAGTGAGGCTGAAATTAAAATACTTATTAAATATTGGTTGCTCATAGTAATAACAATAGTTTGTTTATATATTTCCAAGTTTGAACTATGTTCTAATTAAAATACTTGAAGTATATATATACATAATACTATTTTTTAACTAATGTATTATAACTTAATATCCTTAAAAAACTCAGAGATATTATTAATTATACTTAATTTAAACGAATACACTAGCAACATTTAATAGATTTTATATTGTTTGTTAATGAAAAGGTCTAATTAGCTTGAAGAAGCAGCCTAACTTAAACTAAATAAGTGAAAATAAAGCTTACTTTATTTCAACTTAAGAGATTAAACTGTTAATTAATCTTTATTTTAAACAAAGAGATTAACATAAAAAGGTAATGAATCGTAAAAAATAAGAAAATCTTAAGTGCAAAGGCATTTTATAGATTTAGGTGTTTCAATTTACAGAAAATAAAAGTAAAAAAAAATTAAACTTCAAACGTTTAAAATAGAATATTTCTAGTTTACGACACCACTCTACGTGAGCTTTTTTAGATAAAACATACACATAGCTAATACTTGCAAACAATAAGATTTGTATTTAAACTACTTGCAAATGTAAAAATAATTTACATGTTTTTTGTACATTTTGTTTTTGCTTCTAGTAGTCTTGTCTGTTAAAGCTAAGTAAGGTTCTTTAAAAAGTCACAATTTGTATTTAAAACACAAAAAGTGTTCAATATTTGTTTTTTCAACTTTTTAAATTAAAAATGGCAAATAATTGATAAAGCTTTGAAATTTAAACACTTTAAAATTACAGACTTGTGATAGTAAAAATGGCTAATAAAACAACAAAAATATCAAAAAGTTTACATTTAAACGTATGCTATTTAAGTATGTTTAGTTTCAATACAGGTTTTACATACAGTTTTGTTTCTACCATGACATAACATATTAAATAAGATATAGTTGTGTAATTTAATTATTGTTAGTTACTTTAATTTATTTATATAAAAAAAAATTGACTTCACTTTTTTCTTTCGTATCTTAAAGTTAAAATTAGTAAAAGTATTAATCTAACCATAAACAACTTAAATTAATTATTAATCAATAGAATTATACAGATTTCAAAAACTATTATTTGAAACAAAATTACATTAACAATTTTCGAAAACTTATTTGTTTTAAATAACACCCTTTATTAAAGAAAAAAAAAATTTAAACTTTTAAATATTCTTGTCTGTTTCAGCTTAAAAAAGGTTTTGATAACGATCAAAAAATATGTTAAAAACAAAAACACTTGAGTATTTTTCTATTTTATTTTTAATTTTTAAAAGTTTAATGAAATAAGATAATTTTTTAAAAGAAAAATGTCTTTTATATAAAACATCTTTTAGCTTTTGTTTAATATATACATACTTTAGAACATTTAAGGCTTTTTTAAAAATTAAAATATATTTGTTAAACACTGCACCTGTGTAAAAAGCTTTCAAATTAAAGAAAGTATCAAAAATCATCAACATACACTGTAACGCATAAGACTTTACAACAAGTTTCTTGATTTAAGTAAAGAGTTCTATATTGTTTAAAATACAATTAAAAATCAAAAGAACTAGCATAAATTGGAAAAATATTTATTTTTTTTACTACCTTCTTCTGCTTTATCATTATTGTCAATAAAAATAATGTCATTGTTTTCACTCGTTGTGTCAACATCTTGAATTTCAGGTTTTGTATTCTCTTTTGATGTCTTATCTATACACTTAAAAGTGTCATAAAGAAGCCAGTCAAATATTTGGTAACTTGTCCTGTGGCAGTCTCTGTCATTATCATAACAATCTTTGCATACACCGAATCGTTTAGCCTCTATCTCGACTGCAAGTCATTAAAAATAATTTATAAAGTTTCATATTTTTTTTGAAATTTTTCGTCCTTTAAATTAAATCACAGTTATCAATAAAAATTTTTAAAGTTTTATATTTACTTTTTTTTACTAAGTTCTCATAACTTTATTTAAATGCACATAAACCTTACTTAACAAACAATATTAAAAAACTTAATTTAATATATAAAAACTTTACATTTAAATTAGGTTCTATTGTATTAATTTAAATTATTTTAAAACTAAAGGAACAAGAAAATTTCTTATGAACTTACGAACCACAAATAAAATTCAGTATTTAAACAAACATTTTACAGTTCTTTTGATTAAATAAAATAACGAACAGATTTAAATCTGTATATCCAATGATTACAACATAAAAACAAAACAAAATTTTAAAAGTCATACGAAGTTGAGATAAACTAAGTTAATGAACAGTTAAATAAACGTATATACCTAATGATGTTTAACATAAATATAAAATCGTATAAATCGATATTAGTGAAAACAATTAATATTTTAATTTATAATTCTTTAGAAATTGATGCTTATATAAACAATTCTGTTAGTGTATTTTGTTGCTTGGGTTTAGCAGATATTTAAAACCCTAAACTAGCGCTTCAAAATAAATAAAACTTATTAAAAGCATGATCAATGTTTCATAAATATTCATTTTTTGAATTTAGCCACTATAAAATTATGTGTACTATGGAAAACTAAAAGGTACAAGAAAAAACAAGATATATTTAAAAAATATAATGTTACTATAAACTACATACTAAAATAAACATTTATATATAAATAGATGAGTTAAATATGAAACACTAAATATTCTAAAGTAACTTCAATGAATATGTCTTATTATTCTATAATGATTTTTTTTCTTTCAATTTTAAACTTTAGTAGTTTTAAACAATTTTGTATTAGGCTTAATGTAGCTAATTAAAGACAAAATTTTTCTATGTACGCCTTGCCAGTTTTGATACATTTTTGTTCTGAGTACCTGACAGGTTAATCTACTTGATAGTTTTACTTATAATAAAATATACTTATAATTAAGTTGAACTTGTTTGTAGTTGTTGTGATGTAGCATTGTACTTATGACGTAGCAATGCAATCTTTTTGAGTAATGTTTTTAAAGAAATGATATAATAATTTAAAGCTGTTTTGTATAAAAATCATATAGTTTACGGTGCTCAATTTTGGTGTATTTATTGGACTATCTTTAAGCACAAAATTAAACTTTTAAACTAATAAAATAAAATTAATACCTTAAATTAAATAAATAAAATGTCCTTTATTAAAAAATATGCTTGCACATTTTAAGAAAATTTTTAATTTTCTTTAATTTGGAGCCAGTTGTATGGTTTTATAAAAAAACGGTTCTTGTATTTTATACTTTGAGTTACTTATTTAGTGTTTTTTTAACAAAATAACTTGTATAGTGTCGAATAGTTTTAGTACAACTATATTTGTATACATATATAAAATTATATTGTTATTTTTTATAACAGCTAGTTTATTTTCACAAAATAAGTTTATTTAAAACAAATAGATTTATAGAAAACATTACTGTGGCTCTCAAATCACAATCGGCTATAAATAAGGTCAAATCGTACTAACTTATATGAAAGGTAAAAAAAACAAAGTTTTATTTAAACTTGAAATCAAAGTTGACTTTTAGTCTATTAAAAGCTTGTGGATTGATTACAGAAATAGCATGATCAAGCTTTTAGTTTAAGATAAACTGGTTTTTTTATTGTATTGCTTTAAGTATTTTTGAATTCCTTCAAGTTCAAATGCAACAACTTTTTGCCTTTTTTAAATTTTGAGCTAACATAACATTTACATAGATTTCATCTAAGTTTTCTTAAAAAAATATACAATATATAAGTAAAATATATAAATTAGTTATTATTTACTAATTTAATACTTTTCAGTATTTCTTAAATGTTGTATAGTGTGTTTCGAATAATTAGATAAATGTTTAAATACTGGATACTTTGAACTTCTATATAAATGTTTTTCAACAATTTTTTTAAGTCTAAGATATCTTAAAAAGTTTTTGTACCATATTTGTTATATGTACTCTAGTGAATGTGTTATATTTGCTTTCAAACAAATAAGTGAGGAATCATTGAGTCGAAATATTCTCTAAAGTTGTCCTAAAAACATCATAGAACTTTTAGAAAAACCAAAAATTATTTTATTTTTAGTTTTAAAAACATGATGTTATTTTAAGTTGGGTTAATGTACCATATTAGATTCAAAATGCTGAAAGATCAGATGAATAAAAGTGTTTGAGGTAACTTTATGTAGTTTTTTAAGTTTTTTTTTATAAGTTAAAATGTATTGTATCAGGTTAAAATTCAACAAATCATAAACAAAACCAAAAATCAAAACCACTTGCTTAATTTCTAAAACTCTAATAGGAAAAGGATAAAGAATTTTTGAAAACAAGTAATTGCTCTCTAACGTATAACTCTATAATGTATTTTTCTAGTCACTAAAAGCTTTCAGACAGCTACAAAATTAGGATTTTTTAAGTGACCATGCCCTTTCCCATTATTTAAGGCTGCTAACTACAAGGTAGTACTCACTATGCTAAGTCATAAAAAATAAATGTCTATAATATACATTTATATTAAATTTTTTAATTTGCATTTAGATCTAACTTCGTACAGTCTAAAAATAAAACGTATACTGCTAATAATGCTGTTTTAACTTTACAATTTGATAAATATTTTTAAAGGTACTTCACCTATTCTTATGCTATGGGAAGGCTCAACGCAAGTCCAGGAAAGATCTGTTCTTGCATCAATTATCATACAAAGTTCTTTTTCCCCACAATACTTGCCTTTTTTTGCACACACACCTGATTTATTTTCAAAAGTTCTATTTGTAAAAGGTTGTTTGTATGATTTAAAACATAATTTTGTAAATATCGCCATTAATTTCAGGCTGATAATTTATGAAATTAAATATTGTTAATAAAACAATAAAAAAAGACTAACTTAGAATTATACAAGTAAAATATAAGAAAACAACAACCCATCTAAAGTTTTTAATGCATATTGTATACATAAGATTTATGTGGTAAATTATAAAAATAAACATATAATATACAATTTGTTTTAGGCAATGAAAATTATTTTAGTAATAAATAGATAATATAGAAATAGAAAAGTTTAAGAATTAAACATTATAAAATTTTAGAATTATAAACTCACTAGCTTCTTCTTTTTCAATTCTATAACACGCATTTATCTCTTCTCCGTTTTTATCGACTTCAATTTTACAAAAGCCTTCACACCATTGTCTGCTTAACCCTCCGTAGTTTCTTCTACCGCACTCTAACTTGAGGTGTTCGTCATCAACTCTGTAGTAAACTTCAGCATATCCTAAAATAAATATAAAGTAATGAAATAGAACAAAACTGTATGTAGGAATTTTAGACTACACAATATTTGAAAATCGCACAAGATAGTAAGTTTATTAATATTCAAAAAAATTTATAAAATTTGGCGAATAAGCAAAATTTTATTTTACAATAGGTATCTTTTTTATTGTTAACTAATATAAGTACTCAAATTAACTTATTATGAGTTTTAAAATTTTAAAACCACTTAATTTTATCTTTTTTTTTTATAGTAAAAACTGAATATGAAACATTTAAACAGTTATGTTAAATATTGTTGATATAGGGAGTTGAATTTTAATTGAATTGGACGTTGTTGAGAATTGCACTAAACAAAACAGATTTTAAAAGTAAAAATTAAAACTTTAAATCTTGATGCACATATTTCAAATAAAGCTCCTGTATAACTAAAAAATCTTTTTTTAAGAGTTTCCACGAACAGTAAATGTTTTAGAGGTGCAATGAAAAAGGTTTTAGATAAAGCAATATAGTGTTTTTGCACTAAATGGATTTCTCCGCTTAGAAAAGATTCTGTTAATTTTATTTTCAAGCATTTACTTTTTATAGAGTTGCAGCTCAAATACTTTAGTTAAGTTTCTGAGCGAGTGTTAGTTACCGACACTAAACTATGTCTAAATATTGTTAGTAGGTAGAAAGATTAAGTTTTTAAACAAGTAAGCAATTAAGTTGTTTCCGTAATGAAAATTCGCAAAAAATAAGTTAGTTTTGATGAATGAAAACGGTTGCTAAATTTTAAATCTTTTTATTAGTTTAACAACCCTTTTAAATATATATATAGTTTTGTCTAAGCATTTGCTTGTACTTACGAGTTTGTATATAATAAAAAAGAATAATCAATAAATCCTTAACGTTTTGGTTTGTCAAAATAAATCTTCAGAAAGTTATTAGTATTTATATTACTTTAGTCAAAAATAGAAAAGAGCTTTAAAACTTATAAAATAGGGTTTAGAAATTGAATATATATAAATAAAACTGTTAAAATGCTTAAATTGGTAAATATTCTTAAATTTATTTTCAAAGTGTAAAGTTAGTTGTAAAATATTTTGTTTAAGTTTTAAAATGCAGAAGAAACAAAATTTAAAGGATTAAAAAATCAAAATGTATAAAATTAACCCAGAAATTAAACAAAGCTATAGTTCACTGATAGCTAAAAATTATTATTAAAGTTTTAATTCAACTAACACAAGGTGGACCCGCAATTAAAAATTGTAATTTTTTTCTTTATTTACTTAATAATTTAGCAGCTAGATAGCTAAGATTCTATAGCGCGTTTAGAGTTTTAACTAAATTTTTCAAAGCCATTAACAAAAGAAGTAATGCTAGTTGGCACAAGAAATTTTGAAAGATTTATGTCAATAAAAAAATTTATGTCTTTAAAAGTAAAAAATAACTTATTAAGGGAAAACAATTAAATACTAATTAAAAAAGGCGTATTTAATTTATACAATTATAGATTAAATAATTTTATATTGTAACGCTTTGTTTAATAAGTTCTAACTGTGATAAAATCAATGTTAGATCCCACAAATGTTTATTTGTTGAAAATTTTTGCATTGAGTTGAATTTGTCGTTCAAATAGTAAGCTCTCAGAGATTAATTTACTTTTAGCCCAACACAGTTTATTCACACTTTAGCCCACGAATTACTAAAACACGGCTGAAGGAGTGTTTGCACAGTAGACTTTGAATTAAACAACATGTGCAAAGATTTAAAAAACAAATACAACAAATAAAAAATGTAGCTTTTGAATAACTTTAATATAAAGTTAAATTATATTGGACGAGTTTTACATCATTTGAAATTTGTTTTTAATTTTAAGTGTTTCTGTTTTAAATATACACTTCTAGTTTTAATAAGTTTTAAAATTACTTTTGGCTATCTTGACATGTTCAGGTTTCGAGCCAAAATGATAGGGGGAATTGTCTACGAAAAGAAGCAAGCAATTCTCTCCTTCGTTGCATTTAATTCCTCGTTGTATGCAAATTTCTAAATTTTTTTTTTATAAATATATGTTTACAATGAAAGTTTTAGTAATTGTTATTAAAGCAAGGTTGAAACAACTTTGTATAATAAACTTGTTGAGCATTTATTTTGATGCAGTTTTCTAAAATATATATTTTTTTTCTTTTAAGTAATTTTAAAAAAAAAGTGTTTGGCTTTTATATTTAAAAAGTATAATTTTTTTTTTGTACTATTTCCTTGCTAGCATATTAAAACAAATTATATATAAATACATTAAATTCTGACAATTGTAAAACACTTAATCTACTTACTTAAAATAAGTTGAAAAAAGTGTTAGTAGCAAGTTAAATCTATGCTAGGTACTAAATTTTATTACAGAATATTTTGAAATTTTTATTTTTTCGTATGAAAAATTTAAGTGCAAAAGTTATATGGGGTTACAAAATGGGTTTAAATGTTATTATTTAAAGCAAAAACGGGTGTAAAAACACAATATTTTTAATAAGTTTTAAAAGTTGCTAAAATGTGTAATTTAATTGAGTAAACAAAACTGTTATGAGTAGAAGTAAATGAACAAACCTTTTAGAATTTGGATAATTTCGTAGCAAACTTTTACACCATCGTGGTTACCAAGAGGGACCCCACAACGACAAGAGGCTCCATAAAACACCCCACAATTGTATTCATAATACCTTTCCATGTTGGGATCAAACTTTTGAGCTGTAAAAACAAATAAACTGTAAGCATTCTGTATAAATAAGTTGTTTTCTTGGTGTTTTTAAAAGTCAGCGTGAACTAAATACAACTACAGTCATTTGTTTTTTTTTCAAGATTCTTAAAAGTACTAGAGTTAGTTTTATAAAATTACCAAGTCGAAGATAACAATTATTATATGATTTAATGTGTGAAGTTACAAATTTAATCCCACAAGCAAGTTTTCTATGAGCTTTATTTTTAATTGATTTATATAATAAACAATGTAATGGTAAACAAGCATACATTGTTTAGATTTATATTTGAGGTTCTAAATTAAAAAAAAAGTTTTCAAATTTTTAAAAATTTAGGAGACAATCATACGAGATTAATTGTATAAGATTTTTTTTTGCAAAATAAATTTCATCCGTTAACTGATCTTCAGTTACAATTTAAATCTTATTCAAATATTAATCTTTTTACTTGAAAAAGATTTAAATTGTAATTGAAAATCCCTTTTATGGTGAAATTTATTTTGCAAAAAAAATCTTGAATAAATTATCTTGTTTATCTCGTTTAAAATGAACAAGTTATTTAGAAAAAAGCTACTTTAGACTGTTTGTATGATATAATGCATTCTAAGAGCCCTTTTGTATTGAATTTCAAATACAAATCTAATTGAATAAAAGTCTATACATTCCGTCTTACAAAGTAAATGATAAATATACAATTAGCGAAAGTTTGAAACAACATAAAGTGCTGAAAAACTTTTGCGTTGATTTAATTAATTTAAAATAAATCACTTACCAGCAACAAAGAAAAATAAGACAATTGAAAGTAGAACGATGGTATGTTTTTTCATACTATTTAATTTTTTACAAATCTGTAAAAAAATTTTCAACTCTAAATTTATAAGAATAATTATCTACTTAAATTTCTATAAAATAAATTATCGATATTTCTTTATGAATATATCTGAAAAATTAAAATTTATTTTTAGACTTCAACTAGAAATAAAAAACATACCAAACCATATCTACAACAAAATGTTTACTAAATTAGTAAAGCAATAAAAAATTCAATGAACAATTGTTTGAAACTTTTAAGTCGTTCAGACAAAAAGTATTTTAAACAAAGTTCAAAAATAAAGCTAAGATTTTATGCAATTAGAATAAACTTAATAACAGTTTTATAACACTAAACAATAACTTTTTTTAAGTAATGTTTTCCTTAGCACTAAATTATTCTACTTGTATATTGATGATTTATATACTTTTATTTTACGAGCAAGTAAAATATTATACAAAAGCTTAAAAAAAATACTTGATGTTTAGTTTTTTTTTTGAGAAAACTTATATGATAAATTATAACAAGTTTTTTAATGAATAACAAATAGCATTACAATAATTATTTAGTTCTATAGAGCTTATAGTTAAAAAATTAGTTGTGAAAGTTTATATCATCACATTTTGTTTTATTTGTATTATTTAATTGATTTTTATTAACAATATTGTTTTTACTGTTGAAAATATATTGTGCATTATATTTTTGTAACTAGTAATCTCTAAATGTATTTAATCGTTTAAAGACTCAGTTTTATAGTTTTAAATTACAATAAATTTTTGATGAAGCTTCTTATATTTATACTACTTAATGATTAAAAAAAAAAAGTTAAACCAAAGTAAAACAGCTGCAATAAACTTAAATTGTTTTTTAAACCCAAAGGAACTATAAAATCAGCAATTTAAAATAGAGCTTTTAAGTATCATACGATAAAAATATTTATTTTAATTAAATGCAGCTGCAAACACTTAAAATTTTGTCTGTATTAAAAGTAAAACTAAAGTGAACTTCATTTAAGAAGTATTTTTATAAATCTTGTGTCGGATGTATTTAATTAAAAAACATCAGCTAAGTTTTAGAAATAAACTTACAGCCTTTGGAAAGTTTTAATATTTATCGGAAGTTCATTAGCTGTATAATAATCATTAGAAGTTCATGGTAAATACATTTTCTACAATTTCAAAGTGTTTAGTATTTTTGATATTTTTATCACACTTAACTTAAAATTGTTTTGTTTTTTTGTTCTTTATAATAAAGTTATTTTTATTTGATCATTAAAGTACAACTATCAAAATCTTTAATGATGCTAATTACCTGAAAGAATTTCAAACAGTTTGTAATCTCAACTTACTGTACATTACGTAAATACGTAATTTACACTCTTTTTTTAAACTTTACAACGTCAAAGTTGTATATGAATAATGCTGTTTATAGTTTTAAAATGTTAAACATTGTAAAGTATTGTTACTTGTTAAAACAAACAGAAATTAATACGATCAACTGCAGTTGTTTCAAATAGCAATAAATAAAATCTTTAGCTTTTTTTTTCAATTTTACTATTGGTTTAGCAAGTATTTATAAACCATATTAAACTCTTTAATGTATTTAGATTGATAATCTGCAAAAAATTTACTTTTGACACTGTATTCTTTCTGGAAAAAACATAAACAGAACTAGCTAGAACTATATACAAAAACAAATTATTATCTTCATAGAAATTTAAGTTCTAATTGGTATCCATATTAGCTAATTTTTCATTGTTTACTTTATAAAAAACGTTACTTTATAAAAGTTTTTAAAAAGGCAAACAACCCAAAAACTTAGAGAGATTTTTAAAGGTGAATTAAGTAAATAAAGGTATAAATTCTACTGTTAACAACCTTTTATTTAAGATATCATCTGATAAAACTACTAAAGTAAGTAGATTATGTTTGATATGAAAATGACTTAATACACAAAGTTTGTTATACCTCAGTAGAACTTTTTAGTTTAACATCTTGTGATGGACCTATTATAAAGTGATTAAGAATCAAATGTGACGTGATCAGTTGACTTATTACGTCATATAGCTAAATAAAGCAAGAAGCTTAAAATACAACTCTAGCGGATAGCAACACAACATTCTTAAGTGTATTTATCTAAATACTTTTTACACAATCAAAAATTATCATACATAAAATAAAGACACTCTTTAAAAAAATACAATTATTTAGTGTTAAGCTGACCAAAAAACTTAAAATAGTTTTAACTAGCTTGCTTAATTCAAACAGTGATTGGTAAGTTTGATTATTCAATTACACATTTTATTTTTGTGAACGATTTGTTAAGGATAACTGCATATATTTTAAAGTTTAATTGGATAATTAACGCTGGAGAAAATAAAAAAAGAATTTAAAATTTATCATAAATACTATTTTTATTTAAAGAAACAAAACATAATTTTTCCAAAAACTACTAACATCAGGATATATTTAGAATGCTTTTGATAATTTATAAATGATAATTAATTTGATTATTTTTGATCTAAGTAGAATGCTTTATATAGCTTAATGATTTTTGAACCTATTAATTTTTAGTAGTGTTTAGTTTTAATTCTTATATATTTACTTTGTTGAAATAAAGATGAAATACTTAAATTTTTCTTTTCTACAAAATAATGATTTAAATAAAAAAATAATTAGACTTTGTTGTGCAGCTAAAGAACATTTTAGTGTAGATATGTTAAGTTATAGTTTTGTCAGATAAATAGAAAACTTTCTAAACAGTTTAAATGTTCAGATCTGATGTCACAGTTTTAAGTTTTGGTACTGAAGTATAAGAATAGTTATAAAAATAGTTTTAATTTTATTTATTCTATTTTTGAACTAGTTTTTAAGTAAGATTTATAAAAAAAATATTTCTAGATTAAAACCGAACTTACTGTAAAAAGAACAAGTACAAAAAAAAAAATAAAAATAGGTACATTTTGAAAACAATTAAAAACACTAATTATACTGCTGAAAATTAATTTATTAGGTTTAACAAAACCGAACTTAATAAAGTAAATTCTGTAGTATAAAACTATTTATTTAAAATTTTCTTAAAACAAATAACCCTATTTGAATTTGAAAATTGTTTATAATTAACAAAATCTATTTTTTTGTATATTTAAATTAAGCTTCAAACATTTATAGCTTTTTTATTAACTCTACATTTACTTTAGAAAATTAAAAAATGTTTCTGCTTAAAAGTATTTAAATTTTTATACTTTTAGTAGTTTTTTGAATGTTTAAATTATTGATTTGTTGTTTAATTTATTTTTTAATAAGTGTGCCTCTTTAAAGTTATAAAATTCAAAACGTAAACCTTTTTGTATAAAGTTTTTATATATTAGAAAAGTATAATAAAAAATTTTACTACAGGTATTATCTAGCTAAGTTGCATTTACATACTAAACTATTTACTTTATAACTAATTTTAGTTATTTCACTAAAAAAGAGGTTATTAAAAACTAAACAAAACTTATATTTAAGTATTTAAAAAAAAGTTTTATTATAATATGCATTTTATATCTGGTATAATTTTTTAAATTTCATTTATTTAAGTTATCAAACTATAATGATATAAACTAACAATAGATTAGTTGGTAATAATCATTACAAAACAAGTTTTACGTTAAGTAATTAAACTAATTACCCGTGTTATCAAATAAAACAAGCACATTTTACAACCAGTTAATGATAGTTTTTACAACAATCATTTATTAAGTGAGCTAAATAAATCAAACTTGATTCAAGCAACACACAATCGATAATTTGTTGGCAAGATATTTATTTACAACTTAAATTACAGACTTTAGATAAAAATCAACTTGTAAAACATTTAAATAGATAAAAACAAAAATTTTATTAAAAGTGTTTATTAAATTTATGAGCAATAGTCAATCATCTTGTTTATTTTACATTTTTCCGTTTTAGATAAGCTGAAAAGTTATCAAGTAAAACGTAAAAAAGAATTTTCAAGCTTTAAAAATTTTATTTAGTTAAAAAATTGAACGTGTATATACAATTGGAAAGTGCATGAATAAAATATTTAAAGAAGGTAGAATAATTCGTAAAAAAAACTTAAAGTCATATTTTTAAAAACTTTATTGAAATTACTGTTTTAATAAAATATTTAAAACAACACAAGACTAAATCAAGTAAACTTTAAACTAAAACTTTAGTAAAGAATACTTCCGATAAATTTCTCAATACACAAGGTTAAATGTGTTATCTTTTTAAATTAATAAATTCATTCTAAACATTTGTACAACTTAGAATTTCTTACTTCAACTTAAATATACCAATAAAAACTCAAATAAACAAATATTTAAACTTTCTTGTAAGTTCATGTTGAATGGTATTTTTATTAAACTTGTTTATAATTTACAATTTCAATTTAATTTAGTAATTCTGATAAATACAAATTAGAAATACATATAATATATAATCATACATAAGTGGAAAAGGCACAACAATAGAACAACGCCAAGTGATTTATTGTTTTTACCCACACCACACTCAAACGTAGCATATTTCAAATCAAATTCATGTCCGAAATCATATTTAGTTACTATGCAGTCATTTCCATTACGAGTACAATCTCCACAGGCCTCAATTTTCATAGCTTCACTTTCGTCTGCAAAAATAAAATCGGTAAAGTATACAAAAAGTATCTTGCCTATGTAAAACCCATTATATAATTTTTAAATTAAAATTAAACAAACAATTTTTTTATTTTGTAACAAATCTTTGAAAAATACCCAAGTCACCGACTAATATCAAAAAATAGTTTTCTAAAGAAACATTGCTGTTATAAACGTACAGTTTGATAGTAAAAAAAGACCAGCAGTTATTTGGTAAAAATTTGGACACAAAAACGCAATTTCGAGCTCTTGTATTTAAAATTGGTAACTAAGAGAAAGACTAGTGTAACTAAAAAGTATTTGTTTTGTAGTAATTGTAAAGTTAAAAAGTCATGTAGGTAACAAACACGTACTTACCAACTGTGGAAACTTCATAAGGTTCTACGCATGTGAAGCTTTCTACATTGTTAATATTGTGCACAAAACAATGTTGATTCCTTGTACAAGTTTTCCCGCAAATCTTTTTGTTCACATCTAAATTGTAGAAAGGTTCAAAAGATTATCAGTAATTTATATATGCAAGAGTTATTTGTTATATTAAAAAAAAATTAAATTAAAAAATAAAAAGGTGAAAGCCTAAAACTTTATACGGATATTGAGTTGAAGTATTCTGTACGTAATACATTGAAAGTAGTGTTTGTTGGGTTTAAAAACTAACTTAACTTCCTTAGAATATACTGACGTTTCTTGTTATTTACATTACTTAAAATGAATAAAACTTACATTGAGTAGGAAAATTCTTTTTTACTGTTTCACCATCTGTATCAAAATTCTTATTATTATTATCACTTATAGCTTTTTCTTCTAAACTCAATGTGTTTTGGATTTCAGTTTCAGCCTCTACTTTAAAAACTGAAATTACTGAATCATAATATTAGTTGTATTGAATGTTATAACAGCAACAGAAACAATAAAATAAACTTTAACGATGAACTGACAGAAAACTTTAAATAAACTATTAGCTAATTACATATCTATTAAAAAAAAGATATGGTATAATGTATGTTTAATTGGTATAAATTAATTGTATGTTTAGTTGGTTTAAATGTAAAAAACTTGTCTTTAACTTAAAGTTAATGATGCAAACCGATTTCGAGTATACTTAAATTTTTTTCTTAATTTAAACAAATTTTGTGAACGTTGACCCAATTATTATTAAAATGCAAAATAACAGTAGGAAATTTGTTTATTAGTTCTGTAATAGAGTGATTTTTAAAACCATTTACGATAAAGCTTGGTTTGACGTTAAATTACTGAAAAAAAAATCAGTAATAAAATACTTTTGTGGATGTTTATTGTAATTGTAAGCATTTAAGATTTTATCTTTTATACTTATAATTTTTTCAAATTTAGTTCTAGAAAATAAAGACTAGAAAATATATATGAGTAATACAGTAAAGTTTTTTATTCTTAGCAAATAAAGAGTAAAAAAATCATTTACAAACAATTGTATACGTTTTTTAAATTAAACGTAATTTCTACAGACAACTTTGTTTTAAAAAACTGAATTAAAAAAAACCATAAAATAAGAGTCATAAAATTTTAGAAAATGTTATTTTTATTTATTTTCAACTCTTTAGTATTAGTTTATGTTTCTATCTAAATTTATCAAATGTTACTAATTTTATAACAACCTATGTAACAACCTACATTTGCTAAACAGGAATAATGTAGAAGCTAACAATATGAGAGCTATTTTTAAAGCCATCCTTTTATATCCTTTTTCTATATGTTATTCTTTCTTTCCAATGTTTATATGAAGAAAGCTCGTATGGTATAGCAAAATGTTTTTATTATGTTTTGAACAGGGTTTTTCTCAATAGTAAATAACTTTAACAAAGCTAAAATTATTTTTTATGTTTTATTTATTTGAAAATAAAGAAACTAATGAATAATTAGGTACAAAAAACATATAATAAGTTCTAAGCTTCGAGAATTTAACTTAGAATGAACAACTTTTAAACTATCATGCTAATGCATTAATGTTCTAATAAAGTCTAAAGATTAAATGCTTTATTCATAAGCAAGTATAATAATTCTAAATATTAAAGCATGTATGTTTGTCAACAAAATTTTGAATGAGTAAGATAAAAAGTATATTTTTTGATATCAATTAACAAGCTGCTTGTAGTCACTTAATTGCATATAAAATAGATTCTATTAGTATGTGAAATTATAAATTTGATGAAATTATTGAACAAAAACCATTATTAACTTCTGGGAGTTTAAAGAGTAAAAGTTCAAAATTATAAGTAGCTAATAAACCAAACGCAACATAAAAAATATAGTTTACTCAAAAATATTTCTACAAATGTAAGTTTTTTTACATCAACTGCTATTTATAAGTTATACTAAATCTAGTATTTAGTATGTCCTAGCTTAACTTTCTAAAGTACAACACACTTAAGTTTTAGACTTAATTAAAAAAAAATTAAAACATCTGAAACTAAAAAATAAAGAAACGACTCAAGTTATTGTCGCAGTTGGCTTTACAAATAATAATATAACAAAATACTAAAGCATTGCTTTTGGTAAATGGTTCTCTTAGTTAAAAATTTCAATACAACAAGAAAAAAAAAAGGACTAGAGTATTCAAACAAAATTCTTTTTTCCTGATTAATTGCGAAGATAATGACCTGATTTTCCAAGCGTAAAAACGTAAACAACGATGCAATTAAGTCCTAAAGTTAAATATTAGATCGCTTTAAAACGATTAAACAGTCCTTTATTTAAAGATTTAGTTAAATGGAATAAAATAGAGTCTTATGGGTTATTGTCGTAATTCTTACAGTGCAGTTAAATACAAAATGTAATTTTAATTCATCAAACAATTAACATTAATTTTTTTGTAACAACCAACCTTTGCTAAACAGTAAAAATGAAGAAGCTAACAATATTAGAGCTACTTTTAAAGCCATCCTTTTCTATCCTTTTCCTATATCTTATTCCTTTTTTCCAAATTTTATATAAAAAAAGTTCTTCTGGTATAGTAAAGTTTTAAAATTATGTTTTATAGCGGTTTTTTCCCAATAGTGAATAACTTTAACAGCTTTAAAACTGTGTTATGTTTTAGTTAATTGATATTTATAAAAATATAAAATAATTAGATAGTAAATCCACATAAATAATTCAAAGCTTCTAGAGTTTAACTTAAATGATTAATTTTTAAACTATTATGCTTATGCTTTTACGATAAAATGTTTTAATGACTTAACACTTAGAATAAACGTTTTATTCACAAGCAAGTATGATATTTTAAAGTAGAGTAACATAACTGTTTGTTATACGAGCTTTTAATAAATAAACTAAAACGATTATTTTCTATTGATATTAGTTAACAAGTTGCTTGTACTTTTAAAATGTACTCACTTAATCGCATATAAAAGAGATTATATCAGTATGTAAAATTCTATCACTTGAATATTAGTTAAAATTTTCTGAAATAATTGAACAAAAACCAGTATTAACTTCTAAGAGTTAAAATAGTTAAAAGTAAAAGTTCAAAAATATAGGTAGCTAATAAATCAAACGCATAACAAAAATTCTAGTTTACTCAAAAATAATTCTACAAATACAAATTTTTGCTACTCATAAGTTTTATTAAATCTAGTAGTTAGTATGTCCTAGCTTAACTTTATAGATTGCAACATATTCAATCTTTAGACTTTAGTAAAAATACGGAAACTAAAAGAAAAATTAATACTGCAAAAAAAAAAAAAAAACGACTCAAGTTATTGTCGCAGTTGGCTTTACATATAATAATATAACAAAACACTAAACCTTTGCTTTTGGTATATGATTCTCTTAGTTAAATATTTTAAATACAACAAAAAATAAAAGGACTACAGTACTCAAACAAACTTCTTTTTTCCTGATTAATTGCGAAGATAATGACCTGATTTTTCAAGCGTAAAAACGTAAACAACAAAGCAATTAAGTTCTAAATTTAAACATTAGATCGCCTTAAAACGATTAAACAGTCATTTATTTACAGATGAAATCAAACAGAATAAAATAGAGTCGTTATGGGTTATTGTCGTAATTCTTACAGTCCAGTTAAATAAAAATCTTAAAAATTTTTGTAGTTAAATTTGTTTTTTATATAAAACCTTCTATTGAAGTGTTGTTTTTGTTGTAATAAATTGGACTTTTTTAACAAAAACTACTATCCTTTTATAATATTTTTAATCACATTGATTCGAGTAAATTACAACTTTAAATGTTTTGTTTATACTTATATATAATATATGTTTGTGAGATGTTTACACAACCTACTTAAACTTGAAAAAGTATGTTTTATTCAAAACTTTTGAAAAAGCGATTAATCTTATCAAATTTGCAATAAATTTCAAACAGAAACTTCTACATTAGGGTACGGTTCGAAATTGCACGAGGGGACTAAAATGCACGAGAACAAAATTGCACGAGTACACAAGTTTGCACGTAGACAACTTTGCATGAGAGTAAAAAAAAAAACAAAAAAAATAAATAAATAAAATAGAAATAAAAACTAAATGATGAATTAATGAAAAACAAAAAAAAATTACTGACCAAGGGTAAGAGTTAGGGGTAACAGTGATAGTAAAAATAAAATATAACTAAAAAAAAATATTTTATGAAAACAAAGAAAGTTAAAATAAAGCTACCGACCGAGGGTCAGGGTTAGGGGTAACAGTGATAATAATAAAAAAATCACGAAAAAAAATTCAATCCGTGTAAAAATGTCTCTGTGCGGATTGTCTGCTCGTGCAAAATTGTCTTCGTAAAAAAGTATCTTCCTGCAATTTTGTGCACTCGTGCAATTTTTTATCCTCTCGTGTAATTTTGTACGCTTGTGCAAATTTGACAGCTATCTTTTATATAAGAAAGTATAAGTAAAAAAGTAAAAAAAATTTGAACTTTTAAAACAACATTATAGATGAAAAAACTTCTTGAATAACAACTGAATTTAAGTATTCGATTATTTTTGTACTAATTCTAGTTAACAAGCAAGTAACAAAGCATCTCCTATTTTGTTTACTAGTCTTAAAACAAGATTTCTTTTGTAAAAACTCTGTTGCATTCAAAGATGCTTTTAAAATCAAAACATATCAGATATATTTATATCAGCTTTTTACAATTTTACCTTATTTAAAAAATTTGTGACCTATTTTTCAAGTATTTTATTGTCTGCTATTAGTATTTTTTATCTCGTTTTATAAATTACGTTTTAGTTAATATCTTAAGTTTTTAAATGTTCTTTACTTCTTTGTTTATTCTTATTATAAGCTAGTAGTTTTATTAGTTTTAGGTACATACTGTATTTTAGTTTTTATTTTATTACACAAGTTTTTGGGTACAATATAAACAAAACTTTCTTTAATAAAAACACAATTTAGTTATTTTCATTTAAATTTATTTTTCAATCATTCATTTTATTGATTGTTTTATTTTCAAGGAAATTGTAAAAGCATGTGGTGTACGACTCGATAACCGAAAGGTTTTTTAAGAAAAAAAGATAAAAGAAAAGTCTAAAAACCTAACTTTACGAGCGCTTATCTGTAATTCAATAAACAATATATTCACACAAAGAAGCATAGTTCTAAAAATGATTTTAGTTTAAAAGTAACATTTATAAGACTAAAATATATAACTTTATATATACATTTATTTAAAAAAAAGAAATGATTTTTGCTCAAAGTTTGGCTTTCATGAACTTATTTTGTTAGAGAGCTATAAATTGTGTAAGTTTTTAACAAATATTTTTTATTTTTATAAACTTATTTCGAAACAGAAACAGTTTAAGGAACTTTGGATTGAACATTGAATGAAAACTAGACAACACCGCACGTAAATTTTATTTATAATTAATTTCAGGTAGTTCTAGTTAAGAGAAATCCCCGTTTAAATGAAATCTAGTACCGTCTTTGTGTAACATCTGTTTGTGCTGTAAAATTGTTGTGTATAAAAACTTAATACTATCTTGGAGATTATTACCGATTGTAGTAGAATTCTACTTAGTATACATCTCAGCTTTGCTTAAGATTTCAAAACATTGCTACTACTAGACTATATTTTGTAAAAAACCTAATTGTTTGAAATAAAAATACAATATGTACTTTTATGAAGAATATTAGTATAAACACTTTGATTAGCTATTTATGGTTGAGATAATTGTTTTGATAAATTATTTATGGAATGTTTAGTTTTTAGAAAATGAGGAAAAAAGTACTATATTTAAAAATAATTAAGATAAAATATAAAAAATCGAATCAAATAAACGATAGAAAAATATGTTTTTTTAAATGTTTTATCTTAAATTTTTGTGATTTCGTTTAAATTAATGTACAAGTAAAAACAAAGTTCAATTTCAACGTTTTAAAATACGAGTTTATGATAACGTATAGTTGTTTTATAAATAAAATTAAATACTTTTAAAAACAAAAAAAATCATGTAATTTTTTTATAACTAATAATAAAATAAATCTTAGGTAGTCTAACAACAAACTTTTTTCATAACAAAAATTTGATTTCAATTAAAATAGTGTTTATTTATTTTAAAAATTAACGAAAAGCTTTTATTCTTTTTTTTATGTTTTGGCTTTTTGTTTTATTTTTTTTACAATCACTTGTTGATATGTTATTGGGTATAAATGATTTATTTTTTTAAGTTTATGCAGAGTGCAAGGTTTATCCTTTTTAACTTTTTGTTACTAACTTGTAGTTCTTTTAGCACTACAAGCTCTAATTTGTGCTAAAAGAACTACTTTACAAAATTTACACTCTGGTATGAAAAATATTTTAGTCTTGTATTTAAAATTTTGCCGAAAAATCATTATAAAATAAGCCACCAAAATGTGCTTCAAAATATATATTTACTAAATATTTTCAATAGTAAATAATAATTAACCTAGTTATAAAAATGCTTTTCTTAAACACAAAATTTGTGAAGAATTATTTATGTTTTTATAAATTCAACATTTAAAAACTTTTATTCAATTTAAAATACTTAAAATTATAAACATTAAATTTTTTGTTTAAAGTTCGCTCTATATAAACTTGGTAATCAAAAAAAATAATTATAACAGTAAGTTATATTTAATTCTAGATATAAATTTTTTTGATAACAATTTTTTTGAACATTTTTTTAAGGAGTTTTTTTAACTTTAAGCTTTAGACTTATGTTTTTTAAATATAAAAAGCTCGTTTTAACTAGAAGTTTAAAAACATATTTTTGTTTTTGATAAAACGTTCTAGAATAAAACAAAATGAAACTGCTATTGATTTTTTTTGAAGATTAACAATTGAGTTTTACTTCAGTAATATCTTTCATAAATTATATTTGATAATATACTATTTTAGTCCTAAATACTAACCACGAACTTCATTATAATAATCGTAACATGTCTTTGAATAAACAGCTAATAGTATATTTATAATTCTTCTTAAACTTGTTTTGAAACCTTGACAAAGTATAAACAGATTGATATGATGTTGATTAAAAAGCATCTTTTATCTACTAAGTAAAATATAGTCAAATTTGTAGGTTTCATTAATAAACCATAAATTGAATATGAAGTGTATCTAATGAAAACTCTTCGAAATGATTTTGCTTGATTTTAACTTTAAACAGCTTTCATACAAATTTTATCTTTAGTTGCATCTGTTTAAATGTCTTGTACTAAATTTATACAACAATAACCCATTAATGTTTATTTCTAAACTACTTAAGCTTCATCTATTAAGCTCTGTATTTTTTAAACGGTTGAAAAAATTTTTTTATAATATCTCAAACTCATTATACATAACAAGAATTGTTAACAATTATTTTTATAAAAAGCTTGTATTACAAAGTATAATACTAAACTAATATGTATTACTAGGTTGTTTCATTTATTATGCAAAAAATAAAATAACTTTTTTATAGTGCAGTTTTCTACAACAATATACTAAGTTTTAACACATTTAACTAACCTTTGTCTTGAGGTTGATTGATATGTTTATTTGATAAGGTTTAACACTTGCGTATGCCTTTAAATGATAAAAATCACCAAAAAGTTTACAATTATGCCCATGAAGAAATTTTTAAACTTAAATTGTATAAAAAATAACTAGTAGTACAAGTAAAACTAAATAAGTTTTATTTCATTAAAACTGTCTATTAAAGAAACTGATGATTTTCTATGCGTTTTATTAGCAATGTTCAAACATTAGGTAAGTAAAAATAACACTTTAACACAGTTAAATTTATTTAATGTGAATAGAACTTTTTAACTTTTTTATATAATAAGTTAATGTAATTAATTTTGTATCAAAAGTAAAGTTGTGGTACTATTTAGAAAGAAATTTCACTAGCAAAACAGTTTAAAGTTAATTTCTTAAGTTTCTAAAGTAAAAAATAAAGTTAAATCAAAAAGTAAAAAATAGCTTTTTGTTTTTATATCTGTTATTTCAAAATATAAAAGAGCTAGTAACACTTGTGAACACCTTAATTACTTATACAAAAACTTAAGTCAGAGTATAATAATTCAATTTTGAAAGAAAAAGTTTTTGAAATGTGTGTAAAAAACTTTTATTTCCCGTATTACTTATAAAACTTTTACTTACTGTACTTAAACAGGTTACATAGCAACTACAACTTGTAAACTCCAAATTCTAAAAAAAGTGACTATAGGACCAAAACTCAAAAGTTATTTATGTTAAAAACAATCTAATTAAGAAAATCATGATAACAAAAAACATACATATGTAATTATCAAAATAGAACTTTTAAAGTTTCTAAAAGCTATTTTGTTCTATAACTTATCTATTTGTCCCTTAAAAGATATTAAAATTTTACAAAGAAAGGTGCTAGTAGGTACAAATTAAACCTGTAAACGTATTTTTAAACGTCTTGAGATACTTTTGCATTATTTTGTACATTATATTCTAAATTCATCAAGTTTATGGTTTTTTACTATTCACCTTTAATTATTAAACTTCCAAACACTCGTACAATAGTTGAACATAGACAAAAAACATAAAAAAAAACATAAAAAGATCTTTAACTATTTTAATAATTTTTTTTGTTGTTCTGTGAGTATTATTTATTAACAAATAAATTAAAGAAAACTAATATAACATTTTTAGTTATATATTTTTATAAATACTGACTAATTAAAATATCAGCCTTCGTTAAAGAATTGAAATTTATTACCTAAAAAACAGCTAACTTTAAAGATTAAACAACTTAATTAATTTTTTTTGAATATAATTAAGAGTAATGGTCACAAGTATATTTAGATATGTATATAAAACAGTTATTTTGGTATATAACAACTCACGGTACCAACCATAAAACTATTTTTTAAAAACGAAAAACATTTAAGATATGTACGCTACCTTAAAATGTACGTGATTAATCTTTTGTATGAACAAATATTAAAAATAGCGAGTAATAAAGCTAACTACTAAAAATGTACTTAAGCATTGCACGCTTAATTTTTAGAGCTTAACGATAATGAAAGCTTGGTTTTACAAATATATCAAACCTATTCGAAACACAACATAACGTGTTATTTTCAAACTTGGAATGTCATATAAATAGCTAACCTATATTTTATTACGCAGTGCGAACAATTAAAATAGAAATCATGTAATTAATCATAATTTAAAAACAAACGTTTTACTTAATAATATTTTTCGTCAGTTCAAACAGAATTTTCATGAAAGTTAACCTTTAAGTCGCACCTGTTCAAGTTCCTTTTTTACTAAATTTAAAAAGTAATTTCTAATCAATATCAATTCCTAAATACCAGGTCTCACCTACTTTATTGTGCAACTCCATAATTTTTCTTATATAACATTTTTGACATTATAGTAAGGGTTAACTGTTATTTTCTTAGTAAAGTTTTGACTTATTGTTATTAAAATTGACATTAATGACTGGATTATTTTGATGTACTACGTAAATGAACAAAACAATTTTATAAATAACTTTTGTACGCAGTTTGAAATTGTGAATTTTTAGTATCTGTTGGTGTTTAAAATTTTTTCAAAAAAAAAACAAAAAAAAAACAGTATAAAAAGAAGAATTGCAACTTCGAAGCATACATCATAGTTTTTATAGACGAACTTATGTACGCAGTGTTGTTAATAGATTGCTCTTTACAGAAGACGTTTTCAAAGATCAGAATATTAGTTTCAAATACAAATACTTAAAAAAAGATCAAAAAATAATAACCAAAAATTTAAAATTTAATATAATTTTTCTCAAAGAACAAGTTTAAAAATAACTCTCATGACTATAAAAAGATAGCAATACGTATAGTTTAACAAATTATTTGTGATCTACTACACAGTTTAGTTATATTAAATGAGTAAATTTGCTACTTAATTTAAGTACAATTGAAGTAAATTATATTTGTGAGAACTTGTAGGTTTAATCATAAAAAATACATAAATTAATTACAATTAAGCTAAGAAAATGTTTTGTTAATAAGATATTTACGAAACCGAATTTTCAATTTATAAAATGAAGTATGCAATCACAATATTACGTTAAAAATAGAACTTTAATTACTTTTATAGCTTTCAAAAAGAAGCAAAATATTGATTTTATTTTATATTGGAACTAAATATAAGGATGATCAGTTTGTCTTTTATCGTATTGATTATTTCTACCGCTATGACAACTTCAATGAAAATCACTGGTGTGGAACGGATAACTGATGACTACGATTCGGTAGATTTTTAATTAATGTTGTTAATCTTTAACTTGTTTACTAAAGTTGCTCTAAAAATGTTATTGCTGCTTTATTGCTACTTATTGAAATATACATAACATAAATGTAAAATAAACAGTGTTTAAGTAACTCAAAGTTTTTGTAAAAGTATACGACGTTGTTAGCAGCATAACTTAATTGAAAAAAGCTTTAATAAGTATAATCACACCTCATTAACTTAACAGTATTTGAACGAAAGTAGCTTAGAAGATTCTATTGAAATCAAAGTAACGAATAATGGAATGTTTCCACAACTAATTACTTATAGTTTGTATCTCCCACAAAATATTGACGTATTAGACTTCAGTTCTAAAAAGATCGAAACTAGCTTATTGGCAGAAATTCCTAAAGTAGCTAATCTGAAGTCTTTTATTCTAAAAGGTTAGTTTCTTAGTTTAGCTTTTGCTTATAGTATAACAGATAATATTTAAAACTACTGTATCAAATAAGCATAAAGTAACTGCTCACATACATAAACTCACATATAAGAATTTGATATTCTGTTACTAACTATGACGCTAAAATACTATAAATTATAAGATTATCACCTGTTAAACGACGAAAAATTATCTGGGATGTCAAAAGTTACTCTCAGTGGCGGGGAAATTTCTAAATTCCAAACGAATTACAAACTAACTGATAATTATATTGAAAAACAACTGAACAATTTTCTAATTGTTATTGAGTTCAACGGTGACAATCCTGAACAACTAAATGCTGTTATAAGTTCTGCTAATTTCGATAAACAGAACTACCCTAATGAGGCCAGACATAGGTAAAATTATGTATTATTATATCTTAAGTTATGATTAATAATTTAATTTTGATTTTGAGCATAGTTAGGTAGAAATAATTTTGTATCAATAAAGTAATCATTGCTACCAACATAACTAAAGCTTAAGAAATTTAAGATAAAACATCAAAGTTTTAGTTTGTTATGTAATTTTATTTTAATTAAAAACCAAAAGATGTAATATAAATTGATACATTTGTAGAATTTTTTTGAAATTTTTATCAAAACTGATTAAAACTACATTGACAACATTTTTTTTCATAGATGGCTAATCAGATGTTCACCAGATTACTCCATAAAACTAAACGTAACAAATTTTCAAATTGAACGAAATTCCGACGAAATTTTTTTGTATGACGCGACACTTAGCGGAAGTATTCTCGTAGGAGAAATTACGTCATTAGGCGAAATCAAAACTACGAGCAGTGAACTTTTAATTTCTTTCAAATCTGACTGTGATGTCACAAATAAAGGGTTTCAAGCATTCTTTCAATTCGTTGAAAAATCATCAGAAAAAGGTTCAGATCTGAAAACAACAAGTACGCCAGAAGTAACAGAGCATACAGAAACGACTGCGAAAATAACAACAACAACAAATCATCCTACAACAGCTACGACATTAGGTCCAAAATATGATCCTACGAGGAAGAATTTATTTGGTAAATTTTGTTAAAAATAAACTTTAATATAAAATAAAAAACTTACAGAAGATTAAAAAGATAATGGAAACCTTGTAAAAATTGTAACTACTTTCATGTATTTTCGGTTTTGTGACTTCAAGACTTTAAAGTTAATACAATAAAAAGAGCAAATTACAAACAAACAAAAAAAAATATTTTTTTTATATAGAATTAAATTTGCAGATGGAGAAAATGTTATTAGGAACGTAGGAACTAATTTCACGTATTTCATCACTAAACGCCCGAGTAACTGGTTTGAAGCGCGTCTTATGTGCGATAAAATGGGCGGGAAATTGATTTCAACAAGTTTGAAGCAAGAATTGGGATTGAAAGAGTTAGTAAATGTTTAAGTAAATTAAAAAAGCTTTTTTTTACAAGTTTAAAAGCAAATGGCATAAAATTTTACTAGTTTAAAAGTATAAAGTAGTTCGACACACTACAAAACTATTTTGACTTAAATCCTATGTAACATTATTTTAATATCTCATATACCTTTATCTATACTTTTATCTCATAGTCACAAAAATTATACTTAACAAGTATGTTCTTTTAAATCTCATCTTAGAATTTTTTACCTCAGTAAGATATATGTACTATTAAACAAACTTAAATTATGTTAATGTTTTTGACAAGACGTTAATGGTATCTGTGGTGTACGACTCGATAAGTGAAAGGTTTTTTTGTACACCTGGTCCGTAGATCAATTAATTTGAGCTCACTTTTTATCGTTAATAAAATTTATCAACATAGTAGTACACTTTTCTTATTATTTTCACAGCCAAGTGCTGGAAGTGATCACAGCGAACAGCGACAAGAACCTCTGGGTAGGAATCACCAGGGATGACCACCGGTGGCGCCTTTTGGACGGTTCTTACGCCACCAAATGGGTGTTGAACTGGTACAAGAACGAACCGAACAGCAGACTGTACAGCGAACAGTGCGTACACGTAATAGCTGGTACGTCACAGTTGAATGATCACAACTGCTACGTGAAAAGCTATATGTATCCCACCGGCATAAAGGAGCAACCTTCAGCAATGTACGGTCTGTGCGAAAAAGAATATTTTCTTAAATGATGTTTTTAAATACTTTTAATTTTTGTTGATTTGTTAACATAAAGTCTTTTCTTTTAGCTTTTTGACCGTTTAGAAGTTTTTTTACAACTTAACCTACTTTCGCGACCTAAGTTTAAGTTTTAAAATGTTATTGTTACTTTAAACTTTTACTACTTTAGTACTATTACTTATCAGAGTATTTCATGTTATTTTAACTTCGCTACTGCATTTGATTAGTTTATGAAATTTTTAACTAAAAATAAACTTAATTGTTTTTTCAACTCAACTTGTTTAAAATAAGTTATTAATAAATTTTAATTAAAAGGTTATCAGTGATAATTTTGGTTTAAATTACTTTTGGCATTTGTTTAATGTTAAGTTAAAGAATTATCAAGACAAAAGCTTAAAAATTTGATTTAAAATACAATAAGCTAGAATAAAATTACTATATCATATTTTGACCTCGAAAAATTCAACAAGCAATTTTTATTACCAATTAGCAATCTTTTATTATACTTAATTTTGGACAATTCAAAACTAAACATTGTTAAACTATTTAGTATTTAAAAATTTTTTAGCGCACAACTGGACTCATTTTACAGAATAAAATAATAACTTTAATATCTTTTGTTCTTTTAGGTACTTTAAAATCAATAAATACATAACAGAGGTTTTGTTTTAATTTATAACTAGATTAAACTTACTTTAAAAATTTAGATATTTTAAATAGAAAGTTAAATACTGTAGTACTTGTTATACAAAACAGTAAAGTTTTTAAGTTTAGTTTAGTTAATGTATTTTTATAAAATTTAGTTGAACTCAGACATTTACAAAAACTTTTTCATAGTCTAAAATTTTTTTAAGTTAATCAAAATAACAAACTTATACTAAAAGCTTTATTTTGTTTTTCTATCTATACTGTCAAAAGTACTATTTTTTATATATTTATACTACATACTATAAAATTAAATACTGATTTCAATAAATTTTTAATTTAAATAAGTAAAATATGTAAATATGAAATAACGAAAAATAAATTTATAGTGTTAACAGATTTATATTATACTTTTAAGATAATATTAGCTAACGTCATCTATTCGATAAAAATAAAATATAGTGTATTCTATTTCTTTTTGTAAAATTTATTGCAATTTTCTAAAAACACTACCATTCGTCTACTTAAGTTTAAAATTTTCTCTAAGTTTTTGCTACTTTTTATTTTGACAGTTTTTAGTTTTAAGAAATAAGAAATATTGAAGTTTTAAAATAGAGTCGTTTTAAAGTATGTTTATAAAAGCAAATTATAGGTAAGGCCTTTAAGCTACTTCTAATAAATGTTTTCTAAGTTACTTCATGGACCAGCATGCTTTGAAAAAGAAGAATTGTTAGATGTAAAACCATGTTTTAATTTAAAAATGCTTTTATTGGCTTTTCAATATAGTAACTAACAAATAATTGTTTTCTGTAAAGAAACATTTCTCAAAATATGCAACATTGCTATCTTTAATTTGGAATTCCCCAAATTTAATACTCGATAAGGGTAATTTACTAGTTAAATGACTTGATAATGAGATCGTTTTTAAAATTCTGTTTTTGCAACCATGTAAATGAAGATTGGAAATCTTATTATAAACTCTCATAAGGTTTATTAAAAAAAAATCTTTTGTTTTGTTTTTGTTAGTGTGACCAAAAGAAAAACAAATGAATGTTAGTTATAAACAAAAAAAGTATTAAGTAATAAAAAAGTAGAAAGCCAGTTGAGATAAATCATAGTGTTTTAAAAAAAATAATTGTTTTTACTGTTTTTTAATAATATTTATTTTTTTTAATATAAAAACTATATATATTTTAACTTGACTTAACTAATTTTAATAGTTTAAATAGCTGGCATTTTTTACAGCTAGTTTTGAAAATTAGCACGAAGCTAGTTTAATAAAACACAATTGTTACTGTTTAGCTACTTTTTATGTTTTACACTATGTAATAACAAAGGAAAGTTAAATGAAAAATACATTTCTTACAGTAAACAAATTAAACACTTATTTCTAGGTAAACTAAACAATAGTTCTTTTTTATAATATAGTATTTTACGTTAAAAGGTTTTAAACTTACAATTATTTAAAATATTATCTACTATAAAATAATAAAAAACATTACTATGTGTACATTGACTCACTGTTCATAGAAAATAATTATTATTTCGGGTTACTTAGTATATTACTAATGACTATTATGGTAGTAAAGTTCTTAAGCAATACAAATACAAGTAGTTTTGATATTTCTACTAATTTAACTTTTTTCTTAGCTACAGATAATATGTAAAATTTTAACTTTTTCATTTAAATTAAGAATATCTAATTTTTAGTTCTGGGAATATTTTGAAACTTTCATACTACGAATGAATGTAAAGGCTTTTGAACTACATTATAATTGTTTTAAATTATATTGTTATATTTATCTAAAACATATTATATAAAATTTTTCAATCAGAGTTCTATAGCAAAAATAGTGTCAACATTTTAAATAAAAAGATTAAAAACTCAATCGTTTATTACTTTTATAAAGTTATAATGAGAAAAATTTAACTATTTTTATTTAATTATAAGCTTTGATTTTGAACATTTTTTGTTCAAAACTCATTGTTTAGATTTTTAAGGCAGAGTAAAAATATAATCATATTTTTTGTAGATATATAAACTGTCGTACATTAAGAAATTTGACTAATTATTCACTTAAAAAAATTCACTTAATGATTATTATGTAAACACTTATAGACTGTTTATAGAAAACACTCGTTAACTAATTTGATCACTTTGAATCAGCGGTTTTTAAACTTTTTTCAATTTTCACCCTTTTGGAAGATCATTAATTTTGAAGAAAAAATTATTTTTTTGAACTTAAAGCTTATTCAGTATAAAATTTATATAAGTTAATGATTTTATTTAGTTTTAAAATACTTACAGTTAAACAGTAACTAATAAACTACAAATACAATTAATAAACATTAATTTACATAACAAGTAATAAAAAAAACATTACCCCCTAAACGAAGGAAATTTACTCCCAGGGGTAAATTTACCCAGTTTAAGAATCGCTGTTTAAATAAAGCAATAGACTATTTAGTTTAAGTGAAATAAAATCATCTTTGTAATGTTTTTTATCAACAAAGGTTATTTTTTTTTTTTGTGATTCTAAAGTTGGTTTTCTAAATAATAAGACAAATAAGCTATTAGAAAAGCTAAAATATTATTTAATTAAAAGTCGACTTTATCTTGTGAATATCGTAAATAAAAATTTCAATAAATTTTTGACAATTCGTTTAATAATCTTATCAAAAGGAAATTCTATAATAGTCTAAAACCGTTATTAAAGTTTAAAAATTAATTAACTTAAAAAGCTTCGAACAGTTTTATTTCAGGTACAGAAACTTAACGTTTGGTCGGTTTTAAACTATTTTTTGTTTATTAAGTATCTAAAATTTCAGAGCTTTACTAGTAATAGCACTACAACATAGTTTTTTTAACAACTTTAACAACTTTAAAAACTCCTTATCGATTTATAGTACTAAAACATTTTATACATAAAAGGCATAAGTCTTATTAGTTTAAAACATTTTACTATGTAGTTTACTATAGTTATAAAACAAAAATCCAAAATTTAAAGTCATTGGCATGAAAATTACAATATTTGTAGAATTTTTTATGAAACAGTTTGCCACAATGTATCTTCACAACTTTAAAACCTAACCATATCTCAGTTTTATTTTATTTATTTTAACTATCAAAAACAGTGATATTAAAAACGGTAAGGTAGTGAGCTTAGTTTAGTTAGCGTATTTTTAGTTAAAGTTGTTTTCAGCTACTTAGAAAACGTTTCAATAACTAAAAAAATGATTAAATTAACGAAATAACAAGTTTCAACTAAAAGCTTTACTTCTTTTTCTTCAATACTGTCAAGTTAAACTACTATATATATATATATATATATATGCACATATATGTATATATATATGTACATACTATATATTGTGAACATAAATCCTAGTAAACATGTAGGTTTATGTTCAAAAAGTAAAGTTTTAAATGTTGAACAACGAAAAATAGTTGTTTTTTTTTAAGTTTATGTTTTTTAGATTATATTTACTAACGTCAGCTGTTTGTCAAACACAAAACTTAATGTTTATTGTTATTTGTAAAACGTAAAACACTTTTGTTAAATACTACATTTACCTTGAAAAATTCTACTAAATTTTCGCTACTGTTGTTTAGACCATTTTTTAGCTTTAAGAAAATAAAATTGTTAATTTCTAAACTAAATTACAACAATCAAGTTGTTTTAAAGTATATAAAAAACTGTATGTCAAAATGTCAAGCTTTTTTAAACAATTAGAATAAAAAAACTTTTCGAAGTTTTTTTTTGGATATAATGTGCTTTGTTTGAGAAAAATTTTACATCTAAATTTTTTTTATTTACGAATGCTAATATTAGCATAACAACATAAATTAAAACAGAATGCAAAATAATGTGAAAATTACCTTAATTATATTCCTTCTTGCACAATCTTTTTGTATTAGATTTCTTTTACATGGTCGGTTTATATTATTTCTAAAGTTACACTTTAGAAATTATAGAATAAATCTGCAACACTTTTATTTTGCTTAAAGTTCTACGACTAGTATATAGACAATAATTATTAAAGATAGTAACATATATCGTTTTAAAAGTAAAGATTAATGTTATAAACAGAGCATTTTTAAGTTAATACAAAAAGTGAAACATGTAATTGGTGACGTAATACTCATTTGTAGTTTTAAGACTTTTAAGTAAAAAAAAAATTATAGCATTTGTATCAGTTTTCTTAAGATAAAATAATTTTAACACGTAATAATTGAAATTTTTAAAATAAGGTTAATTATTTTGGGTAATTAACCTGCAAAATTTTAAATATATAAATTTATTGTATCGATATAAAAATGTTTTTTTAGTTTAACTGCTTAACTGAAAAAAAGTAGTACTGCTCTGTTTATATTTATTTTAGCTAGTAGCTTATTTGTCCTTTTGTTTTCCAAAAAAAAAAATTCTGCTTGGTCTTCTGAGCTATCCAAATAAGTTATTGTAAAGCTTTTTTAAATCATTCTATTATACTTCGATGTTTTATTATTATAATGTAGCTCGAGCGCTAACCTAGTTCTTATACATATTTTTAAAATTATATCCAAGCGAGCACCTCCTTTGTAAAAATGATGTTATCGTCTGTCCAACATAATACTCATTACACCCCGTATGTTCTGCCGCATAGATCTCGAAATTTTTACAACTTAATTTCTTTTTTGATTTAATTAATTTACTTGTTTTAAATTAACAATAACATAGATTAAAAATACAGTAACTTGTAAGTAAAACTTTATTATTAAACAGAATTTCCTAAAATATACAAAACCGCTTCTCTTGAGGGGAATTTTAGCAGTCATAGATTATACATACAAAGACAAGTATCGAAATAAAAGGGGAGATAGGCTAGAAGAGAAGTGTTATTCAAAAACGATAAATGATCGTTTTTAAAACTTCTGTTTTGGCAGCTATGAAATAAGTATGGGAAACTTTGTTAGAAAACCACAATTTATATATAAGTTCAACAAAAATTTACTTTTGGTAAGGTTTTTGTCTGTGCTATTGTGACCAAAGAAAAATTGTTTATAAATAACAAAATACTGTTAAGTAATAAAAATTTTAGAAGCTAGTTGAAACAAATTACAGTGTTTTTAAAAAAATCACTAATTTTTATCAATCAGTTTAAACAGTTTAATAAAGCCTATGTATTTTTATACTTGACTAAACTGAATTTTAATAGTAAAAGTAGCTTGCAATTTTTACAGCTGGTTTTAAGAATTAACACAAAACTAATTTAGTAAAACACAGTTGTAATTGTTGACCAACTATTTATTTATAACTTTATGAATATTATAAAAAATAATTACAATATATGTTTCTTACAATTAGAAAATATTCTCTTCAGAACAAAAACTTCATTTTTTTGACTTTAAATTTAGCACATATTACTTAGTTCATTAAATAACTTTTTTTTTTTTATAATTATTTAGCATAAAATTTTTTTAACTTTCAATTAATTTTAGTTTTAACTATGTTTAAATAAAGAAAAGAAAAACAAAGGCACAAAGTATTTTTATTTATTCATTTAAGAATGAATAATACAATAGATCGTTTTTAAATCATACAAAGAAAATCTAAAAATTTAGGTAATTAATGTAACAATCTTAAAAAAATCATTACCGTATTAAAAAAATTTTAGAAAATAAGCTTAATGTTTTTTTTTCTTTTTATCGTTGTATCATGTTTATGTTCTAGCTCTAATTAGTAATATAAAATAGTTTCTGTAACTTAAATAAAGTTTATATAGTTTATAGTTTTATCTTTAAAATAAAAGTACCCCTATAATCTTAAATAAAGGTACAATTCTACTTATTGAAAATATTTTGTTGATAGACGTAATGTTTAACTATTTTTTTTCATCTAACAGTTTTTCATGTTAGTATCACTGTTGCTAATGTTTATTTTTTTAAATAAAATTTTTTATGTATATTTATTAAACTGTAAGTATTGGTATCGTAAGTCAACACATCATATAATATAATAACTTAAAAATAACAGATATTCTATGAAGAAATCTATATAAAAAGTTTATATTTTATTCTATTTGATTTAAATTTTAGCAAAATTTACTTATAATATGTTTATTAGTTATATATTCGCTTTTTATTTTATATATTTTGATAGTATTTATTAATAAGTATTTTAGTAAATTCAATGTTTTTTATTCTTATTAAAGGACCTGATTACGAAAATGCCTTTCGGTTTTTGAGTCATACATAATGGTCACAGTTTAAAGTCTTGGCGAGTATCACTATTTTATTTAATTTATAATTTTTATACAAACTTTTTTTGATGAAAAAAATGTCATGTTTAAAGAATTTAGATTACAGTTCAGCGCAAGTAATTTTGATTAAATAAAAACTAACTTTTTTTTTCCTTAATTTTAGTACGTGTTTGTTATATTAAAATGATTAACGCATAAAAACATTTTTATACATACACATATTCTATTTTTATGGATAAGCTAAAATAGAGAGATTCTTCACAACATTTTTTTTGTGTCGATATATATTAATACATGTGTTTTAACGTTTTTTAGACAGAACAGCCTTCAGTTAGTTAATTATAAAATTTTTTTAAGGTATAATTCAAAATGTACTTAAAATTAAGCTAAAAACTTTAAGAATCGTTACGTCACTAAATAAATCATTTGAAACTATTAGATACACTAAGTATTTGTAAACATCCAAGGTTATTTAAAATAAAAGCATTAAAATTATTTAAAATTACTAAAAATTAATATTGTTTATTAAAAGCTAGATTTGAATTCAATTTAGAGATCTCGTTTTTTTCTATTTTACAGAGAGTGCAGTCATGTTTAAAATTGATTTTATTTTTTTGTTCGTTATAAAATTTTCCAGCTGATGCTAAAATCCTTATTCCTTTCTGTCAAATCCCAAATAAATTTTAAAGCGTAGTTTTAAGTCTGTATTTACTGTTGTAAAATGAATATTTATGCTGTATGTATCTACTTTTAAACGAAAAACCTAATGAAAGCCAACAATGTTACAAAATTTTTATTAATTTTAACTATTTTACAACTCTACGTTACAAAAAAAAGTAAAATTAACGCTTATTAAAACAAAGGAAGTTTTGAGGTTATTATTAAAAAATAGTTCTTTACTTGTACTTTAGCAGAAAAATCAGCAAAATTTAAAGTTTTGTTTAACAGTTTCTTTATTAGTTAAAATTAGTTTATATTGCTACGAATTATCGGCAAAACGAGAAACTAAACTCGTTTTATTTTATTGACAAAGAATATTAAGCGATCATATTAAAAAAAAACTTAAGTATTATTTAGATTTTAAAAATCTTTACGACATTGGTAACTTTGTAACACAATCTTTTGAAATACATAGATCGATTGAAATTAATTAAAGTTCGAACCTTTACCATTTAAATAAAAGTATAACAACAAGTAAAAATTTTTAACATATCTTTATAGCACAACAGTGTTAAAAAACTTAAAATATCTGTATTAAAGTAACTCATTATGTATTAAAATAAATTTAAGTTTCTAAACAATAATAACATTGTATTGATATAAAGTTTTGTAGTCATTTTTAAGTTTTGTTTTTAGTCTAAAATTTTTTAAAAGTATTACGTTTTTGTTCTATAGTATTGAAATTGAATAGTACTTTTTGAATACAATATTTTAAGAAATCTTGTAGATATAAAAGCTTTTGTTTTGCTCCTTATAATTTAAAACTTTTTATAATTTTACTCCATAATTTGTAAAAAAAAGTGTTTACTTTAAATAGAGAGGCTTTTTAGAACGTATCTTATGTGTCGGTATATATCAATACAACACTACGTTTTAATAACAAAACTGTTTCACTGTGTTATTAGTCAAAACAACTCTTTAGTTAGTTTATTATGTTAGTATCTTTAAGTATAAATCAAAATGTACTTCAAAAAAAAAAAAATTAGGATTGTTACGTCACTAAATAAATCATTTGAAAGTATAAGGAATACTGAGTTTTTATACACAACTAATTTAAAAATAAAGTATGAAAATTATTTAAAATTAATAAAAAGTTAATTTCGTTTATGTAAAGCTAAATTTGAGTTTTCTTTTGAAATCTTATATTTTGCCATATATCAGAGAGTGCAGCAATGTTTAAAATTATTTTTATTTTGTGCTAAAACTTACCAGTTGATGCTAACATATTTATTTTTATCTTTCATTTTCCAAAAACATTTTGAAACGTAGTTTTAAGTCTGTATTTACTGTTGTTAAAAAAAAATTTATGCCGTACCTACCTACTATTAAGCTAAAAACCTGATGACCCAACTGTATTAAAAAAGTGTTGATGAAGGTTTTCATTTTACACCTCAATGTTACAAAAAAAAAAGAAGTTAATGCTCATTAAAAATAACGTAAGTTTTAGATTATAATTGAAAAAAAAATTTTTACTTGTATTTTAGCATAAAAAAACAAAAAAAAATGTTGTTTGAAGTTTCTTTATTAGTTAAAATTGGTTTATATTGCTACGAATTAGCGGCAGAATGAGAAACTAAACTTGTTTTATTTCATTGTAGAAGCAATGATAAGCGATCTTTTAAAATACTTCAGTATTATTCAGATTTTGAAAATCATTACGACATTGTTGATTTTTATAACATAATCTTATAAAATACATAGAACAATTAACGGTATGTAAAGTTCTAAATTTTACTACTAAAACAAATGTATAATAAGCACTTAGGGTTTTTTTAACATATCTTTATAACAATACAGCGTCAATATTTTTTTATCTATATTAAAATATTTCATTATAAGCTAAAATAAATTCAACATTTTAACAGTAAGAACATTGTGTTAGTATAAACTTTTATATTCATTTTTAACTTTTGTTTTTAGCTTAAAAATTTTCAAAAAATATTACATTTTTGCACTATAGTATTGAAATTGAATAGTACTTTTGCATACAATACTTTTAGAATTCTTGTAGATGTAAAACGTTTTTGTTTTGCTTTTTGAAATTAAAAAAAAAGTTTTTTCAAGATTTTAGACCATTGATTTGTATAAAAAGTGTTAGGTTTTGTTTGTATAAATAAAAAGGCTCCCCACAGCTAATAAACATATACGGGAATAACACCCGTTACAAATGATAGTTGCCGTACTTATGTATAAATATTGGTGAAAATATGATTACACTTCGAAGTTTATGCACTATTTATTTTTCAACTCTCGAATTTTTCGTTCGTGACGTCACTATTCAGCTCAAACGCTCAAATCTCATTTTATGCAAGATGCGCGTTTAAATACGTAAAGATTGTTGTAAGTATAAAGCAAAAACTCATTAGTGAATAACGTACAAGTTAGGCAAGGATTTTCACGACAATATGATAATATAACAATAGGTTTACTTTTTGCTTTTTTTACAAAACTACCGTGTTTTGAAATATCTTTTTTTATAAATTTTTTTTAAATATTTTTCGAATACAAATAATTTATGAAAATGTTTAAAATCTCGATACCATTTTGTTTTTAAAATTACGCTAAGATTTAGATGAGTAGTAATGTTTCAAAAATTACTATCAAAAGCATTTTGTGGAATTACTTCAGCTTTTGTATTTTTAAATAATTACCGAAATCTAATAAAATAATGATTATTTATAAAAGTTATCGGTAGGTGTAGAAGTATTATTCAAAATAGAAAGAATATCTATAAAATAAAAAACAGATAACTTCTTTTAATAACCGAAAAAACATTTCCTTTTTGAATCAAACGCTGAATTTTTTTAAGTTTTAACATAATTCAATAGTTTGTTAGCTAACCTTGTTAGCTAACTAAGTAAACTATAAAAGACTTAAATAAATTTACGTTAAGTAAAGTGTTTAGTGATGCTACAAATTAGACTTAGAAATAATAGCTCGAAACCTAATATAGTTAGAAATAGTTTGAATTCAAACTTTTTTAACATCGAATTTAGACTACAGTAAAAGTTTATTACGATAATTAAAATTATTTTTTTAATCTGTGGTATTATCTCAGTTGGATACGAAGTTTTTTGAATTTGTCTAGTTGTTACATACAGCTTTATTTGCAATTATAAACTCGAATAAAATAACAGACTTTTTAAAATAGTTATACCTATACATCATAAGTGTTGAGTAAGCAGTGTAAATTCAATCAATTAAGTTTATATACTTGCAATTATGTCACTAAAACAATATATTTTTTGTATACATAATAAACATTAAATGAGCAGTGTAGTTTATCTTTAAGCAGTTGTCTGTAATTGAAAATATCTACACAGAAAGCAAACAGTTTGCAAAAAATAAGTAGAACTATAAAATTAGTAAAGCTGTTTAACATTTTAAAAAATAGTTTGTAACTTTGAATTAAAAAAATATTTTTATTAACAACAAAAATTACTAACTAATTTATATAGTAGTGGTAAAAAACGCTTTTCATATTTAAATACAAGATCAACCTGACTTACAAACGTTTATTACCAACTTTGTTTAAGCTTTTAAAACGCATTGTTTACATATTTGAAAAAAAAAAGCTTCAAGAAGTTTTACAACTTAAATAACTATAAACCTTTAGTTATAAAATTCTTTTTAATACTTAATAATCCGAGAAAAGTATACTGAAAAAAAGTATTTTGTGGATTTGCTCTTGAAATTTTGTAGATAAGCACCTCGTTCTGTTTTATTTATTTTTTTTAAACTTAGAATTATTTAAGAACTTGCTAACTAACATCATTACTAGTATGTTAGATAAAAATTTTCACCTTATATAAAAAATTAAGTAGTATTTTCTTTACATAATTAACTGTAATTTTTTAAACTTCTAGTGTTGTTTATTTTAAAGGTTGAATATTAAGTTAACATATAACTGTTATAAGTATAATTATATTTAGCTTTTTTGAACACATGTAAAAATTTATAAATTGATAAATAGTAATAAGTTAGTTTTAAACTTGATATTTACTTTTTAAGTTTAGATTTTGTTTCAAGTACAAAAAGAATATAATAATCCTGAAATAAACCTATAGCATTTACTTATAAAACAGTTAAACAAAAAGTTATCACTAACATTCTCAAATAAAGTTTAGTTTTAACCAATATAAAAAATTAGCATTTCTGCTAAACAGTTAGTTTTAAATTTGAAAAATTTCAAAATTTCAAAACAAGTATTATAAATTTTATAGTTTTAAAGAGGTTAGAAATTTGAATTAGGGAAATGTTTATATAAGTATAGTATATATTTATTAAACAAATAGTTTATAAGCGAAGTATTAAAAATATCTCACTTAAGCACAGATTGTTTCAATTAACACATATTTTTCCGGAATTTTTAAAATAAATATGTATTAGCTATTAATTTTACTATTGGGAGTTAATTTGCAGCTTCTATTTTTTTAAGTAATTAAAATTTATCACAAGATATAGAATATGTTGTTTTAACTAGGTATTATACTTAGTTTAAATAGTTCTACTTTTCTAGCGTTTTTAAAAGTATTTATGCTTTTTAATTGATTTGTAGATCATAAGTCATCTTCGTTATGACTTGGCCATATGTGTATAGCTTGTTTTAACTAACAAAATTATGTATTTAATTGTATGTATATATTTTTTTGATATTTTTTTATGGTTTCTATAAATGTTTATATCTAATAGCTTACAGTTGTTTTTATTTCATTAAAAAAGTTAAAGTTTATCATGAGTCAATATTGTTAACATAAATAAATTAACTAAGTTATACTTTTATTAGTTTGGAGAATTTTTTTTTAATTTTATAGTTTTTGTAAAAGTATATATTTTTATATCACAGCTGTTTCTTTATTAAAATTAACTTTATATTTATCATTAGTTGCTATTGTGTAGACAGATAGTGTAAATATCAAAGTGATATTTTTAATTGTTCATGGAATGTTTTTTAATGATTTATAGTTTTTGCAAATGTTTATATGTAGAAGCTTACAGCTGTTTTTTTACTTAAAAGTTTATTAAGGTTTAAATGAGTCAATATTGTTAGAAAGAAAGATAGTTTAACTAACAAAGTTATTTGTTTAATTGTTTAGGAAGTGTTCATAAATATTTTTCTTCTATTTTTATTACAGCTAATATTTAATTGGTTACAGCTGTTTTTTTTTCAAAGGTAGTTAGAAGTTTATCATAAGTTGATATTTTACAGAGATATATTACAATGCAAGATTTATGTGTTTAATTGTTTAGAGAATATTTCTTTGTAGTTTTTTTTTTGTAAAGTTTATACTAAATAGCTTACAGCTGTTAGAATTTTTTTTTTACCATATGACCAGTTTATTCATCTAAATTTTTTTTTACGTTGTATTTGTTTCTTCTAATTCAAAAATTAGTATAAAAGTATTAAAAACTTTCATACCAGTCAGTAAATAACTATTGATCTGTTCTTATTTTATTAGATTATTGTAAAAAAATAAAACTTTTTTAATTTTCAGTACAATTGAGTTATTATTTTTTTAACTGACCTTTTCATACTTTTAATTTTCATCAGTTTATATAACGTTTTTTTTATCTAAGTTAAGTTTATCAAACAAGTTGTTTTTATAAATCTTAAGTTTTACTTTTTTTTAAAGCGTGATAAGGAAAACTTCTTTATGTTGCTTTGATATTTAAGCTGGAGAATTATAAAAACATTTGTTATTTATTATAACATACTCAAAACTTTATTCAATGTAAAAGTTCATGTAACTGTTTGTTAAAAATGTTTTGCTAGCTATGTATTCAGGTGAAATTCAATAGATGGTAAACATTAAGATGTTTTACTTATAACTTTTTATAATTATCGACTAAATTAAGTTAGTAACATTTATGGCAATCTTAAAATTTTATCAAAATATACTTCATTATAACTAAAAATGAAAACTTTATTAAAGTGTATGTTGTTTTATTTATAGAAGTGTTTTTTTTTGTTTATATATTTTTTAAGTTTCAGATTTTGTAACTCAAAATAATGAAAAACAAAATAATAGTGTTGATCATCATTGCATACCTTTTTGGAACAGTTAGTTTTTATACTTTGTTTTACTTTTTATATATTTTTTAACCAGTTTTAAAGCTTAGCAAAGTCAACATATATTCAAAAAACTTTGTTTGAATTATTGTATTAAATTTTACTTTTATTTTGAACTATAAATGTTTAAATAACTAAAATTTTTGTGCTTACTAATAAAAAACTAAAATAATCTTATATAAATTAGAGAAAATTAAAGTACAAACCTAATCAATTTACATTCAAGTAAAAGTTATTAAACAAACATTGATTTTTTAGTTTTGTAGTTAAATAAAACAAGAAAAACCTTATTTATTCTGTTGCTGATAGCTTAAAAAACTGTGTAAACAGTTTTAAAAGTATGTTTTACTAAAGTAATTTATATTAACTTTCTAAACATTTTTATATGTTCTGAAACAAAACAATGTTTTAATATTTTCTTTAAAACCAAATCATTTAAAAGAAAATAGTGATCTTTAAATAAAAAAAGGTTTGAACTTTGAAAACTCTTAAATTCATTTTATGTATTTCAATAAGGTTTAGTTTCATTTAGGAATGAAAAATTAAACCTAGAGTCCTTATATTAACCATCTTTTACCTTTACTTATAAAAAGTAAAAAAAAACTGTAATTCATCTTATTTTATTATTTCGGTTTAAATAAAAGAACAATTTAAACAACACTAAAAAGTATACCTGTTTTTAGAAAACTCTCTCTTTTACGTTTTTTAATTTACCTCTGTTTTATGGCAAAAATTTAAACAACGGTTTTATAGTAAATTTTATAAAAAATTAAAGTGTTGAAACTTTTTAAACAGAACAGCGAATCTGTAAATACTCAGCAAGAAAGAGGTCTCGATCCGGATTTTGCTCTAGAAACAATTATTAAGACAAGTTAGTCTTTACATATAAGCTAACAACGTGTAAAGTTGTGTTTACATAACAAAATTAAAGTTTTACAAAATACATAGAAAAAAAAGTTTAAAATGTTAAAAAAAACTATTAACATTAGACAGCATTTTATGTAAATTGATTGGTCGTTCTTTTAAATAATTTAAAACTATAAAATAATATGAAATTGGATACTAAGTTTAATGTAAGTACAATTGTTAACTGGTTAATTGTTCTATTAGAAAACTGAAAAGCAACAAGAGAGTATACAATAGTTTATAAAGTATAGTGGAAACAACATGAAATAGGATGTTTAAGATAATATAATTGTTATTATACTAGATCAAACTGCTTGTAAATTGATTATCCATTTTATTTAAATCGATAAAAAAATAACAATAAAAATGATATTTTGTGTAAATTTTGTTGTAATAGATATAGAGCTGCGTAAAAAATAATCGGTTATCCTTTCAAAGAAATAAAATCAATAAACTAATATAAAGTAGGATATCTAATATGAATATTGTTATAAAAAATAGATGTCCAAGTAAATAGTTTTACTAACTTATTAAATACTGAAAACAAAAAATTGTTACGAAATAGGATATTAAATATAAATATTTTTGTAATAGATAGAACAGCTTGCAATCGTCTATATTTAGAAAGTAAGCATGTTGCAACTAATATACAAAATGATACAACCCGTTGCCTACATATCTTAACTGTAAGGGAAAGTAAGTATTTAGTTTTAAATTGCTAACATTTGACTTATAAAAATATAGATAAGAGACTAGTATAAGAGATTTGTTATTCCGATTAAATTTTTAAATGAAATAAGAAACAGTTTAAAAATGAGACAACAGTTAAAATAAACTTCTTACACAATTTAAAAACAAGCATTTACTAAATGTTTCGTAACAATAAAAACGTCTAAGCTTTATGAATTATGTAAAAATTTTTACCAGAATATTGCAAACAATACAACAAAACGAGTAGCCAAGTGAACCTGAAAAAACCAAAACAGCAGGCGTACAATGAATTCGTCTGTGTGAAATTACCGCTTTTAAAAGACAAATTTTCATTGATTGCAGCACATCTACTCTTTTATACACCAAGTGACAGAGTCGACGAAGGTTTGTAAGAATGTTTGTAAAATAGTTTAATTAAGCTTTGTTTATTATAAGTTACACAAAAAACTGCCTTATTATTTGTAGTGATTCACTTTAACTATATTTTTTAATAATGTGAATTTTTTGTTTAACTTAAGTTTAAATTCTTTTCTCTACTTAATTATCTAGCACTTTTTTATAAATAAAAACAAAAAGTATAATCTTGTTTTTAAAGTTTTCAACTTTTCAAAGGTTTAAAAAAGTTAGAATAAATATATATTTATCTAATTTCTAAATTATTCATGGAACATCTAAAATACAATGATAAAATTTTAAATTAAGTTTTAATTAAAGTTTACAAATGATTTTTTTTTAGCATAGTTATACTGGAAAGTATATTCAGAAATTTGAAGAAAAATAGTAATTTATTCACATAATATTACAAATTTAACAAGAAAACATAGAAGTTAAGTTTAAAATTTCCTGTTAAGTAAAATCTAAAACAAAGAAAAATGAACACTTTGCTTTTAGTAAACTGAAGCTCTAAACATAATATACTAGTTGTTGGCGCTTGAACTTATTTTTTCGCTTTAGTAATTATTTCTTAATACGTAATTAGTTCAATAATCGATTATAAAAATCTACCGATCACTTTTAATATCTTTAACTATGAAGCTAAAACTTCAATTATGCTCCAACTAGTATAAACGCAAGGTTAGCAAATTAATTTACTTCTTTGAACAGATAAGTTTTGTTAATGGTTTTCCAATAGTTTTAGTTGTATAATATGTTTAAACGGTAAAGTTAAATAACTGAAAACTAATAAAGTGCAACTATTTTTTATTTAATATATTTTTTTTCAGCAAGTTTTTGTGGTTTTAAATGCCCGAGTGGAATGGTCTGTATAAACTCTACGATCAAGTTAGACAGAGACATTTACGTTCATTCGTATTACACATGTCGATCTAAAAATTATCCAAGTAACTTACTTTAATATCATTTATGTATATCAGTATTAAAAAGTTTCTTTCTAATGCGAATTAAAGCGTTGAAGTTTTCCTAACTTAAAATTAATGAAGTGTAGTATATCTTAAATTAAAAACTTTTTTTTTGTTACTTTATAATTGTTTCAAATTAAGAATTGGAAACTGTTGGTTCTGTAAACAATATTAATAAAATCTAAAAAACTTTAGGGTATATTTAAACTTATACAGTTTTCTTAAACAAAAACGTAAATAACAGAAAATTAAAATGTTACCATTTAAAAATTTCATTTAAGAACGTTCTTCAAATAAAATAAGCTTCGTATATAAAAACAGTTATTAACAAATAAAAATTTGAACAATTTATAGCTAGTTTTGATAAATATTTTAAAGAGTAGGTAAAACATTTCAAGTAAATTTTAAAGTTTTTAGAACTACACTTCCTTTATTAGACTACTACTTCTTAGTTGAATTACTGTTAAACATTCACAAATTAGTCTAAATTAAAAAATGTCCTGTTCCACAGATGCATAACGAGTCATGTATTGATTAATATTACTATTTTTAGAGTTAAATTTATTTAAACTTGCTTAAGAATAAAAACATCGATAACATATACTAATGTTTATTTTTAATTTAAGTAAACTAACGCAATTAAATAAACTTATTTGATAATGTAACAAATATTAAACTTCGTGTAAAAATTTAACAGCTCCAATACCCAAGTGTTCATGCAACAAATTAGAACTAAAATGCTTCGTTACGTCACAACAGAATGAGTTAGCCTATCAGAGCATCGATAATGAGTTTTTATGCTACTGTAAAGATTATTTAAAACAATGCTTTATTTGGAATTAATTATTTTTAACTTCCAATAAAAATTGATAGTTTCTATACTACATCATTCATTATTTCTTTCTATGACTAAAAAAGAAAATTTTTGTATATACTTATATTTTAGAGTTTTTCCAACTTATGTTATTACTTTTTTAATTGCTTTTTATACATACTTTTATGGCGTTATCAAATATTTTAACAGTAAAAAGTATCTAGTGTAGGTTTAAATAAAATTTGTAAATACCATATTAAAAAATGTTTTTTTAACTAATGTTAATTTTTAACTTAGTATTTCTACTGTTACAATATTATAATAGAAGTTTATCTTTGTTAATACAAATTTTTCAAAAGTTGTTTTACAAGTAATATTAACATAATAACTATATTTTACTTTGAAGCTTAATTTTGATTTAAACAATTTTAAATAAATCTATACACATGATTTTTTTGTAATTAAAGACTGTTTACATGGTATAAACTTTGGTAGTAAAATGTAAAAATTAAAACTAAAGATGGCTCAATTTTCTATTTTTAATCATAACAAAAATTGATTTAGTCTTAGTTAAGATGTAAAATTTTTTTTTGATGTTTCTTGCGTGATGTTGTACGGTTTTATTTTAATAAAGTGAATGTTCGAAAATATTTGATGTTTAGCATTTTTTAAAAGTTTTAAATTGTTATAGTGACTTAAACTTAATTTTCAGCTGTGTAAAATCACTTTTTAAATCGTTCAATACTTTTAATATTTTTAATACTATGATAAATTGCAACTAAAATAAATTAAAACATAAACTAAAATAGAGTTTAAGGAAGTTCGTTACAAATTTAATATAACTTAATAAATTAAGTACTTATCTTATAACTATTAAGTTATTAATTTATTTTTATTGATATGGCAGAAAAGTTCAAATTAAGATTTTTTGTTTAAACTGTTTAGTTATAAATTTATTCTGACGACTTTCAAAAACTAAATAAGCAAAGAAAAAATATTAAACTTTACTTTCAGTTAAGTTTTCTACAAATTTTATAACAGTCAATTTTTTAGTGTTTGAACAAGTATTAAAAACAAGCTTTTGTTTATTATATTATGACAAAGTTTAACATTTAATTCAATAATATGATAAAGCTAATTGGAAAAGACTAATTAACTAGGTTATAAATGTATAAACAAATAAACTTGTATACACTAGTAAGTTACATCTGCGACTAATAAACTAGTTAAACAAACTGATATTTAAAAAATTAACTGGTACTTTTTAAACACAAACAGCTTTTAGATTTTACTTTTTAATTAATTAAATTTATTTAGTTTTAGTTTAAACATTTACTGTCTTCAAAATTAAAGCGTTTTTAGCGGCGATGCGACTATTTTTGTCAAGTTGCTGCTTTAATTAAATCTGCTTTCCTAAAAATTTGTCTTTAGCTATGTGAAAATCTTTTTTTAACCATTTCAATTAAATTAGTTTTACTGTATTTTGAAATTTAAAGTTATCTTTCTGACAAAAAAACTATTTGTTTCAAAGTATAACCTTTTCAACCACTAAAGCTACTTGTTTTGAATAAAAATATCATTATAGTTTTCAATAATCGCACAAATATAAATCTACTAGCTTAAAACAAATATTAAAATATACACTAATTGATTTCAACTTGTATGTTTAACAACTATTGAATTAAAGTAATTTAAAATCAATACCAAGGTTATTTATATCTAATAATGACTTTTTTATAGAAAAAACTAAAAAAAAATCATATAAATATCAAAACATGAAGTAAATTTTAGTCAGATTTGGCATTAAGTTTACAATTAAATCACAGGTAAAATGATATTTTAAAGCAACAAAGTTATTTTTAATCTTTAATTATGTAATTTTTATCTAAAAAACTACATTAACAAAATTCGAATAAAGACTAAGTTTAGTAAAAATTTGTTTTCAATAGACAAAATTAACAAACAAAGCAAAATCTTTTTTGAAATTCAATATTTGCAAACAAAAAAAAATAAAAAATGTAAATTATTTGTTTTACTGACAATCTAAAAGATAACTAAACTGAACTATATTTTACTTTTTTAATACTGTACTATATTTTTTTAAAACGAAAATTGGTTAATTTCGAGATATAATCAGTTTTGTAAAATTATCTGATAAGTTTTTGTGTAAAATAACGATAATATATTTTTAGTATTTAAAAATGTAAAAAATATCTATTTCTAAATTTTTTAAAGAAATTTATTACAGATTTTTAGGTATTAGTTTTTTAATACTAAAACCAATTTTTAAAAAGCATATGTTTTAATATTTCGTTTTTAAAATTTCTTGCCAAAGTCGAAACCAATCGTTTTTTCTTTTTATAAAAAAAATAAAAAATTGTTTGTTTATAGGTATTGTTTAAAACGTATAATTGATCAGACCACAGTTGCCAGAATTTTATAGTTATTTTAGCCCTTATATCACTTTTAGAAAAATTTGACATACAAAATATTTCAACCGTTTGGTATCGCTTAAGAGCTAAGTTTGAAAAAACTTGAAAAAATAAAAAGTTATTTACATACTTTTTCTAATAGTTTTTTGTCATTAACTTAGTTGAAAATTAATAAAAAAAATCAAACAAAATCAGTAGATATACTTTGAAATTAAAATAAAGATGATTTAAAATATTACCTACACTGGTATTCTTAATAAATAAATTTAAATCAAAATGGATAGCTTAAAATTTTAGTTTTAAAAAATTTAATTAAATGCTTGTTTAATAAAAAAAAGGAACTCCTAAAATATATAAGTTTGATGGGAAGATACATCTTAAAACTTTTCACACTTATATATAAATAAATATCAAAAGTTATGACATTACCTTCAATTACACTTTAAAACTCCTTTGTGCAATGTAAAAAGTATTTTTAGTTTAAAGCATTCACATACTACCAATGATGCAAAAAAAATGTTTAAAAATGTTTAAAATATTACATGGGCTTAGTTTATATACAGTAATTAACAATGTGGTAGTAATATGCAAAAAAAAACGGAACAAATACATGTTTCTTTAATCTAATAAACTTACAATTTACTACATAACATGTTTGTTAATGTATTATACATGAAATCTCTCTTAAAAGTTTTTTTTTTAACTAAAAAATCAAACTAAATGTATAAAATAACTCACTACAACACAATTTTCAAATAAGTTTTAAATAACTAAGATTTAAGAGCATTTTAAATTGCTAGCTTAAGTAATTTTCTTTGTTCTACTTAAATATGAAAAACAATTAAAACTTAGAATTTTAAAATAAGTTTTTAAACAAACAACTTGGTTATAAGTAGTTTATTAAAAAGAAGGAGAAAAAAATCAGTCATAACCATTTTGTAGATATTACAATTGACTTAATAAGCTAAGAAACTTTTGATGTAATTAACAACTAAATTGCTTTAAACAGTAACTTTTTTAAAGAGACTTACTTTTCAATAAGACAACGTCTGCAGCCAAGAGTTAACAATGCTTATTCGACATTGATGACGTCACTAGGACTACGTTTAAAGCCAAGAAGTAATAATGGCTTATTTTACGGTGATTACTTCATAAAGACAACGTCTGCAGCCAATAAATCACAAAGACTTATTCTACAGTGATGACGTCATAAAGACAACGTCTGCAGACAAGAAGTCACAAAGGCTTATTCTATAGTGATGACGTCATATAGACTACATGTGCTGCAAAGAAGTCACAAAGAACTATTCGACAGTGATGACGTCACAAAAACGACGTCTGCAGCCAAGAAGTCACGAAGACTTATTTGACAGTGATAACGACCAAAAAACAACGTTTGCAGCCAAGAAGTCATAACTTCCTATTAGACAGTGATAACGTCATATAGACACCGTCTGCAGCAAAGAAGTCAATAATGCTTATTCAACAGTGATGACGTCATAAAGACAACGTCTGCAGCCAAGAAGTCACGAAGGCTTATTCTACAGTGATGACGTCATAAAGACAACGTCTGCAGCCAAGATGTTACAAAGGCTTATTCTACAGCGATGACGTCATAACGACAACGTGTACAGCCAAGAAGTTACAAAGGCTTATTCTATAGTGATGACGGCATAAAGACAGCATGTGCAGCCAAGAAATCATAAAAGCTTATTCTACAGTTATGTCGTCATAAAGACAACGTGTGCAGCATAGAAGTAACAAAAGCTTATTCTACAGAGATGACGTCATAAAGACAACGTCTGAAGCCAAGATGTTACAAAGGCTTATTCTACAGCGATGACGTCATAACGACAACGTCTGCAGCTAAGAAGTCACAAAGACTTATTAGACAGTGATGACGTTACGAAGACAACGTCTGCAGCCAAGAAGTAACAAAATCTTATTCTACAGTGATGACGTGATAAAGACGACGTCTGGAGCTAAGAAGTCACAAAGACTGAATAGACAGTGATGACGTCTTAATGACAACGTTTGCAGCCAAGAAGTCACAAAGACTTATTAGACAGCGATAACGACATAAAAACAACGTTTGCGGCCAAGAAGTCATAAAGACTTATTCGACATTGATGATGTCATAAAGACAACGTCTGCAGCAAAGAAGTCACAAATACTTATTCGACATTGATGACGTTATAAAGACAACGTCTGCAGCAAAGAAGTCACAAAGACTTATTCGACAGTGATGACGTCATAAAGACAACGTCTGCAGCCAAGAAGTCACAAAGGCTTATTCTACAGTGATGACGTCATAAAGACAACGCCTGCAGCCAAGAAATCACAAATCTTATTCTACAGTTATGACGTCATAAAGACAACGTGTGCAGCCAAGAAGTCAACAAGATTTATTCTACATTGTAGACGTCATAAAGACAACGTCTGCAGTTAAGAACTCACAATGACTTATTCTACAGTAATGACGTCATCAAGACAACGTCTGCAGCCAAGAAGTCACAAAAGCTTATTCTACAGTTATGACGTCATAAAGACAACATGTGCAGCTAAGAAGTCACAAAGACTTTCTAGACCATGGGTCGGCAAACTGCGGCCCGCGGGCCAATTGTGGCCCGCAAAGGGTAAATCTGCGGCCCGCGAGCACGTTATTTTTTTGAATGGAATGCGGCCCGCGAAAGAAAATGTTGTGGCCCGCTGGGCAAAAATATATTTTAAGTTATTTTTTTTTTGTTAATTCGACTTAATTTGGTTAGTTAGGTTTTAAGTCTCTGTATAAAATTTTAAAATAAATATAAAAAGTTATTGCTTTATTTTAAAAATGTGAAAAAGAAAGAATAGCATTCTAACAGGATATTTTTCTCAGTTTCATAATATCTTCTTTTTTACAACTGCAAGTAATTATCTGAAAAAAGAGTAAAAAGAAAGCTTGAACTTAATAAGGTAGTTATACAATACCTATTTTTAAAATAAACTAAATTCAAATATTTTTCATTTTGTACAAAATTAATGCACAGTAATTAACTAAAGTTTCATTTCTTTATAGCTAATATGTTCGTTTTCAATATTTTTTATACCTAAGTTTCTTTTATAGATTTTTTATTTGTAAATGTTATATATTAGTGTAAAAACATTAAAATTATCATATTAGTAAGAAATAAGGTGTTTTAGATTTTTTTTTTGAAACATTTTAATTTTTTACAAGTTTTTTTTTCATTTTAAATTAGTTTCTATGCACACCAACTGTAAAACATGCTCATATTTTAAACCATTTTTTATTTAATATTTTAGTTGGTTTAATTTTAGTTTATGCATAATTTCTAATATTTTTGTTTCTACATGTAGTATCTAAACTTGTACAGACTCATTTAAAATAATGAATATGACATAAAATAATATACTTTTTGTTAGGTATAGCTTTTTATTTTCAAACATTGTTTTTGTCAAACTAAGTTAATTTTTATGCCTTGCATATCTACACACAATTGCTGTTTTTTGGAGCTACCTATTTAATTTAAACTAGATTTAGGGATGGTAAATTTATCAAGTTTGCACATTGTTAATCAAAATAGTTCAAATTCAAGAAAATAAACAACTATTGCCACACACCCAGACTATCACTATTTGAAGACTTCAAATCTCAGGCTAACTAAGTCATATTTAAAGTTTTTGGCTAGAATTAATTTTTGTATACAAAAATATCAGAAATGTTTTTGTTGACTGAGGCTGGCTTTTTTGCTTGAAAGAGTGGCAAATTAAACTTATGATGTCTGTTTTGCTCAGTCCATAGTGTTAGTTTGAGTTATAATATATGTTAAATTTTAAGTCTTGCAGCTGATATAATTCAAAATATTATTTATACTATTGTGTACATTTAAGTGTAAACAATCAGTGTTACCAAAAAACTTGAATCCCGGAAAGCTTTGAATTTGAAAATTTATGCTTAAAAATTCTGGAAAAAAACTTGAATTTGAGAATTTTTGAAAAAACCTGGAATTTTAAATAATTTTTATTTTTAAGGTAATGAAATTTCAATTTGACACAAAAAAATTACCAAATAAATATTTTTTTATCAAAAAATATATTAAAGTAGCTTAAAATTATTTTTAAATATTGATACATTTTTTAAGACATTTTTAAAGTTTTAATTAAACTTTATACTAAAAATACAAGAAGGAATTGTACTTCAAAAAACTTTGTATTGGTGCATTGCACCTTTACTTGTAAAATTTCACCGATTGTTGTGCTTCGCGTTGGAACTAAAGCAAGAAATAATACTAAGCTGTCGAAGTTAGTAAAAAAATCTATAATAAAAATTCTCAGATGAGCAATAGTTTTTCTATCAGTGCTCTCATGTTAACAGATTGATTAAAGTCCTAATTTTATTTATGCAACTTTATAACATAAATGCATTTTCAAACACGACTTCTTGTTGTCATTGAAGAAATAAACATAAGTTTTTCATTACTGCAAACACAAATTCTTTAAAAACGTTTTCAATTACAACGGTATCTTATTTTAAGTAATAACTTTTGCAACTTTATAACTTGCCTTAACAATTTTTTCTGATCATTCTGTAGTTACTGAAGATAAGGATGTGCTTTGTTTGAACTGACTTTGGTGATTTTTTTTAATCGTTTCTCGCAATAACTCCTACCTAACGTTTTTTTGTTTTTGTAGCTCGTCTTATATTTTAAAATTAATAACTTTTAATGATAAAAAGAATTGCTATAATGCTTAAAAAAAAAGTTTTTCTATTTCGCTAATGTTTCAATAAAGTTTTATACTTTTGTTAAATTTGTTTAAGAAACTTAATTGTCCATTCCAGCTGACTTATACTTTTTCGGCATATAATCTATTTACTGTTAATAACTTTCGTAGTTTCTTTCTGTTGTGAACTTTATCTAATCTTGGTTGCTACATAAACAGGCTATTTTAAAAGCTTTAAAACTTCGGTGTGTGCGAAACTTTTATTTCAAATACTTTAAAGAAATCTTCCAGTTCTCAGAATAGTTTTTATGACTGTGATGTAGTTTACTAATTGTAATTTGTTCTTGTTTTCTTACACTTTGTGTACTTTTTGATTATGGTGATATTTTAACTAGGTATTTAAGCTTGATTAACAACTATTTGTTAGCTTTTTCAACTTTTAATAAACAAATGCTGGTTTGATACAACTCAGACATTTTTGTTTTTTAAGTGGCAACCATGTAAAAGACTAATTCATATAAGATATGTTATTAAAGTATTCGAGAATTAATTATGTTAAAGAATCTGTTTTGTCTTTCTGGACTACAAACAGGTATTAATTTTATTAAGTTAACTAACTACTAAATTTTTTAATGAGTGTAAATTATTTAACACGCAAAAACTTTTTGCGAAGTAAATATTCTTAGAAATATGAAAAAAGGGTTGATAATATAAGAAATGTATAAAAGTAACCCATAAACTGATTTTTAAGTTAGGTTTTTATAGAGAGTTAGGTTGTAAGTAAAATTACAAAACTATTAAGTTTAACTTATTAAGTGCTTATGAAAGTACATAGTTTATTAAAACTTAAGTATATTAGTCAATATAAATTTTATTCTAATAAATATTGATTTAAATAGGCATTCTATGTATAGCTAAAAGTCATTTAAAATAATAAAGTGAATAAAAGTAAAACTTTTCTCTAGTGTGACTAAAGCTAAAAGATTATCAAAATGTCACTAAAAATAAAACTGCGGCCCGCGAAGACTTTTGAAACTTGAAATTTGGTCCGTGACAACCAATTGCCTGCCGACACCTGTTCTAGACAGTGATGACGGTACTAAGACAACGTCTGCAGCCAAGAAGGCACAAATGCTTAATCTACAGTGAGGACGTCATGAAGACAATGTCTGCAGCAAAAAAGTCACAAAGGCTTACTCTACGGTGATGACGTCATAAAGACAACTTCTAAAGTTAAAAAGTCACAACGGCTTATTCTACAGTGATGTGGTCATTAAGAAAACGTCTGCAGCCAATGACAACCGCGTCGGTCATGACGCTACAAAGATAACCTCGACAGCTATGACGTCACAATGACAACTGCGTCAGTCATGACGCCACAAAGATAACCTTGACAGCCATGACGTCACAATGACAACTGCGTCAGTCATGACTTCACACAGATAATCTCAACAGCAATGACGTCATATTGACAACTGCGTCAGTCATGACGTCACACAGATAATCTCGACAGTCATGACGTCACAATGACAACTGTGTCAGTCATGACACTACAAAGATATCCTCGACAGCCATGATGTCACAATAACAACCGCGTCAGTCATGACGCTACAAAGATAATCTCGAAAGCTATGACGTCACAATGACAACAGCGTTAGTCATAACACCACAAAGATAACCTCGACAGCCATGACGTCACAATGACAACCGCGTCAATCATGACGCTACAAAGATATCCTCGACAGCTATGACGTCACAATGACAACAGCGTCAGTCATGACGCCACAAAGATAACTTCGACAGCTATAACGTCACAATGACAATTGCGTTAGTCATGACGTCACACAGATAATCTCGAAAGTCATGACGTCACAATGACAACGTTAGTCATGACGCCACAAAGATAACCTGACAGTCATGACGTCATAATGACAACCGCGTCAGTCATGACGCCACAAAGATAACCTCGACAGCCATGACGTCACAATGACAACTGTGTCAGTCATGACGCCACAATGATATCCTCGACAGCTATGTGACGTCATAGCTGTCGAGGATATCTTTGTAGCATCATGACTGATGCGGTTGTTATTGTGACGTCATGGCAATCGAGTTTGTATTCGTGGCGTCGTGACTGACGCTGTTGTCATTGTGACGTCATAGCTGTCGAGATTATCTTTGTAGCGTCATGACTGACGCGGTTGTTATTGTGACGTCATGGCTGTCATGGTTATCTTTGTAGCGTCATGACTGACGCGGTTGTGATTGTGACGTCATGGCTGTCGAGATTATGTTTGTGGCGTCTTGACTGTTGCGATTCTTATTGTGACGTCATGACTGTCGAGGATATCTTTGTAGTGTCATGACTGACGCGGTTGTCATTGTGACGTCATTGTTGTCGAGGTTGTTTCTTTGGCGTCATGACTGACGCAGTTGTCATTGTGACGTCATGGCTGTCGAGATTATCTTTGTGGCGTCATGACTGATGCAGTTGTCATTGTGACGTCATGGCTGTCGAGATTATCTTTGTGGCGTCATGACTGATGCAGTTGTCATTGTGACGTCATGGCTGTCGATGATATCTTTGTAGTGTCATGACTGACGCGGTTGTCATTGTGACGTCATTGTTGTCGAGGTTAACTTTGTGGCGTCATGGCTGTCGAGCTTATCTTTGTTCATCATCGAACACAGCATCAAAATAAGGTCGGTCACTTTAAATAAGGTCACTTTTGCACGCTGGGTCATTTTTTGCACGGCGTCACTTTTGTACAACGATACTTTTGCACAATGTCACATTTTATGTAGAACATTTTGCACTGCGACATTTTGGCACGATGACTTTTTTTAACGGAACATCACTTTTGTATGCAGGATAAATAAATATTTTTATCTAGTACCAGTGGCGTCACGTGGTATTTTTTTTTAGGTAGTGCAGAATTTAAAAATATATCAATTATTTTAATGTAAATATGTTTTTACTGTCAAGTTTGAAAACAACTGAACTTTTGCTACACCTGAAGATGAGCTTTGCTTTTAAGGGCATAGGGGGGATGAAACAATTTGATCTTATTTTATGTAGTTTTTACTTAGCTACAAGATGCTTTTTACAGATTTTAAAAATTCAGTATTTGTTTTAAGATATAGCCGGTCAAAGTCAAAGGCAACAAAAGGTTCATAATGGGAAGCACAAACTAAAACAGTGTTTAAAAAAATGTTTTACCCCCCCCCCTTTATGCCCTTAACATCTACTTTAGAATTATTTTACTGAAATTACTTTATACAGTTTTAATTTAACTACAAGTCATCTTTTATCAATATAAAAAATTCTTAAAATTTTTTAGATATGGTAATTCACATTCAGAGGTACAAATGAATCCTTATTTTTATAATATAAACTCAAACAACAAATAAATCAAATCACTAAAATCATATCTTTTTTTATAAGTTGGCCTCAAAATCTTTAGATGTTTCTTTTATAAAACAAAAAAAAATTGCTAAATTAGATATTTAAAACACCAAGAAAAAAAAAGTTATAACAAAAGTTTTTTTTTTGTATATATAAAAATATATATTGATACTTAAAAATTGAAAACTTCTCTTCAACAAAAGTATAAAGTTTTAAAAAAATTAGGATGAAAAAGTTTAATTAAAAATTGTTTTAAAAATGATGGAGAATATAGGTTTTCAGTAAAATTGTATTTTTTGCTGTTTTGGTTTGCTCCTTGTATAATAAACCATTGTACTCTCTGGCTTTGACTGGTTGTAACTAAAAGTTTAATTGGAAATTTCAAGTTTATTAAAGAGTAACTATTAGCTTTCTGAAAAAGTTAAAATAAGAACAACATGTAAAAAAGTGCCTATACACCCTCCCCCCTTACTCCTCACTAATTTGCACATTTTTTTTTACAAACATTAACATTTTTATTAACTTTTTTTCTAATTTTAATGTTTTTTGTTGGAGGTTTAAAATTCAATAGTTTTTTAAGGGTATCTTTTCTTTATTTAATATTTATTTGTTTTTCATTTTGATGACAGTATTTTTCTCAGGAGCTCAACTTTTTTAAGTTTAGTTGTGAGGCTGTTGAACTTTTCAAGAATTTTAAAGATAACTTATTAATATGTAACCATTATAGAAGTAAAAGTTTGGTTAGTTAGTTTTCATGTGGCCATAGGGGTAAAACACTTGTTTTTTTAATTTTAAATAACCTTGTTATTTTCAGAGTAAAAATTAAAACTGCTTTAGTCAGCCTGAATGTTTTTCTAATTTGGTCTGTTTTAATTTATCTTGGGTCATCTTGAGTTTTTAACATTTCTAAGTTATCCTGATTATAAGGCAAGGCAACCATGTTTCAACAATTTTATCTAAAATTTTTGCTTTGTTTATGAAAAAATTAAACCAAAAGTTATATAAAGTAGAGGTAGACTAAATTTTCCTAAAATGTTAAACTACTCTAAGTAATCAGAGTTTCTAAATTAAGGCTATTTACTTTATTTAAATATGTGATAGGTTCAATAAAACTATTTTTTATTTAATATAAATCTAAAATATTTTTCTGTAAGAGTGAACTAGAAGTTTATAATAAACTTCTTAATTCTTTTTTTCAGAACTTGAATTTTATTATTTATTTTATTAACTTTATGATAACAATAATCAGTTATAGTTAAGTTTATGTATGCATATTATAATAAAAATCAAATTTTTAAGACTTTGGTGATTTAGGGTTTTTATCTTTTTTTTCAAAATATGCAATTTATGACAAATCTTTTAATAGAAGTGATCTGTTAAATTTAAAAAATCATGTGGGTACATAAACTCAAGTTTAATCCTTTGCAGTAGCTTGCTTTGTTTTTATTTTATGTTTACAATAGCTTGTAGATGATACTTAAGCAAGTCCTGTTTTAGGGAATTTTCAACTTAGCTTACTTACCGCAAGATATTGATTTTGCGGTAATTCTTGAAGAAATTTTGCTTTTTTGAGTTCATTTGCGGCAGTCAGCTAAGAGTTTGCGGCAGTGAAGTGGGCAAAATGGTCGTTTTCAAAATTGAAGTTATAAAAGAGATTTCGTTCAAAAAAATAACGAAAACGTTATAAATACTTATTTTTTTTCTTAGAAGATTTCAAGGTGGTGCAGTTGCGGCAGTGCAACACCCCACGCGACGCCCCTGTCTAGTACCAAATCTTATACATGAAAAGAAACTGAAAACTAAAATTTTATAACGTACTTATATTAAGGGCAAAAAATGGAAGATAAAAAATCTTAAACAGTAAAATTAACGGAATTAAGGTTAATTTTATTTAAAGTAATCAAAATTGTTTTATTTTAAAATTGAGTAACCTGTATTCATCTCGTTTATTTAAATTAAGATTATAAATATAATAATGAATTTTGGTACGTTATTATATTGTTCTACGTAAAACTTCAAATAAAAACTTTATATTAAAATTTCATTAGAAAACTACCACATTTTATTCATTCAAAACGACTTGTGTTTAAAAGCGATTTTTATTTAAGTTGATATAATAGAAGCATTTAATTATTAATTTTTTTTTTTGAGAAATAAGAAATATAAGTATGCAAAATTATAGCTCCGTTCAAAATTGATTGACTGTTTAAAATTTTTGCAATTCATAAGTATATCCGTAAAAATATAACGCCGTGCAAAAGTGATGCTTTACAAAATGTCGCCATGCAAATGTAACGTCGTACAAAACTGATCCTCCCTGCAAAAGAGTCGCCGTGCAAAAGTGTCCCTCGTGCAAAAGTGTCCCCTCGTGCAAAAGTGACTTCGTTCAAAAGTAACGCTCGTGCAAAAGTGACCAGCCCTCAAAATGTATATTGTGTTCTCATATTTTTTTTTAGTTTTTCTTTTAATCTTTGTGTGGACTTCCATAAAAATAATGCCATTAATCTGTTAAAAGTAGGAAGCGATTAAAAACGCTTCAAAACACTTTTAGTTGTTTCATTAAAAAGGTTAGATATATTATATGTCTGGCATGTTAGAAAATGGTAGAAATATAGGTTTTATTAAGTTTTAGATTTTTCTTTTAATGAAAACAAATTTTTATTTTTAGTCTTGTTTTAAATCTTAGCTCTTTTATTTAGTTTTCAAACACTTTTCAAACTATGCTCTTGATTGTTTAAAATGTTTTAAGGAAAAAAAACATAAGTTTCTTTTTCAAATAACGAGAAACTTAAAGTACAAAAGGTTTTAAAAGTTATGTTTAATCATTATTTACTTAAAAACTTTCCGTATTTTGACTACGGTATTAGTATAACAGGTAAAAGTTCTTGTAACATTCATTATATCCACAAAAATGTTTTTTATTTCTTTGTTTTAAAAATAGGTCGTACTCGTAATTGTTTAAACATGTTTTAGTTCAAGCTCAATACATAATATTTATTTAGGACGTAACTCTCCAAAAACTGTTTAACTAACTACGGTTATATGAAATGAACCGTAAACTGTTAAACTAAATTTATTTAAACGTTAAAAAATTAAATGTGGAAAACTTTTAAGTATTAAATCTGTAGGCTTGTAGAATTTAAGTTCTAAATTTTCTACAATTTTGTGATCGAACGATAAAATCTATAACCTTTTATTATTCAAAGCTTTGCATAAACTTTTTATAACAGAATAAAATAGTATAATAATTAAAACAAATAAAAATTCTACACAATAACAAAAATAAACTTTTTCAATTTTTTCAACTTTGGTTTACAATGTTCCTTTTATTTACTCAGACTTCTCATTTCTAATACTTCAACTAAATTAGCACTACTCTTATGAACCAAACTATAAATAAGTCGGTATTAACTAAGTTTTTGTTTTTAACTAGATGAACTTACATTAAATCTAAATAAAATGAGAAAAACAACATAACTTCAACTTTGTTTAATTTAAAACTAACAGCAAACAACAAGTTTTATTATAGGCTTATACAAGGCTTAAAATTATAACTTATAATAAATCAGCGTACAGTAGTATAAATAAATAAAAAATAAATGTAGATACCCTGCTTAAAATGTTTTGCATTAATATTGTAACATAAATTGAACATACATATTGCTAACAGATTAAATAACAAAGGGTTTTGTAGATTTCACTTTGTTTAAAATAACTATACATTATATTGTGTTCAAAGTAAGCTATTAAAGTACTTGTTTATACTTTGTTTTAAGTAGGTAGACCCTTATTTTAAACTTAACTCTATGACTGTTTATTTTACTAAAAGTCAATACTGTTGCGTAATTGTAACTTAATTAATGTTTTCTAAAAGTATATACTTATTTATTTAAGAAATTTAGTCGTTGTAACCTTTTTTAACAATTTTAATGCTTTTAATTTTCAACTTGATTTATTTAGGGCAGTTTAATGACTTTAAGTATTGATGCAACTAAAAAACAAACATTTGTTTTAGTATTGTCAACATAATTTTATGGAGTAGATAGTTCATGCCTATAAGTTGTTAACTATAGAACAAAATATTTCGTTGATGAAAATATCAGATTATTTATTTTTAATAAAACTTTCTCTTGTAAATTTAACAATAGTGTTGTTCCGTGTGTCTGGCATCCGTATTAACTCGCCTTTGTTAAATTTTAAATATAACGTTGATATAAGACTGCTTATCCTCATAATTTTATATCAATAAAGTAAGTTAAGTAAATTGAAAGTAAGATTTTTTTATGAATACTAGGATCGGAATTTATAAAAAAGCTTTTTTGTTTATTTGAATATAAAATTTTAAGCAATTTTTTTTTTAAATACTTCCTTTTATAAAAAACTCCGATACAAACGTATGGAGCGAATGTTTATCATTTTAAAGTTTTTCATACAACTAAAGTTTCAAAAACTTATATCTTCTACTTAACTTTTTTAGCTATTGACCATAAATTCTAAATCAGAAAAAAAAAAAAGTAGAAGTGTTTAAAAATTGTAGATAATTTAAAATAAAAACTTTGCTTCCTTTAACAACTTTCTAAGCGACAGGAAAACGAATTGTAACTGTTTATTCATTAAAAATTTTATTGTTCGAAAATGAAAAAGTAAAAACAAAATTTATTTGCCGTAGCGCAATAAAGCTAGAAAAACAAACACAAAGAAAAATAATGCAGATAATATGAAAAGCGTAAGTATGACAGGGTAATTTTTTCGCTCCGTTATTCCTGAAAAATTTAAATTGTTATACTTAAATTTCGTTTAAGCAAAAAAAATCTTAACTTTTATTTAAAACTAGTTTGAGTATCAATTCATTGAACAAGTTAAAATAGTGGACGAAAAACAAAAAGTAATTGTATGCTCAACCTAACACACAAAAAACGGTATGCTAATAACAGCGGTAGTAAAAAATATATATTAAGTAGCACCAATTTTGTTTAAAATTTTAGTATGCATCCGAAGTTTTCAATAAAAGCAATATTTAAGTATAACACTAAAATTTGAGGTATTTTAGCGTCCTTTACTTTCGCACTAAATCATCCGTTTGTGCTTCGGAACGGCTTAAGTTTTATTTCTTAGCATACTAAGATATATTAATAGTTTAAAAAAAAACAGTTGTAAATATAATTTAAATAAAACATTTAAACAACATACTTTAAAGTCTTTAGAGTTATTATAAATAAATAATAATAATAGTTATTGTATAGCTACAAAAAAAAATGTTAAACAGTAAAAATTCAGAAAAAAAACTAACGTATGTAACCACCATCATCATTATCGTGTCGCTCATCATTGATTTTATCTGTTTGTTAAATATATTGTTATTGAAAACATTTAAGTAAATTAAAAGCTAATCACGTTTATAGAATGCTAGTTAATGTATTTTTGGCTAGTTTATGAAAACTAATTTTTAAACAAAGTCAACACATTGATGATCTTTAAAGAAACTTTTTGTTTATAAAATATTTATGTATTTACAACATAATGTTTTTGAGTTTTTTTAAGCTGATCTTGGCAAATACAAAAAACTCTTTAAAGTATATTTTTTGTATAGTTTTAACTGCTTAATTTGCAATTAGTTTAGTATAAAATAATTACATTTAATTTTTTTTGATTAAAGAACTTCAATAATAAAAATAAAGTATAGAGTTAATTAATTAATTTTAAATATTTTTAATATAAAATTAATTTAATATTTTTATCTAAGAATTTTAGTCTAGCTGTTAAGGTTTTATATCAAGGGCATAGGTGGGTTCAACATAAATTTAGAAAAATTAACATCAGGCCTTATATAGAAGCTCAAATTAGATAGTTTTTTAATAAAATAGCCTTTTTTGATTTTTACTTTGGTCCTTAAGGAGTCTATTGAGCTTTTCGACTTTGTACCCTCATTTCTCAAAAACTAATTTGAAGTTTACAAAATGGTAAAAAGCAAATGTTATCTAAATAAAATACCTTTAAAAAAAGGTCAACAGCTAAAAAACAAAGCCTTATCCACCCTATGCCCTTAATATGGTTTTTGAGCCTGAGACCAGGCGCGATTTGGTTATCAGAGGCTATACGTAGAAACTAACAAGAAACAGGAAAAAAGGTAGCACTTAGTAAAGAATTTTATTACTTCGATCTTGTTGACGACTAAGAAAATAAGTTTAAAAACGCAGCTCTATGAGTTTAACTCACTGAGTTCTTGTTTTTATTCACGTAAATATGCAAAATTTAGTTTATTATGGAGTCGGTGGGGGTCAAGTGACTCTTTCAAATGCGTTAAAACTATAAGGTCAAGTCTTTTTCTACAAGCTATAGCATTAGCCATGGCTTTAATATGCTCGGAAATTTACCCTGCCTGATAAGCAGCTATGTGATTGCAAGACAGACTACTGCAAGTATTAACGACCGGTGGCGATATTCAAAAACAAAAATATAAAATATATAACAAAATAAATTTTTAAAATTAAAATAAAAAACGCCTTGTTCTTAAAAACTATTATATGACAATTTTTTTTTGCAGAATTTTTACCTTCTGTTTCTTCAATTTCTTTTTTATCTTCATCCTCAAAAATTTTTTCATCGTAATCTTCTCCTTGATGGTCGTCATCCTCACCTTTCTCTGTTCTTTTAACGCACGAATAAAACGTTGGCGTGTGAAGTATCCCTGCGCCGTCCCTGACAGGCTTGTAGATGGTCTTTCGGCAATCTTCGTCGGCTTTGCACTTTTTACACAGCTCAACCTCGTTACGGTTATCTTTGCAAAAAAATAAACACACTAAACATTAATATTTTTTTAAATATTTATTGTTTTAACAAGCCTATTGTATTATTTTTATATATATATTTACTGTTATTTTTATACAAAAAATATATAAGTCAGATGATTGAGTATTGCTTGTTACACAGTTAAGAGTTAAAGTGATAATAAAACTTCATTTTTATTTTAAAATTTTAGTTTAACTACTAAAATAAAAAATTACTTCTTTCCAACACCATGTGCTCCGCCTCTGTGCAAGTGTATGTAGTTATGCCGTCAAATCGTTGACTAAAGTACAAACATTTTTCCCTTTCACTGCAACGTTGTCTACTTTTTTGCCAGCATTTTTCTGTAAGAATTGTTTTGGTTATGACTACTTTATAATAAGCTGAAAATAAGCTAGTTGAACAAGGTTGGCTAGACAGATTTGTTTCGCCAACCGAACACCACTAAAGGCTGGTGGCGAAATTTTTAACATGAAAACCGTTTGTGAAAATAAGAATGGGGTGTTTTACAGCAGATACTGTTAATTGTAGACTTGGCTCGATGTACAGAACACATAAATAATTTTTACCTTAATATTTCATTTTGTTTCAGCAGTGAAACATTTTTATTTCATTTTTTTATAGCTCTTTTTTAAGCTGCCGGGCTTAGGTTACTTAGAGCGGCCGTCTAAAAAGGTTTAACGGCTAAACTATGAAAATCATATAATGAGTTTAATTTATTAACTTGCAACCTGAGTTTAAATGTACTACATCTAAACTGTGTAAAATATAGAAATAAAAATGATTTTATGAAATTTTAGTGTTCTATTTTTTAAAGCATTTTAGTTTTAATACGTTAATCTTTTAAAGTTTTTAAAAGTTGTGTTTTGAAAACTAAAATATAAGAGCTAAATAATTTAACTTAAAATGATTTTGGAATTTTTGTTAAAATCAAAGGTAAATAGGAGCATTCCAATACAAAGTTTAAAAATTCTTCGAAATTTTCTACTATACTCTTTTTGCTTGCTTTGCAAAAAGTTTAAAAGATGCTTTATAAATCACTTATATTGAGCTACTTTTAAATTAAACTTAGTTAATTTAATGTTATTATTTTAGTATATATGAATTTTTCAAAGTATAGAATTTTTATAAATTTAGTTATTTCTATAAGTTTTTTTAGATATTGCAAATATACCTTTTTCAAAATTTTTGTGGAAATTAAGACATACAAACTTTATTAGATTATACAGATCAATATTATAACTTAAAAATATCATTAAAATAAACTTAAACGAATTATACATACAATAAATTAATATCAAATTGATGCTTTATAACTTTTATTTTTTATTAGTGATTACATTTGAAATGTTTAGTTCTAGATAATTGGGTTAAACTTCAAAAAGTAGTTATCTTTACATTTTTGCCAGCTTTTTAATATATTTTCTAAACTGATTTGATTTTAGAAACAGCTAATTTTGTTTTTAAACTGTAGTTAATTATAACCTCAATCATCGTAAAAGGTTTTTTTTGAAACAGTTCTGTTCTATTAAAAACAAAACATTTAATTATGTTTTAAAGGTTGCCTACATGAAAGCTAAGCTTAAGAACAGTAAATATCTGCACTGCAAATTAATAAACAAGTAGTTTGTAATACTTACCTCTACCGTATTCGTAAAATGCAAAACATTCATATTTTCTAACTTGACTTTGATCATCACTCAATGAAATTGCACAGTAACAAGCATCACAAGGGCAGGTAACTGAGTTGCAAGTGTTATCTCCTTCGCCATCAACTGGATAAAAATAAAAATATTTTTTTTTAAACACTGAAGTAGCAATTGATATAGATATATATATATATATATATATATATATATAGAAATAAGTTGATAAACTTTATAAAATAAACTTTTCAAAACAGAGCCCACCTTGAGGGCTCTTTAATTAAAAGGTTTGTTACAAGACGTAAAAACTTGCACAACTCAAGTTTAGTACCTATGCACTTCTCAACTGCAAAACAAGTATAAAATGAAGTACAGAACAAAACATTCAAATGAAAATTTAAAATTTAAGCATAATTACATTTTGGCTTAACTTTAAAACTGTTAAAAATCATACAAAACGGCTTGTGCGAAAATTGACTTCCCAATCGACAATAAACTGGCAAAAATCATAAAAGTATAGTGAGTGACTACAAATTTAAACAGGAAATTGAGTATTGTAAAAGCATGATAAAAAGTTAAATAAACATAGAAATTCAATCTAATGTAAAGTGAAATTAAAACCCATTAAACTTCAAAAGCGATTTTTTTATATGTCTACAAGACGACTTATAACTTTCCAGGATATTTAAAAGTCAATGCCGCTGCGCTTTAAGCCACAGACATACTTTGAAAGCTCGGTGTCATTTTCATATGTGGTACCTTTCAAAGATTTTTTATGATTCGCATATCTGAATCTGAACTAAGTCGAGCACAAGCCAATGTAGAACCTCGTCTCAACGCAAGAGTTAATTGTGGCCCTGTAAATGATGTTCTCCGAACGGCAATAACCCCCCTTTTCAAATGATATTTACAGCTACCAGCGCAATCACATTAACTTCGAATTTCTGCGTTTTTATTTAATTTTTTTAGTTTTGTGCCTTAATGATATTCTCTTAATTTGCCGTACACGAATAACTTATTCGCATATTAGTTTGTTGAAAATTTTTGTCAGCGGATTTTGTTTATTGAAATTTTTTTCCAATGAAAGTTTTTACTGAATTGCTAAAAAGAGGGTTGTATCAGATTACAATTCTTTTTCTTCAATGCTTTTGGTTAGTTTTATGCTGTTGCTCAGGTTTTTCAAATTTAAGTTTATTATCTTAGTCGCATTTTTTCATTACTGTTTTATATTCATCTTTTATCTTCAAAAACGTTTTGCATAATTTTTAACAGTTTTAAAATTACGTAATAATGTATTTATGTTTAAATTTTAAACTTTTATTTGGATTTTTTGTTTTGTACTCTATTTTGAATTTTATTTGCAGTTAAGAAGTGCGTATGCACGAATTTTGAGTTTTTCAAAAAAAAAATTTCACTATTGTTATAAACTATTTTGAAAAATTAATAAAATTTAGACTGTCAAAGAGCAATAAAAACATTACAATTTGACTTTATTTAACTAAAGTAATAGTCGCATAAAAAACTAACTTTCTACTTATTTTGTTCAAGTTATGTCACGTTTGAAAGATTAACTTATTGTTATTCAGCTAACGTAATAGTAATATAACTTTGTAAGTTTACTTAATATAGTTCAAGTAATGTTCTTAAAAAAATTGAATATGCTTATCAATTATTTTAAGTAAGTCTTACTTTAAAATTCAAATTTGACAATATTTTCTTCAAATAGAGGTCACAATAAAAACATAATTTAATCCTCTATTCAGTTGAGTTGATATTCACATAAAAGTTGTAATATGAAATTTATTCAAATTAATGGTAGCATTAAAACTTAATTTAAATTACCATTAATAATTTTTATTAGTATTTTTTTATGCTATCACTGTTACCCCTAACCTTTAACCTCGGTCAGTATTTTTTTTTTTTATTAGTTTATCTTTAAGTTTTTTTACTGCTTTTTTATGGTATATATATTTTTTTCTCTCATGTAAAAATGACCCTCTGTCCAAAACTGTAACTCGTGCAAAATTGACCCTTGATGCAAAATTTCCTTTCGGAAATTTTTCCCTTCGTATGATTATGTCTTGGTGCAAAAGTACCTTTGTGCAAATTGACCCTTCGTGAAATTTTATCTTAGGGGAGTTTTTTGACTCATTCCCCAAAATAGTATTTATAACGTTTTGTTACTAACTTTCGAATTATTTATTTTTATCTATTTTTCTAGAATATATTTGTTTTTTTTTTTTAATTAATACGCCACTGTGTTTGAGTTTATTAGTACTGTTCATTATTTTGTACGTGATAAACTTTGTGCCAATTTTAGCTGAGAGCAAGCGTATCATTGTAACTTTAAATCAATAGGTTTTTTTATGAATATTTATTACTTAGAAGTACAAAAAAAATTTTTTAATTGATATTAAAATAAAACATTATTTGAGATTCAATTTTAATCTGAGTTACAAGACTTTAGCAGTTGTGTGTGTAGCTAATTACAAAATAAATTGTTTGTTAAACCCAAGTCGCGTAGTTGCAAGCATATTAAAATTCAGACAACTCAAATTCTTTAAAAGATGTTAAAAGGACCGCTTCTCAATAGGTAAAACATATAAGAAAAAAAAAGTTTATGTACAAATACTTTTCACGTTTTTGAAAAATTATAAATATTTTTGAGATATGATTAAAGTTAGTTTGAAATATAGAAGTTTTTCTGAATATTACAATTCTTTTTTCAATAATTTTGTTAGTCCGTTTTTTACTATCATAGTCTTATTATTTATACCTATAACCGTTTTTTTAATTAGAACTGTCGGAGTTTAAGCTGTCAGACTTGATTCGCCTTGCACTAATGTCAATAAACACATTTAAAAATACTAGATATTTTACATATGAAGTATTTTAAACAAGTATATTCTTCTTATAAAAAACTTATTTGCTTCCAAAAATTACATATAAACAATGTTTTCGATCAAAAATGTTTTTTAAAAATATTAAACGTATTTTAATTAATCTTAAGTTTTTAATACATATTAATAAAGTTTGATACGGTTTAAGTGATAGATTATACAAACAAAAAACATAACTTAAATAAAACTTACGGTTTCCATAATCATCATCAGCAAGACTTCCATTTTTCAAAATCAAAACTAAACTTAAGAATAGAAACAGCATAAAACGCTTCATTATCATATTAGATACTTATAGTACCTAAAAAATACACCTAATAAAGTCTCACCTAATAAAGTCTTTGATTTGCTTCAATATAAAAAGTAGTTAGTTAATATTTTTAACAAAACCATGTACATAAATTATTGTCAAAAATATGTATATAAATATTTAAACATAGCTTAAGTTAATAACTCACCTAATAAAGAAAATTATACTTTGTTAGCATATAAAAGAACCTAAGTTTTACTTTTGTAAATTACTGACTAACTTAAGAAAATTTAAACGTTTAAGAAATTTATAACTTAATTCTTAAACAATAAAATAAATATTTGTAGTCAAGTTAAAGAACATAAAGTTTTAAAGTTTAAAAACAAACTAAATATGTTTGATCAATTAATTTTTTCATTTGAACAATTGTAGATGGATCTAAAAATTATTTTATTCTTTAAAATACGTGCTTTAGAATCATATATTTTACATATCTTACATATTTTTACAATTTTATTTTAAACTAGCTGGGCAGGTTTATATATACAAAGCGTAAAAAGAATTCATAACATTCTTTCAAGTTCATGATATTATTCGGTACAATTGTATTAGGGCACATATGTTGCTCCAATCCTAGAGTTAAGCTTAGTGCAACTTATTAAGCGTGCGAAATTGTACAAAAACAGCGTATAAAACCTAATAAAAAAAAACTTCCAAGCTTTTCGCCAACTATAGCTGTTGACCCTTTAAAAAATTTGCTTTTTATTGTTATTTTGAAATTTTAAGGGACAGTCATTTTTTTCAAGTTAGTATATTTATTTAGTATATTTTTTTAGTTAACTGCCAGAAAAATTGACTAGCTACAAAGATTACTTAGATGCAAAAGCAATAGTACATGAGGGTTGTAAACACTGCCAAACAAGGTATTAAACTATTTGACAATTTTATAGTTTCATAGAAAAAGTATTTAAAACAATTCAAATATGATCAAGTAGGGTAGGAAGGAATAAACCTCAGAATAAAAAAAAAAGTTTAAGAAACAAACTTTTGTGATTTTTTTTTAACTTTGTTATTAAAAACTTCAATTCTCAACAAATATTTCTGTCTTGCATATTTTCTTCTAGACAAATCTATAAACTATTAGTAAAAAAATTTGGAAGATAATATATGAATTAATAATATACTCTAAAATATGTTAATCTTAAAGTTAAAAAAAATTGAGCCCCTGCCAAAAACAAAGATAAAACGAAGTTTTTAAATGCTACTACTACTAATTAGCTAACAGCTAGGAATTTCGTTTTTTGATACTTTTTTAAGTGATTTGCCACTTATAAAAATTTACACCAAAGAGCTCTACTACAAAATTTATTATTTAAAAGGCAACAAATGCTTTCTGGTGTACAGTACGTAAAAGAAAGTTCGGCAAATTAAAATACATTTTACATTTCTTCCTTCTATGCACTGCTAATTTTAATCAAAACCTATTCTGATGATAAACTTTGGTTGGCTTAAATTCAACAAAGCTTAATTGGCACTTAAAGCGATTTTTACAACTTCTGTTTTTTGAGAAATTGTACAAGTCAGCTACAATAGTTTAAACAAAACTTTGATATTAAAAATATGAATGGTTTGAAAGTTTAGTTTTTGTGACGCATTAATTTTGAAATAGGAACTCAAGCTTTTAAAAAAAGCTAGCAACTCTTATTATTTAAAATATAAGAAAGTACATTTGTCACCGCCAATAAGTTATTCAAATTGAATTAACCTTAATGTCATATAAATTTCTGTTTTAATTTTGAAACATTTATTCCAAGTGATGATCTCGTTAATCTTATTAAAAAGGTGAAACAATGTTTTATAAATAAACTAACTCATTCGTGTATAATAAAAACGATATATTCTTAATTATAAATATAATTTATTAATAAGAAATAAACCAACATCTTTTAAATACTTTTTTACATAACTGTGTTTAAAAATCTGTAGATAGTTTCTAACATTTAAAATTTAATTTCTTTTGAAACACAAAACAAAACTGTACAAAATAATTAGCATGAGAAAAGCAAATACAAGAAAGTTATTGAATGAACATTTACAGTAACCTGCTAACTACGTACACACTTTGAACACAGTGCAAAAATATGTACCCAACTGGTAGTTTATACCTGGGAAATTTTGGTCTTCACTACCTACATAAAGTCTAACACAACATGCTTTAAACCACTATAGCTTAGAAATGACAATTAAAGTAAAGCTCCTCAAAACGAAAATGTATTTGTTGAATGTACATATATAAAAAGTCTTGAGTACTTGTTTAATATTATGTGTTTTCATTGGTTTATTGAAAAAAAACGAAAAATTGCTTAAAATTTATTGGTTCAAGGACCTGGGTCATTGAGTTTCATACCCAACTTAATCAAAATTATAATGAGCTACAAATGAAAAAAAAAACTTAACAGTTATATGTAAATATTTGTTTTTATATGTATATTTATGCTTATATTCAAACATGTTATTTAAAAACATATTCAAAATTTTTTATATGTCTTGTATTCTCTTTCTTTAAACTTTAAATTTAATATAGAACATATATTTAATTCCTAACTTGAAAAAAAAAAGATTTTCGAAAACATTGATCATGCTTTAATTAAATTTTGTTTATTCAAAAAATAATTTTAGCGCAAAAAAAAACCCTGCCTACTTGTTTTACACGTTTTGAATTTTAACTGGCTACCTTAGTAGTAAACACAAAAGTAAAGGATGAAATAATATGGTGCTAATAGTAGACTGTGGTTTCCATAGGCTTTAAGTAACAGTGCTTACTGTTTTTTATTAGATTTACTAGTATACTTTTTACTTATTTTCTTTATTTGTATTTGTCATTGTTACCACAACCTCAAGTCATTTAGGCTAGTCAGGCTAGCTTAAATTTTTTGAAAACTCAGGTTATATTTTTTCTATCTTAATTATAATACTTTTCTGTTACTACTTTTGCTTGTTTTTTAAAGTACAAAAAAAAATTAAAATTCCAAAAAAAAACATTTGGATACAGTTTTTTTCGGCTAAAAAGTACATACCAGATTAGCAGTTCTGTTCTTGTAAATACGTACCTAGGTGGCAGGTTACTGTATTTTATTTTAAATTTCAAATAAAGTTGGAAAGGAAGAGCTTTAATTTTTTTTTTCAAATTTTAACTATTGCGAAAACAATATTGATGGCAAAATTAAACAGATTAAGTTTGAGATGAACACACCACCCTAAAATCTATTTCATAAAAAACACTTTAAATTTTTTAACAAATTAATTATAATTAGAAATAGCTAGTATTTTTTTTACGATTTATAATTACCTTATTACTTTTTATTAATTTAAGTAATTTAAGTAAAAGTAGTTCAGTATTGTGTTATCTCACTTAGTTAAAAGTTCAGTTTCTTTATTTAAAGTTTTTTATCTAAAATAATTAGTTTCGTAAAAATCATAATATTATAGGATTTCCAAGTACATATAACATTAAAACAATAGCCTTTTAGCTATAGTAAATAATTTATGCTCAGTTGCTAGTATGCATTGGCCTTTTCTCAAAAAACGTTTTTATTTGATTCTTTAAACTAACCAATATTGTTTTTTTTAATTTGTTATATGTTAAGACATTAGTAAGGTAGCTAAAAAAATTATAATAAATCAAATAAATGTTTTTAGTCATTTTTGTGTTGTAATATCTTGTTAATGATGAGATAACATATGAAATTTAAACAAAAATTATTCATTGAAAAATTACATGATAATTTTCATTAGCTACTTCTAAAATATATGTCAAGCAAATTTGTCTTATATTAATAAAATAATCTTACTTTTAGTATTTTTTTGAAATTATTAAAACTCTTTTTTTTTTTTTAATACAACTATCTTTTTCTTGTGGGCAAATTATCATAATCTTTGAAGGTTTACTTAGTTTATGTCAAAAAAGTATATACAAAATATTTTTGTTCACTCATTTTTATTAGTAAATACTATCTAAAACTAAAATTTCGATTTATCAATAAATAAAATACTTTCATGTAAAATAATATTTTCAATATATTTTATTTGACTGGTGATTTTAATTTTTAAAGGTATAAAAATTTAATTTAGGATAAAAACCTTCAAATCGCTTTGTGCCAACTGGTTTAATTTTTTTGTATTAAATTTGTTGGTATTCTCTCAAAACATTAGGGTTTGTCACAACTAACTTTACAATTGCAGACCCACTAAAAAGGATGCCTATAAAAAAGGTTAAGGTCATGCCATAAGGGGTTATAAACTTTTTTTTTAAGTTTCTAATTTCTTAAAAAATACTAAGTTTAGCTGGCAGTTGCATTTTACCGTTTTTGTAAATTTTGAATAAACTTTTTAGATATATGGGTACAAAGTTGAAAAATCCAAAAATTCTTTATGGAAGTACCAAATCAAAAATGCAAAAAGGAGTGCTTAATTAAAAAAAAATGTTCTATTTTTGCAATTTTTGTCAAACTTTATCAGTTTTGTCTACAAGTAATATAAAAAAACTTTCTATTTTTTAAATTTTGATAGCAAACATATTTTTGTCAAAAATTAGAAAAAAATGTTTTTATTTTTTTTCTATTAGTAACAATTTGTTTTTTTAGTCAAACTACTACAAAATGATTTTTATCTTATACTGCAACGAAATAAAAGTCTGAGTAAGTCTGATTTGAGAGTCTGATAAAGACATGACGAGTTTTTTTTTTATTGTTGAAAAATCGGTAATAAAAAAGTTTTTTTCCATCTTCATAGGAAACTTTTTTGTATGAATTTCCATATCTCAAAAAAAAAATAAATATGTTTATTATGGTGTTTTAAAGTTATTTCTAGTAAATAATTTGTTTTCTAGATAAGCTTCTGTATATTTTTTCAATGTTTGACCCACTTATGGGCTCAATTTCAAACATGAATGAATAGACTTCATGATTTGTTTTTAATTCATCAACAAAGTATTAATTATATGTTTAAAAAACAAAAAAATCTGCATTATTTTGGTATTTTGTGAGCTACCAATTAGACTGTTTTGTAAAAAATTTAAAAACACTTTCATTCACATTAACATTAATCAAAAGTAATCTTGCACTGTAAAAAGTCAGCTTAGTTTTATCTAACTAATTAGTAATTTGTAAACATAGCACTAATTAAAACATTTGCTCAGTTTATTTTACAATGCTTGAATTTAAATCTAGTTTTTTTACAACGTATAATAACATAAAACTTAAAAAAAATAGTGATACTTTTTGATTAGCTTAAACTTAGAATTATAGATACTAGAATTGAAAAATACTTAATACAAGACTTAGGAAAACTACTGTACTTGAGTATAGCTTTACTTTATTTCTTATGGTGACAAAAGAGGTTTTACAAAAAAGCCATTTTAGTTTAAGGAACGAAAGCAAAGCTTAAGGAGAAAGCTAATATTTGAAATTTAAAAACTAGGTTTTTCACTTTAAACCTTTGAAAAAGTTTTTTAGTAACGTTAGTTTATGTTTAACTAAATTTTAAGAAATTCTTTTTTTTTAACAAAAGCTTGCTACGTTTTTATTTTGTAATAGAAAATTAACCCATGTTAAATCATTTACTCTAGTAATTATCTATAAAATGCAAAGATAAAAAAAAGTATACAAAAGAGTTTAAACTAAAATCTTATTTGATAGCAAAGTCTTCAAAAAATTTACATGAAAAACAAACAAACATTTTAATAGTTCTGTCTGTAAACTGATTTCAGATAATATTAAGTAAAAGTTTTTATGCTCAATGTTTGCAGTAACTAGTAAGCAATTAAATAAAAGGATACGAAATGTAGTTGAAAACGATTTTTAATTATAATTTTTAGTTTAATTTTTAGTCGTTGCAGAGTTTTCAAATCTTTATTAAATAGACCTATAAACAAGACATTAAGACTAATTTGGTTAGAAATCAATGAAGAAACTTTTGTTTTGTTTATGCTTTTTAAATTGTTAACAAGAAAGACAATAGTTTTTTATTTAGCGGATTGTTACAGTAAAATAGTTTTAAACTAACTTTAAAAAATTTAAGTATTTTTTTTAATTTTAAATTAGTAACCTTATAAGTTTTTTGTTCTAGTTTTGATTTTATTTTATGTTTATAAATAACTTGTGAATACATAAAAACTTAAACAATAGACTGTCCTTCTTTTCAAATAGCCATAGGTGTATTACACAGTTAAAGCTTCTATAATTTTATTTTATGTAGATTAGCAAGATTTTTTTTCAAAAGTAGCAAAACTGACTTGCCAAGAACAAACTTCTGGTCCTGTAATCTTTAAATGTGTTTGTTTAAAGAAACTTATGCAAAACAATTAAATTGAGTTTTCATCAGCAAATAGCTTTTAATACGCTCTTAATATTTTAAAACATAGTAGTAGTAGCAGCTATTAAGCAACTATTTAATCGCAGATGTTATTTTAAAGAGTTTTTTTTAATTTATTTTCGCACTTTTTAAAAATGGCGAGGTTTCATAATAAAAGTTTAAACAACTTTTTGCTAAACAATTTTGATAGTAAATTAAAGTAAGCTAGAGAAGTTAATATTTCGTTTAGCTGTTTTCAAATACATGAGTTAAGAATTTTAGCTTTTATTAATATGACAACTGGCAAGTTTTTATACTTTCTACAACAAGTTGTTATTTTTATGAAATATGTTATAATAATATAACTAACGACTAGTGTATATCTAGTTATTAACTATGTTAAAAAAATAACTTTAATAAACAGATAATGTTTTTATAAAACTTAATGTATATGTTTTTTACATTAACAAATGTTATAAAAGTTTTTAAAGTGTCAATATTTTTTTTTTTAATATTTTCTATACGTTAAGTGTGTACCTAAATAGAGTACTTGATTTTTTTAATTAGCTTTTTTGTACGTAAGTACTCTAAAGTTGGCGCTATTTTATAGGCAAATACCAACTGAGTTTTGATTTTTTACTTAGAATTTAACTTTAGACTTAAAAATAGAAAACTATAATTTGAGTATAACTCCAAATCTTCATTTAACATAAAACTAGTTTTATTAAATTTTCGATAAGTTTTAAAACTGTTTCCAAGTGCTAATTTGAAAAATACTGTATTTTGCTATCATAATTTGGTTTTTGTTCAAAAAAAGAACTTAATTGTTTTAAAATCTGCCTACTACAAGCTTTATAAATTATAAGCTATGATATTGTGTTTAAAATGTTATTTAAGTTTATTGCATTTATATATCGAATTTTCTTTTTATAACGTACTTTTTTTTTTTAAAGACACCTCTTATACTAACATTGAGAATAATATGAACCGGTTCATTTTTTAATAAACATTCTTGAAAAACAAAATTGCTTTATCTGTAGTATATACTTGTGAGATAGTTCATTTTTTTGAATTAAGGTCATATAGTTGAAAGGTCTGTACATAAAATAAGAAATCTAAATTATTTAACTTTTAAAACTTTGTACATATAAAAACTACAACACATAAATATTTTTTACAACGCTTTTATTAGGAAAGTATAGATTGAGCAATAACACTTGATCACTTTTTGTTTCTCAAATGTTCAATTAGATCAGTTTGAAAGTCTACGGGGAAACTTTAAAAACCAGTAATATAGCTTTAATTAAAACTTCTTGAAAAGTGTATTTAAAATTGTTAAACACAAAAATAAAAAGTTTTTTTTTTTGTTCAATGTAAAGTTTCATCAATTAAACAGAAAACTGACTTTAGTTTCTTTATTTTTAAGACTTTTATAAAAAAATCTGAGAAAATATACAGATCTGATTTTAGAGAGCTTACTTTTAAGCGCACAAAAAGTATTTAAAAAAGTTTAAATTATGAAAGATTTACAAAACTTGATTTTATTAACAAATCTGTAATGCTCGGTATCATTTTATATTGAAACATTTATAAATCAAGTTTAGCACGAAAAGCGTTTCTTGTGTTAAACTTAACTCTTCAACTAAATACTTATCATATAAATAATAAGCATACTAAGTTATAGGCATAGACTATAGAGTTCAAAAGTCGTTTAAACGATGAAAAAACGTTTTAAATCCTGTTCTTTTTTATATAGCTGTTAGTTTTATCATAGGTATATTATTGTTAAATTAGCTAAAGTTTTGAATTTAGAGTTAAAAAACTTTCTCTCATAAAAAAAAATTATGAATATTTTGTGAAAAACTATCAACAGTTTATAAATTGTACATTATTTAAAATTTAAACAACTCTGAAAATACAAACATCTAAGCATCTAAAAACGAGAGTAAATGAACATATACCGAAATATGTATTAAACTTAATAAAAAAAAAAGATTAATAACAAGACGAAAGCTGTTATAAATGCGACAAAAAGATCTTCGATAGTACAACATCTGATTAACAACGTTAATTGTGCAAAGAACTATAATCTAACAAGATTTAAGGTTGTTTACAATTGTACAAATTTCATTCAATTGGTAAGAAGGAATCTTAATATTTCAATTAAACCAGAAAGAGTGTAATTTGTGTAAACAGAAATAGTTTTATTATAAGGTTTCCTTATTTGCTTAAAAGTATCTTTGGCTAATTTGCTTAAAAGTATCTTTGGCTAATTTGTTTAAAAGTTTCTTTGGTTATTTTATTTACTTAAAAGTGTTTTCGTTTGTGTTGAACATTTCGTTTTGTTTTGTAATTTTTAATGTTTGTTTTTTGCGTTAAATAATATTTTACATTAATTGATTTTTGTTGATTGGTTTTTTACAGCAATCTAATTAATTTAGTAGATTTCTAAAGTTTTTTTGTTTTTACTTGAAAAGCTATTGTTCTACTACAAATGTCTGCAGTAAGTTTCTGATGAGTTGCAGTGAAAATATATTAAAACTTTTATGAAGAACATTGATTGTTATTTATATAGGCTAAAATTCAAAGTTAATCGTTTGCTAATAAACATTCTAACAAAACAAGTACACTGGAATATATAATAACAACAAATTTAAACAGTACTCTTTCTTTATTACAAATAGTAATACAAGATTTTTCGTGCACTAGGTCGTAGGACCCAACATTTTGAGCTAGCTTCTTTTTGTCCTTCAACAAACTATATATGTATATACTCTGTTCTATAGTTGCAATAAATATTTTTTTGAATCTTGAAAAAAAACCTCATGCTTAATTACAGAAAAAAAAAATATCAAAGAAAAAGATCAATAAAAAATAAAATAGCAGTGTTAATTATTATTTAACAACTTTTGCAGCTTTAATTCAAAATACTAAAATTAGTAAAATTATTTTACAAATTCTTAAATACTTTTAAGCATTAAAAAACACAAAATGATAAAAAAAAACAAGCAAGTTAAGATATGCCGCAATCTTATTCAAAAGATATGCTTAAAATAAGTCTAAGCTTTAAAAAACTAAATTAGCAATATGTCTAAGATTTTTATTAATTCTTTTTTTCTTTTTGTATCCGTATCACTAAACCTAACCTATTTAATTTAAACATTTTAATAACTAGTCAAAAATAAAGTTTAAGTGAATGATAATAAAAATAACATAAAAAGAGCTTCTTCTATTGCTTAGTAAGCTTTTTCGAAGCTTTTTTAAGCTCAGAGAGTCAACTTCAAGTGTAGTAGCCCAGCCACCTCATTTGCATCATGTTGTTTATTTTATAAGTCGTTTTTTATCTTTTTAAAATGATAATGAGTTCTTAGAAAGTTATTTTCACATCGTAAACATTTTCAATAGTTTTTAATTACTGTAGTCTTTATTCCATTATTGTTTTTTTATAATATGTAGTTAGTTTTTGGTTGGTTATTTATTTTCAATTAAATTTTCTTTATAACTAAATTTTATTAAAGCTTTAATAAATCATTGCTGTAATTTCATTTATTGATATTTATTTTTCAAAACTAAACGATTGACATTTGGAGTGCAAAACCTTGCATTTACAACCGCTATACTGAAGCATTTAGAACCAGACATGGTAACAAGCGCCGCCTTTTAGTTAAAACTAAAACTAAATATGGGAAATCCCCGGCAGTAGGATTTTAAATTTTGTATGAATGAAAATGTTGTAAAAACAAGTCTTTAAGAAAAAAGAACTTTTGTAAACATTATTTAAATTAACAATAAAAAACCAAACTATTTTTATAAGTATGAATGCCTTTAATGTTAGTTTATATTTTTTATTGAAATAAGGTTAATTTTAGTCATCTAATGAATAAATTAATCATAAATAATTTGTTCACTGTTAGTTGTAAGTAATGATGGAATAGTAAATTTGAAAAAAAAAAAAAGTTATACACTTATTTTTTTTGCCAACTTGCCACTTTACCTAGAATTCATGAAAATCCTAAAACTTAGGAAATTTTGAAAAAACCTTGGAAAACCTGGAATTTAGAACAAAAATCACTAAAAATAACCTAAAAAACCTGGAATTTTAACAACTTTCACATGTCCAATAGCAAAATTTAGATTTGATATAAAAAATCTGTCATATATATAAAAAAATTTGTCATAATTTTTTTTTTAATTTAAAGTAGCTTTACAGTATCTTTTCAATGTTTTTATACTATTCAAAACAGTTTATCACCTTAAACTTAACTTTTAGACTTAAAATAGACCCAAAAATGTGTACTTTTAAAAACCTGGAACAAATTCTGAAAACCTGAAAAAATTTTTGCAAAAACAATTTGGAACCCTGTATGAAGATAATAAACTTGAATAAAAACTTAGTAGTATTCAATATAAATAATTTAACAGATTATTAAAACTTTTTTATTTTAGGTTTTTCATCTTTTAGAACTTTTTTTTCTCAACTTTGATGAAAAAGACAAAATTTATGGTTTTTATCTAAACATTTTTTTTTACTCCTACTTAAATTTACATTTATATATCAAAGTACTTTAATTTCTAAACGTAAATATAAAATTAAAATTTTTTACTTGTAAGTTAAAAAAAATTTTAAGAAATACAATTACTCTAAATTCATTTTATTACAACTTAATACTTTTATTTACAAGCTTGAAACTATTTTTTACTTAGATGAGTTCTACTTAATTATTTAGTTTTTAATGTGGTAAAGCCATGGGATCTTTTTTTATAATAATTAGGTAAATTAATATATGACCTGCATAGTTTTATTAAAAAAATTAGTGCACAATAAAAGTTTTTTACAACTAGTTTTGTAAATTAAGAGTAGCTAACAGGTATAATAAAGTGTTTTTTATTCCTTAACCCAGTCTGCTTTGCTTATTTTTTTATTAATTCAGTCTGTTTAAACCTTTTTTTGTCTTATGAATTGTACACACTTACTGAAATTCATGCTTGTTAAAAACTGTTGAGGATCTTATGGTATCTTAAGTTAGTTTTGACATTTGTTGAGTCTCATGCTAGTTTAACATTTTCTTAGATTTAAATTATTTGAATTGCTTTAATTTTATAAATTTGGTGTTTTATGGTATTTATTGTCAATTGGTAATAGTTTTATCTTTGACTTATATAAATTATATGTAAATATTTATTTAAGTTAAAGGTATTCTTTTTATCAAAGTTTAAATAACCCTGTATCTTGTGTTGCAGTAATTGCATGAGAAATTAAATAAAATTTAAGTTCTTTTTAAGTTTTAATAAATAATTTAGCTAAGTATCTAATGACTAATTTTTTGTTTCTGAATTGTATTAATAATACTTCAGTAACACAATAAACATAACATTTAAGCAATTGCATTTTTGTAGGTAACAACAGTCGAAATTTTGACACCAAATATACCAGACTCAGAAGACTTACCACTTTTAGATGTTCCACCCCCTAAAAAAAGGAGGTATCTGAAATCATGGGAATCAGTTGATGAGCTTTTATTTATTTTACTAAATTTTTTCGTTGTAAAACTAATTATATTTCTGGTTTTCTTATTTATTTTCACAACATACATATGTGTGTTATAAAAAAATTGTTCTCAATATTGAGTGTTAGACGAAAATAAATTCTTTTATGGACAGAGTACATTTCTAACCTAATTTTAATATTCCTATAATTTCAAACGTTTTATAATTATTTGTTTAATGCAGGTCAAAAATATTTTTACAAGTTTTGTGCAAGCGCTTATAATACTTATGATCATTGAAAATGACAATCACAAATTTTAACAAAGTCTTAAAAAGACAAAATACTTCTCATATAAATCTATGAAAAAATTAAGAAACTTCACTTAAGTTTAAAGTATTTTTACTTGAGTTGTTGTCTAGGCTTTCTACTATTTTCAGTTATGCTGATCATGTTTTTATTCGAAATTCTTTAATATATTTATTTACAAAATTTTATATGTAAAATGCACAAATTTTTTAAAACTAGAGTTTATTTTTGAATTTTTGTAGTAACTATAATAAGTGCAATGATGATTGAACTGTTAAATTTCACTAAAATATGTTTTTGTAAAATAAAAGTTTTGACTTAAAGTTTTTTTGTCTATTAAACCTTAAAAATTCTTAATTTTGTAGTTTTTATCATGTATTTTTTAAAATTTTGTATTATATTATAAAATTTCATATAAATCCTTTGTGTACCTTAAAGAAAATTTTAACAAACTAGTTTTAGCTCAAATCCATTTTTTTTTTGTGAATTTTTAACAGCTTTTTTGTCTAATTTCTGAAATTTTAATTTTAACAAGAAATTAAACTATACAAATCAAAAATGTTTTTGTAAAATTGCTACAACTCCCAATTATAACAATAAAAAAAGTTTAAGTTATATTTTTGAAAATTTTTTTTATGTTGTGCACTTGTTCATTAATAAACATATTTAATAAGCTCGTTATCTATACATCAGAAAAATATTTAGAGTATTTAGCTGTTAATAATATAACTTACTGTTGTGTTGAAGGTTTATATAATTTTTTTATTTACAATATCTCCCAGTTTGCCTTTTTTCACAAACTTTGAAGCTTCAATTGAATAAATAAATCTTAAAGCACATAAATAATTAAAAATTAAGTTTATTTAATGGCTTATTATACGTACAAAAAAACCTTAAAAAAAATTTTAAAACTTAAAGCTAAGTAAAGTAAATTATAGATAGTTATCTCTAAATTTTTTTATTCTTTTTAAGTTAGTTTTACTCATTAAACACATTAAAGTTGTTTAAAATAAAGTAAAGTTCTTTTTAAATTTGAATCTTTGCTTTATATTATAGCCACTAGTATTCAAAAAAAAAAAGTATATTAACTAATTTAAAACTTTTAGTTGCGAATTCTTTTAATGTCATAAACTTTAGTAACATAAGTTTGTAATAAATTGTATAAGCAGAATAATTTCTTAAATTTAGTGTTAAATAATGTTTTTTTTCATAAGCATAATAATTCAAATTATCATTAGTTGATATTTTAATAAAGTTGTTACAGCAACAAAAATAATTAAGAAACTATGAAATTTAAGAAAATGTAAAACAAAAGTTGAAAGTTAGCTATAACTTAAAATAATTACAAACTATTATGAAGAAATATGAGAATAGTTAAACTTAAAGCGTACCATTTGTTTTACTCACTAGTTTCTTTTTTTAGTTCTCTCTTTCGCTTTATGCGTGTGTCATTTTGAAAAATTTTAAAATAAAGAGTATAACTCGAGCGCGCTCACGCATACCACTTATTTTTCACTTTAGTTTCTTTTATTTCTCTAGGTTTCTCTCAATCTACTATAAAGATTTAAACACCTGTAAACAGATAAAACAGCTATAATTAGTGACTTTAAAATTTTACCATGCCTGTTTAGAACTATAAAGAAGTAATGTGCTCAACTTACTTTTTGGTTATTACGTAGGGAATTTTATTTATTCAACTATTGTTTGTATATCATATCATGAGACTACTTTGATTTGATCATTAAAAATTTATATATAATAAATATATCTGCATAAAACTTAAATATCATCACAAAAATTTTCCAACAAATTCGTAACCATATATATTTACATGTAAGTTCTTTAATGATTTAAAAAAAAAAAAAATTAATGGGGGGGGGTAAAAATAATGAAGTATAAGTCATGAAGGAAGCACTAAAATTGTTCAAGTTTAGTTTATGTTGTCAAAAAGAATGATACTTATGGTAAACACCTTTTTAAAAAAAATAACTTTAGCTTCTATACAGGGTTGCCACACACTCAGGGAACTCAGGGAACTCAGGGAATCTCAGGGAATTTTCAAACTGTAGAAAATCTCAGGGAAACTCAGGGAATCTCAGGGAAACTCAGGGAATTTTGGCGTTTTTCTTTTAACTCAGGGAAACTCAGGGAAGTTTTGATTTTTTCTCTAAATTTCAGGGAAGTTTTTGAAAATCTCAGGGAAATTTTTTTTCTAGATCTAGAATAAGGTTTAGTTAATCCAGTTTCAATATTTTGTTCAAAAGTAGTAATTTTTATTATTTAAGTGGTTATTTAGAATTTTTTTAGCCTTGCGGCTAGTTCTTCAATATTCTTAGTATTAACATTGTAGTTTTTTTAAGTTTTAAATTTATATTTACTTAAGTAAAATCAAACAGTTTAGAGAAATGAAAGTTGTTGTTAACTATTCATTGAAAAGTTCTAATAAACTTTTTATTTTTAGTTACTTATGTAGTTCAAAAAACACTATGTTGTACTATTAGTTCTTATTTTTTAAATAATAAAGTTATTTGTTATTTGTTTACAACTACTTGTTTTCAATAAAAAAAATTAAATTGAATACAGATTAGTGTTGTATTAATGAAAAATACTCAGGGAAACTCAGGGAAATTTAAGGTTACTCAGGGAAATTTTTGGTCACTCAGGGAAGATTTTTTGGCTCAAAGAGTGGCAACCCTGTCTATATGAAAGCTTTAAGTACAAACTACAAGCCAGTTTTTATAGAATTCAAAAATATTATTTAACTTTAGAGATATTTTATTTTTTGTAATAAGTTTCCGATACAAAGTACAGACTGCAAATTTTTTGGGTTCAATTTTCTTGGATTTTTAAAATTCACTAAAAATCTATCTCCTCCTTCATTTTTCAAGCAATCTTCTTCAAATTTTCAGGATATGATCCTTACTTATAAATTTTAATTATTTAAAAAAATAAAAAATTTATCATCAAAATTAAAAAAAAAGTGTTTTTTTTTTCAAAAAAAAAATGTTTTACAAAATTGTTTTTAAAGTCCCAAGTAACGTTTTTTTTTTGTTATTGTATAAAGATTAGACTGTGTGAAAGTTTGAAGAAGATTGTTCGAAAAATGTAGGAGGAGATAGATTTTAGATAAAATGATGTTTTTTTTTGCTGTTTTAGTTTTTCCTTCCCTTAGGGAACCTATTATGCGGCCCAACTTTGACTGGTAATATCTCAAAAAATAATTTGATTTTTTTAAAACAATAAAAAGCATCTTGAAGCTTAGAAAAAACATAATAAAATAAGATCAACATGTGAAAAACATGGCTTATCTCCCCTATGGCCAAAATTAATGAAAAATGTCATCACTAAACCTGGAATATGCTTGGGGTGGTACTGCTGAATGCTATTCAAAACAAATTGTTAGTATAGTGTTATCCGTGTGTCTGCTTTGACCCCAAAAAACCCACTATATATTAAAACTGGTTACTGAAATTAAATGATGTGTTTAAATTGTAAATTTGTAAATTAATGCATGATAGTATCATTGGATTTGAAGTTGAGCATAAAAGCTTAACTTTTGCTAGTTCTGTTCACTCACACAATACAAGGTTTTCCAAGAAATTAAATTTCATAACTGAAAGACCTAGAACAAGACTTGGCCTAAACTCCTTTTGGTATTTAGGTCCAAAATTTTGATCTTGCGTCCCAGAAAATTAAAAAAAAAACTAATAAAACTGCCTTTTATAGACTTATGATATTCAAACAAATTAACAAATTTTTGAGATTGTTTAAAGTCAGAGAGTACAATAGGTTAGTTTTAGTAGGTACAAACTAAAAGAGCAAAACTGTTGGTAGTGGTCACATGTTTTTATTGTTAATATGTTTTTGTTGCGTCGCAGTTTCTTTTAATTCTTAAATAGATATGGTAATTACAAAAGAGTTTTTGATTTTCTTACACTTTTAAATTTTTTAACTTAAACAGTAATAAAATCACTTATACACGTCCTAGACTTATAATTTATGTCTTAAATGAAAGCTTATACTTATTAACATATATTTAAAGACATATTACTGCTTTTGATGTATTATGATGTCATAATCACCCTAAGTGTTCAAAATTTTCTGTAAAATGTAGGGGTAGGGAACTAGCACATTCTTTTTGTCATATTGTAAAATTCAAATAACTTCATATGATTCATATGTGTTTTTGCTTAGTTTAAAAGGATCTAAAATAAAAAACTATAATTTTGCAAAAATATAAGTTGCTGTCTAAAAAACTGATTTCAACCTCAAAAATCACATGTTTTTTGATTTTTGACTTAAACAGTAATAAAATTACTTATACATGTCCTAAACCAGGGGTTGGCAAACTGCAGCCTCTAAAGTCAAAATATGAGGCCTGCAAGCTCTTTTTCAGTCAAAATATACGTTTTAAAAAGAATAAAAATTTAAAATTATTTAATACAAACTGACAGTTAGGCTCTTAATTCAATAAATGCTCTTTAGTTCTCTAATATTGCTAAATTGATTACGTTTTTTGATCTTAAATAAATTTTTTCTCTGATTACTAGAATTTTTTAAAAACAAATGTGGCCCTCAAAGCGTTGAAATTTAGAGTTCAGTACACATTTTGTTTAGCATTTATCCTTATCACATTATTTTAAAACCCAAGTGATAATTTATTACATGTGTTATTGTATTTGATTATGATTACATACATATATACTTACAGTAGTTTTAATACATTTTTGGTTTATTGCTATGATTTTAATTAAGTTTAAATTAACATCTGTAGTATATCTTAAAGATGCTTCTAACAGGTGTTATGGCACTTGGATGTGTTCAGGCGTTCTTTCAAAAGATTGAAAGGTCACAGGTGCATGTTCTGCGCATTGAAGCAGATATTCGATCAGTTCTTACAATTGCAGAGCTCTAGCACCCAATTTGCTGAGGAGCGTGCTGACTGTCACTTTTGAGAAGGAAAACACATTTAAGGTGTGCATTATGGACAATGCTGCTGTGTGTTTTGTTAGACATTATATTGATGTTTAATTTAGTTTTATTTTAGTTCATTGTAGTGAATTAGACATTAATTCACACCCATCTAATATTAAAGTAATGCTATGTTGTTTTTTATATATTTGAGGTAAATGTGTATTGTGCAACTTTTGAAATATACTTTTATGTAAAATCAAGTATTTTTGTGGTCAAACCTGTTGTAATAAAAAAACTTAGTGAAATGTTCAATTAGTAATAAAACATTCATTTTTTAAACTATAATGAGTTGACAAATATTTTCTGAACTCTAAATATAATATTGTGTAGGTAGAACTAAATAATAAGAGTATATTTAGAGTGCTGCTCTAATATGTTGCATAGGTGGAACCCATAATGTTTATTAATATAAATAACTAAGTGAGGTTATAATATGATAACTAGACATAAAAAAAGATAGCTGACACTAGCATGTTTTAAGATAAAATACCAGGATGTGACTTAGGAAAGATTTATATTAATTTTTAACTAGCTTGATATGCTTAAAATAATCAAATCACTGGCTTATATTGTAAAATTAACAACTTATAATGTTATTTATATACTATCTTGGTACAGATACTACCAACAACTTGGCACTTCAGCGCACTGCATAACCCACAGAAAGTTTGGCATGGCTGTTGTTGAACAGTACGTTTGTCCCTGTTGGGCTTACCTGGAACTTGTCCATCATGTGTCCGCTACTGCATTGTGGTATGTGCAAATGGATTTATGGTAATAAATTAAAAATAAAATTACAATTTTTCACATAACTTGCAAAACTTATATCCATGGAAAACTATTAAAAATTTTTTGTATAAGTTTTAGTAAAAGAATATAATATTCAAAATATATAGTATGTATTCTTGATGTATGATATATAGTGGGTATAAAAACATAGAATCAACTACACATGATATTTATTTATAAATTAAATAAAGTTCATTCTTACTTTTAGTGAAACCATAATCTAGTTGTAAAAAATATCTTATAGTTACTAAAATACTAAAATATCATAACACATCCAAGTAATAGTTTTAACGTTTTAAAGTGTATTTAATTTGAAAAACAAATTTTAAGCTGCTGAAATAAGCATAAAAAATAATTTTTTATAAAATTTTTGCCACAGTTTCATTGAAATTTTACAGATATGTGTTTAAATTTGTTTCTAGATAAAAGCAATTAAATTACAGTGAACAAGATGAATTAGTAATAAATCTACATCAGCATAATTTGTACTAATTTTAGACTGTATTATTTTAAATTTTTCTATGAAAGTAATTATTAAAAAAAGCAAACAATTATAGTGAACAAGATGATATAATTCGGGAAAGATATGGTATATGCGAACCTGTTAGTGCTAATATGTTTGGTAGATTAGTGAGGAAATCAGATAGTTACAATAATCAGCAGAGTTGCCCTGTTAGTTGGTAAAAATCTGTTTTATGACTTTTTTTTACAAAGTTTTGAAACTTCAGTTTATAATTTTCAAAAAATGTCATAGAGAGTGAAAAAACTTCTAAACATAAAAATAATTTATCTTTAAAAGACAGCAAACGTAACTATATTGCTGAGATTAAACCTAAGTAAGCTCGATATACTTTATTAACCGTTTTGATCTCTCACCACACAGCCATATAGTTTTCTTACATTTAAAGAGCAGACAAATCAAATATATGCTGTAAATGTTGCTAAAGCTATCTAACAGTATATATCGAGTTCAATAGTTTTATGACAACTTTTACACAGTCAAGATGTGGTACCGAACTAACGGGTGAAGTACGTCGTGTTCTAATGAACGATGCTGATGTTATCACTTTGGTATCACTTGGCAATGTAGACAAGCTAGCAAGGATCAAATTGTGAAACTCTTACACATGCTTGGCACTATTATTAGATTGCCTGACGTGAGTTGTTTTTAAGATATTCATTTTTTTATTAAAATTATGTAAATATGTTTTTTTTATTCAAAATTCAAATTACCACTTTTTATGTATCTTTAAAGTTTAATATTTTACAATAAATTACAGAAAAAGTACTTAGTGGGAGTTAAAAATTTTAAAGTTAAAAAGTTTTATTGTTTATTCATGCTAAACTAGCACTTACAACGGACTTAATGTATTTTTACACAGTTTTTTAACACAACAATGAACGAAGGTAAGTCGCTCTTGTTAGTTGGTATGGTGTGTTATTACCGTAAACATTATTCCACATTCTTCTTTTACAACAAATTAAACATGTGGATTTATTTTGATGATTCGCAAGTTATTGAGGTTAGTTGTTAACGTTGTATTATATTTGATTTTAAACTTCTTGTGTTAATCAAATATGTATGTAGTTTATTAAATGTTTAAGTAAAAGCTTTTTAAAATATTTTAGAAATATATTGACAAAATTAAAATTAGCTTTTTTGTTTTATTTAAAGCCTAAATAAAAACAACTATACTAAACAAAGGTCTTATATATAAAAGACTCACATTTAAATAACCTTGAACTTAGTAAACTTCTTTGAAATTAAAACTTTATTCTAATTAGTAACATATGATACTTGTTTTTGCATAAACACCTTTTTAGGAAATTGTCATCCTTTAATGCTTCCTTAATTTCCAAAAGAGGGGGGGGGGCGAATGTAGTGGAAAAATGCGTGAAATCTAGGCACCAACCATTAGTTACTAATGTACACAAATTGCAAATGTGAACCTGTGACGACTTCAACTGCACCTAAACATGTCACATTGCTACCACAGTATCAGCATCATGAAGATAATCACCATCATTCAGTAATTTTCATTGTTGAATGTTTGAATTAAGTTAAAAATGATCCTAAAATAATGTCTATTAAAAATAATCTAATCATGTAGTATTTTAATGATGATATATTTTATGAATTTACTTATTAAAGCAAAATAATAATTAAAACAATATTTCAATTCTAGCATAACTTTTATTTAAAATAAATAATAAGTTTATGTTTCATACAGCTTGATTTGACAAACTTTATTAAGTTTAACTGCACCCAAAATACAAATATCAAATTAAATAACATAAAGTAAATAATTAACGTACGTAACAGATGAACCAAAAGGAGAATATTTGGAGGATTACGAAAATTACGATTACGACTTCACAATACCCCCACCACCTCTACCAAAAAACCCACCAAAATCAAATCATGTGACCAAAAAACATCAAATCATGTGTCAGAAGAAGATTCTCCACGTCGAAACCTTCGTCAAAGTTGAGAGTGAAAAATTCTACAATTGAAGGTAAATAAACATAAACTGTTGATGTCAACACCTGATAACTACATATAAAATTGTGTTTCAGTGATAACTTTGTAATCAAAAAATGCTGTTTTAGTATCAGGGTTGCCACTTTACCTGGAAATTTTAACAATTTTCACATATTCAGTAGTAAAATTTCGATTTGACTCAAAAAATCTATCATATAAATTGAAAAATTTTGTCATCATCAACATTTTTTTTATTAAAAAACATATTTAAAGTAGCTTTACATTATCTATTCAATGATTTTATATTAATTAACGCAGTTTCTTACCTTAGATTAAGCTTTAAACTAAAAATAAACCCAAAAATGTCTACTTTTAAAAACCTGGAATAATTTTGGAAAACCTGGAAAAAATTTGGAAAAAACAAGTCGCAACCCTGTTAGTATGTAAGTATATGACCGAAGCAATTTTATTAATAAAAAAGGTGCATACATGTAAAAAACACATATTTAGTTATTTTTAATACCTAAAATTTGGATTTACTGGAAATAAAATATATAAATAACGTAAACTAAAATATTAAGCTTTACAGTACTAATACTAATATACAATTAATCAACTTAAAATTTTCAAACCATTTAAGATTCGCCCCTGATTGACATGCAACTCCCATCACCGAGGGGCAGCAAGAAGTCATCAAGCAGGAGTACCACGTCAGCGATAGAAGTCACGTGACAATTATGACGTGGTAGGCGGTAGTTGTGACGTAACAAAGGTCTCGCACGAGCTCCCGGGTTGGTATTTTTTATTAACATTTGAACATTTTAAAGTTTTATAAAATTTGATTTATTCAAACTATCAAGATTATACCGCCTGACTCACTGCCCAAAAGTCTATATGCCTGAAAGTTTTACAACTGTCTTCAACGTTTTAGCTGCGTGACTCTGTTCGCTAGCAACTTATTTTTCAACACAATATAGTTGTAACTTATTAAAAATTGTATTCAGGTTTGAAATTTACATCGGGTGACAAGCCGAAGTCAAGTCATACCAAAAAACCTTCTGAAAAGAAACAACTAATAGTTAAAAAGAAACCAGTATTGAGCAGTGTTCGCAAACCGTTACGCTCGAACCAACCCATTAAGAAGGGAAATTATGTTGAGCCCACTAAAAGTTCAAGTTGACAGACTCACATAAACCCCACAACAAAAACAAAAACTAATGTTAGTTATTAAGTTTTATTAATAATCACAGAAACTAGCTGCGAAATATTAGTTTTCATGATAAAATGTTTACATGAAAAAATTGATATGTCAGAATAATTTATTTTAGTAATGAAACAAAATAAATGACAATTAATTAGTTTATGGTGAAACCTATAAATATTCACTTGTTTATATAAAACAAGAATAAGCTTTTTTAATACTACTTGGCGAAACTGACCAAAAAAAAATTATATTTGTCAGAACTTTTTGAATCGCATTAAGTTTGGAACGAATTCAAACAATTGACTGTCAAACTAAATCAATTGTCATTTATTTTGTTTCATTACAAACAATTTGTTAAGCAAGTAAAATGTAAATTTGAAACAAAAAATCTGTATTGTTAAGGTTTTTTTTAGTTGATGGTGTAGTCACAGCTAAATTAATTCACACATAAAAATTTTATTTATAAATAACTTGTTTTGTATATATTGCATAAGCAAAAAGTACTTACAAAAGATTTAAATGCTAAAATTGGTAAATTAGTTTAAAAAAAAAAACGTTTTTATTTGATTGTGATAAATTTTATTTTAAATATTTCTTTAACAATATTTTCTACAACTTTTTTTCCTAAATTTTCTAATTAAGTGCATTTGGTAAAAAGATACTTTGTATAGTGGAATTGACAGGGTTGCCACAAGGTCAGGAAAAGTCAGGAAATTTAACAAAATTTAAGAAAAAGTTAGATATTGGCAGTTCAAATTTACAAAATTCTTTATTTTTTAAAGCCTTCAAATGGTAAAAATTATTATGTCAGAAAAAAATTGCAAAATTTTTTAGAAGTTTACAAAATTACTTTGTTTCTAATGTCTTCATCTGGTATAAATTCATAAAATATCCTTAATAAAACTGCAAAATTTTTCTTTTAACGTATTGAACAACTACCCTACTTGATCAAGCAGTTTTTGTATGCTTTTTGGTATTGATTATCTGTGCAGGGTTGCCAAAAAATCTGGAAAATCCTCGAAATTTTAACAATTTTGACTAAATTTAAATGTGTTAAGTATTAAAAGTTTGATTTGACTCAAAAAATCTATCATAAAGATAAAAGTTTTTATAATCATCAAAATTTTTTTAATAAAAAACACATTTAAAGAACCTTTAAGATATCTTTTCCATTTTGTTATACTATTTAACATGGTTTTTAGCTTAAATTTAATTTTAAACTAAAAATAGACCCTAAAACGTGTAATTATAAAAACCTTGAGGAAATTTGACAAAAATATTTGGCAACCCTGTCTGAGGCAAGGAAATTTGCATAGTGTAACTGTGATATATACACAAAAGTTTATATTGAGAGTTTAGGAATTAATTTTTTTTTTATGTGAATATTTAAGTTCTTTATAATTGAGCACTAAGTTTAGTATTTTATGTAACAAGTTTATGTATATACTATACCTCCTTATAATTTTTTAAAGTTTTTAAAACTTGAATAATAAGTTAAAGGAGAGGTATATACCATTGTAATTTTTTGTAGAATATCTTAAGTTTTTAAAATAAATAAGAGTAGATTTATTTGTTTTAAATTTTATGCAAAATGATAAGAGGAAATATTTTATAAAACAGATATATAGTTGAAATTTTTACGTATTTTTTTACAGTTACTTATTTATATTCTTTTTTAGTTGATTTATAAATTAAGGATTTTATATTAAATGGTTTAGGTAATATTCTATTAGACTAAGTGAACAATAAATATTACATGTTTTTGATAAATATTTTTTATTATTAGATATAATGAGCTTTAGTTTGTTTTACATCTTTTATGCTAAGTCTGACTATATTTTGCTGATAGAGCTGTTTATTGAAGATATATCAATCATACACAGATGGTTTAAGTGATGTTATGGAAGTTAGATGATTGAATTTAGCAAAAAGCTGTTGTTTTGACCTGTATAGAAATAAGATTCAAAGCTTTAGATAGTTACAAGTTTTTCGTAATGTATTTTACAATAAGTTTAAATTAAGAGTTTGTTTTAGAAAAATCAGGAAAATTTTAGTAAAAAGGAAAATTTCTCATCTTGATCTGTGGCAACCCTGATTATATTAATTTTTTTTAATTATTTATTTTTTGGTAAGTTTTATGTTTTTTTGACCTCTTATGATTTTATTATTTGCTTAAACGTTGCAATTTGTGCATTAACTTTTGCTTTCTACATACGTTTAGTTTCGTAGCTCCCTAGTTTAGTAGGGTAAAAGTTTTAATTATTTTAAATTTTGTTAAGATACTTTCGTAGATCTTAAGCTAATTTTCTTAACTTGACTGTTTTTTTTTTATTCTTGTTTTTTTTTCATATTTGAGAATTTAAGATTTATTAATAGTAGTTTATTTAAACTTTTGCCTCATACTGTTATCATTTTTAATTTTAAAGAAACTTATTTCAACTCAGCCTATTTTGATGTAACTCAAACTAGTATTTAGTTACAAAAGCTGAATAACATTCCAATTAAAGTAGTTAAAGCAGTATAATATTATAATTATGGTTATACCTGAGTGTATTGCTTTCTTATTTTTGAGTAATAACAGTATTTAGTTTTTAACTGTGTTATATATGTTTGTATTCACAAATAGCACAATGCTTTTAAAAATACTTAACTTTCAGAAATTTACATTTAAAATAGTTATTTAAACCCCGTACTTTTTTTAATATTGTTTGATTTGCATAATAATTATTACAAAAATTTGCGTTTTTATTATTTCTTACTGTATGCATTTTTCATAGATGTTTAAGTTTTCCATATAAGCCTCTAAAGCCAAATCCTTTAATTTATATAAAAATAATCAAAGTTGCAGTTTTATAACGAATGTCTAGTTCTACAAACAAATATTTTACAAATTCAAATAAAAGTAGTTTGAATTGACAAAATTTATGCTTTTATATCTTAAAAAAAAAATTACTGTTTTAATTTTCAGGATATTTATGTCCAACCCGATTTTTTTGTAAAAACCAAAATTGAGAATGTCCAGGTGTTCTACTCTCTAGGGAAAGCCCCTATTTCAAAATCTCATTCATCAGGGTTTTACTCAAAGTTTAAATAAAGTCAACAGTTATATATTTTCTTGTCAACAAATGTTTAAACTATTAAAAACAATATTAAATCAAGGATTTTTAAAGGCTGTGAAAATACATACTTTCTTGAAAAAATAGAATTAGCTTACAAAAGTATAACTTTTTTTCATATTTGAGTATAGACATTTAAAAAACTGTACAAACCAGGAGTTTTAAATCTTTTTTTTCATGTAAAGATATTTTAATTAGATACAAATTATCTATCAAAAGTTATTATTTTTACTTAAAGTTTTGTTTGTTATAAAATTGAAGTAGCTATACAGTATCTTAAATCTTTCTATACTGTTTAAGACTAATTTTTACCTTAAATATAATTTTATGCTGAAAAGGGAACAGATATTTTTTTTAAGAAATTCAGAAAACCAGCAAAATAATTTCAAAAACTTTAACAACCCTTTTTTTTTTGTTTCGTATTTGCAAGCGCAATTTAAATTTTCACAAAATTGTTATTGATTTTTCTGTTTTGTTGGTATCTTGGTTTTAATTAGTATAATGTATGGTTTTATATACAAAACTCCTTATAAGTTTTGATAATTCAGTTTTGTTATTTATGTTGCCATTGTATGCATCTTATAACTTAGTTTCTACCAGTTGATCAAAAATAATTCTCTTTGTAATTATTAGTGCTAGAAATTGCTTTATACATGTTTGTTGTTGGATTGTTCAAATATAAATTCTTTAAATCAACAACTGATTTTAATCACTATTGTCTATCTGTTTGTCTGTTGATTGTCTTAGAATTTCTATGTTGCAAGGATTTATATCTATTTTAATGTTGTCCATACTAATATAAAAGATTTTCAGCTGTTTTTTTTTTGCATTTAAAAACATATTTGTCTATCAATTGTATATTTTCCCCAATATTTGCTTTATGTTATCATTACACTGTATTGTAATAAACAATCGTACTTTTGCTTTCTGCATTGTGGTGGTGACTGTTCCGGTCTTTGTTTGGATGTTTAAGTATATATATATGAAATTTTATTTGATGATTTGTTTAATGCCTTTTGGTATCTTCATTAAATGTGTCTAAGTTTTTATTTGTCAGCAAAAGAAGTAACTTTTTGAACTTTTTTAGGACGCACCATTCATAATGCCACCATGGTGATTTGCCGAAATTTTTGAATTGTGGAAACTCTTCTTTGAACCTAGAGTTTAATTATCAGCGTTAGTTACAAATCTATTTTACTAAAATAAATTTAAAACTAGTTTGAAATGAGTAAATAAAACAAGCAATTTCAGATTTGTTGCTAATTACCATGCAAGTTGTACTAATTTTATTTTAACGTTTCTTTTTTGAATTTGGTACTTATCAGTGGCGACGCGTGGTATTTTAATAAAGGGTACAAAAAACTAGTCATGTAAAAAATCCCCTAACTTAAAACTTATGTGTTGAGCTGTGGGTGCTTTGTGTTGTTAGCTTCTTTGTTCGTTCTTGCATAGTTTGTGTATGTTCATTGACTTATTATTATGACTTAACATACAGGGTTGCCAAAAAACCTGTAATGCTGGAAAAACCTGGAATTTGAGAATAAAAATTCAAGATTTCTAAACAACTTTTTAATACTAAGTAATAAAATTTTGATTTGCCACAAAATATCTATGTATAGATTAATAAAATTTCTTAACATCAAATCTTTTTAATGCACATTTAACGCAGTTGTTTACCTTAAACATAGTTTTAAAATGAAAATAAAACAGAAATCATATACTTTTAAAAACCTAGAGAAAAATTTTAATTTTGGAAAAAATTTTCCAAAAGCAATTTTAACCCTGTAACATGATATATTTTATATCATTTTAAAGATTTATGCATTAGCTTTATAAAAAAATATTTTAATTAATTTGGATAGGTACAAATGGAATAGAACCTTAAAAGCTTAAACTTAAACCTTACGCGCCCACCCTGGTAGTTATGTATGTATTAAAAATGCATGATTTAATGAAAGATTAGAATTAAACCACTAAGTCAAACTTCTGTTGTTTTTTTAATTTATAGTTTTCATTACACAAAAAAGTTATTTTTAACAAAAACTCTCCAATATGACAGTAGACCACAATTTAAATATTACAATAAATAGCCAATTGTTTGTTAAACCGATAGAAAATTTTCAGATCCAGTGCTACTTGTTGTTAATTTAATTAAAACATTTAAAAATACTGTCCTAACTTTCTTGTTTAGTAAATATACTATTCTAATGATAAATCATTAAAACAGTTAAGTTGTAGTCTAAACTAGTATGTAATGTTTAATTAGTCTGTTGAAAATGTTTTAATTATATTTTTAAATAATTGTTTAAATCGTTTGATTGAAAACTTTATTGCTACAAAATTAACCTTATCAAAATACTAACAATTTGCAGGAGCTGTTGCCAAGGCTACAAACATTGGGAGACCAACCAAACTCCTTAAAAGCCGGCCAGTTATTTTTCGGGGAAAACCCCAAAGGCAAACTGAACGGGATAACTGGCCAGGAATTTGAACCTGATCAAACTCTAATCGTAGCCGGGGCTCGATTTGCATAAACTATAAATAAATAAATTTGTATAAACTGTTATTTATGCCTAATCAATAAAAAAATGTTAACATCTTTTAAAGTTGCAAAAAATAGTTTATTCTTTGCTTAAAGTCTTATTAGTTTGTTACAACCTAAACTGTCTTCTAAGAGCAATTTAAGTTTTTAAAAGCATAGATTCAGTTATAAGTATTGTTAATAATTTAAAGAAAATTAAACTTTTAGTTGAACACTTTATTAATCTGTAGGCCAAAAAAAGAATTATTAAAAAATATCTTTCGCAAACCGTGTAATTTAACAAATAATTTTTTTATAAATATATAGAAACAATTAAAATTCCTATTAAGATCAAATTTAAAAATGTTGTTTGTGAAAGAAATGTGAATATCTTACTAATTTCGAGTAGTAGTTATTAACTTCCTAACTGTAATATAAAGTTGATAAAGTAAATGTATCAGTATCTTTTAAATTATTTAAAAAATTAAGAGCAAGTGAGCTATCTCTTTGAAAAAACTTACAAATATGTCTGTAGTAATTAAATAACAATTCTAATTCCAAAAACTGTTGAGACTTTTACAAGGACCATATCTAATTTAAGGTTTCTAATTGAAAAACAGTTCTGTTGCCTGTAGGCTACGTAGTTACAACTGACCACGCCGTTTTATTTAGTTATAAGCTTAGCAAGGCGGCGACGGCCAACAAAGGTTAGGGAAAATGTCGGTTTAAGTAGAGAAATGATTTTGCCAGTGTACTCTGTGTAGAATATGTCGCTAAATAATAAGGGTATTTTGAGTTATAAATTCTAACCGAATAGTTTGGTTTAGAATTTATTTCTGATTTAAAAGTACAACATTATGATTATTGGTTGTGCTTTTAGAGAATCTTTAGAACCAACTTAAAATGTCTAGAGTGTCAAAGTTTATATCAATATAGAAAAAATTTTAGTCTAAATTAATTAATTACATATATAATGGTCATGTTTATTTTTTACCTTCGTATATGTCACTGTTTATCTTGGTGACTTTGAAAACATTTACTTGTTAATTTACTAAGTTTGTATTTCGGTCACACAACTGTATTCTTAAAATTACTATTCGAAATAAAGTTAACTTACACTACTCAGATCTTAATTTAAGCTGAAGTTAATCTAAACTTTTGGTCAAGCCACAACCAACGGTAGAGACCTGGGTTTCGTTATTATTGAAACTCGTCAGTCGCAACTTAAGAAGCTTGCTTTCATGTTATGTTCGAGCTTGTCTCTAGACATATGTTAGTCTTTGGCTATGACAAACTTTTGTTGATGTTTTCTTAAATTTACTTGAACAAAAAGTTTTCTATTTTGTTATATTTAGAAGAGTAAGTACAATTAATTTATTTTCTCGCTTTTATTTAGAAACTTTATAGTAGTTGCTTACCTACTACAAATAAATTATTTGCTTAAGTAATGTACACAGCTGTGCCACAAAGAAATTAATTTTCTGAAGTTAAATTTTAAAATTACACCTCTTGATTTATTTTAAAAATTGTATTGTTATATACATACTGGTTTTCACTAAAAATAGGCAAAATAATTGCGTCCGAAATTAACAACAAATTTTAAGCTTTTGTGTATTTATACTGTTGTGTGTTGCGTTTTATAACTAGACCTGAATGAATAAATAATGCAAAGACTATTTAGACTTTGTTTTCATTAATATTTTGTGTAATGCTACACAAAATTTTTTGTTTAATTTCGGGTATTTAAAAGTTTATACAGATAATTAATTTTTAAACCCTAATTCAATTTCTAAAGCTCTTAAAATTTATGTCATTGTTTTAAATTTGAAATAAACAAAATTAACTATACTTTTATAATTCAAACTAAAATTGTGTAGATATATTCTATAGTTCTTTTAAAATAGCTATAATACAATTTTGTTTTGAACTGTCAAATAGATAATAATAACAAAAATTAATTGCTAAAAGTCTACTAAGACTATGTCTAGAAATCCATTTAATAGCTGGTAAACAATATGGTTGTGTTTCTGGGAAAAAGTATCCTTTACATATAAAATACTATAAAAGTTTTAGCTCTACTATGTTTATCTTTAAAATGTTTCATTTCCAAAGTAAAAGTTTAAATTCTCTTTTTGTTGTTATATATTGATTTTATTCTGGTAAAAATTTGAGATTTCTACGTTTTTTTCATATTAAATGGTTTTAAATTTCTTATATATGTTAAATGTTTCAGAAAATTAAAGTAAAAACAAGTAAAAAAACTAAAGTTAATAACCTTGCATATTCTTGTTTAAAGTAATGAATAAACATATTAATTTTTTCTCACATTTAAAAATTTTAATTTAAAATAGCTTTTAAAGGATTATTAACTTATGATATTTTTTGTACTTATTTTATGCTACGTTTGTAATAGTAATTGATTTACTCTAAAAATAAAGTTTTTTAGAGTAAATATACAAGCTGTTTTGTATCTAAAAAATGTATTACTTGTTTTATTTTACGATTTTACTGTATAGAATCAAATTTTAACTAGTAAAATTTTAGTTAATCTTGTAATTCTTTCATTAGTGTAAAATTAAAAACAAATTATTTTAAAATGATCACGTTTTAAGTCAATTACGTAGTTATGCTTCTATAAGTGTCTATAAAATAATGTTTATTTATTAAGACAAAAATATTTTATATTTACTACTGCTGAAATTTGTAGTTTAGATATTTTAAACTGAGAAATTACATTCTAGATCATTTATTGTAACACAAACTCGTGTTAGTTTAACAACTTTGAAATATTTCATAGTAGTTTAAAGTATATACATGACAAAAAGTTTAATTGATTTTGATTGTTAACTTATTTTATGCTAAATACTCTAAGGCAAAATTGCTTAAAACATTATTTTGAAAGCTTAAGTTATAGGTTTTGTGAGTTAAGAAACTATCTTTTTGTTTTTATTTTTGACTTTTATTTTAAGCAGCATGTTAACAAAATACACCTTTTGTTGTAGTTTTATGACCTTTTAGAACATTGAAACCAGTTTGTACAGTTGTTATGTTTGATGTATAACAAAGTACTTTTAGTAATAACTTGTTTCAATAAGATTTTGTTTATTTAGAATCAGCTAAAAAATGTATTACCAGCTCGTTCAAAATTAATCTATAGAATAGGTATTCTTATAAATTAATTGTTTTTTAACAATAAAATTATTTTAAGTCATTTATACTTAAGTAAAGTCAAAGTATATTTAGAACAAATTAGCTATGTAAAAGTACTTCTGAGTTAAGTATAATCAATCATTGCAATCAAGCAAAATAGAATTTTAGAAAGTGTGTTTGTACAGATATTTAAAATAAAATAACTCATTTGGAAACTAAGTAATTTAGCTAAATTTCAGCTTTGCAATCATTTTGACAAATGGCCATCGAACTTTATGTTTTCAGTAGCCATACACTACAACTTCAATTCAAAATAACTCACTAAAAAGAGGGCAGAAGTAGTTATAAATTGTTAATTAAGTCAACAGGTTAATGAAAAAAGTTTAAACGAGACCATAGAGTTTAAATGATAATACATTTTCATCTCAGTATAGTTCCAGCTTAAATTGAGTACTATAGTTGAGACATTCGTTTTACTATACTGAATCAAACTTAAATTGTTTAAAATATCACTGATTGATTTACAGTACGTTTTTTTTATTGTTTGAATATAATTGATTTCTCCAATTTAAGAACAGTTTTTGTGTATTTTGCTAGAAGAAAACACACAATTTTATATGTTAACGACTTTGCACATAAAAAAATGTACTACTCAGTCAATCATTAAAAATAATGTGATCCTTAGTTGCTTTAAACAATGAAAAATAAAATAACTAAAATGGTTTAACTTAAATTTACAAACTATATTTAAACGCGCAACAAAAAATAATGAAAACTGTTAAAAAAGCTAAGGCTATTGAATAAAAAAAATAAAGAAATTTCTTAACAAGTTATATTAAAGGTAAAAAATGTTGTTAATAATCACTGATGAAACATTTATTATACTGAATTAAGTTGTGAAGACTAATTTTTATTTTGAAAAAGCTTAAACTTAATTTTACAAAAATATGCTTAAACTGTAGCAAAATCTGATCAAAATTAGTAAAATGTTTAAGCCTATTTTAAAGTGTACTATAAATGAAATTTGTTATTAGATTACTGAATAAAATTATTAAATAAGATCTAAAATTTTTATACTTACACTCTAACAACCAATTTTTAAGTACTAAATTTAACTGTGGAATCTCACTACACACTTTAAAGTATAAATACCATTTTAGCTGTACTAAAAATAAGTTAGGACACAAATGCTAATAAAAATCACTAGTAAAATGAGTAAATCTAATTTGGATGAAGCTACAAAATAGTTTGCTAACAGGACATCATATGAATAAGATCAGAAGATTTTTTTTGAATGCTAAAAACTTTTTAATTTAATTGAGTGTTATGACTGAGTTTTTTTTTTGTTTCAATTTGAATTGTAAAAACGTAATACTGACAATAGAAGTACTAATAAAAGTACAAAAGGCTTAGATTTACTTTATATAAAGTTATAAACGAAAACTTTGGTAAATTATCTAAAACTATCAGAAAATATTATAAAAGTGTTTAGAGTTCTTGAACAATTATACATATACTAACTGAGTTTACTTACTAGCTATAGTCAGGAAAGCTTGTAAAATAATACTAATGAACTAGTTAATAATAGATTACTAAACATATATAGTAAAAACATAAAATAGAATTTACGATTCTGTTTACTACTTTCAACAGCTACGTTTTTTTTAATAAATGTAAATTTGTCTTAAAACTAATTTACATTTGACTACAACGTTTAAAATGACCTTGAGAAAAGGTTTCACATCAGCTATATATGAACTATCTTTAATTAATTTTTTGTAGAGATAAGGTATAAATTTAGTTATACTAGTTAATAAAAGTTTTTATTTAACTATATTAGTTTAAAAATATTTAAACTCTATCAATTTTATGGATATAATTTTATACAAACTTACATAAAAGCAATGTTTTTTTTTAATAACAAAACCAAAGAGTTTATCATAAATAGTCAATTTATAGGGTCAATTTGGTTTATACTTTATTGACCGCAATAAATAAATTAACCCTTAAAAACTTGATCAAAAGACATTATATAGTTACACTGTATAAAAAGAAATACCTTACTCAACAGTTTACTACACTGATGAGCTAGAAATTTATGCCTACTTCTATAACAGCTAAGTAAGTAAAAGTTTTTTTGAGAACACTTTGTTGATGTGTTATAAAACTTATCAATGTTTCAAAATTAGTTCTTCAAGCTAAACGCTAAAAGTCATAATTATAAACATAATGGTTCTTAGCTGAAAAAATTTTTATAGTTTCATTGAGTCAAGTTTTATTTGCGCTGCACAAGCACAACAAGTTATATCTAGTGTGACTAGTGTAAACTATTTAAGTATAAAATACACGGATTTTGCTATCAATAAGTATCTTGTTATGTATAAAACAAAAGTGGTTTTTAGTAACTTAGCTTTTAATGTTTCAACGTGTTCTGTCTATCTAAAATTATTGTCTATTATAACACCCAAATATCTATAACTTTTTACTCTTTATATACTTTCTTTTAACTTAAAAGTTTTAAGAAAGTAAAAAATTTCAATATAAAAAACATTTTATTGATAGTAAGCAATAAAAAACGTCGTAAACACTTTTCTGAGTAAAAATAAATTGCAGCTATGTTTTAAATAAAGTAGCCACTGGCTGATTGTAAACTATATTAATCTAATTTATGTTGTTGAAATTAGCTGTTGCTCTTATATTTACGTACGTAAACCGCTGCATTTTAATTTAACCGTTAAGTGTCGCCGTTGAGATTATAATGAAAGTTTTCTATGGTAGGTTCAATATTATTAAGTTGCTTTCTTTGCTATCAAACTTATATGCTACATCAACATGCTTTAACATATGTTTTTAGGCTTTTTAATCAAAAGTTATATTCTAAACTATAATTATAAAAGCATTTGAGTAGATGCTATATTAATGTTTATAAAGTTTATAAATAGTATACTTTATTCGTATAGTTTTATATTCTTAATCGTTTTATTATGTGAATAAATAAAAGTTTGTAAAACTTATAGTTAAAAAAAAAAGCGGTCAAACGTTGTACAACAAAATTTGTATAGGCATAACGTTTTTATTATTAAAAAGATGTTTAAAAAATTCTTCCGTAGTAATAAACTTAAAAATCAATTAACAGATCTAGTTAGACTTAATTACTACAAACAATACAAACAAGTTAAGACTTTTTAGTATATAACAACACTTAAAACTATAAATGAAAACAATTTTTCAGATTTTTTTTATTCATTAAAACATTTTAAACGCTTAAAAAAGTTTTAAGTTTCTGTAGTGAAACTTAAAACAAACAAAAAAAAAAAATTGTTTATTAGAATTAGAATTTTTTTACAAATAACTTTACAAAAAAATCAATGTTTACTACATAATAATATTAAATTATTTTGAAACACTATATTTTAGAATTTTTTTTACAAGTAAATATATTTTCAATGTACGATTTATATTTATATATTAAAGAAAAAAAGCTAGCTAATAAAAAACATACAATGATGCCTATTTCGAGTGGACCCAAGTGGTACACACCATCAAATTCGTCTGAAAAATGAAGTATGTTTTATTATAACTACTGACTGGATTTTTTTAATAACGTTTATATGACTCAGACAAGTTTAAGTGTTTCAAGAAAACTAATATTTTTTATCATTTTCAAAGCTTTTTAGAAATTTCATATAAGGTTAGAATTGTTTGAAAAATTTTTAACCTGATATTGACAGCATTTTAACATTCTAAAACTAAACATACGCTTTTTAAAAGAATCATAACATAAAAAATGTAAACAACTTTCGCTGTTAGGCTTTGTTCAAGGAAACTTTTTATGTTAACAAAGTCTATTAAAATTATTGTCCGCTATTACACCCCAATACTTATAACTGTATTCTCTTTACATATTTTCTTTTTACTTAAAAGTTTTTAGAAAGTAAAAATACTTTTTGATAAAAACAACTTGTTTAAAGTGAGCAGTAAAAAATGTGGAAAACAATCTTCTAAGTAAAAATAAATTTGCGGTTATATTATAAATTAAGTATTTAATGACTTTAAAATTTTATAAGATTCATGTTTATTCGAGTTTATCTCAACAAATACTTCCCACAAACCTCCTTTCTCCACTGTTTCGTTTTTGGGCGCCGCCGAAGCTGCCTTGGTGCTTTCTTCTGTCGTCCAGCAACTAGCCCAGTGCAACACTTTGACACCAAAGTATTGCACTGTAACGTTTGCGCAGCGGGTTTGACATTCATATCCGCATTGTATATCTGAAATATTTTTTTCACTGTTTACACGATTGTAATGGAAGGAGAAGATTTTTATTTGTTAAAGTTTTTGGAATAGATTTACTAAAATTTAGTTAACTAAAGATTCTAAATTTTTATTTAGTTAACACAACTTTTAAAAGTTTTATTCTGCAATTAGTTAGTTTAAATTTTGTAATTAGTTAATTTACTTTTAAACTTGTAAAAGTTATTACTTTTAGATTATAACAAGATTTGCTTATAAACTTTGAAAAACAATCTATAGAGTCAATTCAAAAAGTTATTCAAGGTTATAATTCTTAAAAGCTAAACAAAAAGCATTTAGTTTACGTTCAAAAGTTTGTTATCTACAGACAAATAAAATTTGGTTAAAAATTTTCACAACTTCTTATAACTTACCGGGGACACTTTCGTGGGCGGTGCAATTGGCAGCGACTATCTGCTCAGATCCGTTCAGGGCAAAAGAAACGCAGCATCGTTTCGGACCTTCATTCTTCAATTGGTTGCATCGCCCTGCAATTTTGCAACTTATTTAACTGAACTCCGTTCATTACTCTAGTACTTATGTTAAAGTTAGCTGAAGTATTTTCTTGACAGGGTTTACTTTTTCAAGACTAACTTCTTAAATAATAATCGTTTTGTGCACAATTCCTAGTGCCTAAACGTTTTGAAAATTTGTGAATAATGCGTTGTCTGTATAGAAAGTAAATCTAAACATCGCTCTTTGAAAACAAATTGATTGCAAAAACTTATCATGTTAAAATGCGCGTAACTATTGAAAAGTAAAAATTTATTGAAAAACTAACGGCTTCTAATTTGGCTCACTCCGACACAGGACAGGTTGTGTGAGTGAAACTTGACCCTATCTTTTATACCACATGATTGAAATACTGTAAATAAAAAAGAATTAATTTTGTTTGCTTTTAGTCCTTTCGTTTTATTTTTTGTTTAATACTTAGCTTGTGTTATTTATATTGTTGATTTTATTAAAGATAAATTTTGAATTGAACTTTTTGAATATAACGTATTAAATTCAAGAAACAATGAGACGATATTTTTAGATTTAAAAGTAATTGAAACAAAACAGTTTTGTACAAGCAAATATATATTCAAAAATATTTCATGTTACAAAAATAAAACTTATAAAATATGAAAATTTTATTTAGTTAATAAGAACTATAGCTGATTGAACTAAGTTTCAAAACTAAAAGAAAAGAATATATGCTTATATGTGCATTTAGAAATTTTTGAAAAATTTAGTTAATATTTGAGATTTATATTAGTATAAAAACAAAGCTTAAAAATAAGTTACATTTTTGGTATGAGAAATTAAGAAAGTATCACTTTTTACTAAATAATAACCTGTTTTAAAGGTTTATCTTAATTAGAATAATGAAATAAATAAAAACAAAATACTAACTTCCCACACTTGATTCATTGAAAATGTTTACTTGTGGAATTTCATAAGGTAAAAATTCTTTCGGGTCATGACTTTGCTCTTGATAATCCAATGGTAGACTGAGCTAAAATTAGTATTGTTAAGTTAAAGTTTTCTTCACTAGATTTTAGTTTCGTAAGTTAATTGTCTTAAAACCTTAAACTTGTAAACATTTGTAAATTTGTTTGTGTGATTAACTTAATTGAAAATACAGGCTGGTTTTTTCACAACAGCTTTTATTCTTATTTGCAATAAAATAAAAGAGCATTTGTTAATTTTTAATTAAAAAGTTTCGTTTAAATTCAAATTGAAACGCACGTATTAGTATTTACTGATATAGTAGACATGGTTATCTTTTTAAAAAAAATGAAAAAAAGATTTAAATTCTCAAGCTTTGATAAAAACTAAATGAAGTTACAAAAAAGTAGCCATTTATGATTAATATAGGATCAAATGCGCTCATTTTATAAAACATTTTTTTTTAATTATGAAAAAGAACAAAAATAAAGTTTACTCTTCAGCGAAAACAACTAAGTTTTATGCTTAGATTTAGCAAATTAGCTTATTTGTATTTAGTTTTATCACCATACTATTTTTAAACTTACAGTTAAAACTATAAATGCTGCTATTATGACAAATGATTTGAACATTTCGCTTGGACTAAATAAGCCTGTAAAAGTTATAAAAACATTGTTTATACATTTACAAAAACATTCGTTTAACTTCAAAATTTAAATCATTTATGTTTTAAGAGAATTTAAATATTTGTAAATTTGTAATTTATCTGATCGTAAAAGGTATAAAATTAAAATGACATTTTATATCAGACATAAACAAAGTAAAACTAATTGTTTTAAACTATAAAAAAGTACAAGTTGTAAACAATATTTTTAATCTACAAACACAAAGAAATTTTGAATAAAAAACTTATACATAATAAAAATAAACGCTCATAAAAAAAGAACAAGTATTACAGAAACTAATGCATTTTTAACTACTCAAAATAACTACTAAATACAAATGATTAAAGTATCTCATTTGCTCATAAAACTTTCTTTCAATAAAAAATTGCAATACTTTCACATTTCACATGACATCTCATGTGAGGTTTTTTACTTCAAAATTATTTACAAATTGTTTTTCAACAATCATAACATAGCAATTTTCTTCACATTATAGAAGTATGCATTTAAATCATAAACTTCTAATCAAAACATACAAACTTGATAAAAATTTCATCATAAATTTAAACATTTGAAAATTAAAACTTGCACTACTGCTTTATAAGTAAGTATTTAATTGAACATATTTTTAGCACTTGTTTTATGAGCAGTGTAAATACTATAAACATAATATGTACTTAATTGCATTGTATGCAAAACTTTTTGAGCTAAATTGTTAGTAAAACAACTTGCTTGCAGTTTTTGACTGTTAAAATGTAACTTAATTTTTATCTTGTTCTAAAAAAAACTTTTAAAAACTTTCTAGGTTTTAATTTTTGTATTTTATTTGCACTTGAACTGAACTTGTTTCAGTTTTTAATGTCGCAAGAATAGTAAAAAATACATTCGTTTAACTTAAAAATTTAAATCATTTATATTTTGAGACAATTAAAATATTTGTAATTTATCTGATCGTAAAGGTTTAAAATGCTATAGTATTTTAGTTGAATTTCAGCATAGAATACTTTTTTAATAATATTTTTTAAACGGTATACTATCTTGAAATTAATTTCAAGATAGTTCACCGTTTAAAAAATATTATTAAAAAAGTTTTATACCTTTTACGATCAGATAAATTACAAATATTTTAATTGTCTCAAAATATAAATGATTTAAATTTTTAAGTTAAACGAATGTATTTTTTACTATTCTTGCGACATTAAAAACTGAAACAAGTTCAGTTCAAGTGCAAATAAAATACAAAAATTAAAACCTAGAAAAATTTTAAAAGCTTTCTTTAAAACAAGATAAAAATTAAGTTTGATTTTAACAGTCAAAAACTACAAGCAAGTTGTTTTACTAACAATTTAGCTCAAAAAGTTTTGCATACAATGCAATTAGATACATATTATGTATATAATATTTACACTACTCATAAAACAAGTGCTAAAAATATGTTAAATTAAACACCTACTTATAAAATATTAGTGCAACTTTTCATTTTTAACTTGTTTAAATTTTTGCTGAACAGTTTTCGATCAAGCTTGTATGTTTTGATTTGAAGTTTATTGTTAAAATGCATACTTCTATAATGTGAAGAAAATTGCAATGTTTTGATTGTTAAAACAATTTGTAAATAATTTTGAAGTAAAAAACCTCACATGAGATGTCATGTGAAATGTGAAAGTATTGCAATTTTTTATTGAAAGAAAGTTTTATGAGCAAATAAGAATTCATGGTTGCCACTGATCAAGCAGAGAAAAATTTCCTGACTTTTCCTGACTTTTTCCTGACTTTTTACCAAAATTTTCCTGACTTTTCTAAATCAAACTCTTAAATTAAACTTATTCTAAAATACATAATCTAACACTTGAAACTATAAAAAGTTGTTCAATATGTTTATAGAAGATTTTGGCAGTTTTATAAAGAATATTTAACTAATTTATACCAGATGAAGGCATTGGAAATAAAATTAAATATTGTTGTAAATTTCTAGGAATATTTTGGAATTTTTTTCTGACTTTAAAGGACTTTTAATTAATTTTTACAATTTGAAGGCTTTGGAAAACAAGGAATTTTGTAAATTTAAACTGACAAAATCTGACTATTTTTTTTAATTTTATCAAATTTCCTGACTTTTCCTGACTCTTTTTCAAAACCCCCCTTTTTTTCCTGACTTTTCCTGACTTTTGTCATTTTTTTGAATTCTTCCTGACTTTTCCTGATTTCCTGACTTTTCCTGACCGAGTGGCAACCCTGTGAGATACTTTAATCATTTGTATTTAGTAGTTATTTTGAGTAGTTAAAAACGCATTAGTTTCTGTAATATTTGTTCTTTTTTTATGAGCGTTTATTTTTATTATGTATAAGTTTTTTATTCAAAAATTCTTTGTATTTGTAGACTAAAAATATTGTTTATAACTTGTACTTTTTTATAGTTTAAAACAATTAGTTTTACTTTGTTTATGTCTGATATAAAATGTCATTTTATATTTATACTTTTTACGATAAGATAAATTACAAATTTATAAATATTTAAATTCTCTTAAAACATAAATGATTTAAATTTTCAAGTTAAACGAATGTTTTTGTAAATGTATAAACAATGTTTTTATAACTTTTACAGGCTTATTTAGTCCAAGCGAAATGTTCAAATCATTTGTCATAATAGCAGCATTTATAGTTTTAACTGTAAGTTTAAAAATAGTATGGTGATAAAACTAAATACAAATAAGCTAATTTGCTAAATCTAAGCATAAAACTTAGTTGTTTTCGCTGAAGAGTAAAATTTATTTTCGTTCTTTTTCATAATTAAAAAAAAATGTTTTATAAAATGAGCGCATTTGATCCTTTATTGATCATAAATGGCTACTTTTTTGTAACTTCATTTAGTTTTTATTAAAGGTTAAAAATTTAAATTATTTATTTCATATTTTTTAAAAAGATAAACATGTCTACTATATCAGTAAATACTAATTCGTGCGTTTCAATTTGAATTTAAACGAAACTTTTTAATTAAAAATTAACAAATGCTCTTTTATTTTATTGCAAATAAGAATAAAAGCTGTTGTGAAAAAACCAACCTGTATTTTCAATTAACTTAATCACACAAACAAATTTACAAATGTTTACAAGTTTAAGGTTTTAAGACAATTAACTTACGAAACTAAAATCTTGTGAAGAAAACTTTAACTTAACAATACTAATTTTAGCTCAGTCTACCATTGGATTACCAAGAGCAAAGTCATGACCCGAAAGAATTTTTACCTTATGAAATTCCACAAGTAAACATTTTCAATGAATCAAGTGTGGGAAGTTAGTATTTTGTTTTTATTTATTTCATTATTCTAATTAAGATAAACCTTTAAAACAGGTTATTATGTAGTAAAAAGTGATACTTCCTTAATTTCTCATACCAAAAATGTAACTTATTTTTAAGCTTTTTTTTATACTAATATTAATCTCAAATATTAACTGGATTTTTCAAAAATTTCTAAATGCATATATAAGCATATATTTTGTTCTTTTAGTTTTGAAACTTAGTTCAATCAGCTATAGTTCTTATTAACTAAATAAAATTTTTATATTTTATAAGTTTTATTTTTGTAAGATGAAATATTTTTGAATATATATTTGCTTGTATAAAACTGTTTTGTTTCAATTACTTTTAAATCAAAAAAATTCGTCTTCTTGTTCCTTGAGTTTAATACTAAAACAAAAATCATCTTTAATGAAATCAACAATATAAATAACACAAGCTAAATATTAAACAAATAATAAAAAGAAAGGACTTAAAGCAAACAAAATTAATTCTTTTTTATTTACGTATAACAAACGAATGTTATTTTTATTTACAGTATACCAATCATGTGGTATAAAAGATAGGGTCATGTTTCACACACACAACATGACCTGTGTTGGAGTGAGCCAAATTAGAAGCCGTTAGTTTTTCAATAAATTTTTACTATTCAATAGTTACCCGCATTTTAACATGATAAGTTTTTGCAATCAATTTGTTTTCAAAGAGCGATGTTTAGATTTACTTTCTATACAGACAACGCATTATTCACAAATTTTCAAAACGTTTAGGCACTAGGAATTGTGCACAAAAACAATACTTATTTAAGAAGTTAGTCTTGAAAAAGTAAACCCTGTCAAGAAAATACTTCAGCTAACTTTAACATAAGTACTTGAGTAATGAACGGAGTTCAGTTAAATAAGTTGCAAAATTGCAGGGCGATGCAACCACATGAAGAATGAAGGTCCGAAACGATGCTGCGTTTCATTTGCCCTGAACGGATCTGAGCAGATAGTCGCTGCCAATTGCACCGCCCACGAAAGTGTCCCCGGTAAGTTATAAGAAGTTGTGAAAATTTTTAACCAAATTTTATTAGTTTGTAGATAACAAACTTTAGAACGTAAACTAAATGCTTTTCGTTTAGCTTTTAACAATTATAACCTTGAATAACTTTTTGAATTGACTCTATAGATTGTTTTTCAAAGTTTATAAGCAAATCTTGTTATAATCTAAAAGTAATAACGTTTTCAAGTTTAAAAGTAAAATACTAACTAATTGCAAAATAAAACTTTTAAAAGTTGTGTTAACTAAATAAAAATTTAGAATCTTGAATTAACTAAATTTTAGTAAATCTATTCCAAAAACTTTAACAAATAAAAATCTTCTCCTTCCATTACAATCGTGTAAACAGTGAAAAAAACATTTCAGATATACAATGCGGATATGAATGCCAAACGCGCTGCGCAAACGTTACAGTGCGATACTTTGGTGTAAAAGTATTGCACTGGGCTAGTTGCTGGACCACAGAAGAAAGCACCAAAGCAGCTTCGGCGGCGCCCAAAAACGAAACAGTAGAGAAAGGAGGTTTGTGGGAAGTATTTGTTGAGATAAATTCGAATAAACATGAATCTTATAAAATTTTTAAGTCATTAAATACTTATTTTATAATATAACCGCAAATTTATTTTTACTTAGAAGATTGTTTTCCACATTTTTTACTGCTCACTTTTAACAAGTTGTTTTTATCAAAAAGTATTTTTACTTTCTAAAAACTTTTAAGTAAAAAGAAAATATGTAAAGAGAATACAGTTATAAGTATTGGGGTGTAATAGCGGACAATAATTTTAATAAACTTTTTCAACATAAAAAGTAATTTGAACAACTTATATACCTATATAACTACAAAGAACAAAGTTCATAAAATTAAATTAAGATAATTAAATTAGATTGAAAATATTATAGTGAAACATCACATGTCTGTTTTTGATGAAAAACACCTTTAATATAACTAGTTTATAGTTTTTAAACTTTAATAAACCTATAAACATTTAACAACAGATGCTAAAACAGCTGTGTGGTCTTATGGTCGTATTATTAAAGTATTAACTGTAAAACTAATAAAAACAAAAATGTTGTTTTGTTACTACTTAGTTTTTTGATTGAAGTTTTAAAATTTATAATGTGTTTATAGTAACATTTAATGTTTAAAAACCTATAAGCATAAAAAGAGGCAAACTCATTTAAACTAAACAAAAACAACATTACATAATAAAGCTTACAGTGTTTTGTCATAAGAAGTTTATCATACAACTATTTAAGAAAATTTTGCATTTTTTTTTACATGTGGTTCCATGTAAAATGCAAAACTTTAGATCACAATAAGTCTCTATTTGTAAATATGTTAAATAATTATTTATTATATACATATAAAATGTCATTTCACCTGATTATAAAAAACTATTTAAATGCTTGAGGAGCTTTGATTAGGTAAATTACACGTTTCTCTTTGAAACTAAATTTAAAACTTTAAAAGACTAGAGAAGACAAAACTAAAGTGCCCAAATACATTATTTATATAAGGATTTTGTTGATCTGAAAATCACAAGACATAAACTAGTCTATAAAAATATTATGCTGTGGTAAAAAGCGTAAAAGATAAAATTATAATGTTATATAAAAAACCTGAATTACATTTAGACTTAAGTTTTTGAAAAGATATTCAAATATAAAAACCACATGCCCGATACGCTAATATGTTTGCGGTGATATTTTATCAACCATCAGTACATTTAAGCCAATTGATAAATACAATTATATTATTAAATAGATAATTAATATTAAAAACTATTTCATGTATAACACCAAGGTACCTGATTGGCTGTTTGCTGTTATAAGGTTCACAGTTGGGAATTCCCCATGCCTACCCATCAACCTCGTGGCTTCGAGGTATCTCAGCCAAGTTATCTCAGCATCCTCCATTCTCCTTTGATGGGTGAAATCGTCAATTATGACGTATGCTGTGACGTCACAAGCATTGATGGGTGGATTATTGTGTCATCGCTGCTTGCACTGTAAGTCTATGTGACGTCATAATGTTTGATGAGAAAACATTTTTAATATTTAACAAAGTATATTTAACACTTTATAACACAGTACTTAGAATGATAAATTAAAAGGTTTTTAATTTTTATGTTTTGTCAAGTTTTAGTTTTTAGCACAAAATTTTTTAAATAAAACGATGTATACAACAAATTTTAAAACAGCATTAGAATAATAACAACTGGTTTACTTAAGTTTATGTATACTTTTAGACCTCCAGTCAAATGCTGACAATGTTTATTTTGTGTTTTAAGTTAATACAGGTGCTATTCAAATAAGGAGGATTAGTGTTCTTTGAAAAATTAACTAAACGGCCAGAATTAAAAAATAAAATATATTATAAAAAAATTTTTTAATTTTATCAATTACTCTTATTATTATTAATATTAATATGAAAACAAAATTACAAGTATTTAAAAAGTTAAAGTTATTGAAAATTTAATTACCTTGTAAAATGATAGGCAGTTAATTAAGCTTTTGAAAATTAAAACTACTTTAGTTATAAAGTCTAAGAACAAAGTTCAAACAGTTAATGTTTTCAAGTTGTGAAACAATAAAACATAAATAAAAAAATTCAGTAGTATATGCTAAATACAGTGTAAAATCACGAGTTTGTGAAAAACTAATTTTAAATGAACTAGTTTAGTGGATTTTAAAATTAAACTCTAATGAACTTATAGAAATGTGACTAAATAGCTAGATGGTTTTAATATTTAGTACTTTTGTTATCAAAATAGAATTTCAAAAACTTAAACAAAAAACTGTTTTAGTATTATTTAAACTAAAATCACCAAATTTTGAGTATGAAACACTATACATATATATATTTAATGCTTATAATAATATAAAATATGCTTAATATATTAGTATTAATTGCATATCGTACCTTGGGGCAATCAAGTTCAACCAATAATTTGTCAGCTACAAAATTCAATGTAACGTTCCATCATTTCACAGTTCATACCGATGAGTCTCACTGGGAGTGCTTGAGTGAGGAATTCCTGTTTGAATTAATAAAAATTTATAAACAATCCACAACCAAGAATGTAATATTTTACTTAAGAAAAAGTTTAAATCAGGATGTATTTTAATTGTTCTTTTATTATGATGGTTTTAGCTATCTATTGTTAACAATGAACATTATTTGTTTTGAGAGTCAAGGGTTTGGCTATCAATGACATTATGACGTCAAACAAACACAATATGACGTAATAAGAGATTGTGTGAAAACTGTTGGCAAAAAGAAGCACTTGTTTCTCCTAACAACAATTTTGATTGAAGTGCATTTTAGCAGATGTTTTTAATCAAGTAGTTGGATATCATATAGTTTTCATTATTAAAGGTTATTGCTTCAAATCATCTTTTCTAAGTCTTAAAAGCACATGTAGAGTAACCCAACATTTTTCTAAAACGATTTTTTTAATTCAAAATAAACTTAGTATGTGAATATCTTCCAGTTGTTAATATTTTTTTATCAAGTCAATAGAATATTTACCTGTACAATTTTGACAGCATCTTTGATAATGTAGGTGATCCTTTCAACTGAAGGTTTTTCAACAAGATGCTTGAACATCAAGCAGGCGAAATCTGTGTGAAGACCCTGTTGAAATAATTAAATAAGTTTAGAATTACTTGTTGTTATTTGTATACTAAACTTGAACAGGTACGCTCTGTATAGAAAATTTAAAATTAGTATAAGTCAGTTAGTTTCAATAATTAGTCACTTAATTTCAATAATGCATTTAGCAATTGAGCTAATTCATTATCGTATGTTAATTGGTACTAAAGTTAAACCATTTAAATTGACAGCTGCTTCTTTTCATATTTCATTATTTTAATCTTTATAGTTTAATTATATTACAGTTGATACATAAAACGTATAATATAAGTTTTATTTTTTACACTAATTAAAGATAGTAAACAATTCGCTTAATTTGTATGTTTATAAACATAATTTTGTGTAGTTTTAAATGTTGTACACAACACAAAAATTACGCTAAGTTCATTCAAATTATCAAGTTAGATTTAATTTTATTCTTAATAAGTGCCAATCACTTAAAAATACCATGTTGTTAACATAAAGTTTAAATTGAGTAATTAATTTATAAGCTATATGTACATCTAGTTTTTGTAATGCATTAATATAAACTAATTTAAATGTGAAATTTGTATGTATACTGTTTCTTTTTACTTTTTGACAACCCAAAACATTTTTTTAAGAAATACATTAAGTTTAACAATTCTTGTGGAACTACAAATGGAAGTAGAAATAATTATTTTGGCTTTCAAAATTTCTAGCTAGAATAAACTAGTTTTAATTTCTGTACACAGGAAGTAGCTATTATAAAATATGCTTCAAAAAATTGTTAAATTGCAATTATAGGTCAACAAAATTTAATGACATTATTGCAATTAAGCATTTTAATTTTATAACTTTAGTTTGAAGCAGACTTGTTTTTTTGTTGGCATTTTGAAGGAGTTAACTAACTTTTTATTTTTAGCAGTTAACTTTTTTATATAGTTTGCTTAGTTGTTTGAAGTTAATAATATTCATTTAGCATTTTTTAATACTAGCTTCAGCTATTGGTCACATGATACAAATTTGAAATAATTTGAAAAAGTACACATAAATTTCTTAAAAGTCACATTTCATGTAAATTATATATGAATACTATGTTTTACACATATTTAAAACTAATTGAACTTTGATTAAAAATATTTTTTTAATTCTTCTGATGTTCACTGTAAAAACACAAATTAATCTTTTGACACAACTATTAAACCAATACTTTACATATTAAATTTCAATTAATACTTTAAATAAAAAGCTACAACTCGTTAAATAAAAAACAAATAAAAATACAGGTGGTGTATACTGCATTTAAGAATTAAATATAGAAATATTGTAATATTAAATAAATTATTTTTTTTAACAAAACATTTTAATCCCAGTTCCAATCTCATTATCATAAAATATAAAATTAAATTTTATTATATAAATTAGAATATAACATTGAAATATTTAAAAATATTAATAAACTGTTCATTAATTCAAAATCAACTACAGTTTACTTTATCAGTGATAAATTTAATGAAATTAGTATATCAAAATAAATTTGAAACACTAACCTTTCTTTTGATTCCTTGACATACAATATACATGTTGATCAACAGTGAGTACATCTCACTGTGAATATTTTCAATCATGATTTGGAATCCGTAGAAAAATCAGGCCTCTGAAACCTGAACCTCTTGGCTGAATCTTTCAATCTGTAGTATTTATTTTGAACAACATTAATGTATTATAATATAGAATATCACAGTTAAAAAATTATATAATTTTGACTAACTTATGTTGCATTAAGGTTGCCACTGTATTAAGCAAAAAGAAAGGAATTAATCATTTACTTAGTTCATTAAGTTGCAACCCCTTCTATATGTAGCTTTAAGTAAATATTATTCATTTAACATTTTTTTTTAATAGCTTCAGCTATTGGTCACATGATACAAATTAGAAATAATTATATATTTAGATAAAAATATAACTGTATATAAATCATATTTTACACATATTTAAAACTAATTGAAGTTTAATTTATAATATCTTACAAAGAATTGTTAAGATATTTACTGTAATTAACACAAATTGAACTTTTGACATAACTATCAAACCATGTAATCAAACCATTTAATTAATACTTTAAAAAATATCTGCTGTACAGGTTATTAAAATCCTTATCTAACATTAAAAATACTTAGTAAAATATTTCATTTACTTTGCTTAATAATACAAACTGCTTAAACCTTTGGCCACGGTTTAAAAATTGAACCACATTTAATAAAAAACAAAATGTATACTGCATTTAAGAATTAAATATAGAAATATTGTAATATTAACCCAATTATTATTATCTAATATTTTAACATAACGTTTTAATCCCAGTTCCAATCTCAATATTATAAAATATAAAATATTAGATTATTATACAAATTAATAGAAAACATGCTACTATCAAAAATATTAATAATTGTTCATAATTTCAGCCACCAACTTTACTGATTTACATAGAATCACCCATAAATTTAATGAAATTAGAATATTAAATACACTATAATAAATCACCAACCTTTCTTTGGATTCCCTGACATATGTGTTGATCAACAGAGAGTACATCTCGCTGTGAATATTTTCAATCATGATTTGGAATCCGTAGAAAAATCTGGCCTCTGAAAACTGAACCTCTTGGCTGAATCTTTCAATCTGTAGTATGTATTTGGAATAAAATTTATATAGTATAATACAAAACATCACATTTAAAAGATTGCATTTCAAATCTACTTAGTACTTTTTTTAGGTTGTGTATTGCAACTTTTCATAAATCATTCAAACTGGAAACTTTCACAAGAACTAGTACAATTTCGATCTTTTTGTTAAAAAGATATTCTAGTATTTCATTGATAGTTTGACTTTTTAGGCGGCTCTTAGACTTATAATATATAAGTTAACTCTATAACTAAAAAGGTTCTTTAATTTTTGTTCAATAGTGAAATAAATGGGTAATGGTTAAATACATACAGTTTATATAGTTTTTTTTTATAAAATAAAGTGAATAAATAATTTTCAGTCTAAAAACCTCACATAAAGCCAAACTGTTCATAAAATCTCTTACATTTATTATTAATTTAGAAATCCTCATCAAGAGCGAATTCGTGACAATCCTCGTCTTTTTGCGAGTTCATAACGCCTGCCTTCTGATATTCTCCGACTCTCTTCTCGAAGAAATTTGTTTTTCCTTCCAACGAGATCAGTTCCATGAAGTCGAATGGGTTCTCGCTGTGATTACCTGTAATGAGAAAAGATCGAAATCAGCTTACGTTAGTCATTAACTTCCTGCAGTTAGCATAACTATTTTCAAAAAAATGATATAACATCTTAATAATGTTGTTATACATTTTAATCAGTTTTATTACCAACTTAAGCAAAAACATTGGGCATAGTAGTTTTTAAATTACTTGGACTTTAAAACACTTACACAATTAGCTACAATATTATGAATTACTAGAATCAAACCTTAGGGCAATCAAGTTCAACAAGTAATCTGTAAGCTACAAATTTGATGTAACGTTCCATCATTTCACATTTCATACCAATGAGTCTGACTGGAAGTGATTGGGTGAGGAATTCCTGTTTAAATTAATAAAAATTTATAAACAATACACAACCGAGAATGTAATGTTTTACTTTAGGAAATATTTAATTAAAGATATATTGTCTTTAATTAATTTTTCTTTTATTATAATGGTTTTACCCATCTATTATTCACAATGAACTGATTTGTTTTACACTCAAAAGTCGAGGGTTTGGCTATCAATGACATTATGACGTCAAACAAACACAATATGACGTAATAAGAGATTGTGTGAAAACTGTTGGCAAAAGAAGCACTTGTTTCACCTATTAGCAATTTTAATTGAAGTGCATTTTTAGCAGATGTTTTTAATTAAGTTGTTGGATATCAAAGTGTTTTCATTATTAAAGGTAATTGTTTTGAAACCTCTTTTAGAACTCTAAAAGAACATGTAGAGTAACTCAACATTTTTGGGAAACAATATTTTTTTTAATTCAAAATAAACAAAGTATGTGAATAATCCAATCTGTTCACTTGTTGGTATTTTTAAATCAAGTCAATAGAATATTCATACAACTGTGATTTGTATTCACCTGTTCAATTTTGACGGCATCTTTGATAATGTAGGTTACTCTTTCAACTGAAGGTTTTTCAACAAGATGTTTGAACATCAAGCAGGCGAAATCTGTGTGCAGACCCTGTTGAAATAATTGAATAAATTTATTATTAGTTGTTGTTATTTGGATACATAGAATTTAATTAAATATAAATAACATGTATAAAATGATAACAATAAAATTTTGGTTTTTAAACATGAATTAACTTAAGGTTATCAATTTTAATCAAATAAATGTTTATTAAATAAAATTAAATATTTATAAATATTAATTAAATATTGAAATTTTAAATTCTTGGTCTGAAATATAGTTTTTTTAAACTTGTGCTTCATAATTAACTACGAAACAAATTACCTCGTCTCTGCTGATGAGTTCATTGGAGAAGGTGAGTCCTGGCATCAATCCTCTTTTCTTTTCGCCACACAGGGCATCGTTTCAATCGCGTTGAACAGGTAGGCTCTGTATAGAGCACTTGTTTTTAGTATCTGCATAAGTCAGTTAGTTTCAATAATATAATATAACTAATTCATTATCATATGTTGACTGGTGCTAAAGTTAAATCATTAAATGGCAGCTGCTCTATTCATATTTCAATATTTGAATCTTTATAGTTTAATTTTAAAACAGTAATTCAGAAACGGTATCATGTATACTAAATACTGTGATACTGAAAAGGTATACTAATTAAACATAGTAAACAAGTTGCTTGATTTATATGTTTCTAAACAGAACTTTGTGTAGTTTTAAATGTTGTAAACACAAAAAATACGCAAAGTTCAAACAAATTATCAAGTTAGGTTTAATTCTGTTCTTAATTAGTGCCTATCACAAAAAACACCGTGTTGTTATCATAAAGTGTAAAAAGTTTAAATTGAGTAATTAATTAAGATATATGTTAAACATCTACACAAGTATAAGTTTTAAGCATAATTATATAAACTAATTTAAGTGTGCAATTTGTATGTATTTTTTTCTTTGTAATTTTTGACAAAACAAAACATTATTTTCTTATCTTGAGAATCATACCTTAGATCAGGGGTCCGCAAACTGCGGCACGCGGGCCAATTGCGGCCCGCGAATGGTAAATCTGCGGCCCGCGAGCTTGTTATTTTTTTGAATGGAATGCGGCCCGCGAAAGAAAACTTTGTGGCCTGCGAGCATGTAAATGTGGCCCGCTGAGCAAAACTATATTTCTAGTTAAATTTTTTCGGTAATTAGACTTAATTTGATTAGTTTGATTTTAAGTCTCTCTATAACATTTTAAAATAATTTCAAGAAATTACTGCTTTAGTTTAAAAACGTAAAAAAGACAGATTAGATTAGCCTTCTAACAGGATATGTTTCTCAGTTTCACAATTACTTCGTTTTTACAACAGTAAGTAATTATCTGAAAAAAGAGTGTCAAGAGTGCTTGGATTTAATAAGTTGGTTATATAATACCTATTTATTAAATAAACTAAATGCAAATATTTTCCATTTTGTACAAAAATAATGCACAGTAATTAACTAAACTGTAATTTCTTTATAGCTTAGATATTCGTTTTCAATATTTTTTATACCTCAGTTTCTTTTGTAATTTTTTTATTTGTAAATGTTATATTTTAGTGTGAAAACATTTAAAATAACATAGTAATAAGAAATAAGGTTCATTTGATTTTTGTTTTGATACATTTTAATTTTTTATAAGTTTTCTATGCACACCAACTTAAAAAAATGCTCATATTTCAAACCACTTTTTATTTAATACTTTAGTTAGTTTAAGTTTAGTTAACGCATACTTTTCTAACATTGTTATTTATACATGTCATATCTAAATTTGTACAGACACATTTAAAACAATATATATGACATAAGTTAATATAGTTTTTGTTAGGTATACATTCCATTTTTCAAACATTGTTTTTTTCAAGCTAAGTTAATTTTTATGCCTTACATATCAATACACACAATTGCTGTTTTTTGGAGCTACCTATTTAATATAAACTAGATATAGGGATGGTAAATTTATAAAGTTTGTACATTGTTAATCATTCAAGCAAATAAACAACTAAACATTGACACACACTCAGACTATCACTATTTGAAGACTTCAAGTCTCAGGCCATTTAAGCCATTTTTTAAGTTTTTGGCTAGAATTTCTTTTTGTATACAAAAATATCAGGAATGTTTTTGTAGACTCAGGCTGGCTTTTTTGCTTGAAAGAGTGGCAAATTAAACTTATGATGTATGTTTTACTCAATCCACAGTGTTAGTTTGAGTTTTAATATATGTTAAAATTTAAGTCTTGCAGCTGATATAATTCAAATTTATATTATGTGTACATTAAAGAATGAACAATCAGTGTTGCCAAAAAAGTTGAATCCAAGAAAAGTTTTGAATTTGTGAATTTACGGTTAAAAATTCTAGAAAAAAAGCTTAAATTTGAGAATTTTTGAAAAAACTTGGAATTTCAAACAATTTTTACACTTAAAGTAATAAAATTTCGATTTGACTCAAAAAAAATTACCAAATAAATGTTTTTTTATTAAAAAATATATTATAGTAGCCTAACAGTACTTTTTAATATTGATAAATGTTTTAAGACATTTTTTTAAACTTTAATTAAACTTTATACTAAAAATAAAAGAAGGAATTGTACTTCTAAAAACTCCGTATTGGTAAATTTCACCGTTACTTGAAAAATTTCACCGGTTGTTGTGTTTTGCGTTGGGACTAAACCAAGCAATTCTACTAAAATGTCAAAGTTAGTAAAAAAATCTCTAATAAAAATTCTCAGATGAGCAATAGTTTTTCTATCACTGCTCTCATGTTAACAGTTTGATTAAAGTTCTAATTTGATTTATGCGACTTTATAACCTTAATGCATTTCCTAAACACGACTTCATGTTGTCATTGAAGAAATAAACAAAAGTTTTTCATTACCGCCAACATCAATTCTTTATAAAATTTTTCAATTATAAACGATATCTCATTTTAGGTATTTAACTTTGCTACTTTATTACTTGTCTTAACAAATTTTTCTGTTTATTCTGTAGTTACTGAAGATAAAAATGTGCTTTGTCGGAAATGACTTTGGTGATTTTTTTCATTGTTTCTCGCAATAACTCCTAACTAACGCTTTTTTTATTCTTGTAGCTCGTCTTCTATTTTACAATTAATATTTTTAAATGCAATATTCTTATTGCAAATAAAGAATTGCTATCATGCATAATAAAAAAAATTCTACTTTGTTAATGACTCAATAAAATTTTATACTTTTGTTAAACTTGTTTAAGAAACTTAATTGTCCATTCCAGCTGAGTTATATATTTTTGGCATGTAATTTATTTACTGTTAATAACCTTTATTATTTCTTTATGTAGTGAACTTTATATTAACTGGGTTGCTACACAAACAGGCTATTTTAATAGCTTGAAAACTCAGGTGTGTGTGAAGCTTTTATTTCAAACACTTTAAAGAAGTCTTCCAATTCTCAGAATAGTTTTTATGACTGAAATGTAGTTTACTAATTGCATTTTTTTCTTGTTTTCATACACTTTGTGTACTTTTTGATAATGATGATATTTTAACTAGTTATTTAAGCTTGATTAACAACTATTTATTAGATTTTTCAAATTTTAATAAATTAAAGCTGGTTTGATACATATCAGACATTTTTGCTTTTTAAGTGGCAACCATGTAAAAGTCTAATTACTAATAAAATATTTTATTAAAGTATTTGAGAATTAATTATGTTAAACCATTTGTTTTAGCTTTCTGGAATACAATCAGGTATTAATTTTATTATGTTAACTAATTACTAAATTTCTTAATGAGTGTAAATTATTTAACTCGCAAAAACTTTTTTTGAAGTAAATATTCTTAGAAATATGAAAAAATGTTGATGATATAACAAATGTATAAAAGTAACCCATAAATTGTCTTTCAAGTTAGGTTTTTATAGAGAGTTAGGTTGTAAGTAAAATTAAAAATGTATTAAGTTTAACTTATTAAGTGCTTATGAAAGTACATATTTTATTAACATTATTAGTACATTTTATTAAAGTATATTAGTCAATTTAAATCATAATCTAATGAATATTAATTTGAATAGGCATTCTATGTATAGCTAAAAGTCATTTTAAATAATAAGGTGAATAAAAGTAAAACTTTTCTCTAGTGTGACTAAAACTAAAACCATAAGATTATTCAAATGTCACTAAAACTAAAACTGCGGCCCGCAAAGACATTGAAAACTTGAAATTTGGCCCGCGACCACCAACTGCCTGCCGACCCCTGCCTTAGATATATATAAATTTGTTTCATATCAAAACTGAGGCCAGCTACAAATTAGATGTATAGATACTTATATCATTATAAATATACAATTAGTCGGGTGGGTGTCAGAATGACACAGCGACAAAATTACACGGTGCGTCACTTTGGCACGGTGCGTCACTTTGACACGGAGGGTCACTTTGGCACGGCGACAAAATGACACGGTGCGTCACTTTGGCACAGCGACAAAATGACACGGTGGGTCACTCTGGCACGGTGCGTCACTTTGGCACAGAGGGTCACTTTGGCACGGCGACTAAATGACACGGTGCGTCACTTTGGCACAGCGACAAAATGACACGGTGCGTCACTTTGGCACAGCGACAAAACGACACGGTGCGTCACTTTGGCACGCAGGGTCACTTTGGCACGGCGACAAAACGACACGGTGCGTCACTTTGGCACGGAGGGTCACTTTGGCACAGCAACAAAATGACACGGAGCGTCACTTTGGCACAGAGGGTCACTTTGGCACAGCGACAAAACGACACGGTGCGTCACTTTGGCACGGAGGGTCACTTTGGCAAAGCGACAGAATGACACGGAGCGTCACTTTGGCACAGCGACAAAACGACACGGTGCGTCACTTTGGCACGCAGGGTCACTTTGGCACAGCGACAAAATGACACGGTACGTCACTATAGCATGGATTAACAAACTTATAAGCAAAACTAAACTTCTTCAGTAATATAACTTTTAATTGTAAAATTTTGATAGTTATTAGTTAAAGAAAAAAATTATTATATTTTTTCCAAACTATAGTAGCTTGATACATTTGAAAGTATACATGATACAATGCTTTAAAATTTAAGTCATAGGATAAAAACAAAAATATTCTTAAGTTTTATTTTTTACGTTTCACGACTTTTCATATTTATGTAATGAATAAAATTTAGTACTTTTTGTTAAACGTTTAATAAATTATTATCAGGAATTGACTTATTTCGTTGTAAGAATAAGTCATGCGTGTTTTAACTCTAGTTTTTAATAATACAGAGTTTAGCTGCCTTTGTAATAACTAGCCAGTTATATTAAATATGTTTAATATTTTAACCTAGTAGTTTGTTTAAACATAAAAGTTTTTTTATTACTTTTTTTTTATACGACAAAAGGTTATCGCTCGAAAAGTTATACCAAAGAACACTTCAGTTATCGAGTCGTAAATCATATGCTTTAACAATCTATTACAAGCAGTTAGAAATAATTTTTTTTAATGTTAAGTCCTAAATTTCCAAAAACATACAAAAAAATATTCAACCAAAGTTAATAAGTTAGGATGTTTACTTAAAACTCTGTATTGAAAACGTATAATAAACTTATCTAAAAGCAAATAATTAAAATAAACGGTCATGGAGCCTAAATTTATGAAAAAATAAAAATAGTGATAGGAACAGTTAAGAGAAAATTAAGAGTCTGATGCAACTATTCATGCGCATTTATATATTTATCACTTTTAAGAAAATTAAGCACTGAAGTTATACAACTTGAGTTCTAATAAATCAAAATTAGTTATTCTTAAAAATAGTTTATTAAATGTTAAGTTTATCGTCAATTTAGTTATTTCTATTAAAGTTAAAGTTTCTATAAGTCTTTTTTATTTTTACAAAACTTTGTAGCCTAAAATATAAAGAATTAAACTTAGAGTATGACAGATATTATAGTATTTTTTTGCATATAAGAAATCAAATAGCATTTATACTATTAGTTTTAGTATTATAATAGTAAGAAAAATTGTACTTTGTTAAAGCAAGTCTACAATAGTCTATTACAAGTGTGTAATAGTGATTTATTGAGTTTTATTTAAAGAGGTGCTTGATGTAGGGAATGTTTTGCTAAAAAAACTAACTTATTTTCGGTTATTTGTACTTATACTTTTATCTATGCATTTTTAGTGCTTAGGTGCACAATTTTATTTGCGAAAGAGCATTATACTTCTACTTCTAAATGCACGATATATGTTACAACTTACATAAGTCGCATAGAGGCGCAAATTTAAATCTTTTAAGTCAAGTGCACAATGATTTTTAGAAGATGTTGATACTAACGTAAATCGTCAGGGAACGCAGTATTTTAGTTCAAAATTACAACGTATTAAGTCGCCAAAAGAGCGCAAGTATTACTTTTTTAAGCATAAAAACGTAAAATAAGAATCGCATTAGAATTTAGAATTACAACAGCAGAAAAGTTGTTTTCGATAATGTCTGAGTTTTAGTTTATAGAACAAATTTTCTCTGTGTTTACACCTACTAGTTTATTGTTTTGATGTGATGAATGATTGATCTAAAATGTAAATTGTATTTTTTAAATCAGAATGTTGCTGAAGTTTACAAAATATTTTTATATGAGTTTTTATCTTTCTATTCGTAAAATGGCAAGTCATTTTTTAATTTTTGTTACTCGTTTCAAGTTCTAGTACAAAACTGTGTTTAAGTTTTTCCATTCGAAAGAAATCAAAAATAAATTCCCTTTAACTTTGCCAGTCGTGTTTTGTTAAAAAAGTTGCTGCTTTTGCATCTTTGTGAACGTTGTATGATACAACAGTACATTTATTAAGTACAGCTTTTAAGCACACCTTACACCTTACTACTGCTTAAAAATGAGTATGTTGTTTATAAGTATGAAGATGGACAACAGAAGGTATAAACATTACGTGTTTCACTTTATTATATGAAGTCAAAATCAATAATTCCTGCGGTCTTTGTTTTCAAAGTTAAACAATGTGATTGTTGCTGATTCTACAAAACCGGTTGGAAGACAGGAAACCGAAAGTTTCCTAGAAAAACAAGATCGTTGTCCATACCAATGAAGATTGAAGTTTCACAACAAATTGTTCCCTCCCTTATTAACCACCGTGTCATTTTGTCGCTGTGCTAAATAAACCCTCCGTGTCATTTTGTCGCTGTGCAAAAGTGACCCTCCGTGCCAAAGTGACGCACCGTGTCGTTTTGTCGCTGTGCCAAAGTGACCCTCTGTGCCAAAGTGACGCACCGTGTCGTTTTGTCGCTGTGCCAAAGTGACCCTGCGTGCCAAAGTGACGCACCGTGTCGTTTTGTCGCTGTGCCAAAGTGACCCTGCGTGCCAAAGTGACGCACCGTGTCGTTTTGTCGCTGTGCCAAAGTGACCCTGCGTGCCAAAGTGACGCACCGTGTCGTTTTGTCGCTGTGCCAAAGTGACCCTCCGTGCCAAAGCGACGCACCGTGTCGTTTTGTCGCTGTGCCAAAGTGACGCATCGTGTTGTTTTGTCGCTGTGCCAAAGTGACCCTCTGTGCCAAAGTGACGCACCGTGCCAGAGTGACTCACCGTGTCATTTTGTCGCTGTGCCAAAGTGACGCACCGTGTCATTTTGTCGCCGTGCCAAAGTGACCCTCCGTGCCAAACTGACGCACCGTGCCAAGGTGACGCACCGTGTCTATTTGTCGCTGTGCCAAAGTGACGCACCGTGTCTATTTGACGACCGTGTCATTTTGTCGCTGTGTCATTCTGACCCGCTCCCCAATTAGTCATAGCAGTAACCAAATAATAAAGTACTGTATAGTTATCAAACTTATTCATTGCATATCAAACCTTAGGGCAGTCAAGTTCAACCAACAGTCTGTCGGCTACGAATGTAACGTTCCATCATTTCACAGTTCATACCGATGAGTCTCACTGGGAGTGCTTGGGTGAGGAATTCCTGTTTGAATTAATAAAAATTTATAAACAATCCACAACCAAGAATGTAATATTTTACTTAAGGAAATGTTTTAATAAGATTTTTTTTTATCTGTTCTTTTATTATAATTGTTTTACCCATCTATTATTCACTATGAACACGATTTTTTTTACACTCGAGAGTCAGGGGTTTGGCTTTCAATGACATTATGACATCTAACAAACACAACATGACGTAATAAAAAATTATGTTACAGCTGTTGGCAAAAGAAACATTATTTTCACCTTTTAAGAATCTTAATTGAAGAGCTTTTAACAGATGTTTTTAGTAAAGTTGTTGAACATCAACGTGTTTTCATTATTACAAGTTTCAAATCAGATTTTAGAATTTTAAATAATATATATGAGGAATTCAATATTTTTGGATAACAATATTTTCTTTAATTCTAAATAAATTTAGTATGTGAATAAATCTGTTCAGTTGTTAATATTTTAAAATCAAGTCAATAGAATATTCACCTGTACAATTTTGACGGCATCTTTGATAATGTAGGATTCTTTCAACTGAAGGTTTTTCTACAAGATGTTTGAACATCAAGCAGGCGAAATCTGTACGCAGACCCTGTTGAAATTATTGAACAAACTTAGAATTAGTTGTTATTTAGATACTTAGAACTTAATTAGGTATAGTTAAAATATATAAATGTTAACAATAAAAGTAAGGCTTTAAAACATGAATTGGCTTTAGGTTATCAATTTTGAATGAATAAATGTTGGAAATTTTAACTCTTGGTCTAAAAAATCATTTCTTAAAACTCGTGCTCAAACTGTGAAACCTCATCTCTGCTGATGAGCTCATTGGAGAATGTGAGTCCTGGCATCAAACCTCTTTTTTTCAACCAGAAGATGGCGGCAAAACTTCCGCTGAAGAAAATTCCCTCAACCGAGGCGAACGCGATGACTCTCTCGCCGAATGAACTATTCTCATTACTGATCCACCTCATCGCCCAGTCAGCCTTCTTTGCCACGCATGGCATCGTTTCAATCGCGTTGAACAGGTAGGCTCTGTATGGAGGAAAAGTTTTGACATAGTGACATTTACTAGTAGAAATAAACTTGTAAGAAATAGAATGGATTTAATAATATCAATAATTTAGGTTATATATTAAATGTATATGTTTTTTTTTTTTTTTCATTGCGATATATAGTTTTGTTACAACTGTGTTGGACCATTAGGTTCTGTGCAGAGAACTTATTTTTAGTATCTGCATAAGTCAGCTAGTTTCAATAATATAATAAAACTAATTTATTATCATATGTTGACTGGTGCTAAAGTTAAACCATTGAATGGCAGCTGCACTATTCATATTTCATTATTTGAATCTTTATAGTTTAATTATGAGACAGTTGATACAGAAATAGTATCATATTTTTTTTACTAATTAAAGATAGTAAACAGTTTGCCTAATTTATATGTTTCTAAACAGAATTTTGTGTAGTTTAAATGTTTTGAAAAACACAAAAATTACGCTTAAGTTTTGCTAACTATTCAATTTAAATTTAATTTTAATCTTAATTAGATCATATCACAAAAAACACCAAAATGGTATCACAAAGTCTAATAAGTTTAAATTGAGTAATTAATTAAGCTATATGTTTAAGATCTAGTTTTTATAATTACATAAGTTTCAAACCTAGTTATTTAAACTGATTTAAATGTGAAATTTGTATGTATACTGTTTCTTATTACTTTTTGACTACCCGAAAATTTTTTAAGGAAATACAATAAACTTAATAATTTTTGTGACACTACAAAAGGAAGTAAAATCAATTAAGCATTATTTTTTGTTAAGGCATAAATACAAATTAGAATAAAGTTTCTGTACACAGGAAGTGACTATTATAAAAGATGACTTTAAAAAATATTTTTAAATTGCAATTATAGGTCAACAAAATTTAATTACATTTTTGCAATTAAGCATTTTACTTTTATAACTTTAGTTTGAAGCAGACTTGTTTACTTTAATGAAATTTTTGAAAGAGTTAATTAACTTTTTATTTTTAGCAGTAAACTTTTAAATATACTTTGCTTAATTTTTGAACTTAATAATATGAATTTAGCATTTTTAAATACTAGCTTCAGCTATTGGCCACATAATACAAGTTAGAAATAATTAGAAAAAGTACACAAAATTTCTTTAAACTCACATTTCATATAAATTATATATGAATACTATGTTTTACACGTATTTAAAACTAATTGAAGTTTAGTTTACAATATTTTACAAAGAATTGTTATGATATTTACTGTAATTAACACAAATTAAACTTTTGACATAACTATCAAACCACACTTTACATATTAAATTAATACTTAAAAAAATTATTAAGGCTGCTGTACAGGTTATTAAAAACTTACATCTTACATGACAAATAATTTGTAAAATATTTTATTTACTTTGCTTAATTTTACAAACTGCTTTAACTTTTGGCCATAATTTAAAAATTTAACCTCATTTAATAAAAAAAACAAAAAGTATATTGCATTTAAAAATTAAATATAGAAATAATGTAATATTAACCCAATTATTATTAACAAATATCTTAACAATACATTATAATCCCAACTTAGGTCTAATTACAAAATACAAAATAGTAGATTATTGTACAAAATAAAAGAAAACATATAACTATTAAAAATATTAATAAATTGTTCATTGGTTCAGCCACTTACTCTACTGATTTATTTTAAGTTTCAATCACCCATAAATCTAACGAAATTAATATACTAAATACACTTTTATAATATTGAATTAATTACCAAATTACCAAATTCTTTCGATTCCCTGATCAAAAGTGAGTACATTTCGCTGTGAATATTTCAATCATGATTTAGAATCCGTAGAAAAATCTGGCCTCTAAAGCCTTAATCTCCTGGCTGAATCTTTCAATCTGTAGTATTTATTTGGAAAAAAATTTATACAATTCATTATAACACAGAACATCACAGTTAAAGATTATATAATTTTGAGTAAATTATTTCACATTAAGGTTGCCGCTGTATTAAGCAAAAAATTAATCATTTACTTAGTTTAGTAAGTTGCAACCCCTTATATATGTTGTTTTTATCAATATATGTCAAATAAAAACTAACAAGGTTCTCATTGACAATTCCATCTGAGACAGCAAAGAAAGCAAAAATGTGTTTAATGAACATTCTTTCATCATCTTTCAAATTGTCCCAATCTTTCATGTCTTTTGACAGGTCAACCTAGAATAAAATAAATCTATATGTACAATATATGCAAAAATTATTGTTTGCCTTTTTTTTAACCTTATAATTATTTCACTGGTTTTGTCTTTCAAAAGCTAATTTTCTTGTATTGAAAGTTCATGTTAGCCCAAGTTAATTATATATGTTACTTTTGAACTTCCAAAATATTTGTAACCAATTGATTTAGTTATCTATTAATATCATTTTAACAATTTATTGAATATAAAATGGAAGTGATTATATAATTATATGTAATAATTTGTTATTAAGTTTATGTTTTATTTGAATATTTCATATGTATCAAACAAACCTCCTCAACAGTCCAGAATGAAGCAACTGCTTTCTTAAAAAACTGCCAGATGTCATGGTACTGAATAGGAAAAATAACAAACCTCCTTGGGTTTTCCTTCAACAGTGGCTCAACCAGTTTCTGTGAAAAATTTTAAATACAATAAATAAAATTAAACAAAGTAAAAACTTATTTGATTTGTATTTTGTATTTTATACTTTTATGGCCAGTGTAAAAAATTTCTAAAAATTTCCAAAAATCACGTTTTTTGATGATTGACACTGTATCATTTTTTGTTCAAAAACTATATAATACATAAAAATACTTTCCAATATTTACCACTTTTTTGACATCAAAGTAGTAAAGTCATAAATATTAATGAGTTAATTAGAAATTTATAAATTACTTTTACTTAAAAGAAGACACTAAAAATCTCATTTTATACCTTTATTAAGATATTATGTTTCTCTGATGTACCTCAATCGACCATCAAATACAATTATTATAATTATTCCTTTGAATATACTTGTTTTATCTAATACTTAATACAAAATAAATCACCAACCTTTCTTTTGATTCCCTGACATAAGTGTTGATCAACAGAGAGTACATCTCACTGTGAATATTTTCAATCATGATTTGGAATCCGTAGAAAAATCTGGCCTCTGAAATGTGAACTTCCTGGCTGAACCTTTCAATCTGTAGTATTTATTTTGATTAAATTTTATACATTATAAAGTAGAATTTCACAGTTAAAAGATTATATAATTTTGAGTAAATTATTTTGCAATAAGGTTGCACCTGTATTAAGCAAAAAAATTAATCATTTACTTAGTTTAATAGATTGAAAACCCTTTTATATGTTGTTTTTATTAAAACGTATCAAATAAAAACTAACAAGGTTTTCATTGAAAATACCATCTCAGGCAGTAAAGAAAGCAAGGATGTGTTTGATTAACATTCTCTCATCATCTTTCAAGTTGTCCCAATCTTTCATGTCTTTTGACAGGTCAACCTACAATAAGATAAAACTGGATGTACAATATATGCAAAAATTATTATTTGCCTTTTTTTAACCTTATAATTACTTCACTACTTTTCAAAAGCTAACTTTTCTTGTATTGAAAGTTCATGTTAGCTCAAATTAATTATATATGTTACTTTTGAACTTCCAAAATATTTGTAACCAATTGATTTAGTTATCTATTAATATCATTTTAATAATTTACTGACTATAAAATGGAAGTGATTAAATTATATGTAATAAATAATTTATTACTAAGTTTATGTTTTACTTTAATATATCATACATATAAAACAAACCTCTTCAACAGTCCAGAATGAAGCAACTGCTTTCTTGTAAAACTGCCAGATGTCATGGTACTAAATGGGAAAAATAACAAACCTCCTTGGGTTTTCCTTCAACAATGGCTCAACCAGTTTCTGTGAAAAACTGTTATATATAATAATAAACAAAGTAAAAACTATTTAAATTGTATTTAGTTTTTTATGTTATTATGGCCAGTGCAAAAAATAAATTTCTAAAAGTTTTAATAGTGGAAAAATCACCTATTCTGTTGAAAGGAACTGTATTGTTTTTTTGTTTATAACCTATATAATATATAAAAATACTTTCTTATATTTACCACTTTTTTGACGGCAACTTGCTAGGTTGGTTTCTTTTATTTTTACATTAATTAATTATCATTTATATTTGTTTATATTTTACTTATAGTGTTTGTTTAGCTTTACAAAAAAATCTTTGTAAAAAAGCTTAAAACTAACATTGTTGGTATTTTCTTTGTTGGCCAATACAGATGCAGAACCAATAATTTTGATAATAAGCTATTTAAAATTGTTTGCAATTAAAAAATCTGTAAATCCTCTTGATTATAACTTATGTAAAATGCTAGACAGTGGCTGCTTTTTTTTGAGGTGAGTGGTCACAAGATACATTTTATAAACATTAATAAATTCCCTACACGAAAACCATTTTAAAAAATATAATTCACCGAACTAATCATTACAATTTGCAAATTAGTATGACTGTATTTTTCATTGATATATATTTATTAACTGAATGATTTCAAACTTTTTTTTAAAAGGTAAATGAAACGTAAAACAGTTTTGAAGATTTATAATTTTTTTATTTAAATTAGCTGTGACGTGTTTATACAAAGTTATAAAAACAGGCTATTAACAATAAAGAACGAAAGTTGAGTTAATAACTTTTTAGTAAGGCTATCTTTCCATTTACAGATACTTGCTTGTTTACTTTGAGCTATTCATTTTCGATTATCATCTAAAGAGCTCTTAACGACTTTGAAATTGTTATCGATTTAAGAGTTTTGACTTTTGAGTATTCATGCAATGCAAGTGATCAAAAATAGCACTGTGTTTGTCTTTTCTTTGTGGTCAGCACTGACTCAGCAACTATCCTAGAAACTTAACGCGATGTCTCCACTCCGCAATATAAGAGGTCTACAAAGGTAAACTTATGTTTGGAATACTTAAAATTCTCACCTGCGATTAATTCCAGTTCGCACACAAATCTTACACAAAAAGGTTTTTTTTTAATGTTTTATAATTAATTTTTATTTCTTACTATCACTCTTATAAGATAACAGTGTTACCTTTAACTCTTACCCTTGGTCGGTAAGCGATCTCGGATTTGATTTTGATTGGAAATCGATCGCGAGTTGAAATATTCCCATAATGCGAATGTCATTTGCAAGTATACCTGTAAACATAACATCATAAGCAAACGGTATCTGAATAATTCAATAACTTCTTTTTTCAAATTTAACATTAAGGCGTAATAGAGTAATTGATGTAGATGTGGGTAACTTTTTTATTTATATATTTTTTTAAAGTCTTCTGGCTTTTGCATAACAAAATTATAAAAAGTTTTTGTGATCCGTTTAATTTGGAAAGTTTCTACTCCAAAAAAGTATTAAAAAGAACTGTTTTTAAATAGTTTTTTAATAAATAATTTTAAACAACCACTACGGGTTTAAAGTATGGTTTAATTATATATTTGCCACTATTCAGAACGCATTATTTTAAATTCGATTTGAAATTTTCTACTTAGAGTTTAGACTGTTATTTAAGCACGGTCTTTATGAATTAAAATATTTATTAAACTTAGATATTAAAATTTATTAAAGATATAAGTTTTAAAAACTATGATATTTATTTGTGCTAGATTTACTTTGTCTTAATCAAGTATTTAGTACTATGTGTTAAATGTACTTGAATTAAAATTTAGAGAAATTTTTCATGCATTAATTAATTACCTTTCTTTGGCAACTAAAGGGTACCCGCAGTCTGTTTTTAGTTTTAGTCAGTAATACACTGCGCTTTCAGTTGAAAAAATGCAAGCTAGAGAAAGGTGCTCAAAATTCAAATAATTAGAAATTAACAAAAAAACAGAAATAAGAAACAAATAGCTATACACAAGAGTTTTAAATATTGTGTTTAGTTTTTACTCATTTTTTATCTGTTATAGTGATGTTTACTATTACTAATATTATAGTAATATTACTATAAGTCATATGTAAGTGTTCTAAATTATCACTTACATACACAAAATTGTTTCAAATTCGAAATAGGATACAATTAAATAATTTTTTGTATATGTGTCAACCACTAGGTTTTAATTTGCAGTTTGGTAATTACCAAGAATGATGTTTCACCAATATCAATCTGAAATTGTATTATATTCAATGTGTTTTATAAGCATGATTTAAGGCAAAGTAATAAACAAAATTAAATTTTATCTTAAACCAATAAAACTTAAATGTTTAATCGCTTTTAATTTACAGTATTAAATGATTATTTCAATATAAGAATTTATGTTGACTATAAATATCAAGCTGAAATTATAATACACTTGATGTCTTATATAATCATAATTTTTGGATAAAAATTTATCTTTTGTATATACATGAATTAAATTAATCTATATATCATTAACTAATAAACTAATGTATTTAATTGCTTTTATTTTACAATTTATTATAACTAATTATTACAATTAGTTTATATCAATTTAATAATTTATATTGATTATGATACTGTAAAATATAATTGATTGAATATTTTAGTTTATAATATATTAGTTTTGTTCTTTCTATTTATTTATATAGCTTGTTTAAAACAAAGTATTGTTTTTTTAGCCTAAAACTATGGTTAAATAACACATCAAATGTATTTTCATTTTGATATTGGTGCTGACCTGAAGAGCATAACCAAATGTTATATACATTTTTTTTTGATATTAGTTGAAAATCACTTTAATTCTCTTTAGATACTACAAATTTTTTTATTGTATATGTGTCAACCACTAGGTTTCAATTTTCCAGTTCAACTCAGAGAGTTTTAAAGTTGTCTTTAGGGCCCCTATGCCATCAGACCACACATCAATAATAATTTTCACAGAAACTTTTGTAACACTGTTGCAGGTCAGAGTAACTATTTTCAAAGTGTGTTACAGATCAATTTTTTAGGAAGTTTTCCAGTATTTACCTAGCCTAGTACTATGTTGCACCAATATTAAACTGAAATTCAATAATAATCAATATCTTTTTTTACCATAATTTCAATCTAAAAATTAAAAATTTTAGATGTTTAATATTAAAAGGTACTTTGTTTTAAACAAGCTATATAAATACATAAGAAGAGTTAAGGTTATGGTTAACTTTAGATGAACACCAATATCAAGCTGAAGTTATAATACATTTAATGTCTTATTTAGTCACAATTTTAGGCTAAAAATTAATCTTTTAGAAATACATGAATAAAGTTAAACTTATATATCATGAACTAATAAACTTAAATATTTAATTGCTTATTTTTAACAATATAAAATGATTAAATCAATAAATAATTTATATTGATTATGATATTGTTAAATAAAATTAGTCAAATATTTAAGTCTATAATATTTTATTTTAGTTTTCATTCTACGTACTTATATAAATTGTTTGAAACAAAGTATCATTATTTTAGTCAAAAATTATGGTTCAATTAGACATTGAATGTATTATATTTTCAATTTTGTATTGGTGCTCACCTAAAGTTAACCATAACCAGAATTAATTATATTGATTATAAATTATAATATTAGTAGTTACCTAGCTAGGATGATGTTGAACTAATATCAAGCTGAAATTATACTTGATATATTTTAAATCATAATTAAAGTGTATAAAAATTTATATTTTGTAGTACAAAAATAAAATAAATCTAAAGGAATTTTTAGTTAGATTACCTTACACTATTACATGATAATTCAGGCTGCATTGTGTTCATAACTTTTTTGTTGTGTAAAATATTTTTTGAATACAAGCACTCTGTTTTGTCACATCATCACATGTGGAAAGTAAACTATTAATTTAGATTTTAGCGTATTAAAAACAATTTTGTTACACTAAATATAAAATATTGGTAATATTTCCTGAAATATTAATGATTTTGACCAATATCAAGCTGAAATTAGCCTTCTCCCCACCCCTATCTTATGGCCATCTTAAGAGAAAAACGCTTTTTCAATATCAAAACTTTTTCAAAGGAGAATTTATAGTTACATATTACATTTTGATATTGATATTAAAATTTTCAAATTCATATTTAAATTATTTATATACCAATCATAAATTTAAAATTAAAGTTTACATATTAGTATAATATATTTTATATTACATTAACATGTAAAAGAATGTACAATTTAAAGTTCTTATTTTAAAAATTAAATAACCCGTAATTTTTACAACATATTTCAATTGTGTCACTTTAAATAGAACAAAAGTTAAGTTTTTTTATCTAATTAATTATACTAAAATGTTGCAATTTAAACAAAATATACTAATAACATAATAATTATATACAAAATGAATATACAATTTTATGTAACTAATAAATATTTAATTGCAAGTGTTTTATAATCGTATTGCTATTAACATATTGCAATAAAACTCAATATTGCACTTTAAGTTAATACAAAACGAACAATATAATATTATTATACAACGCATATTAAACATACAATTTAAATTTGATAAGCAAATAACGTGAATTAGTTTACGTTAAATTGTTATTTTGAAAACATTTTTTAATATCAATAATGACTTGTTATAATAAATATAAATTTAATTTAATTTTTTAAATTTTGTTGACTAGATATTTTATCATATGTTTTATGATACATTGCAATTAAAAAATATTTATACAGGGTTGCCACTTTACCTGGAAAAACCTAGAATTCGACAATTTAGGCAAAAATAATTTGGAAAAACCTGGAATTTTTATCAAATAACCTGGAATTTTTAACAATTTCAGTAGCAAAATTTCGGTTTGACACGAAAAATATATCATATAAATATGATTTTTTGACATCATCAAAAAAAAATTTTATTTTTAAACCCATTTAAAGTAACTTAACAATATCTTTTCAAAATTTTTATACTATTTAACACAGTTTCTTATAAAGAAATTGACTTAAAACTAAAAATAGACCCAACAATGTGTACTTCTGGAAGAAATTTGGAAAATCTGGAAATTTTTTTTTCAAACGAGTGGCAACCCTGTTTATATAAAGCAGTTTAAATGAGTATATTTTATTAAATATACAAATAATATAAGTTAGTTTATATTTATTATCCTTTTGTGAACAACTTTTAAAATCAATAATGCCTTATTTTAACTAATAATTATAAATTCAGTTTAAAACACGAAATTTAAAAAAAACTTTAAAAGATAAATATTTTATAAAAAAAAATGAAATCGTTTTGTTTTACTTAGTTTATTAGTAGTGATCACATTAAAAAACACTTGAAATTATCTGAAACATCAACAACAAAAATTTTGATAATATTAACTGTTTTTATAAATATGGTCATGTTTAAAGAGCTTGAACAAAATATAGTTTGGTTAAAACATAGTGTACTCAAAGTTAAAGATTTATGTGAATTAAATTGTATAATACGTAAATATATATTCACCGTAAATGTACCAGATTGAATCATACATTGAATAATGTTTTTTAAGTTTCATTTAAGTAATCTTCATCATGTGAAGACTTTTATGAACTTAATTTTAAAAAAACATAATTTAAGCTTTCTTTTTTAGATAGTATTAATTATACTTTGTATATGTAATCCCCTTTAATATACTTCAATAAAATACAGTTTGTTAAAGTATATTGTACCAAAGGTTGACGGTTTATATTTTATATGAATAGTTTAGCCTAATGCCTTCTTGCATGATTATATTAAAAAAAAATTCATAACTTTTCCCTCAGATGATTTCGTTTGATTGAGTTCAAACGTGAAAAACTTTGTTTTCTTGATAAAATTAGCAAAGTTGTACTGAGTTTTTAATTGGAAGTTGTTTTTAATTTTTGATTTGTTATTTTCACGGTAAGTTGTTCATTAAGGTGTACCCCAGGAATTTATTTTTATCTTTTATACATATTAACATTATATTATAAATAAATTAATTTTGAACAGAAATATTTTAATTTAATCAAATATATAATGTATTATGCAGCTAAAGTTTTAATGTATTGCTCTAAAACTATAAATTTAAATCGCATTACATAAAAATATTAAAATTTTAATAACTTAAAAAAAAATTTAATTAAATACATTTCATAGATACTTTAATTTGTATATTTCTTTTATACATATTAATATTATAAGCAAATTAAATTTAAACTGTATAATATAAATTGCAGTATTTTAACATAATTTTACGTTTTAATGTTGCATGCCGCTAAAGTTTTAATATTTATAAACTAAACTGAGATATTTAATTTTCGTTATATTATAGTCATTAAAATGCAATATTTTAAAAACTATTAATGCAATTAAATGCTTAATAAATCAATTTATTTTTTTAAATTTATTTTGCATATTATTATAATTTATAATAATTACAGTTGTATAAAAATTATTATAAATTTTATTTATTATAATATTTTTTATAATTTATATATAATTTATTATTAATTATATATTATTATATAATTTAGTATATAATTATTATAGTAATTACAGTTATATAATAATTATTATATATTACAAGAGATATCCGTCGTGCAAGGCTCAATAATCGAAAGGTTCTTTGTATCGTTTAACACGTCTTAGGACCGAAAATTTTGTGCATTTTTTTTTTGTCGTTTGATAAACTACATTATTAAATTTTCATCTTCAATTTAGGCCCTGGTAAAGATACAATTTGAATATAAGTTTGTAAACATGGATATAAATATCAAAATTATGTAAACAATATAAAAAGGGAATTTTACCCAACCTGAAACCCACTGCGCTTCTACTTTACTTTCCCCTTTCTTTTATTCTATAAGCTAAAAAATCATTTTTACTTAGAAACCGGTTAATTTTCGTACAAAAAGTAACATAACTGCTGTAAAAGAAGTATATTAAAGTTGATTTTAAGCTTGGAAACTTTGAAATTGTTCATTAAATTTTCTTTTTCTTTGTTTTTTTATCACCGACTGCATAGTAAAAAGTAATTTGGGTCTACCTCTACACTTGAACTTTACGCCTGTATTTTTTAATAAAGTGCCAGGTAAAGGTTTTCTAGTGTTTTATTCTACGACTAAGCATAGATTATTTAAATGTTGCTTATAAATGCTTTGTATTAATATTTAAATTGGTGTAAGTTATTTAGAACTCTCTTAATTTCAATAGACTTAATATATTACACGACATTATTATATCTAAAAACAAATATAGCTCAACTTCGACTTGACAGTCTAATAATGGTAGTTTCAAACAGTACTGAATAAATGGAAACGTTAAAAACAAATTAAACATAAACTTTAAAATTAACGACGTTACTCTTTGTTACGTTAACAGCCAATAGTTATTTTGGCTATCTTTAAAAGCTTTTCTAAAATTTCTTTTTCATCATTCGATTCTTGACTTCATCGCAAAAGAGTTTAACAAAGTTTTTTGATGGAATAAACTAAAATATAGATTAAGTTAATCGATGACTTAAAACAAAATATTAATAATTTCTAAATTAACACATAATTGTTAATTTAAATTCAAAACTAAAAATCAAAGCCTTTACAACTGATATGCAAGTTGAAATAACAATTATGTTATGAAATTCTATTTCTATTTTCAATTGTAAATACAATACCAACAAAAAAATCTTTTTTTTTCAAATCTCATAAAGTGTAGTTTATAGCACACAATAACAGGTATTTTATAACTTCAAATGTAGAGAAAGCTACCCATCCTTTAAATTACTAAACGAAAGTACCACAAAAAAGTTTCCATAAAATAAAAACTTTTAACAAAATTCAATATATTGAAAAGTATTATTCATGTTTTATAATTTTAGTCAGTTTTACTACATTTAAAGTTAAAATTATACTATAGAAGTTGCACAATTTTATTTTAAATATTGACTTTTGTTTAGTAACTTTAGATCGTTAAATTTTTGTAGATAGTTTTGATTTGTTTTTCAAATCTTTGGATAAATTTGAAGAAAATAGTTTTGTCATAAAATTTAAAACAGTAGATTTCTTTTAAAATAAGTTTCCACGTTGTCGGTAAATAAAAAAACATTTTTATAAACTAATATCTAATATTTTTTTTTTACTAATAGCACTTTTACTATTATTTTTAAATCAAGTTTTATTTAGAATTTTATTTTTGAAGCCTAAAATTTATAAAAATTATTTAATTAATTATTAAAAACTAACTTTTCTTAAAAACCAACTCTTTCAAAGAGTTGAATAGTTAAAGTTTTTGTTTTTTTATCTCATATATCTATCATTTAAGAGTGGTATGCGACTCGATGACTGAGCGGCCTTTTTGTATACCTAAGTCTTTGAATTTTTTTATTTCATTTTTTGTTTTTGGTAAATTAATTTACTTACACTTTTCTACGAAATTGTAGACAAATAAAATGTATAATATACTTCTATTTTAGTTCAATTATTTCATTATTTATTCAATTGATTTTCCAAACTTAAGTTTTAGCTTAGGGACTTATACTACTATAATTTTGTAAAAGCTTTAAAAACCCTGAACCAAGCATAAAATATAGTTTTTACAAAGCCTTTTTAAATGAAAACTTGCTAGTATTATAAAAGTATATTTTGACAAATGTATAAGTCTAATTACCCTTTAAATATATTTTTTTAAGTAGAAAAACATCAGAACTCATCCCCTAACGTTTGTGCTCATCATGCATTATTCCACCTGCCTTATATTTAAATTTTTTAAGAAAAGTGTTACAATATTTACTCAACTGAAGATTAAAATTGAGATCTTAATTGGATATTTTTTTTGCTAATATTTAAAAAAAAGTCAGAAAACATGTGTTTTTAAATAAAATTGCTGCAGATTTTTCATCTCTTTATACTCAGTTTTATATTTTGTGATTCAAAAAAACTCTCAATTTTAATTTATTTTACTTTTGTTTCAAACATTAATCTCTGTAAAGATAAAAATTATCACTGATACAATGAACTACATAACTGTACATCCCCCTATTTAAACTTTATACACTAATTTAAATTAGTGGCATTGGTAATAACTTGATATAGATTTTTATATGTGAGTGTGTTTAGGCCATGGTTAATATGTTCAACTCAGAGAGTCTAAATTATTGAGATTTTAATTGCTAAGACTTCTTATGACTCTAACAAAAAAATTAGATTTTCTAGAAAATTTCGATTTATAAAATTTATTTTATCAGTAATCATGGGCAACTAAATAATAAAAGTGTAAAGTCCTTGTAACTAAAACACTTTTTAACCAAATAAGCGTAGTTTAAACTTAATATGATAGTTATAAACTACATAAAGTTTATCTACTTGTTGTAGCATTTTAAACAATTTCCATAAATTAGACAGAATTGCTAACAAGTAAATTAGATTTTGTTAAAAAAAAAACACTGTGCTTTACAAGTTAAAACCATATCAAAAGTTAATTTCAATAGTTTTTATTCCTACTAGCATTATATTAAATTACAAGAATTTGAAATAATGCGCATGACACCTGATAAACACCATCAAGACCAGATTGCCCCTCATCCAGTTTCATGTCAAGAGTTTCTTGGATCTTCAAGCTCGTGGAGCCACAGCTTGCCACTTTGACACCTTCTGCAGCCCCGCAGTTTAACTGGACCGTCCCTGATACCATTGAAGTGTTCAAGGTGATCCCCGCCAGATTAAAAAGGAGGCCAATTGACCCCTTTGAAATTGAGTTGATCACCAACGACCCCAATAAGATATTTTCTTCTAAAACTATAATTTTCATTCAAACAGATCTTTTCTTTTGGAATATTTTTTCTGGTGTATTGAATCTTTATATTTAAGGGTATTTTAAGACCTCTCACAAACATTATACACATACATATAGAAAATGGTAGCAGATGATGAATTAGACAATTTTATGCCGACTTTTAAATATTACAAGCAGAGACTCAACCCTCCTTCCTTTGAAAATGTCATTGATTTTGCCTGTCAGAATTGCAAGCACGCTTACAGCTTTACCTCCTGAGATAAATAAAACTTGAGACTCAAATGCGACTCACACTGGCAGCTATTTCAAATTAAATATGTCCCTGGACTTGTGATACCCGTTAACTGATGAGGGACAGGTCCAATGGGCCAGTAGGTGTCTGGGAAGTTATGCATGCCAACCAAACAAGACCAACCTTGATGCATTTGAAAAGCAGTATACTTCAGATAGAAGTTTGTGGAATGAAACGTGTGAGCAAGTTGGTGGTAGAAAAATGGTAAAATTTCACACAAAAAAGGTTTGTTAGTTGTGTTTTTACTTGTCTAGCTTAACTTAAAATTGTGCTGTCAAAAATGTAACTTAATTTAGTTAGAAAATCATTTGTGTAAAAATTAAATTACTAATTAATTACTCATAATTTTTGTAGATTAAACTTAATAGTCTAATATATTGCTTTGTGAATAATATAACTTTTTTTTTCAAATTTTCCTGCATATCACTTTTATAAGGATAATTAATAATTTTAATTTATAGTTTCTGACAGTTTATTGTTTTTTGTAAAAGTGTAGAAGTGAACAACATCATAATTTTATTTACATTTTCTTACTAGTTTTTTTTTTCCTAAGGTTAACATCCTTGTTAATTTCAAAATAAGATATTGATTACTTTAATGTTTTCTGCCTTATTAGTAATAGAAAATTAGAAGTTTAGTTATAAATAAAATTTATAAATTTGTATAAAATTTTTAGTTTAACAAATGTAAGCATCTTTAATGTTATACACAAAGACAAAACTAATGGAAGTTTATTTGAGTTAAATAAACCGTTTCGTATTTTAAAAATATCTATTAAAACTTAAAAGTTGATTGATTCAAATTCATATTTGTTCAATTTGATGTGTTTTTATATATTATATATAGAGGTTGTTGCAATTATTCTAAAAAAATTATAGGGTTTAGTCCTATAATTATTTTTGACTTATCTTCGAGTTTTTGAATTTTTCTTTAAACTTTTCCTAGTTAGTATTTAAGTTTGACATTCAAGCTTTTAACCTAAACCTACCAATACATTTAAAAATATAATCCTTTAAGCTTATTTGCTTCTTAAGTTTGTAATATGTTTTTAAATTATTTTTCAGTTATAACTTTTAAACAAGTTATATACAAACTCTATAACCCTTTTAATATAAACGTTATAAAATGGTTGCTATAAAACCAGTGTATAAATTATTGCTTTCAAACAATTCACAAGAACAATTCACTTATTCAAATGAAACTTTTAGAAAATTAGTTTTTAGACTTAAATGATTTTGTTAATGTTTTTTTTTACCAGCAAATATACAACTACTTTATGTTTTGTAATTTTAAAAAATGCAACATACTGTTTAATCAAGCACCTATATCAGCAGGCATTACAAACAACTGTTGTTAGTTGAATGAATATTTAAATGTAAACAGATGCAACCTCATCGTCCAAACAAACATCATCGGAAACTGAGGTGGGCCACACTTGGGTACCACCACAATTGGAACACCAAAGTCTACAGCAAAAATGACCAAATTCCCACCGGAACTTTACCAACTTTTGCAGGTCTTTGCTGGCTGCCTATTATAGTGTGCAGGTAGCTATTATTAAAACATAAAAAAATTTATCACAAAATATTTGAATGATTTTTAACTTAATAAAAAATAGCGTACTTTTAAAAATTATTTAAAATCTTAAAGTTGGGTTACAAAGCACAGTAACTTTGGATCAACAAAATATCCAAAATATGAATTTAAATTGTATAGATGAGCTTTTTGCTTACTTTTGAAAACACTAAACTCGAAAAAAATATTCATTGCTTATTTCATGGTAAAAAGAAGCTGATAAATTTAAAATGGCTCGAAGCTCCAGTTTTTTTCCCTTATACTTTATGTTAACTTCAAACATTATTTTCTGAAAATTTCAATTAAATCCTTTAGTTTTTGAGTAAAATTTTTTGATTGGGTTTCCAAACTTATTTACTTAATTGCTTATTTATTTAAAAGTTGAAAGTAGCCCATTTGCCAGTTAATTATCCATCTAGTTTTTCACCCCTTATTAGATATTGCCCTGTGATAGCTAAAATTATCCTAAAAAGTTATTTAAGATACAAAATTTATACCAAGGCGTACTTCATTTTGAGAAACCTTTGTTTAAATGAACGTTAGATTGGTTTTAATCTTAGATTAAAAAAATAGTTTTAAATTTCAATCACATAAAAATTTGTGCATAAAACACATAGAGTTTTTGTATTTGTGTGGACCAAAATGTTATTTACGCTCAAGTGTAGAATACACAATCAGTTGTGTATGAAAATGAACTTGAAAGTTTCCAGCCTTTTAAAAACTTTTTTTTTATTCTATTTTTTCCGAACTGCTTAAAATAGTTTCACAAGCCACTTGAGAAAGTTTAAAAACGTTTGAAAACTTGAAAATGCGCAAAGTTTGCATAGAAGTGTTGTCCTACTAAAAACAGTCTATGATGTAATAAGTGTAATTTTAAGGTAGCAGTGGTAAATTTTACATGTACAAATTAAAACTGTTTTCTTAACACTGACCTTTCTGGTAAGTTTGAAACTTGGTCGGTATTTTGTTTGGCAAGAAGCAAATTGATTTAAACTAATATTTTAATTATAAAAAAATTTCAAAAATGTTTTTTTGTTAGATTAATCTGCCGCCCGCAAGGTACTTTTTAGCTAAAAACATGCTTTTTAAAAATAATCAGGGTTGCCACTTTACCAGAAACCTGGAAAAAACCTGGAATTTGAGAAATTTTGAAAAAAAAAACCTGGAAAAACGTGAAGTTTTAACAATTTTCACATATTCATTAGTACAATTTTGATAATTTGACTCAAAAAGTCTATCATATAAATAAACAATTTTTGTCATCATCAAAAATTTTTTTATTAAAAAACATATTAAAAGTAGCTTTACAGTATCTTTTCAATGTTTTTATACTATTTAAAAGAGTTTCTTACCTTAAATTAAAGTTTAAACTTAATTTTAAACTAAAATTAGACCCAAAAATGTGTACTTTTAAAAACCTGGAAAAGATTTGGAAAACCTGGAAAAATTTTTGAAAAAACGAGTGGCAACTGTGAACAAACAAAAAGTTATGTGGTTAAAACTTGAAATTGGTCTCATCAGTTGGTAGGTGTCTAAATTGCACGAGGGGACAAAGTTGCACAAATATACTTTTGCACAAAGGGTCACTTTTGCACGAGCAGACATTTTTGCACAAAGACAATTTTGCACAGATTAAATTTTTACTTATTTATTCGTATTATTATTATTTTTTTTACTATCACTATTACCCCTTACCCTTGGTCTGTAGCTTTTGTTTTTTGTTTTAATTTTTAGTTTTAAATTTTTTTTAACTTATTTTTTTCATTGTTACCCCTAACCCTTACCCTCGGTCAGTAAGATCTTTTTTTAAGTTTTTTTTATTCTGTTTACTTTTCATTTCTATTTTTTCTGTATTTTTTTACTCTGGTGCAAAAAATGTAACTTGTGCAAAATTGATCTTTTGTGCAAAATTGTCTTCGTGCAATTTTGTTCCCTTGTGCAAATTTGGATTCGTGCAATTGAGACCCGTTCCCCTCATCAGTAGTGCTCTTCTATTGCTTATTTTACAACATTTCTGGTTTATTACAGTATTTTATACTAATTATTAGATACTTTTCAGAAAAACTGCAGTCCGCAAAAACTTTTTTCAACTAAATTTTTTATATGAAAGTTGGCCCGCGACTTATAAAAGGCTGCCGACCCCTGAACTAGACTTTAGTACTACAAGTTGAAATGTTGGCACATAGTTTTCAACTTTTAACGGTTGGTATAACTGCTAACATATTATTTTATATAAAACCTTTTGCATTTAGATTAGCAACCATTTAATATATAATTTTAAAAATCAGCTTTACACAGTATATTTTGTTGCTCAATATATATGCTTTTGTTGGTACAGTGCAATGCAGTGCAATGCATTGTTTAAAACAGTTCAGTATTGAATAAAGTTATGTTTCAAATACAAATGTTTGCAAAATAAAGACCATATAAAGCTTTTGTTTCAGTTAAAAAAATGTTGTTTTAAAATTTAGATTTTTTAATGTGTCCAAAACTGCTGGTCTAACAAATTAGTGATTATCAAATTTTCTGTTAGCTGCGCACCGAAAATGTTAAAGATAATTTTATGCTTGCAATTTAGATTTTTCTACTAATATTTCATCATGGTTTACCTGTTTTTATTCCTTTCTGATATACCAAAATCAGTAAAAATTTGCTAGATCTTGGAATACATGAACAATATTTAGAAGTAGACAGTTTTGTTTAAAAACTATACTCATTTGTTATTGATTTGTGGAAGAGTATATGTTTAAGTTCTTGCAATAAATTTTCGATGTAGATATGTGACAATAAAAAATTGACAACTTCAATGTGTGTTGTAAACACATAGTTTCAGAAAATATCATTAGTAACTATATATATATATATATATATAGCCTTTAACAAGTTATATTGCAAATTGTAAAACTAATATAACTAGTAATTTCTACTTCTAAAATAAGCAAAATGTCATTGATGAAAAGTATGTTTTGTAAAGTAGTTTTACAACTAATATTGAAAGTTTTAAAACATATCTGCCGCATATAATTTCACAAATAAAAGCTTGTTTCACTGATTAGACAAGGTTGATTTCTTTTTTACAAATAATAGAAAGCTCAAACAAATATACAAAAATATTATTATTTTTCAGGTCAAACAAACTGCGGCGCTGCTGATTCGAAGCGGTCACGTGGTAGTTATGACGTCACAAAGTAGGCTAGCCTATCACGCCGTTTCCAGGTAAAACTACAGATTATTTTGCTCAATTGATTTTTTATGATGAAACGTAAAAAAGATCTATGTGTTTGCAAATGATGTTAGACAGTCGAGTGTTGAACTTTAATGAATATTTAGTAAAAGCTTTAGTTTGTTGTTTCATCTTATATATATTTACACTTAGTTACACATAGTCTTTTAAAAATATTTATAATTCTCTATGTTAGTATTAAAAAATAAATTAAATTAAAATTTGGTTACAAGTTAGAAAATCTTAAGGAAGTAAAAGTATAATTTTTTAAAGAATATATTTCAAATTGAAAACTTATATGGTAAATGAAATTTCTTATATCTTTAAATTTGTAAAAAAAATTCTATATACACACGTGTATATTTTTTTATATAATGTGTTCTGTAGTTTTTCTATAAAATAAGTACAAGTAGAGAATGTAATATTTTTAAACTAAGTAAATTACATGTAACCATTTAAGTTTACAACACAAGTTGTAAGTAAACATATAAACATAGTAATGAAGTTTAAGAACATTAAAAGTTTATACGCTTTAAAAACTAAATGAATTTATTTTTTTTAGAAAAGAGAATAACTTAAAATATTATTTTTTTTGTTTACTTTAAATAAGATGTCACATTTAATTAATCACTATAGTATACATCAGAATTTTCCAATTTTTTTTTTTCAAAAGGCCTCCTTTAAAGAGGTAAAAAAGCTATGGCCCCCTCCGACAAGATTTTAAAAAAACCTACCATTAAAAACGCTCTATGAATTATTATTTTCTGCTTTTCATTGTCAACTCCAGAGCATCTAGTGTTAATTTCAAAATATAGCCTTGTGGCCCCCTAAGTTTGTTTTCATAATATCCAGTATAAGTTTCAAAAATACCATTGAAAACGGCTAAGACCTTTTTTTGCTCTTCATTATCAACTCAGAATATCTAGTGTAAGTTTCAAATTATAGCCTTGTGGCCCTCTAAGTTTATTTCATAATATCTAGTATAAGTTTCAAAAATACCATTGAAAACGGCTAAGACCTTTTTTTAATCTTCATTATCAACTCCAGAATATCTAGTGTAAGTTTCAAATTATAGCCTTGTGGCCCTCTAAGTTTATTTCATAATATCTAGTATAAGTTTCAAAAATACCATTGAAAATAACTAAGACTTTTTTTGCTTTCATGATTAACTCCAAAATATCTAGTATAAGTTTCAATTTATGGCCTTGTGGCCCCCTAAATTTTTTTCATAATATCTAGTATAAGTTTCAAAAATACCATTGAAAACGGCTAAGACTTTTTTTTTGCTTTTCATTTAAAACTCCAGAATATCTAGTGTTAATATCAAGTTATAGCCTTGTGGACCTAAGTTTTAATAAGTTACACAAGACACACACTTTCAAAAACACTAAATATATTTCAAGCAACTCTCTTCAGTAGAGTACAATGCTAACAAATAATAAGATTTTACACACTTATATAATAACCAAGTAATCATAAAGTAATCAAGAGATAAATAAAAGACAGAAGCAATTAGTAAAAGTTAAAACTAAATAAGTCTATTTTCGTTATAATTAATCTAAAGTAAAACTAAACAAAATATTTATATAGTACTTATATAGTAATTATTTTGAAAAATCAATTGCTTTAGTGTGAAGTCATTGTGCAAAACAAATTAAGATCTAACGGGAAAAACTTTTGAAATATGTATTATTAGTCGTTGTTTTTTTATCTGTACTTAGTTTGCTCTCATATAAAAGCTTAGTATAAACTACAAGTCAATTTTTATAAAAAAAAAAAATTTTTTGATATCTTGTATTTTTTGTAAAAAGTTGCAAGCCTTTGGACCACAAATTTTTCAACGTCAACTTTCTTGGAAATTAAAAAAAATACTGAAAATATATTTATTTCTTGAGCTATGTGCTACCTTAAGCTTTTAGGAAACATCCCAACATTGTTTAAAGAAATTTAAAAGTTGGAATATTAAAGTTTAAGAAAAAAATAGAATAAGTATTTTTTTACTGAAATTTTTGTATTTCAAAGTTAAAAAAATTCCTACATTGAAAATAACCAAATACTAGTAATGGACTTACTGTAAATATTTGGAGAAAATTTCTCGTAAAACAGAAGATGATAGGTTTTTAGAGAAATAGTCTTGTTTTCGTTTTTATTTTGCTCTTTCTGTAGGAACCTATTGAGATCACCGAATTTGATTGTTTATATCTCTAAAGTTACTTTTTGTTAAGCGGATAAAAACGTTTAACAGCTCAGGTAAAAGTCAACAAAATAAGATCAATTTGTAAAAATGAAAGTGGACCCACACTATGGTCTTAGTTTGTTTTTAATTGAAATAAAACTTTTTATTAATAACATCGTTCTTATGTTCAAATTGTGTATCACCATTAAATATTTTTTTATATATTTTAAGGGTGATTTCCCTAAAGTAGAAGTGCTGATGAGGGGTTTAAATTTCTCAATATATTAGGGATGTATGCAGTTGGTATTTCACGTGAATCAATAAATTAAAAGTTAGTTTTTATTCAATAAACCATTGTCATACTTTTACTTAATTTAAACTTCTAACTTATATTATGTGAACTGTTTGTTTGTGAATTACTTGTAAATTTTAAGATATGCATTAAAGATTTAAACATTTATTATGGGATTCAGTTTAGTTGAATTATTAAAAAGTATACTTACGAAAATGTTTATTATATACCCAAACATTCATTGAAAAAAATTTAAAGTTTTTTTTCTAGAACTAAAGGGTATAATTGATATACAGTCTTTTCATAAAAATATTCTTGTGTTTTATAACTTAGTATATATATATTGGGCTATGATTTACAGATATTTTCGTGGTTTTATATTTTTTAAAGTTTATTTTGAACCTTAGAGAAAAATTACAATAAAGATTTTTTATGTAGATACATATTTATTTTCTAAATGCTAAAACTTTTGTTTATTAAATTAAGTTCAATTTGATAACTTAAAATTATTTGCATAACTTTAGAAACATAAGCAAAATGTTGATAAGCTAAATTTTATTATTGTTTTTAAAAAATTGTTTAATTTAAACTTGAACCGTTGTATATAAACTAATTTAAAATCTGGTTTTGTTCAAGTTTTAAAAGTGGTCGAAAATTTTTTGATATTTGTTTTTTATCTAAAGTAATTTATTTATTTACATTTCTTTTACTTTATGCAATCTAAAGTTTTTTACTAATCAAAATTTTAGCTGAGTAAGTAAACATATCATTTTTTTCTGTTTAAAGTACTTGATTTTACCAACTTTTCAGAATAAAAAAACTTCTAAAGCCATTTCTGTCGCAGAGAACTAGTGGATCCTATTTTTTCTTGAGAAATATTTTTGTTATAAGTGTTTCACGTTTGTATTTTAGCATTTTACATAAAGTTTTCCAAAGATAAGATACTATACAACATAAAATTTTAATTAAAATATTTATTTAATAAAGCTGATACGAGTTTTTTTTGTGTACAGTTTCGAATAGCTTTCAAATGTTTATTAGGTTTCTCGTTAAAAAATGCCCTTCATCCGTTTATATTTAAGGCACTTTACTATGACAAAAGTATTTTTTGTTGTATGTTTTTATTTCTGTTTCGTAAATCATAAGGGTTTTATCTAGATTACTCATGTAATAGTAATTATAAAGTAAATAAAAGTAGTTTAAATGCACAGGTGTACTTATGTAAAGACTACCTGTTTACTTTTGGTAGATTACAATATTTGTTATTTCATTAGCTTTTAATGTTTAATTAAACATATAATCTCTGTTTTTACTCAACATATTTTTTTATAAGAAATTAGAAATTTTATGCTTAAAACTGTCAACTAATTTTTCGGTATATACTACTAAATTTTTTACATTATAAACTTTTTATTACTGATTAAATATTTAAGCTAAAGTTCGTAAAAATTGCTTTAATGCTTTACGATAAAGTATATAAATACTAAGATTAAAATACTAAAAAGTGCCATAAATTTGAATAGTTTAACTAAGAATTTTAGTTATAGTCAAACAAAGTTTTTTTTTCAGTATTCAGAATTATTTTTTCTAATGTGTAATATATTATCGATTATGACAAATTACGTTAAAACAAAGAACTTTTCCTGAATTAGAAGTTAAAATTTATCCAAGTAATGTGCAACTTGATGACCAAAAAGGCTTTTTGTGAAGGTCTTAAAACCAAATATTTTATAACTTTTTGTCGTTAAATAAACAATAACTGTTTTGAGTGCTCAGAAATCTTTATTAATAAAATTCCGGCAACTTTGCTGTACAGTAAATAAAAGGTCTTTCTTTAGAACATTACAACAAATTCGTTTATAAAATAAAAAACCTTAAACGTTGTTCTCGAAAAATAACTGAACAAAACCTCTAAATTTTATTCAAACTTACTTTGTTTTATCTAAACCTAATGCAATAACAAACCTATTAAAAATGACTCATATTTTTAAATTTCAAATAAAATATTGTTCTTATTTTGCATATATTTTACAAATTTCTTACCAACAAACTAGTCTTTATTTATTTATTAGTAAAAAAACCTTAATGAGTATTGAGAATACTACTAAAGTAAGTACTTTAGAAGTTTCTAATTTAGTTCATTTACTCTAAAAAGAGAATAGTGAATATCAGTTACGTTTTTTGACAAGGTGATAAAACAAAACATACACAAGGTTATAGAAAAATTGTATGCAGAAAACTTTTGAGAAGTTAAAAAACTAACTATAACATAATTAACTACAGTTTTTTAGTTTATTATAGCTATTATACAGTTATTGCATTCTCAACTTATGTTATTTTCATTTAAACAGAGATTGATGTTTTAAAGTTTTTGTATAACTTTATAGTAATTAATGTATGTTTAGTATTAGTCTTATTTAAAGGTAGAATATAAATATGTAAAAACATTGAAATGTGTAGTATACATCTGTTTTATTTGGGAATGCAAATTAAATCTTCCAGGTAAAGCCTTGATTGAAATTTTTAAGTATTAAAGTTTTTTAAAATAATTAAAAATTTTTTGTAATTTAATTTCTATTTTTGTAAGTTTTAATTACAAATTATAACTTTTAATTTTTGTTTACAACCAAGTTTCTAATCCAAGTCACTTAAGTTAGTCTAATTAGTTATTTAATTTTTAGTTGTTCAAATACTGTGATTGTTTAACTTAAGATTGCTTAGAATAATCTCTCTAATATATGAAGCAATTGTTTGACTTTTAAGGTTTCAATAGGGTACTTAATAATCAAGATACAGTGAACTTGCTCAAATGTTATGGGAAAAAAGTTTTTGATAATCCAGTTTTTTGTACTAAAACTTCAAAGTTAGCTTTTAAATTTCATCCTCTATAATATATGGGCAAATAAGGCTTCTGCCTTTTTAAGGTTTTGCTTAAAAAAGATAGCATTGAATTAGGATCAAAGTTTACATAGTATAATAAGATCTTATAATATTATTCATCCCTACTTCATCTTTATTTAATTAAAAAAAATAAATGTTTTTTATCAACCTCAACTAATGTTTTGGTAAAATTTTATTAATAAAAGAAAGTCTTTGGCTCACTGTCATTTTTCATTTAAAAAGTACCCAAGTAAAAATTGTCAGTTTATCTTTGTAAAACTGCAAATAAATGTTTGTTAAATGAGGTAAAATGACAGTTAAATTTGAACAAATCAAATTCCAACAATTCAGATTCTTAAAAAACAAACTCAACTATATATTTTAAAAAATAATAATTACGTATGTAGGTCTAAATGATTTCTGTAAAAACTTTTTGTTTTTGCATAAAATGTGTTTATTGAATAAGAATTTTATTTACTAGTTTAAATTACTAAACTAAAAAATTACTTCAGCCATATTCTTAAACCATTAAATTTATTTTATGAAAAATAGTTTTGTATGTAACAACTGGACCTACAAGGGCAACTTTCAACTTATTCAAATATGTATTCCTTTTTGCATTCTGCCCCTTCAAAAAGCATTTTAAAATTATATTCTCAGAATTTGGTAAGTCGTGCACCCGTTAACAGATTACTTCATTAAAAGCTAACCTATATAGTACGTGTTTTATTTTATTTAAGTTATATCTAAGACTTTTTCTAAAAGTGTGATTTTCATAAGATTGTTAAACATGCTGCTCACCAATGGTTTACATGGTAACTTTGTTTAAAATATTTCCCCATTTGTATGCAACAAAAAAACTGTATTTTTTAACTTTAGGACAAATATACCTCTAAAACTTTAAAATACTAATAGACGTATACATGGAATTTTCTTACATGGAAAGTTTTTCAACGTTAAGAGGTTTTTCTAACCTAGAACCTAAGCTTACCTTAAAACCTTACCTAAAATTAAATTGACCACAGATTCAATTTTTTTTTATTTTAGGTTGATTCACATATAATTTACGATCAGAAAATATATAAAATTCTCAGACTAAAAACAAAATTCTGATCAACTTATAATTAAAAAACAACTTTATAAACGTTTTCATGAGCACGTATTACCTATAAAATTTTATAACTTTGAGCTATAATTATAATCTTTGTAACTATTTTAATAACAACTTTATAAAAAATGTGGTTCTTAGCTGAAATAATAGTTTGTGTGAAGTTTTAATCACTGTATGCATACACTTATTAGTAACAATTGCTTCAATTAGTCGAGCATAAAATCTTAATCTAAAACAATAAACATTTATACGATTTTATGGTCAATTAGCGAAACTATAATTGGCGTGCTTTGACTAACCTACTGTATCCTGTGTGACCCAATGAATAATCTACTACTGTACTTGGCTTAACTAAATTCCGGACACATTTTAACTCTTATCATTGTTCTCATATTTCCCTAAAATTTTAATTATTTAGACTAATTGGGAAAAAAAAGCTATAAATTAGTCTTAATAATAAGGAAATAACAAAAATTTTATTTAATTAAAATTCTTTTGACAGATCTTACCTTTAAACATTTTTTTAATATATCGTTTTAAATTAATAATACAATTAGGGTGCTACATTTTGGGTACAATTATTCAGTTTATTTACGAATGCTTAAGTAACAAAAAGAAGAGCAGGAGTCACTTTTTATATATGGGACACTTTTGCGCGGTGTCAATTTTGCTCAAATGGTCAATTTTGCATGGCACTACTTTGTCAAATTAAACCTGACCCTTACCAAGAAACTGTCCACAACTTGAAACCTGACCTTAACTCTAACTCTACTCCTCACTTTAACCCTAAGTTTTAACTTAACCATAGTACTAACCCTAACACTAACCATGACCTAAAATCTGACAAAATTTGTAAACCTTACTATAACTTTGACCCTGACCCTAACCTCGTGCAAAAATGACCCAAAGTAACTTAACTAAAAAATTGTGTTATAACTTGTTTGTTTTTGATTTAAATCACATAAAATTTAAAAATGAATTGTTTATAATTAATAATCTAACTACTTTAAAGATAATTAGTAAGAAAGTTATTAGGTATAAGATAAGTGATATAAGAAAGTTATAAAAAACGGGTTAAAAAGTATTATTTTGTTTATTTCAAATAATTTTTTGTACCTGATAATCTTAACAACTTGTTTAGTGAAAAAAGGTTAAAATTATCAACAATTATAACCATTTATAGTATATCAATTATAACTTTTGTTAATTATTTAAATAAAACTATTTGAATTTTTATGTTACTTTGTTGTTTTTTTAATATTCGTTTAGAATTGAATAGAAAGTTTTTAATTTGTTACAAATTTATACTAACTGTTACAATGCTTCAAAAAAAAAACAGAATGCTTTTGATAAATTTTAAATGATGTCGTGTTATTAAATTAATTAATGACAAATAAAAAAAATTTTTTTAGAAGTTTTATTAAACAGTATGAATGAATTACATAAAGTTTTCTTAATACTTTTCCTTTCCTCCGTATTGTTCAACAAAGGTAAATAATGTTCATTTCGATATTAACAATGTTCATAAATTTTTTAAAACTAATCAAAGTATTTTGTCTCACTATATTAATCTATAAAATTAAGCATAAAAAGTAGATTAAGTTTTCTTAATTTACAAAATAGCAGCAGTTTTTAAATTGAGACACAATAAACAAAATTTTATATATATAATTTTTTTTTAATTGTTGCACCACTGTTTAAATACTTTTTTGTTTTTATATAAAGTAATTTAAACTAAAGCAACAACTCTGCTTTCTTTGTAATGTTATGTCTGCTGAGCACTGAAGCTTTTTGTTTAAACTCAAGTTATCACGGTCGATTAATGAAAGCAAATAGTTTCTACGAGTACGGTACAAACAATGAGAAAAATTTTTTATACAACTTTTTGTATTTGTAGGAGAGGGTAGGATCTACATGACAGAAGACGACGACTTCGTGATGTGCAATACGACGCAGTACCGAAAGAGATGCGATGGGTTTTGTAAAGTTGACGTCGTTGATGGTGTACAAAAGAACAGATGCTATGAATTTATACTCAGAAACGCCAGTATGTTGTTGAAACTTTAAAAAAAAATTTATAACTAGTTTTGAGTAATATTTTCTTGCTTTACTTTACATTACAATATAGTTTTTTAAGTTTTGTAAAAAATATTCTAAGCATTGAGTTGCGTAAATCTCAACTTAACAATTAAATATTGTACAGAAAGTATTTTCAAATATGAATTAGAAACATTTACAAGTACACATTTTGGATAGAAACTTTTTTTATAAGAAAATAAAGAATAAACTAAATAAAGAAACATGTTATGGTCAATGCTATAACAAAAACACAATACTTAAAACAAAAATACATGACTTTAAAATAATCTGTAGTAGACCATGTTAAAAGAGTAAATTAACAGTTACAGTTTATAAAATTGTTAATTGACAGATTAAATTCGGTCAACTCAAATTCCAACAATTCAAGTTTTTCCAAAAGTTAAAAGTGAACATATTTTAAAAATAAAAAGAAATGTTTTTCAAAAGTTTTTTGTAGGTATTATCAATATCTATAACCTATTTTTCCTCTTTGGCTAAACGTTAAATATTGTTTGCGATAAATGAAAATTACTCAAAAATACTGTATATATTTTTTTTAGAAATGTCTCAGAAGCTATTAAAAATTTTACACAAAAGAAAAAACGGCTTGAGTCGTCATGCACCCTTATTTAGTATAAAAGCTCAATAATTGTTTTAAATATGCAAGTTAATTAATTCAGGTTTGTGTTTTTTCAAACTAATTTAGTGGTTCTTCTAAAGTTTGTACCCAAGTTTTTTTAATTTTAAACTGTAATAATTTGATAGCTTCTTTTAACTTTTATTTTTACTTTTGTTTTTTTTAATAACTATATGCATCTTAAAACAATTCAGGTGAGTGTGCTAAAATAGGCCATAAAACTTGTACAAACAGTCAGCATTGTATTTTTAGCTGTGTTGAAACTACACCAAGCTACCATTGCCTCCAACCTGCCCATCAGACTAATGCGGGTGAGTAGTATAAATTTGTGTGTTATTCTTAAAAGATAATTGAAAATAAGCATGTGAAACTTAAAATAAATAAAAGATAGAGCTTTCATTTTAGTGGTTTATTTAAAAAAATTGAAAATAGTTACATTAACTCTAAAGCTACTTTCAAAATAGTTGTTTTTTATGCCATGTCTTAATTTTTTTATAATTTTTTTCTTATTTTTCCACTTATTTGACCAACAATTTTGGTTTTGTATACAATAGTACCGAAAATATAGTAATTTACAAATGATTAAAAGTGAACAATAAGCTTTTAGAATAGCACTTTATACCTAAGGATATGTTTAATAACTTAAAGATTCTGTATAAAATGATAAAGATATACTATTCTACATATAAGAAAAATATTATTTTCAAGGTGTCAAATATCTCATAAACTTTTATATTCGTTTAGTTAATGTGATTGTTAAATGTATGCTAAAGTATCTAACAAAGTAAATTTGTAAAAAGGAAAAAGCCAAATGACTTTTAAACACATTTGTTTTGTTTAAGAATTTATAAAAAAATCAAAAAGACAAAACATATTTTTAAACAATTTTTTTTGGAATTGTTTAACACCTCATAGTTAAAATATCTCGGCCTTAATTGTTATGTATTCAGTTTATTATTAATAAAAAAAAACTGACACTGACTAAAATTAATAAAAATTTTTGAACTGGAGCCATCTAAGCAATAGCTTTTGTTTTAACTTGGGTACATTTTTGAAAAATTTCCACACTCAAATGTCTACAATCTAGTTTCAATTTTTCTCAGGTAATGTACAATCAACCAGCATGTTGTATTTATATAAGTTAAATCTTTTAAACAAAAACTAGGTTAAAACTTAGGTAATAACAGTTGTCTTCACGTTTTCTAAGAAAACTTTAAAATTTTAAGTTTAATTTAAAACTTACCAAAAATATTCCGGAATTTATGAAGATGTGTATTAAAAAAAATTAAAATATTTGAGGGGAGTTTATAATTTTACACTAGATATTACTTTAAATTAGTTGCTAAATTTTTTGGTAGTTCTGAGTTTAGACTACATATAAGCTTTTCATTATAGTTTAGTGTGCGCATATTATAACTACCGTTAAGACTTTCTCTAGAAAATTTATTACTTTTTTAGTGTGAAAAAATCACTTTAAAAGGACAATATTATATTAAACTTTTATGATGACTGGTATAATGGCTGCTCATGAAATAAACATAAATTTTTAATAGCTGTTATTTTGTTGTATAGTTTTATTAACTATTAACTAAAATGTTTACCTGAACTAACTTAAAACAAATTTTGTTATTTAAAACTATACTAAAAGAAGTCATGAGCAGTCCAGATCTTTAAGAATACAACTTATTTTAACCATTGTTTATTACACTTTTGGTTTTAAAGTGTAACACTTAAAGTTTCTAATTTGGGTTTAAAGTGGTAAATACTATTTTTTATTAGTTATAAAGTTCTAAATTTAATGTCTGTATCAGTGACGACAAGTGGTGTTTTAGTTTTAGGACAAATTAGTAAAACTAGTTAATTAGATTAATCAGAAAAATTACTCAATAAACAAAAACTAACAACATTTAAAATTTGTATAAAAATATTAAACCATTTGATTATTTAAGTAGTTAAATCAGTATGAAATCAAAAATCTATACTATAAAATTTAAAATTTTGAAGTTTTAACAAACACTTATTATTTTTTTAGTTATATTATTTTAAATGTTTTTAGTTAAGATTTTGAATTGTCGTGCATCTTAGAATACTCATAACCACTAAAAACAGCTATACTCTAGTTTATTTTAGAAATTCTCGGCTCTTATCTCAAAAAGTAATTAATTTTCTATATAAGAAACATTGTTTTAGTACAGATTAATGAGATTATGGTGATAATGTTTATAATTGATGATGAAATTTATTAATAGGAGTATAAACAAAAAAAAATTGTTTTAAAAAATTAAGTATTTCCATCCATTCAATTTAAGCAGGATGAAGTTTTCCTGCTTGACTTTTGCATGAAGTTTATAATTTAACAAACTGGTGTTTTATTATAAAAAAATAATTTTTTTGTTTAGGTCAATGTCACAATGTTGATTTAAGTTTTAAGTCAGTGAAAATAATAAAACTTTGATATGACATTTGTTCTTCATAAGTGTGTATTCTTTCGCACTAATAATAATAGAAAGTATAAATATTTTTTCTTGTTTTTCTTCGAGTTTACTTTTACGTGAACAAAATAATAAAGTAAGTACATAATAAATGTAAATAGAATAAGAACAATGATAAGTTATACTTACAACTGGTTTATTTTCACTGTTTTGTTGCTTATTTCTACATTAAGTAGTTACCTAAGCTTGTACTGTTATAATGGTTATTTTCATAAGCGCAATCTTAATTTATGCGAAAATTGTTATAAAAATTTTGCACTTTTATTTTTCATTTCCACTGGAGTGCAAGAAATTTTATAAAAAATGTGGTCGATTTTTAAATAAAACGGTCATATTTTAAAATGAAGCCTCGTATTAAGGCAACATCAAAAGCAAAGCTAAAACTTTAAAAAGAGTATTTTTTCTTAGGTTGAGCAACTGCTCCAATACCCCAAAGACGCCCTTTGTTTACATTTCGACTTACTAAAATAGTTACTAAACTTTTAATAAAAATAATTTTTAAGGAATACTTTACTATTACCTACATAAAACATACACGCATAAGTTTTTATGTAAATTTTCCATATTAAACAGACGCTGTACTTTATGATGAGTGCAAAGAATGCACTTTAGAAGGAAAAGATTGCGAGAGAACGAGCTACACACTCCTTGGGTTAAATTATGACACCTTCAAGTGTAAAGAAAAAACAAATGCAGATCTAGTTGAAAAACCTGATGGTAAAAACACAGAATCAGAGCAAGATATAGGCGATGATGATTCTATTTTTATTGTTGATCAATGTAAGCTTTATCTAAACTTTTAAATGTCTTGTAGAGTATAAAACTTTTTTTTGATAAATTATTTAACTTATGATGTACAAATTGTATTTTTGTCAATAGTTTTCATTAGATGTCTACTTGTTTTTCCGCATTTTTTTTTCTAAAAAGTTTTATTTAGGTTTGATAATACTATAACATTTGCTACTGACTTTTTATCAATTTAGCAGTACTAATATAATAATATATCTTAAGTTTGTAACAAACTACTGCTCTTTGAAAATATAGTTTAAACACCATAGTTAATTTGAATATTATTTTCTTTTATTGTTTAATACTAATCAAAATTTTGTTGGCTAACTTTTGATAATAAAAGTTTAATTAAGATTTTATAAAAGTTATTTAAATTTTTTATTGTAATAATAACTGTAATTGTAATTGTTAATTTTAAAAGAATATGTCTCCAAAACTATATTTTTAACTGAATCTAAAAGTTTTATTTTAAGCAACACTGTTTTATTGTTAATTAAAAATTAAGTCAACGGCAAAACGTTTCGGTATTTTTATATTATCGCATAACATTTTTATTTTTTTTTATGTATGAAATGCCGCTATTCAAAAACAAAAATTCTAACAAATAAATTTAAACAAAAATAGTTATGAATTGATAAATGATAACTTGCTTAAAAACGTGAAAAAAATACTTAAGATTATTTTTAAACACACAATACCCTTTTATGATAATTTTAAAATTTTATTATAGCTGGAACAGACAAGATAATCAAAGAAGATGGTGATAAAAAACGTAAGTTGTAGCGTATATATAGTACATAATCTATATTAGAGCCAAAGTATATCAATAAAACATAAAATGCCAATCTACTACAGTCTTATAGTCATTTTAATTAAATTCTACAGCTGAGTCGTAAAATATTGAATTGATTTATTATACATTTAATAGTCCTAAAATTTATATTTATCCTTAGTTAATTGACAACAATATTTTTTTACTTTATCCTTTTTTAGCATACTTTATATTTACAATAAATTAGTTAAATAAAATAAAAATTAAGTTTTTGAAAAGCATAACACTGTAGTTAATGAATAGTTATAAAAGATGTTGATGAAAATGTCTTAGCACATAATAAATTTTTTGAAAACTTAAGTTAGATTAAAAAGCTTACAAAGTTGTTACAGAGTATAGACTAAGGATTTAAAAAAAAGTTGTATTTAAACTAAAAGCTGTATAGTGTACAGTACAAATTCATTAACTAAATGAACATTCTATACTTTTTACATCTTTTTATAGAATTTTAAACATTTAAAATTCGAAACAGCTTCTTAATATTTGAAGTTAACTAGTTTTACTTTGAAACTTTTTGAACATAAATAGTTTTAACTTCAAAAAAATTTAAAAGATTAAATTTACAAAATGTATGTCTTCTATCTTTATCCAAGTAGATTAATTAAACTGATAAAACATTAACTGACAATTTTATTTTTAATATGACTTAAATAACATTCCTAATTTACTGTGATTACCAATTTCATTATATGTTAAAACTAAAATAAATTTAAATAGATAGAGCTAAATTTTGTTTGCAAGCTAAACTTTTTTGTATATAAGTTATACTTAAGTGAGTCAAAAAATTAATTATTTATGTTTTTTTAGTTTACTTGCAGTTATAACTTTAAATCGGTGTTGCAATGTTACAGTTGCTCTTAGATTTAAGTAATTCTTATGAAATTTCTATCGTACAGTTTATTTACTTTTGTTCTATAATACTATAATATTTGTATCAATTTTATTTAAATACAATAAACAAACATGTTTTAAAAACTATATGACACATGTGCTACAGCATGCCACAATTTAAGCTTTTCTAATTTTAACAAATTACTTTTTAAACAGCAAACAATCGTCTACAATTAAACTGTAAATACAGTAAATACAAAATTTAAAAACTTGTTTAAATAATTACTCTGACTGAAGCTTAACAAACTTTTCTCTAAGTACTAAAATGTTTTTTTTTTCTTTGAGCTTCATATTAAATAAAAGGTATTATTATGTTTCAATAGTTAGCTTGTTAGTAAAACTAACTATTTTTTAAAGATTCAAAGTATTTTATAATCTTTAAAAACACTAAAATTAAAGTTCACTCGAATTTTTTGTTTTATGTTCTACATTTATTTTATTTTTTTTATAGCGTCAGTTAATAGTAATTTTCACAACAGAACCTAACGAAAATGATGACAATGATTTTATATTTTTCAATACATTCTTATTATCTATACAAACTATTTTGCTCACAGGGTTTGAATGCAAATTAAATAAATAAAGTTGCACTTAGTTTAAATATTTGATACGTAGTAAAAAAAAATACTCATTATGATTTTTTATAAAGAACGTTTTTAATTAAATTATTGTTTTTTTAAACATTTCACAATGTACAATTTGATAATAGTTTTTAAAAAACTTAAATGTTTTTTTAACTACGATTCATCATTTATGTTATAATTAGTACAGTTTATTTGTTTAAGTTGGTTTTTTAATTTTTTTTTATAGAATTTTTTTTGATATTTTTATAAAAAAGTTTAAAACCAGTAAACTAAAAACTATAAAGTTTTAAGATTAAGTTTATTATGACTAATAAATTTTTATATTTGTTTCAGCGTTGAAGAAACGAAGATTGTACCCTATCATACTGACTTTGATGACTTTGGCTTTTTTGTTTTTCATAATATTTATGAGACTAGCTTTGTTGCGTTATGGAGGTTTTTAGCTTTATTTTAATCATAAATACGCTAAAACGAATACTCTGCGTTAAATTTACTTAATTAATATTTAGTTTTATCTCAAAAGTTTAATTACTACTTGCAAAACTTAGTTTTTACAGTCTAAGATAATACAAAAAAAAACTATATAAAGCTACACCAAAATAAATAGTTGTCATTTTTTACATATTTTGTTATTAATATTACCTCATCTAGTGTAAACAACATAATTTGCTCTTCATAAAATCAAAAAATCGACTAACTTTTTGTATAATAAATTCTGTTCAAAAATTTTATTCTAATGTGGACAGTTATAATAAAAAATCTAAAATTAACTTAAATAGTTTCCGTTTAACAAGTTTTTTTTCGACTTAAAATAGAAACTCCTTAAAATGCTTTTTGTATATATTCTTCTGTCTTAAAGTAGGTTTATTATATTTAAGAAAAATATTCAAGTTTAACTAATTTTAAAATACCACTTAGTACTAGTTTAAGTACCTAGTTGATGTTAAATATAAAACATTAATAATGAAAACTCTATTTAAATTAAGTAGTAATTGTTTTTTAATGAATCATGTAAGGTGTTTCTTTCTAAAACTGTCTATGGTATTTTTTATTTATTTTTTCTTCGACGGTTGATTTTGTATTTAAAAAAAAGCATTTATACTTTTGAATCGTACACAGCATTCTCTTTAATTTTGAATGAAAAGCAAAGAAAAGTATTAATTAAACTTTACGGACGAATTAAAACTTACACTAGATATAGTTTAATCACCACAAGATTTAAATTTTATCGAAATTAATTATATAGTTTAGTAATTTTTGTGACTTCAATGACACTAAATTTATCGTAACCCGTCGACCATAAACCTTTCCTAAACTTAGGTTTAATATACAGGCACTTTTGAAAAAACTTTTGTAAAAATACCTAAAAATGACTTATAAAGAAAAATCAACGTTTCTAATAAAACACTCAAAATTGATATACCAAAAATTACATTATTGAATAACAAACTGAATCGTTACTAAAAATTAATACATGGTTTTGAAAAAGCATGTAATACCTATTTATTGTTTGAAATATTTTTTTTTTTGTATCATTTACCGTCGAGTTAAATTAGAAGTGCAATAAACATTTTTGTAGCTAATAAGTTGTTATCTAATAAAACAAACTCATATTCTACTAGAATAAATAATACAAATCCTATGGGTAATTTAAATTGAGTACGAGCTTATTATATAAGCTTTTAATTTTGTTCATATTTTCTATAATACGAACATAGATCTTAAAGCTAAAAAATTTAAACATAAGTCATTCATTTAAAAAAGGTTTATTGATTTTCAAATTGTAGATCTGTATAGAATAAAAATAGTAAAAATGACAAATAATTAAAAATTGGTTTGAATCAAGCTTTTGTTTTAGTTTTGTTTTTTTTACAGTAATATAATTTTCAATTTATTTTTTATTTATTTTAGTTTCCTAAACAAAAAACTTTATTTAAATCAATTTAAATTATTTGAAATTTTTACCATTATTATTTTACTACAATTGTAATATTGGAAAATCCGCTTTGCGGTGAAACTTAGTAATCATTTTTTTTAACAAAGTAAGAAATTATAAATATAAGTTGTTAAATATCAGTTGAATTTATTTTAACGACTAACTTAAAAAAAAAATTCAATTAACAAATAAATTTTATACTAACTATTGTTTAAAAAGTAATTATAAACTAGTTAACTTTGACATAGAAAAATCCTATAAGTTAAAAGTGTATAGTCAATTAAAAGTAAAACTAAAAGAATAAATGTAATTAAATTTTCTTGAAGAATACTCTGATGACTCAGATGATAAACAACAACAAGGTCTGACTCCTCAAAGAATTCAGAAATTCTGTAAATTCACAGCTGATGAGTCATTTGTTGGAGATCAGTGTGTGATATGCATGGGAGACGTTGAAATCGGTAGAAATATGATGCGTCTCGATTGCGATGGTCAGCACACTTTCTGTCAAGTTTGCATTGAAAGATGGTTCGCTGACCACAACACATGCCCCATTTGCAGGCATAAGTTCTAAAATCTTTCTTTTCTCAGAACGAAATTTTGTTAATTATGTTAGTAATAAAACTATTAAAGTTAGACTAGTGATTTTTTTATATTATTAAATTCTATTTTTAGTGAAATTTATAATATAGTTATAAAGTCAGTCTAGTTATAAAAGTCTTTTTTGAAACCTAATTTACTTGATTTTCTTTCTTAATTTCGAAAATATAATAGGTTAACAATCTCAATATAAAATTGTTATGACATTTTTAGAACACTATAGTTCATATTCTTTTTTAATTTTTTGAATCTATTTTGAAGGTATCTATCATCCTAGTTATAAGCATTTAACCGAGTATGAAGTAGGTACTCACTATTAAATTAAGAAAGTGAGTTGGTAACAAAATTATATTTAATCTTATCTTCGTGTATTCTATCAACAGATTTATTTTTGCATTATTTTGTGTACTCATTATTTATTTAGTACATAATTATTTAACAACTATGTTTTAATGAATTAGCTTAATTTTAATAAATTTTATGCATTTGTAATTCCATTGCGCTAAAATTTGTTTTCTAAAAGCAAGTTAGTCTGTTTTAACATTTTAATATAAAGATATAATATTTGATATCGGGATAGTAAATCATTTTAACGCGCTTTAAATTTGATTTGAGTTTTTCAGCCTAATTGTAATTTATTCATATAAATGTAATTTATTTTGTATTTAAATACCCTTTACTTCACTTTTGACATCATAGCTTTTTAGCATCTAGGTCAAATTTTTATTTTCTAAGTTTATTGTTTTATATTCAGCTACTTATTAATGTAATTACTTAGCTCTTAGAGTTTAAATCGAGGTTTTCGAAATAAACCTTTTTTTTTTTAATTTAAAAAGGATTACTTCCATTTTTTACGTATTTAAAAAATATCCTATGTAATTTTTAAGTTTTATAATTTTACTTGTTCTATGTAAAGTTTGCTGTAATAGTCATTATAGTTTTAAAGAACAATTTACTAACTTTAAAACTGTTTTAATCTTCAAATTTAGAATCTCTACACAAATCATGCTTTCCCGAAGTCTTTTTTATGATATCGTTATAGTAGTTTATTACAGCTTCCTATTTTTGATATCGTTAAAAGAAAACAAACTATTAATTTTTCACTTAATCTGGTTTATGAAATGAAAACTTTGATTTAAATTTATACCAAAATGCAAAATTAAAAAATAGTATTTATGATAAAAAACATATTTTGTTTTACTGCTTGCTAACTTCCATTAGTTCAAAAAAAAAAACTTAAAAAAGTTTTTTTTGTAGCAAATCGTAAAATAATGATTTTGTAGTTAAAACAGAAAAAAAAGTTTACTAACTATATTTACATTGTTAATTAAAAGACAAAAACAATTTGCTCAGAATATTTGGTTTTACGACTTATTGTACAAAAAACCTTTCAGGTATCGAGTTGAGTTGTACACGGTTTTAATATAGTTCTATTCAACGTCTTGTCAAGAACCACAAAAAAATACTGCGCGATTGAAACTAGTTTAGGTTAAATCAGTCTATTTTTTGAGTTTTTACAGAAGAAAATATCTTTAAAATTAAGGCTTTAGTTTTTAAAAAGGCTTTAATTGCTTAACTTTTGGAAATTAAGAAAACAAATTAAAGGTCTAATCGGAGTTGCCAAAATTTTTGATTATGCTTGTCTAACGGTTAAGAATGCTAATTACATCACTCTATATTTAAAAAATTAGCGATTTATCAAATCTTTTCTGCTTTAAAGAAATAATCCTTAAAAAGATTATACAAAATAATTTAATTTTGTCTACAACATTTTAGCCAAATGATAGAAGGCTTTTAAGCTAAATAAAATGAGCTAAAATAAATTTCACAAAGCAGAGTTGTACCTTGGGGAAGTTTTACTACTACACAATACAATCTAAAAATTTAAAATAAATTCTTAGAAATTACTTAAAAATTTATGTTAAATGTTAAAATGTACTGTTTTTATGAAAAAACTATATATTGCTATAAAAAAAAAACAAAGTATAATATGAATTTATTAGCTTTAACTTGACATATAAACTAAAAAAATAAAAACTGTATTAGTTTTATACTTTTACCTGTAATTTCTTATGTATAATAAAAATAAAAAATATAATAAATTATAACAAAATGAACTATTTTAAATCTAATAAAAAAGATATCAATTAAAATAAATTAACATTAAGTATAACTTGTTTCAATGATTTATAACAATCACTTTTTCATTACAAAGACATCCATAAAAATAAAAGAAAAGACCCATCACAATCTGATGCCCATATAACATGAATCAAACTTCAAAACAAAACAACACATACAAACAGAAGTACTCTAGATCTACTCCTTGTAGTTATTTGACAAAAATGTTTTATAACGAAATTTAAAACAACCTTTTTTAAGTGTTTAAAGTATTCTGGGACACTAGACCAATACTTGGAATCCAAATACATAAAGCAGTTTAGGCCAAATCTTGTTCTAGGTCTTGCAGTTATATAGTTCATTTTACTTGAAAACCTTGTGTTGTGTGCTCTACATCAAACCCTGTTATAGTATTGTGCAATAATTTACAGACCTGCAATTTATACGCATTAATTAATTTTAGCACACCAGTTTTTTTAAACAAAGGGTTTGTTGTGGTCAAGGCAGACACACAGCAAACATACCTGATCATTCTTTTTTGCATGCAAATAGTTGGTTTTAAGTAACAATCAGCAGCACCACTCTAAGCAGATAAACAATATTAGATGTGCAAATGAAACAAACTTTAATATACCATTTTAAGTGTAATTTTGTCCAAACATAACCTCAATTTTGACAAAACATAACAACTCCTAGACAATTTTGATTTCAGAGAACTTAAATGTTTCTTCCAATTCAGCTTATCATCCAAAAACCTCAAATCTCAAGTATGTTATACTATCACTCTGCCCAATAAGAAAACCATTCTTAACACTAAATTCACAATTTTTAAAGTTTTATTGAAAAGCAAAAATTTTGTTTATGAATAATTAGCACATAACCATTTATCAAATTTAATCGATTCCTTAATAATTTCAGTTAAATACTGAAAATATTAATTTTCTGGTCCACTGTTTTGGTATCTAAAGCAGACATCATCAGCAAACAACCTCATATTTATCGTTTATTTATTGTAGAGGTAAAAAATATCATCAATATGCACAAAAAACAACAAAGGACCCAAACAAGAACCTTTCAGTATTCAAACAATACAATTTTACGCTTAGACACAACTTTACTTATATTAATTGATTGGCTTCTATCTTTTAAATAGTCTTCTAGTAAACTTAACATTGAACCTATTATATTATATTATAACTTTGAAGTTTTGATATTAAAATTTTATGATTAACCTTATTAAATGCTTTAGCTAAATCCAAAAATACAGAGCAATTAATCAATTGTTTCTCACTAGCTTCAATTAGCTCTTCAACAATCTGATTCACAGTTAGATTAGTTAGGGTTGCCACTCGGTCAGGAAAAGTCAGGAAATCAGGAAAATTTAAAAAAAAATAACAAAAGTTAGGAAAAGTCAGGAAAAAATGGGAGGTTTTGAAAAAAAATCAGGAAAAGTCAGGAAATTTGATAAAATTAAAAAAAAAGTCAGATTTTGTCAGTTTAAATTGTTTTCAAAACCAAACCCTTCAAATGGTAAAAATTAATTAAAAGTCCTTGAAAGTCAGAAAAAATTCCAAAATTTTCCTAGAAACTTACAAAAACATTTAGTTTTATTTCCCATGCCTTCATCTGGTATAAATTAGTAAAACATCCTTTACAAAACTTCAAAAATTTTATATTAACTTATTGAACAAGTACTCTACTTGAAAAAGCAGATTTTGTAAGCTTTTCAGTATTGATGATCTGTAGCAAGGATACTTCCATAGTGAAACTGTGATATATAAACAAAAGTTTATTTAGCATAATTTTAGAATCAAAGTTTTTTTTTTGAGTAAATAATTAAGTTCTTTATAACTAAGCAGTTAGTTTAGTATATTATGAACTAGTTAATGTAAATACTTAGCATCTTTATAATTTTTTCAAAGTTTTTTAACTTTATAAAGTTAGTTAAAAGAGAGGTATAGGCCAAGATTAAGTTTACTTACTACTTGTATTTTTTGTAGAGTAACTTAAGTTTTTAAAGTAAATAAGAATATATTTATTTGTTACAAATTTATACTAAATGATAAGAGAAAATATTTTATAAATGAAAGTAAAAATAAATGAGTGCCAAAAGAAAAAAAAATGAAGCCCACAAGTTGTGGCTTGATTTAGAGAAAAGATTCTCTTCAACAAGTGTAGGGGCAGCAGATGAGAGCGATTTAAATAAAATGAGGCAAATGATTTTAACTGCCAAGGAAATGAAGCGGAATGCAGTTTTTCAGACAAGCTGTGTTTATAAGGTAATAATACAAGTATTTTGCTGATAGAGCTGTTTATTACAAACATCAACCATACACAGATGGTTTAAGTGATGTACTGGAAGTTTGATGATAGAATTCAGCAAAAAACTGTTGTTTTTAACCTGTGTTAAAATTAGATTGAAAGCTTTATGTAGTTTCAAGTGTTAGATTATGTATTTTAGAATAAGTTTAATTTAAGAGTTTGATTTAGACAAGTCAGGAAAATTTTGGTAAAGAGTCAGGAAAAAGTCAGGAAATTTTTCTCAGCTTGATCAGTGGCAACCATGGATTAGTTGTTCTATTTTCTTTAAACCCATATTGTTTCTCACGTAGTACTTCATTCAACAAAAATAATTTTTTTTATCTCTCTCTTTAAACACTCAAACATTTTTGAAAATGGGGATTAATGAGAAATAGGTCAGTAATTATTTATGTCATTTTTTTACCAAATTTATAAATTGGAATTACATCAGAAAATTTTAAGTTACTAAGGAAACATATCATACTTGACACACTTATTATACAACTAAAAAAGATATAAAGAAATTATTTTTGCACTGAGTTTCACAAAAGGAATACTAGGGACATCAGAATGCAGACTTTATTTAGATTCATAGTTTTGATATAATTCTGAATTTCAATATCAGAAATTTCATTGAAGACAACATCATTTTGTACTAAGTCAGATAAATACTCATCATTCTTTACATCAGCAACATCATTTCTCTCTTTTAAAAAATTGTCAGCAATATATACAAAAATTTTATTCATTAGATTGCCTACACATTTTGGGTCATTCACAGTTTTACCACACTCATCAAACACACCTTTAATTTTACAACTACAGGTAGATTTAGTCCAGGGGTCGGCAAACTGGGCCTGCGGGCCACATTAAAATTTTTATTCAACTAGTTTAATATACTAATATTTTTGAAAACACAAAAATAAAATTTTAGTGTTATATTTAAAGGATATTCTATTGCCTAAATTTTTTTTTGTTCAAAAAAATGTCTTTAAATAGGTTTTTTAAAGCACATAAAAAAACATTCCTTTTTGACCTGCTGACCCCTGATTAAGTCAAAACATTATTCACAGTCTCTATAGTTTTTTTATTATTATTTTTAAATTTTTTTTATAATTAAGTCTTTTGGAACATTCTATTACTCTGTTTAATATATAACATACAAAAAAAAATAATTTCTTTTAGTTTTATCTTTCATGGCAAATTTAAACATTAAATTTTTTGAAGTCAATCAAGATAATTATACCTTTTGTTATCCATGGTTTAGCTTTTAGTTTTTGTTCTTTTTTACTTAAAATTTTGACTGGAGCATGTTCAAATACTGCCTCATTAAAAATACGCTCAAACTCATCCCAACATTTATTAACATCTTCATAATTTTCACTCCCAACATATATTAGTCTTAAGTTATTTACACAGTCTATACAATAAAAAGGATCTTCATTATCAACATGAAAGTTTATCTCATTTTAAGATATTCCACAACAATTTAAATAAAACCATCTCTCACAATTAAAACAACAAATACAATCAGTTTTTGGAGGTTCAAAGTCTTTTTGACATACACTGCATACAAAATCAGTATTTACTAAACTATCTAACTCTAAGTTATACGCACTCATCTAAATGTAAATACAGTAACCTCTCGCTTATTTACGCACATTGTCCACAGAAAAAGTGCGTAAAGATACAAAAGGTACCTAATATACTTACTATAATGGCTGTTTTTGATATTGCTTCTAATTAACAACAAACTATTGACTTGCCGACTTTTAACAGTTTGTTTACTTTTTTTATAAGTACGAAAAAAAAGATAAAACTACACATATATTTAAAAAAAAGGATTAAAGTTGTATAAAATAGTAATACTTGTAGAAAATCTTTGTATATTTATATGTGACGTATTTAATAATTAACACTTATGTTCTATTCTACTTAGCAAATAAAATTTATATCTAAGCATATTTTTACAATTAAGAAATGGTGTGGTGTCTATGTTAAAATATGTTTCTATTACCTTTTACAAAAATATGCAATAATTGTAATAGATTTTTAAGCTCTATATTTTTTAAGTACTATATTTATTAAGTATCACTGCTACTTTTTGCTAGGAAGTTAGATTTCTTTTTCAGATGTTTATTCATGTATAGGGAAAGAGTGCTGTATTATTTATTTGTGTTTTAAACTCTCATTATTTCATTATACTTTTATTATTTAACACAGTCATAGTTTTTTCAGATTTTAATTTAATCTCTTATTGTTACAAAAATTTTTGATATACTGAGGTATAACTAAATGTTTATCAATTAGTCAAGAAACATAAGTTTACAAAGTCTAAAAATATAAAGAGGTGAGTTAGCATTTTAAACGTATTTCAAAAAAAAAAACAATAAACTTAATTTTTTCAAAAAAAAAAAAAAAATTATTTGATTTTTATAGAATTCTAAAATCCGTAACTAAACAAGATTGCGTAAAGATGCAAGAGGTTACTGTAGTCTATAATATATTTATTATAAACACATGTAAGTTAATTATAAGGTATTTTTTAGAGTATTTTTCTAGATCTTTTACACAGCAAACTAAGATAGTCTTGCTTGTTTCCTTCTCCCTCATCAAAACAACCCACCAGAACTAGTTAAAAGATAGTCTTCTGATATGAGGATACTTATAGTAACTGCTATTCATATCAAAGCGTACTAGCTGAATATTGAAATGTATGTTCTGTTTTTTTAATACTTTTTATTAATAAATTATACATATATAAAAATTTATATACTTTAATCATTGTAATTGAATGATTACTTTTTACTCTAGTTTGGTTTTGTTTATTTGAAATGCTAAACCAGAACATGTAAAGGTAATAGTACAATTAGTAACATAACTATACGTCCCCCTAGTTCATGTAAAACAAAACAATAAAACTATATAGAAATTCTTCTTTCAAATTTTCTACCATAGAGTGTTAAATAACAGTTTTAAATATAGCTAAGTTAAGAAATTTAAAATAGGAGTTTAAACTGAATTTATATAAACATGCACACATAGTTTTTTATAATATCTAAATTCCTTGCTAAGTCAAACCTGGCTCATTGCTAAAGCATTCAAAAAGTTAATGTAAGGCAAGTGACTGAAAAAACATTAGTTAGTGATCGTGTCAAAACATAAACACTTTCTTCAAAATATTTTAAGTATCTAAACTTACAAAACTCTTTTTTTAAAAGTATATGCACTAAATATCAAATCAAGGTTTAGTTTTTATATTTTTTCCTACATATAATATTAATACTTTTTAAGGGCATAGGGGAGGGTCCAACATTTTTTTTACTAAAAATAACATTGGTTGTCATACAAAAGCTTTAAGTTCAAACTAATAGCTTGTTTTTGTTTAATTAAAAAATTTATTTTACTTTTGAGGTATTGTTATTTTTGTAAACAGTTTCTAATACAAACCTATGGACTGCAAATTATTTGAAGTCAATTTTCTCCTCTATTTAGAAAACCACTAGAAGTATATGTTCTCCTTCATTTTGTGAGTTAGAGAACTCAAAGTTTCAGGAAACATTCCTTTTATAGTTTAAAAGACTTTGAATGTTGGAATTTTACAAATATTAAAAATAAAAATTTTAGATAAAAACAAAAATTATAAAAAAAGGATGGTTTTTTTAATAAAAGTATTATTTTTTAAAGTTGAAAAAGTTTCTGCATTTAATCTTTTTAAAATTTAATAATAAAATATCTGTGAAAGTTTGAAGAGGATTGATTAAAAAATGAAGGAGAAGATATGTTTTCAATGAAATTGTTTTTTTAGCCTTTTTAATTTACGCCTTTCATTAGTAACCTATTGTGGTCACCACTTTGATTGCTTATATCTCAAAAATAACATTGAATTTTTTTAAGCAGTTAAAATAGTCTGATAGCTCAGATAAAAATTTATTAATAAGATCAACATCTAAAAATCAAGGTAGACCATTTCTATGCCTTTAAAATACAGAAACAACAAGCGTTTATAAACTGGTCATTAAACCTAAAAAAACCTAGGATTTTAAAACTTGGTTAAAAGAACCAGAAAACATTGATATAAAAGAACCTGAAATTTTAAACAATTTTTAAATGCAAAACGATGAATTTTTTACTAGAAAGAAATATCTATGGTGTATTTCACTTGTAAAATCAAAATAAATATAATTGCTAGAGATGATGCTTGGTAAAAATGTATATTATGTTTAATGTAATAAAAAAAAATAGTAGTTTAAAAAGTTTTGTGTAGGTGCAAAACTTTAGAACATTTTTATAAGCTGCTTTAAAAAAAATTACAGTTTCAGTAAGTTTAAAAAGTCTGGAAAATATCCTCAAAAAACATTTTCTAAATATTTATTACTATATAATAAACTTTTTCGAGTAAAAAATTTGTATAAAATATAGTGTCAGATACTTTCTTGCTTCTAGTAGAAAATTTTTCAGTTTACACTTACCAACACTACTCTGTTTACAACTAAACTTAAAGTATAATAATGTTAATTTTTTAAAAGCTTGATGATTGATGTTTAGTTTACATTAATGTTTGTAATAAATACAGTACAGCTAAGAAGTTACTAATATAAAGTAAACAAGACTTTTTATGCATAACTAAATGAATAGGTTTAAGATGTTTTAAGATAATTACAAAAACATTTTATGTGTTTAAAAGTATTCAAAAAGGCAATAAAAAAAGTGAAATTATTTAAGTATTAATGACTTGAAGACTTGAAAAAAATTCAAAACAATAACAAAAAAAATATATACTTTACTCAATTTAAAACATTTTGTAAACTTAACTAGAAAAAAAATATTTTAATATACAGTAAATATAGTTCTACATTGTCTAATTAAAGAAATTTCTAGAGAAAACATCAGCATCAATGACTACATCATTAATCAAAATGACCAAAATATCCAGGAAGTTAAATTTTTCACCTACACTGACCCAGCCAACATTGAAAAGTTTTTCAAACAAGGTATACCTGCTTCAGATATTTAATTTTGTTAGATATGCACTTATTAATCATTGAAAAAAAACTATTATTAAGTAAAAAGTGTAAATTTTTAACCAAGTTTGTAAAACAAAACTGTTAAAACAAAAACTCTTAAAATAGTAGAAATTTTACTTGAAACAAAATTAAATAAAAAGTACATTACAAAAGTACGACAATAAATGACAACAATAATACTAAAAACACGCTATTTATAAAGTTTTAAATTGTAAAAATCTCTTTGTTTGCAAATTTTTGGCTCACAAGTTCTAATAAACAAAGATTCTATAACTGAGAGATGGTAAGTGTTTTTTCGGGGATATAATAATTTCTATTGGAAGTCTAAAAAAGCTAGCAATCAAATATTTGATACCAATTGTTTAACAGGTGTATAAAAAATGTGCTAATCTATAATATATTTAAATTTTTACATCAACCTATCTGGTATCAAAAGTAATTATTTAAAGCTCTTTCAAAATAAAATACATTCAAATATTGAACCCAGATCAAAAATATTGTTTGGCTTATAGTTAGCTTTTAGTTATTGGTGACTTCAAACTTTGACTTTCTACCAAGGTTTCTTAAACTTTTTTTTGCTTATAAGGCCCCCTTTGAAGAAATTTAAAAAACAATGACCCCTTCTAAAAACATTTGTCAATAACCAACCCTAAGATACCTTTTTTTTGCTCTTCATCAACAACTCCAGAATATCTAGTGTAAGCTTTAAATTACGACTTAAGCTTTGATCCCCAAATATGTATTATTTTAAATTAAAAAAAAAACATCAACAAAAAAATAAAAAAATGTGGTTATTTTAATTAAAATTTAAGTTTTCTCAAAAAAAAAAACTGCTTTGAAAATAAATAAATATTAGTAATGCACTAACTGTAAAAGTTTCAAGAAGATTGGTAAACAAATAAAGAATAACTTATATTCTCAGTGAAATAGTTTCTTTGTTTCTTCTGTAAAAAACCTATTGCGGTCACTGACTTTGATTGCTTATGCCTTAAAAGTTATTTTGAATTTTGTTAAGTCTTAAAAATGTCTAATAGCTACGATAAAACTCTACAAAATAAGATAAACTTGTAAAAGTCACGGTGGACCCCAACTACGGCCTTAATTAATTTTTAAATGAAACAAAGCTTATTTTATAACTTTTATTTATGTTTAAATTGACTGTTAAATATTTAAACATATTCTAGATGGAATATATGAAAATGTTCCTGTTTGAATAGACGATACCTGGGACAATGGATACATATTCACCTTTCCGCCGCATTAGGGTGGCATCCAGTGAATATTTCCCTTGAAACTAGTAAAGTTATTTTTTTTTATTATTCCATTTGTATGCTATTACTCAATTAAAATTTAAGTTATTGGTAAAATTTTATGTGAATTACTTACAAGTTAAGAGTTGTGCATTAAAGTTTAAAACATATACAATCGGAACAATATTTAGTAGATTTAATTAAAAGTATACTAACAATAAAATTATTTTTATACACTAAATTGAAAAAAAAGTAAAAGAATTCTAGAACAAAAAGGTTAAATTGATGTACAGTCTTTTATAAAAAATATTTACAAAGCTCTAAATCAAATTGAGTTATGATTTACAAAATCTCCATGCTTTATCTTTAGAAATTTATTTTAAACTTTAGAAGAATATTACAATAGAAATTTTACATTTGGATACATTAATATTTACCAAATGCCTATATGTTTGTTTATTAAATTAAGTTCAATATGATAACTAAATTTATTTGCCTAATTTTTATAACATAGTAAACAAGTTAATAAGTAAAGTGCTATCAAAGTTAAGGTATTTAGTTCAAAAATGTTTGAATTTGAGTTGTTGCAAATAAATTTATTTCAAGTTTGGTTTTGTTTAAGTTTTAATAGTGATCCCAGACATATTTGTTTGTAAAAGAAAATAATTTTAATTTAGTTTTTTATCTAAACTACATATTTTTTACATTTCTTTATTGTATGCAATCCAAAGTTTTTTAATAATCTAAGTTTTTGCTGAGTAAGTAAGCTTTTTTTGTTTTAAGTACTTGATATTACTAACTTTTCAGAAAAACAAAATTCTTCTAAAGCCAGTCCTGTAGTACAGCACTAGTAACCCTTTTTTTCCAGGTTTTTTTGTTGTTCTGAGTTTTTATTGTATCCTATGATTTTACTTGAAGTTTTCAAAAAAATAAGATACTATATACTAAAAGTTTTCAATTAAAAAACAAACTTGGTAAAACTGATACAACTATTTTTTTGTTCTTTTTGTGTAAAGTTTTGAATAGCTTTAAAATGTTTATTAGCTTTATTGTTGAAGTTTCTTAAATATATCATTAATTTATATATAAGGCACTTGTTTATGACAAAATAATACACGTCTATTATAAATATTTTTTCTATGTTTTTACCTTATAGATTTTTTTAATTACTAATATTATGCTAATAATAAAATAAATATAAACTTTAAATTTACAGTTAGCTGATTTTTAAACTGCCTGTTTTTTGATAAAGTACTTGTAATTTCAGAAACTTATAATGCTTAGTTAAAAATGAAGTCTATGTCTAAATTCAACCTTTTTTTAATGTAAATTTGACACTTTATGCTAAAAATTGTCAACTACTTTTTGGGTTGACAATTTTGGTATATATACTCTCAAAATATTCACATATTAATGATTTTAAATGTTTCTTACCTTAATTATTTTTCCTAAACCTACATAGCTTTTATTTTCAATTTAACTTTTTCATTAGTTTAGGTTTTATAATGAAAGTTAAGGAAGTATTGTAAAAAAAGTTATTTAAATCCTATCTTGTTCAGTTTATTAAGTCTATTAGAATTAAATTTTGAAGATATGTAACATTTTAGTTTTTAATTAGATTAGTTTATCTGAAATATATGTTTTTTTAACATTAATAAATACCTTTATTATGTTTTTTGTAGTGCTGTTTGTTACAGTTTAAGTTTTTTAAACTTTATAAGCTATGTTTTTATGAATAGTATTGCTATATAAAAAAAGTTGATACGTAGTTGCTTTAAAACTGAAGGTGTATAAGAATTATAAACTATGATCTAAAAAATATTAATTAATACTTTTTCATGCAGGTCTGAGAATGAGTGGCTTGAAAATTTTACAAAATGATGAGACCAGCTGTCTAAATTGCTTTTTGTTATGCTTATATTAATGAAATTTCTTCGAAAAAATAATGTTTCTAGTATTTATAGTATAATTTAATAATAGATTTTGAATTAAGTTTTTAGACAACTAAATAGTTTTTAAGGTTGCTACACTTTTAGGCTGAATCATGTTTTTTTTAGTTGATATTTTACAAAACTCACCTTTTTCGACATTTTTAAAAAATCACAGGCTAGCATTTTATGGCATTTTTTTCTTAAAATAGTATATTTAAGTTATTTTGTTATAAATTTGATATTTTTAAGAGTAAAATCTTGATTAATTTTTTTTTCATGTTATTTTTTCAGATTTTTTATAAACTCAGATTAGCTTAAGTTAACCCAGGCTGGTTTTTTTGCCTCTGTAAGTGTCTGTTTAACTTTTATATTAAAAACAAATTAAGTCAGAAAATCTTTGTTTCATCATATAACACCGCTAATGTACTTGACAACAATATATAGTTGTAAGTTTAAGTATACAAATACTTTTCTTAAACCTAAGAGGACTTTTTAGTTGCAACTATGTACTTTAACATAAACTATTAAAAAGATCTGCCTGATAAGAAAATAATCTGTACCTTGACAAGGTCGTAATTTTTTTTTTCCATCAAAACCTGGTAGTAAAAATTAATTAACTTAAATTTCTATATTTAAATAAGCTCTTTAAATTACTGTAAATTGTACAATATTTTTAGTTAAGACAAATAACTATATTTATACCTTTGTACGAAACAACTTATCATTTTTTATATTTAAACTTATGCAAGGTCTTTTCGCAAAGCCTAGTAACTTTGCCTCCAACTTCAGTTCCTAGGATTAAATCTAAGTCTACCTACATATTTTAGGTTGATCAACTAAACAATAATAATTGGTCCAAGTGTTTAATTTAATGTTGGATAGTTAACAAGGAAATTTATATACTTAATATTAGTTCTTGAAGTTTACATTAGCATCTTCAAGATAAAGATTATTATTGTTAAACTCCAGTGGTTTTTTGTAGAAAAAAGACTGTTTATGTTAATAGGGACCATTTTAAAGTTAGCCTTTTAAGTTTATTTGTATTGCACAAATTACAAAAGGGACACCTAACTACTATTAAATAAAAGTTGATTGTTGGGTTATTGAAAAGACACTTATTTTATGAGTAAGATACTAAACGTAAGTTAAAAGCACATTGCTTGTAGTTATACATCGTAAAATGCAACTAGAGTTGTTTTTTAACTTATAAGTTATCTTTTTCGTTTTCAAACACAAAAAGTTTTGAACGCTTTGAATTGTAAAATTTGTCATAAATTATTAAAAAAGTTTAATGAAACTTGATTTGACCTAATGGCTTGGATTTTTACTCTCCCAAACATCAAAAATATACTCATATGTAAATTTTGTTGTTTAGAAAGCAAATGATAACATAAGTATTCTATTCATGATTGCATACTACCTCTTAGTTTTTGCGCTAGTTTAATAGATTTTTTATATCTCAAGAAAATGTTTTGTATTTAAAAACCATTAAATATAATATGAAATTGTCATTACTTTTAGATACCAAGTTCTTAGACTAAAAATTCAAAGAATTTTACTAAGTCAAAGTACAATACCAAGTTCAACTACTTTTTGTCGCTTTTTAATCAAACTCTTGCTAGTTTTTGATATTAAGGCTTATGCTTCAAATAGTCTCAACCCTGTTATGGCTTAAAATTCTATACTTAGTATAGAAATAATTTCAAAAAGTCAACAGCTTTTAATACTAACGAATTACAGGGATTTGCACTTTTTGTATCAGTAAAACTGGCCATGAAGAGTTTTATAAAACACAGGCTTGGCAAAATCTTTGTATTTAAGGTGCTTAAATTCGTTGATCTAAATTTTAATATGAGTAAAAATGGAGATTTAAAGTTTCATAATTAAAATTAAAAACACTTCTTGTTTTGTTCTTCTAGTTCGTACTTAAACTGGACGTATTTAAGAAATATATTAATTATAAAACTTAAGCATCTTCAATTGTATAGTTACATGCTAAAAGCAGTTTTTAGCTTAGGTTTAAGTATATTCCAGCTTTTTCCCCATAAAAGCCTTTACTATATTGAATTATGTAATTTAACAAGTTCTTTTATATCTCACTAGAATAATGTCGTTGAAAGTTTTGTGCTTTAATATTTTGGTTTTTAAGTTTGGCTTAATAGAATTTGTTGATCAAAAAGTTAAGTTAAGGCAAACTATGAAATACATCTTTTAGATCTTTTTTTGTAACACAAAAGATAACTCGACGAATAAAAGTCCGTTCTTTACACAAGTTATTATTAAACTGCACCTATGGTGTATGACTCGATAACCGAAAGTTTTTTTAGTGCATCAGGTTATTGGACTAAGCTTTTTGAGAACTTATGATATTTGTCGTTAAGTAAATAGTTGTTTTAAAGAGGTATCGGTAATAAAATGTTGTTTCTTGTTCATAAAATTTTAATATACTTGCTTTAAAACGTTACAACAGTAAACAAAGTTCAGATTTACTAAACATCATGAAAAAAAGTATTTTCAAAAGCGCCTATATAGAAATACATTAAAGTTCTTTTGTTATAAAGACTTTGATACCCTTGCAAAAGTAAGTAACTCTAGCAGATCGAATTGATAAATTATTTTTTTGGTTAGAGTTACTTAAAATTTAATTTATAGAAAAAACTAAGTTATAAGCTTTTGGTTTAACCTTCGAACTTTTAATAAAATTTTATAACTTTTGCTTGGGTTTTAAAAAGATTTACTGTTTTTTTGAAGTATTTGTTTATTTCATAAAACATGAAGATACTTTTTTATGTACTTAAGGTAAAATATGAAACAATCGTGGTAAACTATTTACCTGAAAGCATAAAACTTTTTTAACTGTGGTGTAAGTTTTTCTAAATTAGAAATCGTTCAAATATTGAATGAACACTTAATTCGTATGTTTTTTTTCTGACTGGTTAAAATACAAGTCTCTATTTTATAAGTTTAATTAAGCATGATTTTTATTTATATAACTATCAAACTTACCTTAGTAGAAGTTAGTTTTCCAATAGCATTATGTAAAATTCAGCAAAAGCTTTAAAATTTTTTAAACATTTGCTCTATCTCAGATCAATTGATTTGAATTATGTTATATATAAGTATTATTATAAACAAATAAACATGCATTTAAAAATATATTCATAACTTTTAACACTTTAAAAGCTTTTGTAAAACAGTAAGTTGTTTGAAAATCCTAATTTAAAAGTTTTTTTTTTAAATTAGTTAGAACATTCTAACATGCTTATTACTTTTTGAACCTATAATTTAATACATAGAACAATTATCTCTCTGTACAATTTTATTTTTTCAATGTTTTGCTAAAGTGTTAAAAGGTAATAAGTTACATGAAAAGTAATGTTACCTACCGACTAATAATTATCAGTTAATTATTCAAAGCAAGCTGCAATTTTAAGTGAAAAACCCTTTTTATAATAAAAAAAAGTATTGTGTAAACAAAACAAACGAAAATACTTTGGAGTAAGCAGTTAGTGAACTGAAAAAACTTATGTACATTAAAATAAAAAATTTATAATTTATATAGCTATTTGTCTCAAAAAAAAAAGATTGCTCAATTTACTGAAATGTAAAGAGCGTATTTAAATGTTTTGTTTAAAACCAGGTTTCGGTGACAAAAAACTAGCCACCTTTTCAAGTAAAGTAAAATAGTTAACTGTTTACTATTTTACTTTATCTTTATCTATAATTTAAAAAACGTTTTTTATAACGTTGAAAAGGACCAAGAAAGTTTTCTTTAAGGCAACTTTTTTTATTATTATACAAATTTGCCTAATAGTTTTTTGGTTACAGCTTAGAAATACTAGCTGATGAAGCAGCCAACTCATGCTATTTTCATACTTTAAAAGTATTTCTTAAACTAAATAAGTTTACATTTTGTTGTTCATAAGCAAGTAGGGTCTAAAACTAGTGGTTCAATCAATCTTTTGATGTCTAAAACAACGATTAATCAAATGTATTTTTATCAAGTTTAAAAAGATACTTAAATATAAATGCATATTAAAACAAAACTTTAGATGTGTAAACTATAAACTAGAAAAAATATAATTTGCATTGTATTCAACAGATATTTTAAAGTTTTTGAAAACTTAAGGCAATTTTAAACTTTTTATTAAAATAAGGTGTTTCAAACATTATAATTTTTTAAAGAATAGTTAAATGCATAATTAAAACAAATTTAAAGAACTTCAAAAGGTATTAGTCCAGGGGTCGGCAGGCAGTTGGTGGTCGCGGGCCAAATTTCAAGTTTCCAAAGTCTTCGCGGGCCGCAGTTTTAGTTTTAGTGACATTTGAATACTCGTTTGGTTTTAGTCTTAGTCACACTAGATAAAAGTTTTACTTTTATTCAACTTATTGTTTTAAATGACTTTTAGCTATACATAGAATGCCTATTTAAATTAAAATTTATTAGAATAGAATTTACATTGACTAATAAACTTAATGTTAATAAACTATGTACTTTCAGAAGCACTTAATAAGTTAAACTTAATATTTTTGTAATTTTAGTTACAACCTAGCTCTCTATAAAAACCTAACTTGAAAGACAATTTATCGGTTACTTTTATACATTTGTTACATTATCAACCGGTTTTTCAGAATATTAACTTAAAAAAAATTTTGCGTGTTAAATAATTTACACTTACTAAAAATTTAGTGATCAGTTAACTTAATTAAATAAATACCTGTTTGTATTCCAGAAAGCTAAAACAAATTCTTCAGAATAATTAATTCTCGAATACTTTGATAAAATATTTTATTAGTAATTAGTCTTTTAAATAGTTGCCATTTAAAAAGCAAAAATATCTGACTTGTATCAAACCAGCCTAAATTTATTAAAAGTTAAAAAAGCTAATAAATAGTTGTTATCAAGCTAAAATACCTAGTTAAAATATCATTATTATCAAAAAGTACACAAAGTGTAAGAAAAAAAGAAAAAATACAATTAGTAAGCTACATTACAGTCATAAAAACTATTCTGAGAATGGGAAATTTCTTTAAAGTGTTTGAAATAAAAGTTTCACAAACATCTGAGATTTTAAGCTTTTATAACAGCCTGTTTGTGTAGCAACCAAATTAGAAAATAAGTTCACAACATATAGAAATAACAAAGGTTATTAACAGTAAATAAATTACTTGCCAAAAAAATATAAGTTAGCTGGAATGTATAATTAAGTTTCTTAAACAAATTTAACAAAAGTATAAAACTTTATTGAGTCATTAGCGAAGTAGAAAAACTTATTTTTTATTAAACATTATAGCAATTCTTTATCTGCAATATAAATATTTCATTTAAAAATAGTAATTGTAAAATATAAGACGAGCTTAAATAAAATTAGTTTGGAGTTATTGCAAGAAAAATTAAAATCAAATCACCAAAGTCAGTTCCAACAAAGCACATGATTACCTTCAGTAACTACAGAATGATCAGAAAAAAATTGTTAAGTTATAAAGTAGCAACATTTATTACTTAAAATGAGATACCGTTTATAGTTGAAAACTTTTTAAAGAATTGGCGGTAAGGAAAAACTTTTGTTTATTTCTTTAATTACAACAAGAAGTGGTGTTTAGGAAATCCATTAAGGTTATAAAGTCGCATAAATCAAATTGGGACTTTAATCAATCTGTTAACATGGGAGCACTGATAGAAAAACTATTGCTCATCTGAGAATGTTAATTAGAGATGTTTTTACTAACTTTGAAATTTTAGTAGAATTTCTTGGTTTGGTTCCAACACGAAACACAACAATCGGTGAAATTTTACAAATAAAGGTAAAATGCACCAATACAAAGTTTTTGGAAGTACAATTCCTGCTTTTATTTATAGTAAAAAGTTTAACTAAAGTTTAAAAAAAATGTCTTAAAAAATATATCTATATTAAACAATACTGTTAAGTTACTTTAACATATTTTTTAATTATAAAAAAATTCATTTGGTAATTTTTTTGTCATATCAAAATTTTATTACTTTACATGTAAAAGTTGTTTGAAATTCCAGGTTTTTCAAAAATTCTCAAATTCAATTTTTTTTTCCAAAATTTTAACATTAATTTTCAAATTCAAAGCTTTTCCGGGATTCAAATTTTTTGGCAACACTGATTGTTCACACTTAAATGTACACAATAATTAAAACAATATGTTGAATTATATTAGCTGCAAAACTTTAAATTTAACATATATTACAACTCAAACTAACACTGTGGATTGAAAATAACATACATCATAAGTTTAATTTGCCACTCTTTTAAGCAAAAAAGCCAGCCTGAGTCAACAAAAACTTTCCTTATATTTTTGTATACAAAAAAAAATTCTAGTCAAAAACTTAGAAAATGACTTAGTTGGCCTGAGATTTGTAGTCTTCAAGTAGTGATAGTCTGAGTGTGTGGCAATGTTAAATTGTTTATTTGCTTGAATTTGAACTATTTTGATTAAAAATGTACAAACTTAATAAAGTTACCATCCCTAAATCTAGTTTATATTAAATAGATATCTCCAAAAAACAGCAATTGTGTGAATTGATATGCAAGGCATTAAAATTAACTTAGTTTGACAAAAACAATGTTTGAAAAATGAAAATGTATACATAAAAAAACTATATTAATTTATGTTATATATATTGTTTTAAATGTGTCAGTACAAATTTAGATATTACATGTAGAAACAACAATGTAGAAAATTATGCATAAACTAGACTTAAACTAACTAATATTAAAGTATTAAATAAAAAGTGGTTTAAAGTATGAGCATCTTTTTAAGTTGGTGTGCAAAGAAATTAATTTACAGTGCAAATAAAACTTCTAAAAAATTAAAATGTGTCGAAACAAAAATTAAATAAACCTTATTTCTTATTACTATGTTTTTTTTTATATGTTTTTACACTGAAATATAACATTAACAAACAAAAAATCTACTAAAGAAACTTAGGTATAAAAAATATTGAAAAATAATATCTAAGATATAAAGAAATGACACTTTAGTTAATTACTGTGCATTACTTTTTTACAACATTGAAAACACTTGCATTTAGTTTGTCTAATAAATAGGTATTATGTAACTAACTTTTTAATCCCAAGCACTCTTTACACTCATTTTTCAGATAACTTCTTGCTGTTGTAAATAAGAAGTTATTATAAAACTGAGAAAACAATCCTGTTAGAATGCTAATCTGTCTTTTTCACATTTTTAAACTAAAGCAGTAATTTGTTCTAAATGTTTTAAAATGTTATACAGAGACTTAAAACGAAGCTAATCAAATTAAGTCGAATTACCGAAAAAAAATTAATTTGAAATACATTTTTGCTCAGCGGGCCACATTTACATGCTCGCGGGCCACAAAAATTTCTTTCGCGGGCCGCATTCCATTCAAAAAAATAACGTGCTCGCGGGCCGCAGATTTATCCTTCGCGGGCCGCAATTGGCCCGCGGGCCGCAGTTTGCCGACCCCTGTATTAGTCTAACTTTAAGAAGAGGCAGTATAAACTATTATTTACCTAGAAAAAATCGTAAAATAATATTAGAATCAACATAATCATTGACGAAAGTCTACAGAGCCTAAGCCTGGAACTTTTTATGCCATAAGACAGGCTCAAGTTTAACAAAATATTATTTATACCTATTCAATCATCAGACAACAAGCATTCGGTAGAATAAGTTATAAGGACAAAACCAGTTTTAGTCTACCGAAGACTTGTGGTCTGATGATCGAATTGGTATGATCGAACTTCGTGTATTATTATTAATGATATGATAAAAATACCACTAGCTATAATTTATCACTAAAAAACTTTCAGATGGAGTTTTCTGAATTATATTTAAAAATGATTTAATACATTAAAAAAAATACGATTTATATTTTTTACAGACGTTTACAATTATGGCAAACACATAAAGTTATATAACAGTTCGAACATAAAAAAATTAGTTTTAAATGAACAAAAACAAGTTTTACAATGATTAATTTAAAGTTATAAAATTAACTATGTAAAGAAAAAGAAGTTAAAAAAGCAATTTATTTAGTATAACTAAAAGCTAAGAATAACTAAGCTCAGAAAAAAAAGTAAACTAATTTTTTGTATTAATCACTGTCTAAAAAAATCTCTACTGTATATTTTGTCTATTGAGCAAAACAATAGCAAAAAAACGATAAAAGTTTTTTAATACCAAATATATAAGTTTGTTTTTTATAAGTAGTGAAGAAAAAGATATCAAGTTTTTATTTTAAAAAATTGAACTTAAACTGGAACTACAGATATTGAAAGTAATTATAAGATATTAAAAAATACTTTAAAAGTTACTAGTAAAGTTTAAAAGTGATTTAAAATAGTTATTGCATGTAAATGTTTACAAAAACTTATAGAGTAAAATCATCAATACATTAATAAAGAAAAAAATTTTTGTTCTTATTAAAATTATACTAGTAACTAAAATTTGGATTACATTTAACAAACACTTAAAAGTAACTACACAATAAAACTAAATACTTCAAGAGTTTAAGTTTCATAACAAATTAAACAACATTTGTTTCAACTTACTATTACAAATTCGCATTTGACATTTATAGTTAACTCTAAAATTAATTTTATAATGATTAAAACGACAGATAGACTGAAACTGAACTGAAAACAATTGATCAATACTTAGTGCATAGTCATTTAGAAACAGACAATATTGAAAATTTTATAATCTTAATTCTTGTATAAAATCAATTATTAATAAGTTTAAATACAATTTTTGGTTTCAAGTTATATGGAACAAAGTTAGTTAGGTTATTATTGTAAAATATAGAACACCAACTTGTGTAAAAGTATAAATTTATAAAATAAGTAAGGCTTGTTGTTGTGTAAACTCTTTTTTTTTAATTTCGATAAATATGAAAGTTCAAAACTGTAAAGTAACATGTTTTTCTAACTAAATTTAATAACTAATAAGCTCTGTGTAATCATAAACTTTTTTTATTTAAAACTTACACTAGTTTCATTAAGTTTTCTTACAGAACTACCTAACTAAGCTTTTAAAATTGATAGTAATTTTTTATTGCAACAACTTAATATAAATAAAACTTTAAATAAAAATATACTGCGTGAAATTAAAGGCGTTTATTTAAATTTTGCTACTTAAACTTTTATTTTTATAACCCATAAAGTTCTTGAAGCCGTTTTTTATACAAGTTCTGTAACGAACATAAGCAAAAGAATTTAAAATTTCAACAATTTTTTATCTCACTAAACTTCTAGTTTATGTTTTTAACAATTAACTTACTTATTTTGTAACGTTATTTTGTAAAAGTAGCACTACTAACTCTTCATTCTTCAAAGAAAGTCAAGCAAGAAACTTAAACTATCTGTAATTTTACCTGCCCCTTATTTATTTTTTGTGGTTATTAAGAAAAACTAAAAAAGTTAGTTTGAAATTTATTATTTTGTTATTCATTACAAGTAATTTTAAGATTTTATTTTAGTTTATTAGAAATAGTAACTGCTATCTAAATCAATTAAACTTGTAGCTCTTCATGAATATCTCAATTATTTTGATTAAATTAACTTGTGCAAACCAAAGACTAGTCATAGGATCACATATTTTAAACACTATTAAAAAACCTTTTTATCAGAAAAGTTCTTTTAAATAAATGCACTGAATATTTTTTAATATTAAAAAAAAGTATAACAAAACTATTTTTTAAACTTAATAGCTTTTCATTTCAAAACTTTTTCATAAGTTTTGTTTTAACATTACTACTATAAAACTTAAACATGGTTTTTACATAAATTATTCTAGCTTGTTTTTTAGTTATTTTTAGAAAAACTAATACTTAGTTAATAAGAAGGAAATGAAGTTAAAAATTATTTAATTTAGCAATTTTTTATCATTGAAGAAGTAAAAAAGAACACAAATATTTTTTGTTTAAAAGTATATAAAAATTTTCAAACTAGATTGTATGTTATATAAAAAGCTTGATAAAATTGTTCAGACTAGTTTTGTCTATATTTTGTTTCACAAAAGTTTTTAAATTTTCAAGGTTTTAAAGTTAATTTAAACTGCAAACTCAAGTCCAGCTAACATATTTTTATACAAAACCTATTTTGGTTTATTTAGTCTAAGTCATAGCAGTACAAACTGTTTTAAGCTCGAAGGTTTTAAAAATTTAGCAAGTACTTTTAAAAAGCTTACTTTAATTAAAGTAGTTTTGATAAGAATTATATTTAAAGAAAACCTATGAAATGAAATGTTGTATATTTATTAACTCAGAATGAAAACTGGAGAATAAAATACTTATTCATGGTTGTAAATGGTTTATAAATTAAAATTAAATAGCATAGTAAAAGTTTAAACTGTCTGTAGAATAGAATTTAAAAAAATTTTATTTAAGTTTTTTCTCTACTAAAACGTAGTTTTTTTTTCAAATTTTACTATATTTACCTAACTAAATTAGCTTAACCTACTTGAATGTGTTATAATTTTTAATAACTTTATTAACGTTTTATTTTGCAATAAATTCTTTGTACAGCTTAATCCGTGTAAAAAAGTTATTAAGTCTTGTTAAAAGTTCCATTGTAAAAATTAAACTTTACAAACCTAGTTATTTATAACTTTTTTAAGTACAAAATTTAATTTTACTCTAGCTAAAAACTTGAGTTATTTTTAACTAAATCTTCTTAACTTATTCAATTTTTTAAAATTATTAAAAATTTTATAGTAGAAAATTCTAACAATTTCTGTTTTATATAGAAAGCCTTGGTGATATGAACAATATAAAAAAGCGCTCAAAAATAGGTGCACGAAGAACCTTTCAGTTATCGGATCGCACACCCTTTTGGATACCTTTAAACGTCTTGTCCTGGACTATTGTGACTACTAAATAAGTCCTGGACTACTAAATAAGAATTTAGTTTTAAGTTTTACAGTTTTGAAGCTTGGTTTATTAGAGTTTGGTTAAGACAAAATTTATTGATCTGAACAAAAAACTGAAGCTTAAAATAAGTATGGTAAATAAACTTAGTGTAAAGAAAGATTTTTAAGTCAATAATTATTTTTTTTACTTTACAAAACTATTTACAAGGAATCAATAGAAAGTCCTATTCAAAAATTTTTTCAGTCTGCTTCAATCTTGACTAACCTTAATCTTACATAAAAACAAACAATTTAGCTTACAACTAGTTAGATCAAACTTTAAATACAAAATTTTAAAGCAAAACTTTTCACAAACAGCATTAACTTAACACTTATTTCTACTTAAGTTTAAAAGAACTTTTCTTAATCACAAAACTTTCAACTGTAGAAAGTTTTTTATGACAAAGGCACAAACTAAACTAATTCCTGGCCAAATTTTAAAAAGTACCAAGTTATGTGCGACTCGATAACCAAAAGGTTTTTTCGAGCACCAGGACTAAGACCAAATATTTTGACTGTCATTTTTGTCTTAAAAAACTTTAATAATAGCTTTTTTCAACTGTATTTACACAGTTAAGAGTTCTACAGTATTGAATACTTTTCACATTTCATATATGTCTCACAAAATCTTTTAAGTACTATAAGGACAAAACAGTATTTTAAATAAAAAGTTTAGAAGGTTCCTGTACTAAACTAAACACATTAATGTTTTTTTAGCAGTTATAACATTTAATTTATTGAGAAATGTTATTTATTTATTTTTTTTTAATGTCTTGATATCATTTAACAAGAGCATATATAATATACTAAATCGATATCTGCTTACAGTGATTTTTTGATTTTACAGTGTAGTACTTTTTTAAGAATTTGTTAAAAATTAAACAAAACATCTATTTGAGTCTTAATACACTTGATACACTGCGAATTTAAACTTATAAGTCGAATAGATTTTAAATTATTGCATTAAAAGTACAAAATTGAAACTATTGAAATATTTTAATGAGCTTAAAAAGTTTAAATCTCAGTATACACGTACTGTCATTATAAAAATTTAGAAGATACTTAAAATTTTCAAGTTGATATTTAAATAGATTATTTACAAAAGTTTTAGACACACATTCTTTTTTTTTGATATAACTCTTTATGGTCAGTTGTAACTGTTATCTTAATGATAAAAAAAACTACTAAAACTTACTATTATAATTTCCGTTTATAATTGGTATAGTTAGTATTGCACAAACTTCTTTTACTCATTATTTGGGTTTACGTTTTATTTCATTATTTATAAATACTAGACAATACGTTAAAAGGTATCCGTGGTGTGCAACTCGATGTGTTGTGTGTGACCTGATAACCCAAAGGTTCCTTGTGCACCAGGTCCTAGAAACAAATTTTTTGACCAAGTTTTTTGTTCAATAGATTAGGTTTACTTTTAGAATTCAAGTAACATTATTTGTCCTAGCCAATATAGTGACTTAAAACAGTATGCTCGTATGATAAATTATAATAATTTTTGCCTTGATTAAAATTATAAACTTCCAATACATTTACAAAAGTTACCTAGGTCTCAGCCTATTGAGATCTTACACTTATTGTTAACAAACTTTAAGCATTTCTGGTTAGTGAAAATTTTATATTCGGCCACCAAAGACTTCTACTATATATTTTCAATACTAAGAACTTTAATTTGAAATAGAGCTTTTACTTTTTTTTTGTTATGCTACTTTTTCTCTATTATTTTCTGTTGCCAGATAGTTGTTAGCATTGCTGTAATTAAAGGAGGTCTAATAAAACTACTTGTTTTTTAGAAACTTCATGTTTTTGTAAATACAAGTTTTTTGTTATAAAGTTAAAATAAAACCGACTTTAATAGTATAAAAACTTGAAAAGATACTGCACTCTAATTTTACTATATACTTAAGATACTACTCGTTTCATAATAAACAAAATTTGTTATATAATCTACATTTCATTACTTAATATGTAAAAACTGTTCAAAATTTTAGTTTTTTTTTGCTTTAAACTCCAGAAATAGGTAAACCTAATAAAAAGAAAACAATTTTAAAGATGAATATAATCTGTATATCATTATACTTTGTTAAAGATGTTTTTTTAGGTAAAACAAAAGTTGTCCAGCTTAATTTGTTTTTAATATTTTTGCCACTGGCTTTCAAAAAGATTTTTCATGTTTTCTGATTTTATTTAGGATGTTTTAAGTCCAAATTTTTTTGTCCAACTTTAGTTTAAAATGAATGTAAGTTAAAGAAATGTTTTAAATAGTATTAAATTACTGAATAAGTACTGTAAAGATAGTTTTAAATGTGTTGTATAATAAATAATCCTGATTAGCATATAGCATTTTATTGTGTATAATACTTATTTATCATACTGTCTCAATTTTTTTACTTGACATTTAGAAATTTATTCACAATTTCTAAGTTTTTTCTCATAAGGTCTGAAATTCCAGGTTTCTAATGCTACCTTGATTTTGAATGATAAATAGATAACATTTATATGTAAAAATAATAGATTAAATCAAAATCTACAAATTTTTAACTCTAATTTAAACTCATCATTTTTTTAGACGAAGTTACAACATAAAATAAACAGTAAAAAATTCAAAAAGTAAATGATGATTCGTAGAAGGCTTCACTTCTGTAGACCTGTTGAAAATATATTATTACTTTTATGTAGTTTTACACCTTCGGCTTTTAAGTAAATTTTGATAATGTATAAAAAGTTATTAAATGTTTGTGTTATACATATGTGGTCAAAAAAATATATGTTTTTAAATTTAAAACAAGTATTAAAAACTAAAATTGTAACATATAACATTATACAAAGTTTTTTAAAACATTTTTAACACAAACAAAACAGATAGGTGAGTTTTATAATAGATTTATAGATATTCAAAACTGTATTATTTACATTGTAGAATGACTTGTTTATAAATATAATAAACTAATTTTTAACATAAATTTCAAATTTTCACCAGTAAAAAAATCAGCCAAAGATAGAAAAACTATAAAGGTTTAGTTGTGGTAAAAATGGTTAAAAGTAAATGTGTTAATGATATGATATGTTTTTTAACTTTTGATTTTATCTTTAAGCGTAAAACATTGAGTTTTGAAAGTTGAGCAATATCAGATATAATATTTTTAGTTAACCATTTAAAGTTTTAGAAATAACAGGAGTTGTAATATATTAAAAATCTTGAATACAGACAAAATTAAAATAAGAAGACCATTACGTTCAAAGTATATGTCTTTTTATTAAAAGTATCACATAAGTTATATTGCCTAGTGTTTTAATTAAACTTCAGGAAAAAAACCATGAAAGAAATTCCAAATGTTTTAATCTTCATGAAAATTACATTTCTTGTTTAAAAATCTATATAAAATAACCCTCAGAACTTTACAGAATTACATAAAGTATTTTAATCTTATCTTGTTTGAGTTTTATTGCAATAAACATTCAATATAAATTTTAAACAAACAAAAACTTATAATACAGCATAAATTTCAATTTGTAAATATATATATGAAACTTTAACACTACTCGTGTGAAAAATTCAATTTGGTAAAAGAACATGAAATTTACCTCTTGTTTATGCTCAGGTGAGTATCCAACGCAACCATAGTGGCTCCCACTGTTCCCATGACAACCTGAACAGCGTGGTGTCTGTCTGGTCGGGAACACCCTTAGACTGGATAGTCTTCAACTAGGGTAATCCCCGAACTTCTCGCCTATATAGATATTTAACACATTTCACTAAGGTTTTATTTTAAATCTAACTTCGATTTAAAATTTATAAAAAAAAGTAGGTTTTTATTATTGTAAATAACTTCTCTTGTTACACTTGTAATCATAATTGAATAACTGATTAGAATGCTTAAAATATGATTTGTAAAGTATTTAACATTTTAGATTATAAGCTTTTTTTCCATAAAATGTTTTTTAAAACCTCTGTTGAAATACAGTTCATGATGGTCATACAGTAAGGAAGGTCTTTAATTTATTTTATTCGTTTCCAAGGATTGTATATAACTATGGGACAATCACATGGTTCAAATTTACATTTTCTAATGCATTTGTGTTGATGTTGATTTTATTCTAATTTGCTTCTTTAGAACCTGAATATTTACTACTTTTGAAGACAACTACTTTTTAAGTTAATTTATTTTGGTGTGTTAAAACTGTTCTATTTAAACTTTGTAAAGTAAATAATCGTGAATAAAATGACAATTAAGCCTAAAAAATTAAACCAACCCATCATAATTAATTCGAAGCAAGTTGTATACTCACTTAATAAATCAAGAAGCTAGGAGTAATTTTCATTTTGCTAGTTTGTTAAAAATTGTTTTGAATAAACTTATTTTCGTAAATGTATAAAGAAACGACCTTCAAAAATTTGAACATATTGAAAAAAAAAACAGTATTTGCTAATTAATAGACAGAAAATAGATGAATTTTTATTTTTAAAAAATAATAATGAATCTATCTTTGAATAAATCTATTTGAAACAACTTTTAACCAAAACAACAAAACTAGCAAACCGTAAATAATTTTAGAATTTTTATTTGAGAAATTTATATTTTTCACAACTATACATAACACAGCTGTTAAAGACAAAATCATAAAAAAAATTACTAATAACATTTATGATTGAGAGCAATATGATACTTTTTTTAATTATAAATTGATTTATTTTGTTACATTTGTTTAGTGATTTTATTAATACAATTGAATATAACAACTTAGTTTTAAACTTTATAGTAAATAGAATAAGAAAAACAATAATAAAGTTTAAGCAAAGTATAAAAGACTTGTTTGACAGAAAAAACAATTTGTTTTTTTATTTTATATGTGTAAACATCACTACACAAAATCAGTTTTAACATACTAAAAACTTCATACCTGAAGTTAAGGCCATAGGGGGGTTAAATATTAAAAGTTTTGTTGAGTTGTATCTGAGCTATAAGACATTTCAAAGTATTTTTGAGATGCAATCAAACAAAGTCTGTGAGCTCAATAGGTTCCTTGTGGAAGGAGCAACATAAAAAAGATTTTTTTATCAAAAATCTATAATCTAATTTATTTTTTAATCAATCTACTTCAAACATATACATTAAGTCTATTACTAATGTTTAAATTGATAACGGTAGGTTTTTTATTTAATGTTCAAAAAAACTATTAGAAAAAAACCAACTATTTTTTGTTTATTTTGTCAAAAACTTATACTTTTCAATATTTTTGAAATTCAAACTTTCAAAGTCTTTTAAACTATGTAACAAAACTATGTAAGGTTTTTTGACACGTTTTGTTCTTAGATCCCCACTTAGTTTACCAGTAATATATCGTGATGAATTACTTTTGACCACTGTTGTAAATGTAATTTACAAACTTAAACTTAAGTTAAAATATTGTGTTAAGTTTTTTTAAATACACTGATAAAATTTGATTGCTAAAACTTTACATAAAAGATTAGGTTAAAAAATTGATGATTTTCCTTAAAATACTAATGAAAATACGACATGATACACACAAATACATTAATAATAAATAAATGTTAACTAACAACAGGAATGACGCGGGTTACTCCGTCTCCGCTGTCAATGACCAGTCACACACAGCATGTGATGTCCACGAAGCAGCTAGAACCAACACCGCCTGTATATATGATAAAAATAGTTGGCGTGGTGAAATGTTGGGACAAATTACTAACGTCATGAGCTGAAGCAATAAATTATTTTGAAAGGTAAATAATAAATGTGAATGTGTTGAAGTTTACGGTCAATTTTGTCCGCTAATAGTGTTGGGATTAGTAATAAATGTACATAAAAGTGAAAGCAAAATAGCCTGTGGGCAATATTATTTACATGTGGTAATTTTATTGAATGCAGTAAATAAACAAGTGGGAACCAAAATGTTCAAAAAAAATATTGAGATATTATGATAGTGAACAGCGTGTTATAATACTATCTAATGAAATATCAGTATAAATAATAAATATACATAAACAGTAAACATATAAACTTGAAAGTAGGCTTGTTGAAATACTATAATAAGTAAAAAAGGAAAATAATAAGGCCTGTTGAAATATTTAGCTGGTGACAACTTATATTAGTAAGCAAATACCAAACTAAAAGTGGATGATGAATTATGAGAACATATAAGTTAAACAGTAAGAAATACTTTATGTTAGAAAGTATTTTAATGGTGCCTTATGTAATTTTGGGTTTATGATAAAATATATATATCAAAATAAAAAATATCATAATAAATACAAACAAGCAGCAGAAATACGTCCTGGTTTTATACACGGTAGTAGAAATACATATGTTATAATGGGGAACGGGTCTAAATTGTACGAGGGGACAAAATTGCACAATATTTCAGGTGTGTTCAACGGTGGTTCTGTTTTTTAATAACTTTTTTTACAAGCTCAATAAACACCTACCAAAAACTTTATTTATATTTATTTAGTAATAAACAATAAGATACTATAAAAGATTACAGTGAATAAATTATAAGAAAAATTTTAATTTAGTTACTAAGTATTAGCTTTGTGAAAGAAATTTTTATTGGATAAATTACTACGTTTTCAGTGAATAATTTATAAAATATAAACTTTCACAACTATTTGCCAAAAAAGTAATGTCACATTTTAAACTTCACAACAAACTTTATTTCATAAAAAAACAGATGTTTGTACAATAACTAATATGACTTTTCTAAACTTTCAAATAATAAACAACATACAAAATTCAAAATACTTCTACCAAAAACAAAAAAATGTGCCATAGCATGAAAGGGAACACAACTGAACATCAGAAAATAATGCAAAGTTTTAAAGTATCAAAAAGTTTAAAAATATAATAAATAACAAACCATCAAGAAATGGTGATCTACTGGTTTGCACCTCAGGTGTTTAAAGATGATTTGTACCATGTACTTCTCCATCAAATCAAATCTTCAACTATTTCGTGTTTCACTGTGGTTATTATTATTAAAGTATATATTGACTCAACTAGATTAAAAAAAGTGTTTTGACCTGTAATAAACATATAGTAACAAAGAAATCGTTATCAGACATTCCAATACAAAAAGAATATGACTGCGTGTTAAACACATTCTTCATTTCAAAACTAACCACTAGGGCAAAAAGTATGATAAAATAATCTCTTTAAAATTGATTATGTAAATGTAAGATTTCAAAAATTATACTGGCTTTATTGAATAATAACTATAATGAAATTGTTATAAAGTAAGCTAATTTAGTACAAAACAACATAGATGTGTATTTAGCACATTCTTTATTTAAAACTACTGTAAAATAAAAACTACCTTAATAACTATAAAATTATAACTGTAATAACATTTTTCAACTTATGCTAACAATTTTATAGGAAAATTAATAAACAACGTTTGTTCATTAAATAGCAACTAATCAAACATCCAAAGGTTTTAAGCTTCAAGATATCTTCAAAAAATGTAATTGTTATATTTAATTGTTAACAAACTATAATCTTACTTTAACAGTTTAGCTTGACGGTAGCTTTATCTCTGATGTAAAAGTTTAAATTGTTGACTCCCTTTGCCACTTTCTTGGAACTGGAATCTAATTATGAGTACACCATCATCCATATCATACACGTTTACAAGTTTTTAAATCACACTAACATGATGGCTGAATGAATTGCGGCTCTGTATTTTTGAGTTTTGTGTAACTGTAAGTAAAAAATATATTAAAACAAGTCCTACATACAATATATGTTCAAAAAATTACTAAACTAATAAATTGTTAGTTATTGATACAAAGAAAAAACACAGTCTGATCCCAATTAAAATTTGTCTTAAGATACATAATTTTATCATCACAAATGCCTCCTTAACTTTAAACTTAATTTTTTTAAAACCAAATAATAAATATAATAATAATGAATGATGATGGTTTGTATTGTATAATGATTTATTAAGTATTTAAAATAGTACAGAATAGATGACAAATTTGTTGTATGTATTAGATACCCACTATTGATTAGTATTTTTTCTACAATTTTTCTAATAAAGTATGCTAATTGAAGATTAAAATATTCATTTTTAAACATATTAAATTAAAAATTTACTTTTGTTAGGTATAACTACCATAAAAAAAACATAAAAAATTCTGTAAAAGTAGTAACTACTTTTTGTAAAATTAAAAGTAAAAAGATGTAATAAAACTTTATGTCTTCATACTACAATCTTTGTTTAAAACAAATATATATATATATATATATAGCTATCAATAAGTTTTTTCATTATAGTAAAAAATTAATTGTTTTCTGTAACAAGTAAATAGGGTTAAAATGAAACAAATGTTATTTATTGATATATAAATTTTTAAAGCAATATAAGAATTATTAACTTATTGGAAAAACTTTACCATAAAGTAATAAACCACTGTACATTTTAAAAATACATTGAATACAATAAAATGTGAAACTTTACTTTAAATGGAAAACATAAACAACAAATTTTATTTACTTGTGAACAAAATATTTAAATAAAGGTTGTTGGTTGGAATTTAAGTACTGTTAAGATAGACTGGTGTACAAATTTATATCATTTAACTTTGCAAAAAAAATATCACTTTTTTTATCATATCAAAGCTGTTACACAACTTAACTGCAATAAATACAACTACAGCTTGATAAAATATCAAGTACATGATTAAATAGCAAATTATTTAAATTCCATTTAAAATGAAAAACTTTTGGTAATATCATTCTAGATATTTCTGGTTCAATTTCAGAATCAAGCCAGTATAGCATTTTTGATGGGAAATCACACAAAATTAAAATAAAGTATTTTGTATTATTATTTTAACAGAAGGTATCTAATTAAATAAACAATTTAACAATTATTACTTTTCACATATTATTTAATGTTACGTCTCATAAAAACAAACAAAACTCACCCGATATCAACAACACAGGCTGGTAACTGTCCTGTCATGATTATAATTCTATAAAACTAATATCTGAAAAAAAAAAGTTTAACAATCATTTTATAATGAGATGTGTTAGGCAATTTTCTGTGTTTGATGATCTGTTCAAAGACATCTTCAACAAAATTGGTAAGAACTGAGATTGGTAAAAAAAAAATTCAACAAACTTTTTTTTTACCAATCTCAGTTCTTACCAATTTTGAAGAAAATTTCTAGAACCTGTTTTATTACTGTGGTATTGAAAACTTTAAAATTTTTAATAAATGTAAACAATTTTTTTTTTAGCTTGAATTGTTTTATGTAATAAACCTTCAAAAATAGATATTGATATTTTTATTGACTTGATCTACTAAATTAATATTATTGAAATTGTGTTTTATAGATTTTATTCCATGTATGTTGCATAAAAATGCAATAAAACAAAATTTGGTTTGTGTTTTAGGAAAAGTTATTTTTTAAAGTTGTGAAATATTTATTTTAACTAAATTTATCTTATTTTTAACTTAACTTATCATAGTTACAGAGTAAAAATATAAAATATTATGTAAAAGGACTGTCATTCTTTAAATCAAAAGTTTTAGTTTAATTTAATTTAGCCTGACTAATCAGTGTATGAGTAAAAATTTCAAGCAAATAATAAGTTCATTTTATTATAATCTTTAGTATTTAGGCTGTAGAGATGTGTTATTTTTTCAAGTGTTTTTTTTCTATACTACAGAAAGTATAATATCTTAGACAAAAATGCCAGCTTCACCAAAAACTAGCCTGATTAAGTCAAGCTTATGAGAAAACTGGAAAAAAGTATGACCGAAAAAATACTGTTAATCATCTTGTATATATCATAGGCAAAATATTACTAATAGGAATTTATAAATACACAATTTTTGAAATATAAAAATTTGTTATTAAATTTTTGCCTGAAACTTTAAAAATATATCCAAACTAGCTTGGAATTTTGTAAATTAACCATAAACATGCCTGATTTGGTCTGCATTTTGTAAGAAATTCAAAGTAAGCAGTGTTATTCAGAGTAGCCAAGTTTGTGGCAACCCTGAACTAACAATTAGTCTTTAAGTTGGTTTTTACCATTCTTATACATTTGATAATGTAAGCAATCACAATTTGAGACTTAAAACTAGAAGCAAAATATAACTGTTTCAATAAAAATCCAATTAAGCCTACAATTTTTGAGCAGTTATTTCAAACTTTATTAGTTGAATCTTTATAAAACTTCTAATTAATTTTTAACAAGTTCAACAAAAATTTATGTTTTTAATTTTTTCAAATTTTTATGACAATTTTTAACATTGCAAGGATCATTTATTAAAAAACTGAGTTTTATAGTTAAAAAAACAGGCAGATTTCTAATTAATTTTTTTATATTTATATGAAAATAGATAATGATAAAAATGTAGTCCATATTACTAATTGAAAACATTCTTAAAAAATAAAGATATCTCAAGCCCTAATTAATATTTTTCTATTCTATAAGCTAAATTTGAAATCAAAAGTTTAATAAACACAAAGGACAAGCAGCTGTAAATCTAAGACTTTGGTTAGCTAATATTTTAATTATTTTAAGTTTTAAGTAATATTGTTTATTGAATGATATCAAAAAAAGCTCTCAAAAAGTTTGGTGTTAAGACCTAGTGTACAAAGGAACCTTTTGGTTGTTAAGTCGTAGAGCACATGCTTATAAAGTTTCTTACTAGCTATTACATATAGTTTTGAAGTATTTTGGCGCCTCATTCAAATTAGCAAAACACTGGATTTTAACTTGAAATCTCACTTTTGAAATTATGTTAAATCATTTGTAAACGCAAACTAAAAGTAGTGCCTATAGATACAATACCAAATTCACAATAGTTACATTAAGTAAAGTAATAAGTTTTAATATGCATATATAAAAGCACTTGTGAGCTGAATGTGACTTTTACTAAACTGCATTAAGTACTGTGATTTTTAAAGTTTGTTTTTGTTTGAATGTGCTATTACAATTATATGCATATTTTCAATTTATTGTATATTTGTTGACCACTGGGTTTTGATCTAGCAATGTTTAACTCAGAGCCAATAAGAACCCTTCACCATCAGGCCACACATATTAAAGTTGCTTGTAAAAAAAAAAAGAATTTTGAAATATTATTTTTTAAATCTTTATATATTTAGTAAATTATTTTGGTTAGTTTGTAGTAAAAAAAACAGGTGTTCTAGTTTTGGTATATGTGTCAACGGTTGGTATTTAATTTTGAGATGTTCAAACCAGAGAGTTCGTTAAATTTATCAATAGTACTCCTATTTTACCAGCTAAAAATAGTGTTGAAATCTTATATGTTACTTTGATTTACAAAATAATAGTTTATATTTTTATATATTACTCTCTTGTACATACTAAGAAATTCAGTTAAACAATTTTTTATACCAACTTTCAAACTGATTAGCTTCACTTATAATGTTTTTAAATTTTTTCATATAAAACATTATGTAAATGAGTTGAAGTTGTTATTAGAAGATCTTTACCCTTATCCCTAACCCACCTTACTTAAATGCATAAAAAATTAACCAAAAAAGCTGGTTCAAGTAAAATTATTAAACAAAATAAAAATTACCTTTTTACCACAAAATACTGATAAAATTTTTCTTTAAAATATTTCAGCATATTACATTTTTACTTTCTTTGAAGAGGTTGTAACCTATAATTCGAGTATTCATGCGTCTGCTATTAGTATTGTTTATCTCCTGATTTAAGTTCGTTTAAAGTTATATATGTTTTTTAGTTCCTTGGTTACTAACCAAACTTTATAGTACATTTTTAAACACAAAATTCAGTTAATTTTTGTTTAGTTTTCTTTTCTTACATTTCATTTAATTGATTGTTTTATTACTAAAGATTTAAATATTTAAATGATAAAAAAACCGCCAAAATACGTTTGGATAGTTTAATCACTATGAAAACATATCTGCCAATCAGAACACATTTGTAGAACATTTTCTAGTGTGTACAAACAATAATAAAGTAAATTAAATTCCCTACACGAAAACCATTAAAGTAAACTTATCGATAGCATGGATCATTCAATATCGGTAGAGATGGAGTTTTTCTTGTCGACAGGCCAGATTTACTAGAAAAAAAGTCTTTAAATAGCAGTACAAAAGGTTATGCATGGGAATTTTTTATTTTTATTAAACAAACTAAAAAATATCTTTAGATGGAAAACTGTTCTAAGATAATCATAAAACAATGCTTGTCGAGAAATAAGTGACTTGTCTAGCACATTTTTATAAAAGTTTTTTTTTTCAAAAAATTTTTTAGCTAGAAACAAACGTCGCAAGCTAAAATTTAGATATCCGTAATTGAATTTTTTAGGATAACTTTCAATAAAAAGCAATTAAAGATAAACAAAAGTATCAAAGCGATATTTCGTTTTTTTTATTCTGATAATCAATCTTTGATTTTTGTTTGTCTTTTTTTATAGTAGTGAAACTTAATTATGGTCTGAAAAACTTAAACTGTTTGTTTTTGCTAACTACACAGTTTTTTAAAGTTTTCATAAGTTGGATAGTAGTTTAGTAAGTGTGCTGCTACTAATAAGAGTTTATGTTTATGTATAAATCAACTGTAGGTAAAATTTTTAAGTTTTAATCTATAATTTAAACTTATTTTAAAATATATATATTATTTTCATTTACTTTATATAACTTAAAAAGATAAGATGTAAATCTCAAACTAGTATATTGTTGCAATTATTTAACTTAACTTAGTAAAATAAACTTTTGTTTACAATTTCAATCTAATTTATGCAAACCTAGTTAGATTTTTAGTCTTAACTTTCCGCTTTACAATAAAAACTTTTCAAAGAATTTAGGTTTTTAAGCTATTATTATGTGAAAAGTTTTTCCAAATTTCCTTTGTTGCTATTTTAGAAGTAACAAAAAGAGTGGGTAAATTATCTATTTTAAAGTTACCCTTATTTTATAGTAATTTATTCTAGCAACAATCTTCTTTTTACAATTTTTTGACTCAAGCTTATGATTTAACATATGAAAAAAACAAAGTTTATAAACTTATAAGTTTCTTATAAAAGAAGCAAACTAACATGAGCAAAAAAAACTTTATTTAAAAATTATTATCTCCTAGAAGGTAAATGATTTTTTTAAGTAAACAGTTGCAGTCTCCTTGTGTGGAAATGTATTATATATAGTATATTGTATAGTATATTGTTTACTAATTATACAAAAAGGCTAAAAATTGACCTCTGAAAAACTTAAAGTAAAGATTATATTGGTTTATTGAAAAAGGACCTACGAAAATAAACTTACGAAAATGGCTCAATCAAAAGTTAACATATTTATTCTTAGTTATTTAGTACATGTAACACGACCTGGGTTTTACACATTTGTTCTACTTTGTAGAATTACTAAGGACAGATTAAATAAAAAAAAATTATAGCTTAAGCTAGTTGAAAAAATATTTTTCATAGTCAGTTTGACTACAATTTTTTTTAATACATTTTTTTTACTTTGAACATTTAGTTAAATTTTTAAAAGTATTTAAAAAAATCAGATGACTTAAGATAGTTTAAAAGGTCACTTAGAAACTTTTTTCTTTTTTTATAGTCACAACCGTTAGAAATCTTTGAGCTGATCACTAAAATATTGTTTTAATTAAGAAGCTAGTTTGTACTTTAAAAAAAAACCTATATCATAAAAGACTTGTTTTATGTTTTAAAAAGTTGTTAATTAGTCATAGTTTAGAAAATAGTTTAAATTTCTTTGAATCTAAGAAAAATGCTTGTTTTTTTTTCGATCATTGTAAAATAAACAGATTTATACCAATAAGTTATTGGCAATAACTATTATAGTAAAAGACAGGAATATAATTATTGTAGTGTAAGTAAAATATTAAATTACATGAAAGTTTGTTTTAAACAAGTTTGATTTTCAGCAGTAAATTAGTTTAGTTTTATTAATAAAAAATTAAAAGTTTTTAAAAAATTAATAACTTCTTATTTAATATAATAAATTAACTTTAAATATTTACTTATTTTAGTATTTTCAATTTAATCAGTTTGAACATTAGTATGAATTTTCTTTTAAGCTTGCTTTTTAAAGTTTTATTTATGTATGAGATACAAATTAATGTATAACTTAAGTTTTGTTACAGTTTAATATAAAGAAGAGTTTAAAGAATTTCGTAGTTTCCCACTAAGATAAAAATTTTAAAAAAATCAACTCATTTTTAGATATTGTTACTAACTATTTACATTTTGTACCATAAGAATAAATGCCCTGATACTTAAAATTTCTCATTTTTGAAAACCATTTTGGATGTTGGCCTATGGAAATATTATTTTTATAACCAAATTTTTAAAACAAAAATCGGTAAAATAGTTAATTCAAATTAAAGCTTGTTTAGTATAAATTGTTATTTACAAGTAGCTCAGATTAGTTTTGTTAATTAACATTGTATATTAAAAAAAACTGTAATTTTTAGTTTAACATTAACCATCACTTTCATATAATTAAGCAATTTAGTTTGTTTAATTATAATCAGCATGCGAATTAATACTTTTTTAAATAACCTCTTAGAGTTCAATTATATTTAAATGGTAATTGTTTCTAAATTTTAACTCTGTTACAGCTTAATGTAAGGTAGGTTTCATTAATCTAATAGTTGCTCACTTGTTGAAATTTGAAAAAAATCGCCCCTAACACCTTATAGATATTAAAGTTAACCATTTACATTTTAGACCATATATTTGCTACCTTGACAGTAAATATTTTTCACTTTTAAAAACCAAGTTGAATAGTTGACTAGTGTTAAAAATAAACCAACGAGTTATAATGTTTACACATTGTTATGTTACCACTAGTATTTATTAAATTTATATATTTTATTAAATTTAAACCTTCACTAGAGTATTCAAAAGAATATATTACTAGTTTTAGTAGTTTTATTAACTAAACTTAGGATAACGTTAATTTTTAACATTCTACACTTTCAAAGTAAAACTATCAATTATATATTGTGTTAAAACTATTTATTTATTTTTCTATCTTTGCTTTTATAATTAATAAACATTAATTATTATTATAAATTAGTTGATAACTTACCGAAAAAAATATATATAATATAAGATTTATATAAATTTTTCTAAGTCAAATTTTTTCTACAGATAACTAAACTAAACCATAGAAAATACAACAAATATGAATAATCTGAGTTTTGAACAATGCAAGGTTAGCTTTAAATAGTTCTTTTCTATATTAGAAAATATATAACAAAAATTAAATCTAAAAGACAAAAATACATGTTGTTATACTTTTACTTACATTTTAGAAATCAAAAGTATACTTTTTTCTATCTTAGTTTATAATACAAACAAAAATGTTTTTTTTTAAATTTAACACTGTTAAGTATTTAAAAATTTTCGTATTTTGAAAAGTCCAAAATGAATGCATTTAATTACTTAAATACTTAAAATCAAAAAAGCTAATTGATAAAAACACCTTAAGTATTTACGTTTTAATTTTTTTATTAGTGTATTTTATAATCAGGAATTTAACATGAGATTGAAAAGAGTACTTGAGCATCAATACAATGTATGGCAGGATACAATTGAAGGTAGATTGGAAACTTTAAATACGTGGTCTGAACTTCTTATAAATGCAGCAACAAATAAGGGAAATTTTGAAAAAGAAATCGAAAAAGCGCGTACAGACCTTTTATTTGAAAGAAATCTGCCTGAAAAAAGTTTGTGGTCGTTAAGGGAAGAACTAAATCAGTTTAAAGTTGAACTGTACCAAAAGTATGACAATTTTTTTCATCAAATTAACCATCAACGAATAACAGCAATCCAGCAAATGACAAATGAAATTCAAAATTTTCTCGAAGTAGACTTTGATGACTCAGATGATGAACAACAACAAGGCCTGACTCCTCAAAGAATTCAGCAATTCTGTAAATTCACAGCTGATGAGTCATTTGTTGGTCATCAGTGTGTGATATGCATGGGAGACGTTGAAATCGGTAGAAACATGATGCGTCTCGACTGCGATGGTCAGCACACTTTCTGTCAAGTTTGCATTGAAAGATGGTTTGCTGACCACAACACATGCCCCATTTGCAGGCATAAGTTCTAAAATCTTTCTTTTCTCAGAACGAAATTTTGCAAATTATGTTAGTTATAAAACTACTTAAGTTAGACTTGTTGTTTTTTTATAGTATTAAATTTTGTTTTTTATTTAGTGAAATTTGATATTTAGTTTTAAAGTCAGTCTGGTTATAAAAGCCATTTTTTGAAACCTAGTTTACTTGATTTTTTTTTTGAAAATATAGTAGGTTACTAATCTTAATTAATAGTTGTTATGACATTTTCAGAACACTATGTTTAATATTGTTTTTAAATTTTTTGAACTTCTTTTTTGAGGTGTGCATCATACTAGTTATAAACATTTACCCGATTATAGAGTAGGTACTCACTATTTAATTTAGAAAAAGGGTTGGTTTGGTACCTTATCTTATCAACAGATTTATATCTTTGCAATATTTTAAAATCTTTTAATACATATAAATTTAACAACTATCTTAAAATAAATAAGCTTAAAGTAAATAAATTTCATACATTTGTAATTTCACTGCGCTTAAGTTTGTATTCTTAAAGCAAGCGAGTCTGTTTTAACATTAATTACATCGCATTAAAATCTTAGAATAAAGTTATATTATTTAATATCGGAATAGTCCATCATTTTACGCGGTTTAAATTTAAGCTGAGTTTTTCAGCCTAACTTTAATTTATTTATATAAATGTTTTACTTATTTTTTTTCTATGTTTAAATACCCGTTACTTCACTTTCTACGTAATAGCTTTTTAGCGTTTACATCAAATCTTTATTTTCTAAGTTTATTGTCTTATATTTAGTTACTTATCAGTGTGATTACTTAGCTTTGTGTGAGTTTGGACGAGGTTTTTTAAATATTTTTTTTTTCGCAAAACACTTTACAAAGATTACCTCCATTTTTACGTATTTTGAAATATTTAATGTATTTTTTAAGATTCTTGTAAGTTTAGTAAATTCGTATCTAAAATATTCAGTACATACAAATACAAACCAAGATGTATTTTGTGCAAATTACTTATCTTATGATCAACGTTACCTTGTTTCCTTAGATTTTGAAATTTTCATACCTCCCTTTTTCCACTCCACAAGATATCGCCCTCCGACTGTCTGAAAACGCTTAAAAAATTGAAATATTCGTATTAAGGAAACTTTTGTGTAGACTGAAATGTATTTTTTTTAAACAGCAATGCAGATTTACAAGTATATTCGTGAAAAATGACTATTTTTTTAATAAAAAATAAAAGTAAATGAGGTTTTTTGTTTTCATTTTATTGTAGATTAAATAGTATAATTAACATGTTTTGATGAAGCAGTGCAAAGCAATCGATATAAAAAAAAATTTCTTTCATAAAAGTTAAACTCTATAAAGTTCTCGTTGTTTTCATGTAGTAATCAGTTAAAAACAACATCTTCGCTGTACAATAGTTAAAACTTATAAAAAAACTAACTTTTGAATGACAACTTTAAATTCATTTTAGTAAAAATTGAAACTCATTTTGCACACTAAAGATTTTAAATACATTCAGCCTTATACTAATTGCTCTTTTACTAATTCGAGAAACGGATGCTTTCTATTATATGTATTTTTGTAATAGATACGCAACTACTTTATTCATATAACTTAACCCACCATCATTACTTTTGATAGTTCTAAGAAAAAAACATATACTTATAAGTTTTCATACAAAACTTAGTAAAAATAAAAACTTTTCCTTGCAGAGTTTAAACACAGAGCTAAAGTACATGTCTTGGACATGACGTTAAACTGTTCTGGTGTATGACCCGATAATCGAAAGGTTTTTTCGTGCACCAGGTCCTTGGACCAAACTTTTTGAGCGTTTTTTGTCTTTCAATAAACACTATATATATGTATCTATTATAAAACCAAAAACAAGAACAAACAAAGCAAAAAATAAGTTGACTTTGTCCTGGGCAAGTCCTTGTCCTGTACAATAACTATCCTGTGCAAGACGTTAAAAGGTGTCTGTGGTGTGCGACTCGATAACCAAAAGGTTTTTTTGCGCACCAGGTCCCAGGACCAAATATTTTTAGCAATTTTGTTTTTGTCGTTTAATAATTGTAAATGTAAAAATGATTTGTACATAAGTTTTTTTAAGATAAGCAAACTAAAATTATTCAGTTTTTTTTGAAACTTCGTAATGTGTTTTTTTGTGTGATTCTTTAAAAATTTTGCTATGTATTTTATCTCGTTCTGAAGGTACGTGTAAATGTTGAAACTGGGTAAACGATATGAAAACTATTTGTTTTCTGTATTATAAATAAGTATCTATTCAATATTTATTTATTTACTTGTTCTATGTAAAGTAGATGCTGTAGAAGTCATTATAGTTTTAAAGTACAAGTTGCAAATTTTCAAACTGTTTTAATCTTGAAATTTAGAATCTTTACACAAAACTTGTTTCAAAAATCTTTTATAGGATATCCTTATAGTAGTTTATTATAGTTTCATATTTTTGGTATCGTTAAAAGAAAACAAACTTTTTACTTTTTACTTAATCTGATTTATTAAATAAATACTTTGGTTTAGTTCTGTACCAAAAGCAAAATTTAAAAAAATGTATTTATTATAAAACTATAGTTTGTTTTACTTCTAGCTAACTTCCGTTAAGTCAAAAAAAAACTTATTATTTTTTTATGCAGCACATAATAAAATGTTAATCTTGTAGTTAAAACAAAAAAAAAGTTCAATACTTATGTTCAAAATGTTTATTTACGCCAAAAAAAATTGCTTAAAATATTTAGGTTTACGACTTATTGTACAAAAAAACCTTTCAGTTATCGAGTTGCTTTAATTTAGTTCAATTTAACGTCTTGTTGAAAACCATATAAAAAAATACTGCGCAATTGAAACTAGTTCAGGTTGAATGAGTCTATTTTTTGAGTTTTTACAAAAGAAAATATCTTTAAAAGTAAGGCTTTAGCTTTTGATAACACTTAGCTTAGTTATTTTTTGGAAAATAAAATAACAGGTTAAACGTTAAATCTGAGTTGCAAAAATTTTAGAATAGCTTATCTAATGGTTATAAATGCTAATTATGTCACTTAAAAAATTAGCGATTTATCCAATATTTTCAGCGATATAAAGAAATAATCCTTAAAAAGATCATACAAAATTATTTACTTTTGGCTACATAATTTTAGCCAAATGGTTGAAGGCTTCTAAGCTGAGTTAAAATAAATTTTACAAACTAAAGTTGTACCTTGGGGAAGTTTTACTACTACACAATACAATCAAAAAAAAAAAAAATCCTGAAACTTTTGTTAAATAACAAAAAATTATGTGTTTATGAAAAAATATGTTGCTAATAATAAATAAAACTAATAAGTATAATATAAATTTGTTAGCATTAACTTGACATATGAGCTCAAAAAATAAAAATAATAAATTTGTATTAATTTTTTACTTTTACCTGTAATTTCTTATAAATAATAAAAATAAAATTGATAATAACAAAATGAAATATCTTAAATCTAACTAAAAAGATAACAAATAAAATAAATTAACAGTATATATAATTCATTTTAATGATTTATAACAATCACTTTAGTACAATAGTATTATTGATTTTTTTGATCTTAAGTTTCATTTTTATTGTTTTAATTTATTAAAGCTGCTTAAAAATAGTAATCAAATAAATGGTGTGAGGCTCGATGACCCAAAGGTCTTTTTCTACACCAATCCATTGACCATAGTTGTGAGCGTTCACAATTTGTTTTCTTTCTTTCTTTTTCATTACCAAGGCATTAATAAAAAGAAAAGACCCATCACTATCTGATGCCTATATAACATAAATCAAACTTCAACAAAACAACACATACAAACAGAAGTACTCTAGATATAATCCTTGTAGTTATTTGAAAAAATTTTTATAATGAAATTTAAAACAATATTTTTTAAGTTTTTAAAAGTTTGAGGGACACTAGACCAAAACTTGGAACCCGAGTACCTAAAGCAGTTTAGGCCAAGTCTTGTTCTAGGTCTTCCAGTTATATAATTCATTTTATTTGAAAACTTTGTGTTTGTATTTGCTCTACATCAAACCCTGTATAGTATTGTGCAATAACTTACAGACTTGCAGTTTATACACATCAATTAATTTTAGCACACCAATTTTTTTTTAACAGAGGGTTGTTGTGGTCAAGGCAGACACACAGCAAACATACCTGAATACTCTTTTTTGCATGCAAATAGTTGGTATTAAGTAACAGTCAGCAGCACCACCTTAAGCAGATAAACAATATTGGATGTGCTGATAAAACAAACTTTAATATACAATTTTAAGTGTAATTTTATCCAAACATAGCCTCAATTTTGACAAAACATGACAACTTCTAGACAATTTTGATTTCAGGGAATTCAAATGTTTCTTCAAATTCAGCTTATCATCCGAAAACCACACTCAAGTATTTTATACTATCAATCTGCCCAATAAGAAAACCATTCTTAAAACTAAATTCAAAATTTTTTGAAGCTTTATTGAAAAGCAAAAACTTTTTTTTGAATAATTAACAAAAAGTTTATTATCATGCAACCATTTATCAACTTTAACCAACTCATTGTTAATAACTTCATTTAAATACTAAGGGTCACTATGTTGGTAGCTTAAGCTTGCATCATCAGCAAACAACCTCATATTTATCTCAGTAGAGGAAAAAATATCATCATAAAAAACAACAAAGGACCCAAACAAGAACCTTGTGGTATTCCAAAATTCACAATTTCACGCTTAGACACAACTTTATTTATATTAATTGATTGGCTTAACATTGTAAACTTAACATTGAATCTATTATATTATAACTTTTAAGTTTTGATATCAAAATTTATGATTAACCTTTTAAATGATTTAGCAAAGTCCAAAAATACAGAGCAATTTATCAATTGTTTCTCACTAGCCTCAATTAGCTCTTCAACAATCTAATTTACATTTAGATTAGTCGTTCTATTTTCTTTAAACCCATTTTGTTTCTCATGTAGTACTTCATACAACAAACATAATTTTTTTAATCTCTCACATTAAAACCTCAAACATTTTTGAAAATGGGGATTAATGAGAAATAGGTCGGTAGTTATTTATGTCATTTTTTACCAAATTTATAAATTGGAATTATTTCAGGAAATTTTAAGTTACTAAGGAAACATATCATACTTGACACACTTATTATACAATTAAAAAAGATAAAGAGAAATTATTTTTGCACTGAGTTTCACAAAAGGAATACTAGGGACATCAGAACGCACATTTTTATTTAGATTAATAGTTTTGATATAATTCTGAATTTCAATATCAGAAATTTCATTGAAGACAAAATCATTTTGTACTAAGTCAGATAAATACTCATCATTCTTTACATCAGCAAAATCATTTCCCTCTTTTAAAAAATTGTCAGCAATACTTACAAAAATTTTATTCATTTGATTGCCTACACATTTGATTGCCTTCACAATTTTACCACACTCTTCAAACACACCTTTAATTTTACAACTACAGGTAGATTAAGTCCATGGGTCGGCAAACTGCGGCCCGCGGGACACATTAAATTTTTTTTTTAACTAGTTTAATATACTAATATTTTCGAAAACACAAAAATAAAATTTTAGTGTTATATTTAAAGGATATTCTATTGTCAAAATTTTTTTTGTTCAAAAAAATTTTCTTTAAATATGTTTTTTAAAGCACATAGAAAAATGTTCCTTTTTGACCTGCCGACCCCTGATTAGTCAAAACATTATTCACAGTCTCTATAGTTCTATTATTATTTTTTTTAATCTTTTTTATAATTAAGTCTTTTGAACTATCTATTACTCTGTTAATATATATCATACAAAAAAAAAAAGAATTTCTTTTAGTTTTATCTTTCATGGCAAATTTAAACATTAAGTTTTTTGAAGTCAATCAAGATAATCATACCTTTTGTTATCCACAGTTTAGCTTTTAGTTTTTGTTCTTTTTTACTTAAAATTTTGACTGGGGCATGTTCAAATACTGCCTCATTAAAAATACTCTCGAACTCATCCCAACATTTATTAACATCTTCACAATTTTCACTCCCAACATATATTAGTCTTTAGTTGTTTACACAGTCCTTACAATAAAAAGGATATTCATTATAAACAAAAAAAATTAATCTTATGTTTAGATATTCCACAACAACTTAAATAGAACTATCTCTCACAATTATTACAACAAACACAATCAGTTTTTAGAGGTTCTAAGTCTTTTTGACATACACTGCATACAAAATCAATATTTACAGAACTATCTAACTCTAAATTATATGCACTCATCTAAATAAATATATAATCTATAATATAATTATTTAAAGATATGTAAGTTAATAATAAGGTATTTTTAGAGTATTTTCTAGATCTTTTAAACAGCAAACTAAGATAGCCTTGCTTGTTTCCTTCTCCCTCATCAAAACAATCCCACCAGACCTAGTCAAAAGATATTCTTCTGATATGAGGATGCATATAGTGCTATTCATATAAAACAATACTAGCTGAATATTGAAAGGTATGTTCTATTTTTTTATTAATTTTCCTTAATAAACTATACATATATAAATATATTTGTAATTTAAAAAAACAACTAGTTTTTGAATTGCTTACTAAGTTTCAATGTTTAGTACATATCTTCAGAACAAAATAAAGAACAAAGAAAAATTTTTAAAGAATCACACAAAAAAACACATTGTGACGTTTCAAATAAAATTGAATACTTTTAGTTAGCTTATTCTAAAAACAACTTATGTACAAGTCAACTTATTTTTGCTTTGTTTGTTCTTGTTTTTGGTTTTATTTTGTATTTTTTGTTATTAATTAGTGGTTTTTGTTCTTTTAAAATACATGTTTTGATTATGGAGGCAGGGTTGCTGCCTTTCTTTTCTTTTATTTAATGATAAATGTTTTTTAACTTTTTCAATCTTGTACTTTTCCAAGCAACATAAATGGCATGTTTTATTGTTTTTCGGTTTTGTTTTTGTTCTGCAGAGTATTTCCCATTTTAAATTATAGTCTTTTTTTGCTTCTTCTAACTCCCAAATATAGTTCAATAATTCTGTATTGTGCTTTTTTAATTTGTTAGTAAAGCTTGCTTTATGGTTGCTATATCTGTTTTTAAAATGTTGTACTAGTGGAACCCACGTAAAATTTTGTTATATCTTCTGTTTTTATTGTAGCTTGGTAGATTTTATTTTTTGATAGGCAATTATTGTTTATCGGCATTTTTCTTTCATGCAGTTGCAGGATTTTTTCTTGTTGTTTGAAGTTCAGGTTGTTTAATACTTTGTTATTGTGTTTAAGATTTTTGTTTTAAAATTTTCTATACAGCTATAAGAAATTTTTAGTGCGTTCCTGTTAAAAATTTTGTGGTATGGGTGGTTTGTGTCAAAGTGTTTATTTACCGGGTTTAAGAATTTTTTGCCTATTTTAGTTGCTACAGTTAGCAGGGTTGCCACACACTCAGGGAACTCAGGGAATCTCAGGGAATTTTCAAACTGTAGAAAATCTCAGGGAAACTCAGAGAATTTTGGCATTTTTCTTTTAACTCAGGGAAACTCAGGGAAGTTTTGATTTTTTCTCTAAATTTCAGGGAAGTTTTTGAAAATCTCAGGGAAATTTTTTTCTAGATATAGAATGAGGTTTAGTTAATCCAGTTTCAATATTTTGTTCAAAAGTAGTAATTTTTATTATTTAAGTGGTTATTTAGAATTTTTTTAGCCTTGCGGCTAGTTCTTCAATATTCTTAGTATTAGTTGTCTTCTTAGTATTCATTGTCTTAGTATTAACATTGTTGTATTAACACTCGATATCCCAAGCAAGTATAAAGATTTAACAAGAGTCCTTGAGGCTGTTTTTGTGCTTCACAATGGCCAGGCAAGTGTTGAACGGGGCTATAGCTTAAATAAGGAAGTAATATCAACTAATATGAGAGAGATGACAATAAGGTCCCGAAGAATGATCATAGATCATCTATATGCAAACAGTCTAGAACCAAGCACAGTTGAACTAAGTTCTGAATTGTTAAAATTTGTAAAATCTTCTAGGGCCCAATATTTGGCATATTTTGAGCAACAGCGCTTTGCTAAAAATGTTCCAAATAAAGATGTGTATCATTCATGTTGACAACATAAACGAAACTTGATCAGCTTTAGTGCTTCCTTCATGACTTATACTTCATTATTTTTGTAATTTTTTTTTATAATGATCTACAATGATCAAAGATTAACAAACGAGCTTCTTTTATCTTTTAAGTCGTTTTGATTTTTCCAGAGAGACGTTTTAAAAATTAAACTAAAACTTGTCAAAAACGGGTTATTCTGATAGCCAGAATTAAACAATCTTGGATTAGCGCTTTTTATTATTAGCAATTATTTTTATTCTCAACATAAATAGTTGCATAAAGTTAAATTTAGTTAATATTCAATCAAAAAAAAAAAAAAGATTTTAATCGGTTTTGAACCTGCGATGCAACCTTCTAATTACTATCGACATAAATACTGATCAACAATTGTAGAATAATATTTGTAATAGTTATACTTTATTTACATTCCAAATAAACATCTTAAGCTAAAATATAAAGCTAAGTAAAATAATAACGCAACTATTTATGTTGAGAATAAAAATAATTGCTAAAAATAACAAGCTAATCCAAGATTGCTAAATTCTGGCTATCAGAATAACCCGTTTTTGACAAGTTTTAGTTAAATTTTTAAAACGTCTCTCTGGAAAAATCAAAACGACTTAAAAAATAAAAGAAGCTTGTTTGTTAATCTTTGATCATTGTAGATCATTATAAAAAAAAATTTTTACAAAAACAATGAAGTATAAGTCATGAAGGAAGCACTAAAGTTGCGTTTATGTTGTCAACATGAATGATACACATCAAATAAAGGTGATGCTTTGAGCAAGTTAGGAGAATAAAAAAGTAAACTTACAAAGCAACTCAAATGTTTGAATGAAGACTACGACAAATATACTGCAGATGCCAACAAACAGTCTGATTTAGAAGCAATGAAAGAATTATTAGCAAGAGGAATAGCTGCTAAGGAAAACGCAAACAAACTTGAAAATAAAATTAAAACTATTGATTTAAAAATTGCATACTTAAAAAAACAGTATTAAGATTTTTTTTATTAGGTAATATGAAATTGTTTTAAAATCAAAGTTATGTTTTCAGTTATTTAAAATAGATTGTGTATGAACATCTAAAAGACATAAAAAAAATTTTAATTTTAGATTATTTTGTATCAGTTGTTAGGTATTAAGTTGTACTTTGATATGAGATATTTCTTTAGCTATTTCTTTAAACTTTCTTTTTGCAGGTTTTTTTACAATAATGTTAAGCTTTTAAGTTTTATTTACTGCATTCAGAACAGTTGCTAGGAAAGACATACAAGTCATAATGAAGTTATTATGTATGCATTTAAGTGAGTTCTTCATGTGAAATTATTATTATAGTATAATTAAATGTTGTCAATTAAAATTTCAAACAAATTAAACTTTATTCTTTTATGTAGAAAGTTAACTAACAAGTTTACACAAAGTTGTGCAAAAATTTAGTTTATAAATTTTAATTGGTTTAAACCTTTTAAAATTGAGTTTTTTAAAACAGTTTTTTTCATAAATTTAATGCAGAAGCATACACATACAACCTTCCTTTTATTATTAAAGAAGAAAAATGAGAATGAGGTATTGATAATTTGTGTTAGAAGAGAAAAATTTTTTTTTAAGATTTGAAAAATACTCAGGGAAACTCAGGGAAATTTAAGGTTACTCAGGGAAATTTTTGGTCACTCAGGGAAGATTTTTTGGCTCAAAGAGTGGCAACCCTGAGTTAGGGAAAAAGGTGCGTTGAAATAAATAATTTTTCTTTTTCTTTGCTTTTTTGTTGTTTTTTCATTTGCCTTTGGTATGTTAGGATGAATTTGTAGTAGGTGGATTTTAGTGCTGATTGATAACTATGTTTTATAAGGTTAAATGATTCTTCATACTTGATAAATTGTTTAGTCTTTTGTTAATAGTTATAGGTCATTGTTTTAATATTTGATTAGGATGGTTTGATTTGTAGCTTACATAAAGGATATCCGAATTTTGTTTTCTGAATTGTATGTATGTTTTGTTGGGTAAGTTTAGTTCTATATCTAAAAAGTCTGTTTTGATATGCCTGCATATAAATATATATTTATTTACTTTAACCATTGTAATTGAATATTTACTTTTTACTCTAGTTTGGTGTACTTTATTTAAAATGCTAAACCATAACATGTAAAAGTAACAATACAATTAGTAACATAACTATACGTTCCCGTAGTTCATGTAAAACAAAACAATATAACTATATAGAGAAAGTTGACATTCTTCTTTTAAATATTCTACCATAGAGTGTTAAATAACAGTTTTAAATATAGCTAAGTTAAATTATTTAAAACAAGAGTTTTAACTGTTTACATATAAACATGCACACATAGTTTTTTTTAATATCTAAAATTCCTTGCTAAGTCAAACCTGGCTCATTGCTTAAGCATTCAAAAAATTAATGTAAGGCTGAAAAAAACATTATTAGCGAACGTGTCAAAATAAAAACACTTTTTTCAAAATATTTTGAGTATCTAAACTTATAAAACTCTTTTTATTTTTTAAGTTTCACTAGAAATATATGCACTAAATATCAAAGCAAGGTTTAGTTTTTGTATTTGTTCATACATATAATATTATTGTTTTTTAAGGGCATAGGGGAGGGTCCAACATTTTTTTACTAAAAATAACATTGGCTCTTATATGAAAGCTTTAAGTGAAAACTACAAGCTAGTTTTTATATAGTTAAAAAATCTTATTTAACTTTTTAGGTGTTGTAATTTTAGTAAACAGTTTCTGATACAAATCTATAGACCGCAAATTATTTGAATTCAATTTTCTAGGCTATTTCAAAAATCACTAGAAATCTATCATCTCCTAAAGATCTCAAACTTTCAAGAGACATTACTTTTATAATTGAAAATATTTTGAATGTTGCAATTTTAAAAATATTAGAAATTAAAAGTTTTAGATAAAAAAAAAGTGTGGTTTTTTTAATAAAACTTATATTTTTTAAAGTTAAAATAATTCTGCATTTAATCTTTTTAAAACTTAATAATATATTTTTGTGAAAATTTGAAGAGGATTGGTTTAAAAATGAAGGAGAAGGTAGATTTTCAATGAAATAGTCTTTTTTTGCCTTTCATTAGGAACCTACTGTGGTCACCGACTTTGATCACTTATATCTCAAAAATTACTTTGAATTTTTTTAGGCGATTAAAATAGTCTGATAGCTCAGATAAAACTCAGATATTAATAAAATCAACATGTAAAAATCAAGGTAGACCTTTCTATGCCCTTAAAATGCAGAACAACAAGCATTTATAAACTGGTCATTAAAACTTAAAAACCTAGGATTTTCAAACTTGGCCAAAAGAACTGGAAAACATCCTGAAGTTTTAAACAATTTTTAAAAGCTGAACAATGAATTTTTTACTAGAAAGAAATATCTATGGTATATTTCACTTGTAAAATCAGAATAAATATAATTGCTGGAGATGATGCTTGGTGAAAAAGTATATTATGTTAAATGCAATAAAAAAACTAATAACTAAAAAAGTTTTGTGTAGGTACAAAACTTAAGAACATTTTTATAAGCTGCTTCAAAAAAAATTTCAGTTTTAGTAAGTTTAAAAAGTCTGAAAAATATCCTCAAAAAACAATTTTTAAGTATTTATTACTATATAATTAACTTTTTCGAGTAAAAACTTTGTATAAAATATAACGCCAGATACTTCCTTGCTTCTAGTAGGAAATTTTTCAGTTTACACTTATTAACTACTACTGTTTACAACTAAACTTAAACAATAATAATGTTAATTTTTTAAAGTTTGATGTTTAGTTTACATTAATATTTGTAATAAATACAGTACAGCTAAGAAGCTACTAATATAAAGTAAACAAGACTTTTTATGCATAACTAAATTAATAGGTTTAAGATGTTTTAAGGTAATTACAAAAACATTTTACATATTTAAAAACATTCAAAAACGCAATAGAAAAGTGTGAAGTTATTTAAGTTTTTCAATTGAGTAAATAAACTTTATTTAAATAAATAATGTATTGAAGACTTGAAAAAAATTCCAAGCAATTACAAAAAATAAATACACTTTACACAATTTAAGACAGTTAGTAAACTAAGCTAGAAAAAAAGTTTATTATAATATACAGTTAACATAATTCTACATGGTTTAATTGAAGAAATTTCTAGAGAAAACATCAGTCTGAACATCAATAACTACATCCTTAAGGCTGACAAAATGCCCAAAATCTCCAGGAAGTTTAACTTTGTCACCTACACTGACCCAGCCAGCATTGAAAAGTTTTTCAAACAAGAGGGTTTGTTGAATTAGTAAATTACTTTTGGTAAAAATTACAAAAAAATAAAAAAGTTAAAAAAAATTTTTTTATTATATGCTTGAAAATATTTTGCCATGAATAAAAACTTTTAAATATTAAGTTGTAAATGAATTACTATACTAAAAACAAAATTGACTAAATTTAAAATTTAAGTTCAAACATAACAAAACATTGAAAAACTGACTAGAGCTTGTAAGCAATAAAATTAAAAAAAAAAGAAGATTTGTTTGTAAATGCTGTTTTTATTAGTGTTATATTTAGTTTGTAAGTTTTTATTGTTTTATGTTACAGATTGTGTGTCATGATTGTTTTAAGTGATGTTTTATAATTTTTACATGGTTGCCAAAAATCTGGAATCCTGGAAAGTTCTTGAACTTGATAATTTAGGCCTAAAAACCTGAAATTTTATACAAGTTTTACATGTAGAATAATGAAAATATTGATAAAATTTTGTTTTTTCATTAATTTTTTTATTATAAAACGTATTTAAAGTAGCTTTATATTATCTTTTTAATGCTGTGATGCTTGATAAAAAGATAGTTTTTTGCTTTGAACTGAACTTTATAATATAAATGGACCAAAAAGTTTTTACTTTTTAAAATCTCAAAGAAATTCAGAAATTCTTGAAGAAATTCCTCAAAAACCTTAGGTAACTTTGTTTTTATCAGTTCTAAGTTTAACTCTTGCATGCTAAAGTCAGTTGTACAATGACAATGTAATAGTTTTGTTAAACTTATTTTTAATAGTTGTATGTGTGCCACAGTTTATTTTTATAGTTTGCTATATAAGTCATTGTCGTCTTTAAATTGATTTATATTGTTGATATAAAAAAAGTATAACCTTATAACCTTTTATGAAAGTCTGTTTGAGGCATAAGGGGGTAAAACACTTTTTTTTTTCAAAATTACATTAGTTTTACAAACTTGTCTATATAAATTATAAAGTTACCAGTTACTGTTTACCGCTTGTTGAAATTCTAAGTAACTGTTGAGATATAAGCAATCAAAGTTAGAGAGTCCAATAAGTTTTTTTTATGGAAGGTGCAAACTAAAAAGGCAAAAGAGACTATTTTACTAAAAGTATATCTTATCTGCCTCATTTTTTTAGAAATTGTTTTAAAGCTTTTTCAGAGTAATCTTAAACAAATTTGAATCAACTTGTAAAAAACATGTTTTTTTAGTTTTTGTTCTATTTCTTTTTACAAAAAATGAGCAAAATTAATCTTATTTTAATTTTAGTTTAGTTCATAACTTTCCATTGTTTTGTTAAAAATCTGCTTTCTACAAGTTGTTCTATCGAAAAGAATATTTCCTGAAATTAAGTAAATGGTTTAAAAAAGAAGAAGTATATAAGATTTCTTATGAATTTTCAAAGTGTTAAGAAAACTTGCTTTTAAAATCTCTGATTCCATATGGTTTTTTTGATTTTTTTTACAAAACAGGTTATATCTCAAAAGTCAACTAGTTTTGTACTTCTCTATAAAAAGTGTCTTATTGTATATACTCTTAAGCTTTTAAATAAGAGGTAGTGTTAGTTTTAGTAAAAAAAATGTTGAACAACTCCCCTATGCCTTTAAGGGCATGGGGGGAGGGGAGGTAAATTACTTTTTTCACAATTTATTCTTGTTTTATTGAGTTTTAACTAACCTACAAGATGCTTTTTACAGATTAAAAAAATTCAAAATAATTTTTGAGATATAGCAGGTCAAATTTGGAGGCAACAATAGGTTCCTTATGGGTGGCGCAAACTAAAACCACTAAAAAAAACTAATTCACTAAAAATCTATCTTCTCCTACATTTTTAGAGACAGATACCTCAAACTTTCAGGAAATGCTTCTTGAAATACTAGAAAATTCTGTTGGAAAGAATTTAGAAAAAAAAAATTATAAAATTCATTTTTGTTTTTTTTTGTCATTAATTTTTATAAAAGTTTTTATAACTTTTTTTTTGATTTAATTTTTTTAATATTGCAAGGTAAATTTACTGAAATTTGAGGTAGTTATCTTAAAAAACGTAGGATGAGATACATTTTTAATGATTTCTAGTTATTTTATTCTCCATTTTAGTTTTTGCCTCCCTTAAGGAACCTATTGTAGTCTCTGACTTTGACTTGCTGTATTTTAGAGTTATTTTAAGTTTAAAAATCTGTAAAAAGCAACTTGTAGGTTAGTTAAAACTTAACGAAATAATACTAAATTTTATAAAAGGTAACACACCTATGTCCTAAATTTATTTGTGTTATTTATTCCATTAAAAAACAATAAAAATTTAAGCTTGAATAATATTCAAAATAAAGAAGTATGGTTTAAGATTATGTAATTTTATTCTAAGTGAGATGCTTTTAAAAGTTATTGAAAAAATATTTCTGAGTTTCTTTTGCTTTAACATATTTGTTCCTGATTATATCATATAGTGAATATACAAGCAAAACAAATGTTGTGTAAAAGTTATTTATAAAAAGTTAAGGAACTTTACTAATGGTCTAACTTTGAGATTAACTAACTACGGCCCATGGCTTTCAAAATTTTGTTTAACTTATTTTATTTATTTCCTTTTCAAATAAATCTTTTAAACTTTAGTGTTATAATAAAAGATAATTTATTGTATAACATTTTTTGTTTTTAAAAGTTCGTTAAAACTCTTTCTTTTTTGACCTTGCGACCCCTGGTCTAACTAATTATTTTTATATTAATGAAAATTTTAGTCTCAGCATAATTCTTGTTTAAAAATATATAAAGTAATATATTTATAATCTCTTGTAATATTTTTATATGTATATTAAATATATATATAAATAATACATTAAAAAATTCTGTTAGATACTGCTTTATAAGTTTTATAAAGGTACAACTGAGATAATATTTGCCAAAAAATTTTAAGGAGGAAAAATATTTTTGTATTTATTAGTCTTTTTTTGACTTTCTAAATAGTGCCTTCCATAAGGAACTTATGAAAATCTATCACTTCGATGAGTAATATCTCAAAAGTTGCTTTGCATTTAAAAAACAGTAAACAGCAACTGGTAACTTAGTTATGAATTTAAAAATAAGACTAAATAAGTTATTTAACCCTGTAATTCCAAAACATAAAAGTAAAAAGTATAAACACCCATTCAACTAAGTAGTGTAGGGTATTAGTTATATGGTAGGTAATGAATTTCTATTAGTCCAACTTATAGCTTATTCAACTTAATATTTTAATGAAAAATTATAAAAAAGTGTCTAAATAAAGTGTAAAAATTTTTTTTTTTATTGTGATTAATTGTTTTGTTTAAGCAAGTTTTAATGTATTAAGAATTTATAGTAAATTCGTATAGCTCTTTTACTTCTGGAAATTCATCCAAAATATGTTAAGACAATAATAAATACAGTAGACTACTACTTAAGTACACAAATTGTACCCGACCAAAAAGTGCGTACTTAGCACAGGTAGTGCGTACTTTTTGACGACATGGTATTATATGAAATTTAGTTGCTTGTTTTCTTTCTTACACTAGCCACATATTTTGTTTTGTTAGAGGGAAAGTACCAAACTACATTGTGTTTACCAAACATTTTCAAAACATCAATGTGTGTACATTTAAACTAATTTATGACTAAACTATGTTGTATTTGTAGGTTTTTTTAACTTTGTCATCTGGATTTATTTGTTTTATAGCATTACAGCTCAAATATCATTATTCTTTTCACTTTTCTGCAACCACTACATAAGTATTTAGTTTATTAACATTTAATAACAGGACTGTCACAATCTTAGGCCACTTAGACTACTCAGGATTACTCACCCTAGTTTAAAAGTTGTGAAAGTCTCAGGCTAACTCAGTAGGTTGGCCATTCTACCTGGAAACATAAAATAATCTGGAAAAACTTGATGATTGAAAATTTAGGCAAAAAAACTGGAATTTCTTAGAAGTTCTAATATAACATCCTTTATTTTGATAAATAAATTTTTGATATAATGGCACAGTTAAAAATGTAGATTGAATTGTATTTTTAAAACTTTTATATTCTAGTTTTGTGTTATTAAAATTTGCTCTACAATGTTCATTAGTTCAACATCAAGCAACTCACAGTGATTTCTGGATAAGTGCGTACTTAAGGCGGGGTGCGTACCAAAAACAGTGCGTACTTAAGCGGTAGTCTACTGTACTTAGTTGTACAAAAAGTTGATTTAAAAAAATTGAATCAATTTTTTTTTCTGTAAACCTAGTTCAACACAAAACCATATTACTGTGGAGTTGGGATAAGTTGGCATGTGATGCAGGCTTGTCGGGGAATCTTTTCATTAGTCTGAATCTTATTGTGAATGTCATTAAAGAGTTTTTATTTGCCTATAGAACAGTATAAATTGTATTACAATACAGTATGTATTACAAAATTCAGTTTCTAAAAAATATCATTACTAGCTTCATAGTTTTGATGTTTTTGTTGAAAAAAATGGTTGGTAAAGCTATAAACTTTAAAATAGTTGTATGACTTTTCATAATATTTTTGACTTAATATTTTTAAAGTTTTCAAATAGTATGAAAGAAATCATATTATTTTAGTATTATTACTTGTCGTGTTCAAGGAAGTTTTGATATAATTAAAATTGCAATAGTTTCTTACATTGAAACTTTTTCAACAAGCAACGTCATCTTTGTATAAAAATTTTATTGTTTGTGGTTATCTGTATAAGGTTGTTTTTTACATAAACTTGTATATTTTGGTATAAACCTATTGGGTAATTTATTTATAGTTTCCAAAATACCTGTAATTTTGAAAAGCCCTGGAATTTGACAATTTAGACAAAAAAACCTGGAATTTAAAAAATAAAAAATCTTAGAATTTCGAACAAAAATCACTAAAAAGTCTGAAATTTAAATCTATTCTTACATGTAAAGTAACATAATTTCAGTTAAATGCAAACATGAATCATAAACATAAAAAAATTGAATTATTAATTTTTCTTTTCATTAAAAAACAAATTTAAAGTAGTTATACAGTATATTTTGAGTGTTGTTATACATTTTGTTTTACTTTTTCTTTTATTATTTCAATTTATTCTTTTTACGATAACTTTATACTAAAAATGAACCAAAATACTTGTTTTTATAGCCTTAAAAGAAAACTGAAAAAACATTTTCCAAACCTATATATAGTGTGGAATAAGTTATAAAATTTTAATACAAAATTTAGTGTCTATAAAAGACTTGTTAATTATTTTATGTGATAGTTTTGATGTTTATGTTAGAAAAATGTTTAAATGGGTATATAATAATTTCCATTCGAAGTATAAAAAAGCTAGCCATTTAATACTTGCTACTAGCTGTCTAATGGCCTGTTAAAAAAGATTCGATAACCTGTTTTGTAAAACAGATTTAAATTGTTATATCAAACTATTTGGCATCAAAAGTAATTATTTAAAGCTCCTTCAAAATAAAATACATGTACCTGTCACATTGCTTCAAATATTGAACCTTATTCAACATTATTGGTTAAAATAATGTTTGGCTTATTGTTAGCTTTTAGTTTTTGGTGACTTCAAGCTTTGACTTTCAACCAGGGTTTCTTACACTTTTTTTTTATATGAGGCCCTTTTTGAAGAAATTTAAAAAACAATGACCCCTCTAAAAACATATCTCAAAAAGCTACCCTAAAATACTTTTTTTTTTCTTCATCAACAACTCCAGAATATCTAGTGTAAGCTTTAAATTACGGCCTTTAGCTTTGACCCCCAAAAGGTCGTCAGACCTACTTTTGGGAAACTAAAATAATATTGAATATGTTTTTTTGTTAATTAAGACCGTAGGCAAAGGTAAATCCTTGTAAAAGTCACGGTGGACCCCAACTACGGCCTTAATTAATTTTTAAATGAAACAAAGCTTATTTTACAACATTTTTTTTATTTTTAAATTAAGTATCTTTGTTATACATTCTACATATTTTAGATGGAGTACATGAAAATTTCCCTATTTGAATAGACGATACCTGGGACAATGGATAATCACCTTTCCGCCATATTAGGGTGGCATCCAGTGAATATTTCCCTTGAAACTAGTAAAGTTAGTTTTTTTTCTATTAATCCATTTTTATGTTATTACTCAATTAAAAATAATGTTATTGTTCAAATTTTATGTGAATTACTTACAAGTTAAAAGTTATGCATTAAAGTTTAAAACATATACAATCAAAATCATATTTAGTAGATTTATTTATAAGTATACTAACAATAAAGTTAATATTATACACTAAATTGCAAAAAAAGTAAAAGAATTCTAGAACAAAAAGGTTAAGTTGATGTACAGTCCTTTATATAGAAAATATTTACAAAGCTCTATATCAAATTAAGCTATGATTTAAAATATCTTCATGCTTTATCTTTTGAAATTTATTTTAAACTTTAGAAAAAATATTACAATAAAAATTTTTCATGTGGATACATATTTATTTACCAAATGCCTATATGTTTGTTTATTAAATTAAGTTCAATACGATAACTGAATTTATTTGCATAGTTTTTATAACATAGTAAACAAGTTAATAAGTAAAGTACTATCAGTGTTAAGATGTTTAGTTCAAAATATTTAAATTTTAATCGTTGCAAATAAATTTATTTCAAGTTTGGTTTTGTTCAAGTTTTAAAAGTGATCTCAGACATACTTGTTTGTAATAAAAATTAAAATATATAGTTCTTTGTCTAAAATACAATTGTTTTATATTTGTTTATTGTGTGCAATCCAAAGTTTTTTAATCATTAAAGTTTTAGTTGTGTAAGTAAACTTTTTTTTTGTTTTAAGTACTTGATATTACTAACTTTTCAGAAAAACAAAACTCTTCTAAAGCCAGGCCTGTAATACAGCGCTAGTAATCCTTTTTTTTTTCAGTTTTTTTTTGTTGTTCTGAGTTGTAATCGTTACCTAGTATTTTACTTAAAGTTTTCAAAAAATTAAAATACTATAAACAAAAGTTTTCAATTTAAATATATACTTAGTAAAACTAATACAACTTTTTTTTGTTCTTTTTGTGTAAAGTTTTGAATAGCTTTTAAATGTTTATTAGCTTTCTTGTTAAGTTTATTAAATAAATTTCATTTATATATAGGGCAGGCATTTGATTATGACAAAATAATACACATCTATTATAAATATTTTTTCTATGTTAGCTTATAGATTTTTTTTAATTACTAATATTAGCTGATTTTTAAACTGCCTGTTTTTTAATAAAGTACTTGTAATTTCAGAAACTTATAATGCTTAGTTAAAAATGTAGTCTATGTCTAAATTCAGCCTTTTTTTAATTTAAAAAATTGACACTTTATACTTAAAATTGTCAATTACTGTTTGGGTAAATATATAGTCTCAAAATATTCACATATTTAACATTTTAAATATTTCTTACCTTAATTATTTTTTCTAAACCTACATAGCTTTTATTTTCAATTTAACTTTTTCATTAGTTTAGGTTTTATTATAAAAATTAAGGAAGTATTGTTGAAAAAAAATTATTTAAGTCCTATCTAGTTCAGTTTATTAAGTCAATCAAAATTAATTTTTGAAGATGTGTAACATTTTAATTTTTAATAAGGTTAGTTTATCTAAAAAATGTGTTTGTTTTATATTTATAAATATCTTATTATGTTTTTTATAGTGCTGTTTGTTACAGTTAAAATTTTTTAAACTTTATAAGCTATGTTTTTATGAATAGTATTACCATATAAAAAAACAAGTATTTGATACGTAGTTACTTTAAAACTGAAGGTGTATAAGAATTATACTCTATGACCAAAAAAAAATATCAATTAGTACTTTTTCATGCAGGTCTGAGAATTAGTGGCTTGGGAATTTTACAAAAAGACGAGACCAACTGTCTAAATTCGTTTTGTTATGCTTATATAAATGAAATTTCTTCAAAAAAAATAATGTTTCTAGTATTTATAGTGTAATAATAGATTTTAAATTAAGTTTTTAAACAACTAAATAGTTTTTAAGATTAGTACAAGGTTGCTACACTTTTAGGCTGAATCATGTTTTATTTATATTTTATAAAACTTACCTTTTTCGACATTTTTAAAAAGTCACAGGCTAGTTTTTTTTTCCTTAAAATAGTATATTTATTTTTTCATTTTGTTTTAAATTTGATATCTTTAAGTGTAAATTCTTGATTATTTTTGTTTCATGTTATTTTTTCAGATTTTTTTCTCAGACTAGCTTAAGTTAACTCAGGCTGGCTTTTTTGCCTCTGTAAGTGTCTTTTTAACTTTTATATTAAAAGCAAACTAAGTCAGAAAATCTTTGTTTCATCATATAATATAATCGCTAATGTACTTTATAACAATATATAGTTGTAAATTTAAGTATACAAATACTTTTCTTAAACTTAAGAGGACTTTTTAGTTGAACTATGTACTTTAACATAACCTATTAAAAAGATCAGCATAATAAGAAAATTACTTAATTTTGTATACCTTGACAAGGTCGTATTTTTTTTACCTTTGAAACCGTAAAAAAAATTCTTAACTTGAATTTCTATATTTAGATAAGCTCATCAAATTACAGTAAATTGTGCAATATTTTTATTTAAGATAAATAACTATATTTATGTATACCTTTGTACAAAACAACTTATCATTTATTTATTTTTGAGTTATGGAGTTTGTTATCATAGCTTTGTTAATATATTTTTCAAATTAAATGTTTTAAAAACTCCTAGTTTTTAAGATAGTTTTTTAGGTTAGTTATGTAAATAATCTCAGTTGTGCTAAATTCTAAAACAACCATTTAGTTATGTATTATCGTACTACCTACATTTAAATCTTTTCTTCCAACTTCAGTTCTTACTCCTACATTTAAATCTTAGTCTACCTACATATTTTAAGTTGGTCAACATTACAATAATAATTGGTTCAAATGTTTAATATAATGTTTGATAGTTGACAGGGAAATTCATATACTAATCATTAGTTCCTGAAGTCTATATAAGCATTTTCCAGATAAAGATTATCATTGTTAAACTTAACTGTTTTTTTTGTACAAAGAAGACTATCTATTTTATTAGGACCCTTTGAAGTAAGCCTTCTAAGTTGATTTGTACTGAACAAGTTACACAAAGAACAAGTACATAACTACTTTTGCATAAAAATTAATTGTTGGGTTATTGAAAAAACACTTGATTTATGGGTATAATATTTAAAGATTAAAGCACATTTATTGCTGTACTTGATGTAGTTTTTACATAATAAATGCAACAAGAGTTGTTTTTAACTTATAAGTTATCTTTTTCGTTTTCAAACGCTAAAAATTTTGAACGCTATAAAACTTGTATAGTAGTATTTGTCATATAATTTTTTTTTTATTAAACTTAATTTAACCTAATGGCTTGAAGTTTTACTTTACATCAAAAACATTCTTATGTAAATTTATTGTTTAGATAGCAAACGACAAGAAAGGTATTCTATTTATGGTTGTATACTAAGTTTTAATGCTAGGTTAGTAGATTTTATTAGATCTCAAGATTTTGTAATGTTTTTCAAAAAAAATGTTAGTATAAAATTTATTTTACTTTTAAATATCAAGTTATTAGATTGAGAATTCAAAGTATTTCAGTTGTTTTTTTTTTAGTTCAACTAATTTTTTCGAATTTTAATCAAACTCTAATTAGTTTTTGATACTAACACTTATTCTTCAAATAGTATCAACCCTGTTAATGGTTGAAAACTTTATATTTCGTATAGAAACATTTTCAAAAAGTCAACAGATTTTTATACTAACAAATTATAGGGAGTACCACTAATATTTTTTTATCAGTATAATTAGTCTTGAAGAGTTTTATAAAACACAGCCTTAGCAAAAGTTCATATTTAAGCTGCTTAAATTCGTTGAACTAAATTTTATTATGAGTAAAATGGAGATTTCAAGTTTTATAATTTAAATCACTTTTTGTTTTGTCCTTCTAACTGGTTATTAAATAACTTCACGTATTTATCAAACATTTCAATTATAAAACTAAGTATCTTCATTTGTATAGTTACATGTTAAAAACAGTTTAAAGTTCGGTTTAAGTACATTTCAACTTTTTTCCATAATAGCCTTTACTATCTAAAACAATGTAACTTAACAAGTTCTTTAAAATCTTACTAGAGTTGTGTGTTAATATTGTTCGTTGAATGTGTTGTCTTTTAACATTTTAATTTTAAAGTTTGACTTAATAGATTTTGTTGCCCAATAAATTAATTTCAAACAAGCTACATAATACATCTTTTAAAGCTTTTTCACAATAAGCTCTATATAAACTTTTTTTTTTGTAACACTAAACATAGCTCAATGACTAAAAGTCCGTTCTTTACATTAGGTATTATTTTGCTGTTGTATATAGTCCTTGATAAGACCTTGAACATCTATGGTGTATGACTCGATAACCGAAAGTTTTTTTTGTACATCAGGTCCTTTGACCGAACTGTTTGAGAGCTTATATTTTTTGTCATTTAGTAAACAGTTGTTTAAAAAGTTATTAACTCTTGTTTATTTAGAAAAAAAAATTGTTATTTTATATTCATAAAATTTTTATATACTTGCCTGTAAAGCAGGGTTTCCCAAAGTGGGCCATGACAAATACTCAGGGGGCTACGAGCAGTAAAGGAGCCACAGGGGGGCCTTGAGGCCATAACTTGAAACTTACACTAGATATTCTTGAGTTGCAGATGAAGAGCAAAAATAAAAAAGGTCTTATGGGTATTTTATGGTAGTTTATGAGTAATCTTGTTTAAGCGGGCCATTGATTTTTCAAATTCTTTAAAAGGGCCATTTGCAAAAAAGTTTGGGAAACCCTGCTCTAAAGCGTTACAGCAAAGTTAAGATTAAGCAAATACCATGAAACCATATTTTTCAAAAGCGCTTATATAAAACAAGTTTAAGATCTTTTGTTATAAAAATTTTGATATCCTTGCAAAAGTAAATTACCCAAGTAGATTTAGTTAGTAAATTAATATTTTGGTTAGAGTTACTTTAAATTTAATTCATAGAAAAAAAAAGGTACGAGTTTTTGGTTTGACTTCAGAGTTTTTAATAAAAATTTTTAATTTTTACTTGGGTCTAGACCAAAAATGATACCTTTGAAAAGTTTTCTGTTGTTAAATTTTTTTTTTCAGTACTAATGTTGATTTTAAAAAAGATTAAGACTCTAGTTTAAGATTACTCAAGGTATAAAATGTTGGTGAACTTTTGTTATAAAACAATTTAACTGAAAGCATTCAAGTTAATATATTTTTAAGTTTTTTTTACTGTGGTGTGAGTTTTTCTAAATCAGAAATTGTTTCAATCATATGTTTTTTCTGACTGTTCAAAAACAAGTCTCCATTTCATAAGTTTAATTAATTAAAATCTTTATTTGTATCATTTTTAAACTTACCTCGGTAAAAGTTAGTTTTCCAACAGTACTAGATAATTCAGCAAAAACTTTTAATATTTGCTATAACTCAAATCAATTTATTTAAGTTAGGTTATATATAAATATTGTTATAAATAAAAAAAAACATGCATTTAAAAATATATTCATAACCTTTAACACTTTAAAAGCTTTTGTAAAACAGTAAGTTGTTTGAAAACTCTAATTTAAAAGTTTTTTTTTAAATTAGTTAGCACATTTCAACAAGCTTATCACTTTTTGAACCTATAATTTAATACACAAAATAATTATCTGTATGTTCAATTTTCTTTCTTCAATGATAATGTTTTGCTAAAGTGTTAAAAGTAATAACTTACATGAAAAGTAATGTTATCTACCAAATAATATTTATCAGTTAATTATTCAAAAATAAGCTACACTTTTAAGTGAAAAAACCTTTTTATGTTAAGAAAAAGTATTTAGCAAACCAAAACAAACGAAAATACTTTGGAGTAAGCAGTTAGTGAACTGAAAAAACTTATGTATATAAAATAAAAAATCTATAATTTATATAGTTATTTATCTCAAAAAAATTGCTCAATTTACTGAAATGTAAAGAACTTATTTAAATGTTTTGTTTACAACAAGGTTTCGGTGACAAAAAATTTGCGACCTTTTCAAGTAAAGTAAAATAATTAACTGTTTACTATTTTACTTTATCTTTATCTATAACATGAAAAAACGTTTTTCGATTACGTTGAAAAGGACCAAGAAAGTTTTCTTAGGGCAATGTTTTTTGTTATTAAACAAGTTTGCTGAATATTTTTTTGATTACAGCTTAGAAATACTAGCTGATGAAGCAACCACCTTATGCTATTTTCATACTTTAAAAAGTATTTCTTAAACTGAGTAAGTTTACATTTTGTTGTTCATAACAAAATAGGGTCTAAAACTAGTGGTTGAATTAATCTTTTGACGTCTAAAAACATTGATTAATCAAATGTATTTTTATCAAGTTTGAAAAGATACTTAAATATAAATGCATATTAAAACAAAACTCAAGATGTGTAAACTATAAACTAAAAAAAGTATATTTTGCATTGTTAACAACAGATATTTTAAAGTTTTAAAAACTTAAGGCAATTTCAAACTTTTTATTAAAATAAGATGTTTGAAACATTACAACTGTTTACAAAAGAGTTAATTGCATAATTAGAGTAAGTTTAAAGAACTTCTAAAGGTAATAGTCTAACTTTAAGATGAGGCAGTATAAACTATTATTTTCCTAGAAAAACTCTTAAAATAATATTAGAACCAACATAAACATTGGCGAAAGTCTACAGAGCCTAAGCCTGGAACTTTTTATCCCATAAGACAGGCTCAAGTTTAACAAAAAAAAATATTTATACCTTTTCGATCATCAGACAACAAGCATTCGGTAGAATAAGTAATAAGGACAAAACTGGTCTTAGTCTATCGAAGGCTTGTGGTCTGATGATCGGATTGGTATGATCAATCCTTTGTATTATTATTATTGTTATGATAAAATAACACTACTTAAACTTTACTACTAAAAAACTTTCGGATAGAATTTTTAATTTAGATTTGAATTATTATTTAAAAAAAATATTTTTTTAAAGACCTGTACAATTATGCCAAACACATAAAAGTATATAAAGAAGTTTTATTTTTTAATGAACAAAAACTAGTTTGAAAATGTTTAATTTAAAGTTATAAAACTTTAACACGTAAGAAAACGGAAGTTTAAAAAGAAATTTATAACTAAAAGCTATGAATAACTTGGCTCAGAAATAAAAACTAGTGTTTTGTGTTAATCACTGTCTAAATAAAAGTTCCTACTCTATGGTTTGTCTATTGAGAAAAAAAAAAAGCAAAAATACGATAAAAGTTTTCTAATAGCAAATATTATCTTTGTTTTTTATAAGTAGTGTAGGAAAAACAAATCAAGTTTTTATTTTAACAAATTTAATTTAAACAGCAACTACAGATATAACTAGTTATAAGATATGAAAACAAAACTTTTAAAACTATTAGTAAAGGTTAAAATAGATTTAAAATAGTTATTGTCTGTAAATATTTACGAAAACTTATAAATGTTCTGTTAGTAGAGTAAAATCACGAATACCTTGTCAAAGAAAACAACTTTTGTTCTTCTACTTAGAATTATGCTCGTAAATAAACTTTAGATCACATCTAACAAACATTTGAAAGTAACTACACAATAAAAATAATTATTTTAAGTATTTAAGCTTCATAAATAGTCAAATATAAATTTGTTTCACTTTACTATTACAAAGTTCGAATTTGATTTTCGTAGTTAACCTTAAATTAAATTTTAAAACTATTTTAACGAAACATAAACTAGATAGAACATAAACTGGAAACAGTAAATCAAAACTTAATCTACTTTACTACTAGTAAATAGCTTAGTAAAAGTAAACAAAGTATTAAATATTTGACTTTAAATAGTATAAATATATTGTAACTTTCAGAGATTTTGCAAGCTGTGCACACTAATTTATCAAAAATCATTTTTGTCTTTTTAAATTGTTTTTTGTCAAACTTATTATTTATTTAGTTTTTTAATATTTTTATACAACTATTTCAGACTACAAAAAAGTAGTTTTAAATAAATCAAACTGAAATACAAAACTGGAAAATAAAGCTAATACATTTTATTTTTACATTACTTTCAATAACTACTTTCTTTTAAAATAAGATTTAGTTTATTTATTGACAAAAAAAAACGTTCAAAATATTTGTTTCGAGGACCTGGTGCAGGAAGGACCTTTTTTTGAGTCGCACACCACGAATACCTTTAAACGTCTTGTGCAGGATTAACAAACTTTGAGAAGTTTTAACAATTTTTTGATATATTTAACAGCAAGTTTTCATTTAGTGTGTTTTATTCACATACAATGTTTCATTTTGAAAACAGTTCTTGAAAGTTTGGATAAAAAATTTAATATGTATAACTATTTTTTTATTAGAGAAATATAAACTCACAAAACACAAAATGTTAAAACGTAGAAAAAGAAATTATACACAAGTTACACTATCTAAAACTAAATTTTTTTCAGCAAAGTGAATTACATATGATATAAGAACGAAAAACTTAATAAGCACTATTATTCGTTATTGCAACTTTGACCAAAACGTTTTACTTGTGGTTAGACATTTAAGCTTTATAAATTTGTTATGAATAAAATACATTTTAGTTGTTAAATGTTTCTGTTGTGTTAAAGTTAAATAAAACCTAGGTAAATGTTTTAAAATGCAAAAAACTCCGTTGTAATTAGTTAAAAATATATGTTTTAACTGTATGTAATTAAAATTTTAATTTGTAGGTTGTTTAAAATTTATTTGTTTTATATACTTTGTTCAATCATAATCTTTATTAAACTTAGGTTTTAAAACTACATTTTTTACAAATTACACAGTTAAAGTTAGTTTTCTTACGGCACTGGATTAAAAAAAGTATCCCAACTTGATAACACTTTATATAACTATATTTAAATATCTTTTGTATCAAAACATCAATTGAAAAGGAATTAATAATTTTCTTGATTTACTTTTTACAACTTAAATTTTATTTGTTTTACTTTTAAAATTAATGAGGTCTAACAGTACTAGTAACTTTATAGAATTTTTGAATCTTAATGATAAAATATACATTGCTGTAGACTTTTAAATGACTGGATTATTGTATAGATTTTTATTTCTGAACTTTTGTATAAGTATTTAGTTCAACTTAAAAATCTTATATAAACTAAGACTTTTCTACTTTAATTTTTTTAAACAATAAACTGTTTAAAAGCTGTGTGTTCTGAAAGTTTTGTAAAAAATAACCAAAATCAGACCGAACATTCAAGAAGCAAACTATTAATTTATAACTTAATTAATTTACAATTTTTTTTGAAAAATAATAGTTCTCACTACTCACTCTTTTTTATTCGACAATAATGCGAAAGTCAAAAAACCAAGTTAGATCACTTGTAATTTCATTTGCCTCTTTTTATGTTTTTTGTGATAACCTAAAGAAATACCTTAGAAAGTTAGTTTGAAAACATTTCTTTTGGTATTTATTACAAAATCTTTTAACATTTTCTTTCTTAGTTAAAATACTAATTGTTATATAAAGCAACTAAACTTGTACTTGTTAGTTTTTATCATGTTTAACATTATCAAAAATCAATAGAACTTACAAAACAGCATAAGATTTGAAATATGAAATAAAACCATTAATTATGTTTTTTAACAGTACAGTGTATATAATTTTTTTGTGATAAGTCAAGTATTGGGAAAGTTCTAAAAAACATAAAACATATTAAGTAACTTTTTATTTCTTATTTAGGAAAATTTTAGAGTTCATAACAAATTGGAAAAAATCTTAAAAAGTTTAATTGTATTTTAATAACTAGCAAAAGTGCTTACCTACTGTAAGCTAAATGGTTATGACATAGAAAGTATAAATTTGTTAGGTATATTTACCTAAACTTAGTATTAAACCTATTGAGAGTTTCCTATAATTTTTTCTCCCTTTTAAAATATGTTAAACAATTTTAGCAACTTAGTAACAAACATTCATGGACTTTGAGAAACTAGCAAATAAAAGTTTAGCTGCTTAAAATTATTATGTTAAACAAACTAGCGAAAACTGATTTATAAGAAAACAGTAATTCTTTATTTTAAAACAAACATAATGAAGCTTTAACAATAAACATTTAATTTCTTAAATATACTAAACTATCTTTTTTGATTCACTCTAAAACTTTTTATCCAAAAACTTTTTTAATGGTTTTGTTTACAAAAAAAAAATCAGTTAAAAATATAGCTTAGTTTTTGTTTTATATTTGACGAGTTAAGTGTTAAATGTTAAAGGGTGAAACTAAACATAATCTAGTTTGCTTGTAAACTTTCGAAAATGTTTCTCATAACAAAATAAAATGTGAATGCTAATGTGTTTAAGAAAACGTGTGTTTTCTTGAAATGTTCAAAATAATTTTGTCTTATTTGTTACAAAACCTTTGGAACAAAACATTTTTTAAGATCTTTTTTTTTAAACTAATGGTTTTAAAAGCTAACTTTAAATCAGTCAACAGCAGTCCAGAAAAAAATAAATACTAAATGTGTTATAATAGACAATAAAAAAGTCGAAAAAAAAAGATTAGTCCTTTTGATTTAAAAAATAATTCTCGGTTCTAAATTTAATGTAGTTAATAAAGTTATCAAAAAAATTGTCATTATAGTAAGTTTCCTTTTAATATTAGTTATAATAGTTATTTTAACATTAAGCATTCTAACATCACATCTTTTAAATAAAAGTATTTTTTATAAAAATACATTTATACTAGCTGTCTCGATTTTGTTTACACGTAGCTGACTACTAAAGTCAGCAATGTAATAGTTTTTCTTAAGACTATATAATTATGTGAATGAAAATAGTGTTGCTGTCCTTTACATTATATTAAGTACAAAATATTTTTTTTTTCAGTTGAAACTTTAATTCTATGCATGTATGTATTTTTGTATGCAACTTGTTTTTAATTGTAATTTAGCACTACCTGATAAACTAAAAGAATAAAGATATTTTTGGCATCTGATCAAAAAGGTACCAAGCACAATCCAGTAGGACTACAGTCCAATTTCACTGACTAGTGACTTTTCTTGTGTATTTGAAGACATAACTTTTAAAAAATAATAATCAGCTTTTCAATTACAGTGTATTAACATCTAAACAATTTAAATTCGTTCCTCATCGCTCATCATGCTTTCAGCTGCTTACCTGTTTACGTTCTTAGGTAAACAATTTATTTGAATAACGAATATAATATGTTAGTATATACTTACATCCAAAAAGCAATCGACTCAGTTTATAACTAAAAGTTAAAATTTTGTTTTTAAATATTAAGTGCACGCAAGTTAAGTTGATAGGTTGAAAAAGCTCTTAAACCAAAGAACACAAAAAGTTCTTTTTAACAACACAATGTCAATTTTTTTTACATAAACTATTAAATGTCCAGAAGACAAATCAAAGGTATTTTTGGTGTGCGACTCGATAACCAATAGATTCTTCTTGCATCAGGTCCTAGAACCAAAAACCTTGAAGACTTTTTGTCGTTCAATAAACGATAATAAATAATTAGTACAAGTCGTAATAAAACAGAGCTTATGAAATGGAAATTTGACTGTTTTTACTCAGTCTAGAAAAGATCCAAAAAAGCAATAAAGATAGACCTAGTGTAGAGAAAGACCTTTAGGCATTCGAGTTTATTTATTTTCAATACAAACGAGTTAAAAGATAATATTTATATGTAAAAAAAGTTTTACACTACTTATTTGTCAGTTTGCTTTAAAATAGTCTACCAAGTCAAACTTATGACAAAAAACTTATGAACTTGTTAATAAAAATGTTTGTTCTTGTAAGATTTTGTACATAGATAGGTTAGACTTGGAAACTGTTTTTTCAAACAATTTAGTTTTTAGGTTATAAAATCTAAAGTAGAATAATGTCTTTTAATTATTTATATACAATGTTTAAGTTACAATTATTGTAATAGTTGAAGCTTATTATTTTTTATGACAATGACCACTTTTTTAATGAACTAAAATAAATTTGTAAACTATGTTTCTAAAACGGTTTTTAATATCTTAATGATATAATTAATTAACAATTTTTTGTAGTAGCTAACATTTCTTTAAGTTAAGAAATATTAGTCAATCTATTCGCGGATTGTGCCTTTTTAAAATTTTTGTAAAAATTAGTAATACATAATAAAAACAGACATTTTATACTAATTACACAGTACTTTAATAGTTTAAAGAAACTGTTTTTCGTTTTTTTTTTATTCGTCAAATATGTATCAAGTAGTACAGAACTGAAGATAAAAATTCATATAGCTCTAGGTTATCTAATTATAATAAAACAAAACTTAGGTCAAACATATTAATTATAAAAAAATTATTAACACATGAACTTTTCGTTAAGTTATTATTTATAATTGTACCATACAAAACTTCTTGTGTTTGATAACAAAATTTCTTATAAGATATTTTAAAGTAAAACAATACATAATGGTTCTTCATCAGTATTAATTATAAAAAGTTAGCATTAAATAGAATTTAAAGATTTCTTTGGCACTCTTGAAATAAACTTCTAGATTTTTTCAACAACCTAATAGTGACTTTTAAAACTAAATAATTGTGTTTTCGTATTTTAATTTGTTCAAAACAGAAAACCACACACTTTTAAGGATTACTTTAAATAGGTACTAATTTATTGAACAGTAATCAACATTAACAGTCACTTCTTTAAAAACAATGATTTAACTTTCACTAAAAAATATTTTTCTGGAAACTGGTAACACAGGTTTGAGCAATCAACTTTTTTCCCGCTGACTTATCAGCTACTTATTTTTCTTTAACACTCTGTAAAATAATTAACCCAATTAACTGGCTAATTCAAAATATGTAGGTTAACCAGAATTTAAATCTAGGAACTGAACTTGAAAGTGAAGTTACTATGCAGTGCATTATTTCTTAAAGGTTAAACAGAAAATAGCATAACTAACCTAAAAATTTTAAAAAACTAAAGCTCTTAAAAATATTTACTTTTAGAGGTTCCATTAAATAAATCATTGTTTGCATAACTCAAATTGAAGTAAAATAAACAGAAAATGATAAGTTGTTTCAAACAAAGGCATAAAAATACTAGAATATTAACACAAAATTAGTAAACTTTATGAAAAACGTAATTTAATAAAAGTTCAAGTCATATCAACTAGTCTGAAATTTATTTAAAATGCCAATAATAGCTTGAGTTTTGCAACCAAAAAAACTAATAAGTAACGAAAGTAACAAAGAAACCTGTAGCTACCTTATACTTAAATAAATTTTTATTTTATGATATTTAAATAAAAAATTAATTTTTTAACACTAAATTTCACGAGTAAAAAGAAAAAAGCGTAGATAATTAATTTTGAACAAAAATTGTGATTTGTCTTGCGAAAATGTATCGATCCGTTAGACCTGTTGAAAATGTTGATAATTTGTATTATACTTTTTATACACATTTAGTTTTCAGGTAAAAAACGTTTATATAAAATGATTAATTATATCTAATACACTGATATCACTTATGATTGAAAAATATCTTTTGTCAAAAAAATAAAACATACAAAAATCCAAATAATGTATTAAATATTTATACTAATATAAACACAAACAAATATTTTAGATATATCTTTACTTAGAAATTTAGAAAGTTACATCCTTTCAAAATTTAACTTTATTATACACAATATAATCATGAACAAAGTATCAATATAATATTTTGTAACAACATTTTAATTTTCATTAAAAGTTTCAAATTTTTATTATTGTGAAGTCAGGTCAATCAAAAAACTATATTGGTTCAACAAAGTTTAATATGGCAAGCATGACTGAAAACTTAAAATCTGTAGAAATTTTAATAATAAATACGTAATAAGTTGTCAAGAAATAACTACAAAACCTTAAATACTTTAAACTTAAAAAAATAAACAAAACAGAGATAGCATTTTCAAATAAACATTTCAAGTTTAAAAAAAATTTAGTACAACTTATTAGAGCACTAACAAAACATGCAGATTTAAAATAAGTAAATCAGCAATTAAAATTAAAAGTTTGTTTCATTATTAGTATTACATAAATTGTTTTTACTGAAGTTTAATTAAAGCTATTAAATTAAGTTAGTAAATTATATCTGTACAAGATGTGTGTAAATACTTACCTAACTAAGTAATTGAAGAATAGATAAAAAACCATAAAAACTTAGAAAAGCTATACAACTTTAATAACGCTTTTAATGTAAAATAATTATAAACTAAACTTATGGTTTAACTTCTAATTTAAAAATATTTATTATACTATACAAATTAAATATTTATACTTCTGCTGTATAGTATTTTTTTTTTTAATCAACATTTTTATCTTAAAAAATTAAAAAACACCTGTAGAAAAATTAGATTCACAGGTAGTATACTACAGGACTGGATTTGAATTAAATTTAGCTTCTCTAGAGAATTAATAAAATTTAGTACATGAAGAATTTTTTTTTAACTTACTCAGCTTAACTTTTGAATGTTAAAAAAAACTTCGATTAGAGTATAATAGAAAATACAAAATTGTAAATGTAATAAACAAATTATGTTTGAAAAATATCTAAATTAATTTAATTCAGTAAAAAATTATATGAGCATCAAAAAAACTGTACTTATCTATTGAGAAACCCTTGTTACAAAAGTTTAAAATATACAATGATGTTTTCAGATAATAGCTTACTTAAATTACATTTAAAATACACCAAAAAAGACTTAATAAAAACTAAACATAACTTTTTCTTTTTTGTTTTAGAACACATATAAATATCTTTTTTCGTTGAGCAATTATAAATCTACCAAATTCTATTGTAAGTACTTTTAAAAAAATTAACTAAACACAAAACTGAATGTAATAGTCTTAATACACATTTAACATTAAATGTGATATAGATAAAATTATTATTTCAACGGATACTTAAAAATTTGTTGATAGTGTACATCACATTTTAATAGTACTTAAATTAATAATCTAATAGAGTAAAAATACAAAGTCAGAAATATGAAACAATAAATTTCACCTTTATTGCACTAAAAGTTTTTCCTTTCATCTTCCATGGCAACCTAAACAACAAAAAGTGGTTCTATTGTTCCACGGATCAAATTTCAGCAGGACCAAATAGGAGAAACAGTGTTTTCGCCTATATATATATATAAGATATATAGAAGATATAAGATATATATATATATATATATAAGATATATTTTACAATGATACTCAGCTTAAACATAAAAAGATTTAAAAAAATTTTAAGCTTGATGTAAAATACAAAAAACGATTTTATTCTTATAACTAGTACTTTTTACAAACTACCATAAAAATAATTTTGTAAACTATTAGTGTGTATTTGAATAGAAGTTTCGAATAGTAAAACTTTAGATTTAGATGCTTAAAAATTTTTGTAAAAGTTTTTATATGTTAGAATATCAAACCTCTATTGTATTCATACATGAAACCGTTCAATACTTTATTTTTTTCAGGTTCCATAGGGAAGAAGGAGAATTGTTTCAGCAGCTATCGCCATGGCAACTTCTTGAATCTTGGTTGTTGAGTCCAAGACAAATTTGTAACATTAACTGTAACCGAAACATTCAATCAATGTGGGTATTTCAAAACTTGTAAGTACTTTAGGTTAAGTTTTAATGAAAAAGTTTAAAGTTTTAGTGACTCCAAAAACTTTTATATAAAAATCAACATTGTCTTTTGTTTAAAAGCTTAGAGTATATAATGTAAATCAGGGTTTTCTTAACCTTTTTTCTTTAAACCCTCTTTGAAAAATCAAAACAGCTACGTCTTCTTTGTTTAAGGACTTTAAAAAACTAAATATGCCAAGACATTTTTTGCTCTTCATCATCAACTTCAGAATATCAACGTAAGTTTAAATTTTAACCTTGTAACCCTATGGCCCCCTTGTAGCTTGTGGCCACCTAAATTTCTGAAGTGGCCTATAAGGGGAGCATTGGGCGATTTTGGAAAACTCTGCTATAAATACTTTTAATAGAAAAAAAAATTTAACTTACTTTTAATATATAACCAGTTTTGTATAAAAATGGATACAACAGTATGGGACTAAAAATTGTCAAGTCTGATTTTCTACAAATTTTAAAAACTGACAAAAAATACTATATCATCCCTGATTTTTAAATAAACTTAATTCAAATTTCAACGAAATGTTTTTTTTTATATAAAAAAACTTTTAAACAAAAGTTGAAAAAAAAATTTTCCTACAAGTTGTTCAAAATATATTAAAGATTACTCTGAGAAAGTTTTATAATAATTACTCAAGCACTATAAGAGATAGATTTTACTGAAATAGTCTTTTTTTTCTTTTAGTTTGTGCCTTCCATAAATTACCAATAGAACGCTCTAACTTTGATTGCTTATACCTCAAAAGTTACTTTTTGATTTTAAAAAGAGGTAGAAAGTAACAAGTAGCTTATTTGTGTAAAATTATGTAGGTTATTTATGTTAAAAACAACACTAATATAAAAATATAAGTGTTTTACCTCCGTATTCAAAACCTGATTTATAACCTAAAAATAGTAATCTTTTATATAAAACATCATACTACTGCCTCCATATTCAATAAACTTAATTTACCTACAGGGTTACCACTCTTTTAAAGTTAAAGCCTGAGTTAACAAAAACTAGCATATGAGTTTTTGCAAATTTACCAAGAGTAGTAACATGCAAAAGCTGATTAAAATTACTGCTAATACTTAAATACCTAAAAGTACCAAAATCATGAGTGAATAACTGTCAAAAGTTTTACAGAAAAAAAAATAAGTATAAAAGACAAGTCTGAATTTTGTTAAAGATCAAAAATAGCCTTAGTCAGCTTGTTTTTTTGAAAAAAAGTTATAAGTTGCCTGAATTGGTCTGTATTTTTAAAACTTTAAAACTTGCCTGAGTTATCCTGAGTAAAGCATTCCTGTCAAACAAGTTTGTTATTTAAAGAAAAACAAGTTCTTTATGGTAAAATGTCTGGCTCTAAACCTTTTTATATACATAATAAGTAAAAAAAAATATAAGTGATAAATAGCAGAGTTGCCATCTAACTCAAATTAGTGTATGACTAATCAGTGTATGAGCGAAATTGTCATCTAAATTGTCTTTAGGTCTTTGAAGTTTATCACTTTTATAAGTCTTATATTTAATAAAATAACTAAGTTGCTTCTTACCAGTTTTAATAGTACCTGATAATTAGAAACCTAAATTTAAAAGCCATTTTAGTAAAATCGATCCACCTTACATTTTTCCAATAAGTATTTTCAAACTTTTTCAGATCAAACTTAATTAAGTTTAAAAATTGAATTCTGTCATAAGTGATATTTAATTATGTTTTTATAAAAAGCTATGTTGAAATTTTACTATACTTGTCTTAAAACTTTTACTATCATCTTTTTTAAGACTTGTTTTGTCATATTTTTCTAATATTAATATCTATTGAATATATATCATTAAATAAAGTTTAAAATAATAAGCAAATAGTTTTTTTTTTGTAATTTTTGTTTAAAAATGTTTTAATCAAAATGTTTTTGGAGCTTTATCTGACAGATCTTTTAATGTTGTAAAGATAATTTTGTAAAAATTTAACATCTCTAGCTCAAAAGTTTTAAAAACAAATATATTTTTGGTGATAATTTGAATATCTTAGAAAATTGATGATGAAAAAGTTTAGGTCCATCTGTATGTGATTCAAAGTTTTTACATCTAAACCTGACCAGGGTTGCCAAATGTATTTTGAATTTTTTTAAGTTTTTTAATTTCTTTCAGGTTTTTGAGAAAAAAAGTTTTTTTTATTAAAAATAAATTAAGTTTAAGATAAAAACTGCCTTAGATAGTATAAAAATGTTATTAAAAATATAAAGGGGTAGTGGGGATTAATCACTTTTTTCACAATTTGATCTTACTCTATAGAGTTTCGGTCCATCTGTATGTGATTGAAACTTTTTAAATTAAAAAAGCTTTTTGAACTGACCTGACCAGGGTTACCAAATGCACTTATAATTTTTTTTTAAGTTTTCTTAATTTTATTCAGGTTTTTGAAAGTAAAGTTTTTTTTTATTAAAAAAGAATTTATTTTAAGGTAATAAACTATCTTAAATACTATATTATGTTATTAACAGGGTTGCAACTTCTTTTTTCAAAATTTTTTTCCAGATTTTTTAATTTCTTCCAGGTTTTTAAAATTAAACATTTTTGGGTCTATTTTAAATTTAAATTAAAGGTAAGAAACTGTGTTAAATAGTATATAATCATTGAAAAGATATTGTAAAGCTACTTTAAATATGTTTTTTAATAAAAAATTTGGATGGTGACAAAAATTGTTTATTTATATGATAGAATTTTTGAGTCAAATTGAAATTTTACTACTAAACATGTGAAAATTGTTAATATTCTAGGTTTTTTAGTGATTTTTGTTCAAAATTCTAGTTTTTTTTTCTGCCTAAGTTGTCAAATTCAAGGTTTTTCAAGGTTATTCCACGTAAAGTGGCAGCCTTGTATTAAAAGTATATTAAGGGCATAGGGGAGTTAAATCCAATTTTCACAATTTGATCTTATTCTATAGAGTTTTAACCAAGCTACAGGATGCTTTTTATAGATTTTAAAAGTTCAAAATAAATTTTGAGATATAGCAGGTCAAAGTCGGAGGCAACAATAGGTTCCTTATAGGGGGCGCAAAGTAAAACCAGGGTTTGTGCGGAATTTTTAAAAATTTATCCTGATGTTCACCTTCCTCTTATGTATATGTTTTGAGTACGCGCTTCGCATTAAATACTCAATTCGATTGCGAATTTCTAGTATGCATGTTTTGTAAGTACGCGTTTATGTTAAACTTTTTCACTAAAAGCACATTTTAGTATGCATCTTTTATTAGTTACAAATTTTTGAACAGAAGTATAAAAATTTTATAAGTATTCTTTTTAATTAAGATTTAAAAATTCTTGTTACAAACTCTCTATCATGTAGCTGCTGTGTTCAGAATGTGTTAGTCTTTTAATAACTTCAATAACTTTTAATAAACAAACAGTAAAACATATAATTAATAAAATGCAATGAGTTTTAGTCTAAAGTGTATTTGGTAATGAGCTTTCATTTTGGAATAATAATCAACAACTAGGTTGTTTTAATTCAACTGTTAGGTTACATGACTATTCAAATTAGGTCAATTCAATTTTTAAATAAGCTATATCTCCAAATATAAACTGAAGTTGAGAAAAATAAAAATAGGTACCTAGATCTGATTAAAATGAATATGATACTGAAAAAAGTTATAAAACATTATTTAAAAAAAAAATTATTTAAGAGAATTCTAAAATTATTTTATTTTTTAGTTTTCTAATTATTTCTTGACAAATAGTTTGAATTTGAAAGAAATTAAAAATGCATACATAGGTCTGATTATTACAATCATGATGGCGAACAAAAATTAAAACAAATAATTGAGTTCTGCTTTCAAAATCAGAATTTAAATTGTTGGAATTTGAATAGTCGTGCACCGCAACTCTAATATTTAAACTATATAAATCTTAACAAACTTTCATAATTGTGACGTATATAATCTACTCGAAACAAGATAAAACAGATACTCAAATTTCTATTAGAAACTCAAAAAGTTTCAAGCATTTGTTTTAACAAATACTGACTGATTTTTGAAAGTAAATTTATATTTAGAAATTAATTCACATCTCAAATTTATCTTTAAAAAGTTTCACAATTCTTTTAATCAAGATTTTTTATGCATTTGAACTGAGAAAAACTGAGATTCTGCAAATTTTAAATAAAAAAACTGATTTAGCCTGATGCACGAACCCTGTAGAATGCCAAAATTAAGACTATTTCACTAAAATCTATCTTCTCATACATTTTTTGAGATAACTACCCTAAACTTGCAGGAAATGTTCCTTGCAATAATAAAAAAATCTGTCAAAACAAAATATAAACTATTAGAAAATAAAAACTTATAGAAAAAAAAAAAACATTTTTTTTTTAATTTTCATCATAATTTGTTTTTTTCTATTTTTATTTGACAGAATTTTCTAAATATTGCAAGGAACATTTCCTGAAAATCTGAGGTGGTTATTTCAAAAAGCATAGAAGAAGATAGATTTTTAGTTATTTCTAGTTGTCTGCCGTTTTAGTTTGCGCCCCCCATAAAGAACCTATTGTAGTCTTGGACTTCGACCTGCTATATCTCTAAAATTATTTTGAATTTTTAAAATCTGTAAAAAGCAACTTGTAGCTCAGGTAAAACTGAATAAAATAAAACTAAATCGTGAAAAGACGACTTACCCCCTATGTCCTTAAAAAGTTTTTTATAATAAAAAAATATAAATGGTAAAAAAACATTTTAGATGATATAATAGATATGACAATTCACAAGTAAAACTTGTTTAAAAATCTAGACTTATTTTTGAACTTCTCAAATTTCAGGTTTTTCAGGATTCCAGATTTTTCTTATTCTAAAAAAGTCAAATAGAAATTGACAAATAGTTCGAGTTGGAAAGATATTAAAAATGCACACATAAGTCTGATTACTACAATCATGATGGCGAACATAAGTTTAAATAAATAATTGAGTTTTGCCTCAAAATTCAGAATTTTAATTGTCGTAATTTGAATCGTCGTACACCGCAACTCTAATATTTAAACTGAATTCTTAATAAACTTTCATAATTATGACGTGTATAATCTACTCAAAACAAGATAATACAGATACTCAAATTTCTATTAGAAACTCAAAAAGTTTCAAGCATTTTCAAAAAAATACTGACTGATTTTGTCTTTTTAAACAAAATTTATATTTAGAAAATAATTCACATCTCAATTTGATCTTTAAAAAGTTTTACAATTTTTTCAATCAAGAATTTTTAAGCATTCGAACTTAGAAAAATTGAGATTCTCAAATTTTATAATAAAAAAAACTGATTTAGCCTGATGTGCACGAACCCTGTAGAATGACAAAAATAATAAAAAAATCTGTCTTAACAACATATAAAAAATTAGAAAATAAAAACTTATAAAAACATAAACAAAAAAACTTTTTTTTTTTTATTTACATCATAATTTTTTTTCTAAATTTTGTTTTGACAGAATTTTCTGAATATTGCAAGGAACATTTCCTGAAAATTTTAGGTAGTTATCTCAAAAAACGTAGGAGAAGATAGATTTTTGATTAGCTCTAGCTATTTGCCGTTTTAGTTTTCGCCCTTCATAAAGAACCTATTGTAGTCTTGGACTTCAACCTGCTATATCTTTAAAATTATTTTGAATTTTCAAAATCTGTAAAATGCAACTTGTAGCTCAGGTAAAACTAAATAAAATAAAAACTAAATTGTGAAAAGATGATTTACCCCCTATGCCCTTAAAAAGTTTTTTATAATAAAAAATATAGATGGTAAAAAAAACATTTTAGATGACATAATAGATATGACAATTCACAAGTAAAATTTGTTAAAAAATTTAGATTTATTTTTGAATTTCTCAAATTTCAGGTTTTTCTATATTTTTATTTATTAAATTGTCAAGTTCTAGGTTTTTCAGGATTCCAGATTTTTTGGAAACCCTATCTGACTTATAATTCTTACTTCTATATTTACTTTTATTAAAAAGGCTAAGCATCAGTCTTTTATAAAAACATTTTTAAGACAAAGTTGACTGTATGTTCTTATACAATCTATGTTTGTCAAAATTTAAATAAATTTTCAGTAACTTTACTAATCAAAAAAAAATTAGGTAGAATTTAATAATAATAAAGTTTTTGTTAGTAATTATGTGTATTTATTGATTTGTTGACACTCTGTATATGTTTTAACTTGACCTTTGATAAGCTAACATAAATGTTAAGTTAACTAAACCCAATATACTAAAGATCATTAAGCTAAATTTTTGTTAAGATTACATAATATTTTTTGTTCTAACCTTTTTTTTTTAATTTAAAAAAGTTATAACTATACTAAATTCACACCTACCCAAAGATGAGGTCGTAATGTAGTAAAAGTTGTTGACTTGAACAACAACATTTAATGTCTCTTATATCCCTCAACAAGTATAAAAACTTTTGTGTCATAACAAAAAATTTGCAAATGTTGAACAGATATACAATAAACAGGGTTGCCAAATATTTTTGGAAAGTTTTCTCTGGATTTTCAAAATTTCATTCAGATTTTTGAAATTACACGTTTTAAAGTCTATCTTAGTTTAAAATCAAGTTTAAGGTAAACAACTGTGTTAACTGTGTTAAATAGTATAACAACACTGAAGAGATATCTGAAGATTCTTCAAATATGTATAAAAAAATTTTTTTGATGACTACAAAATTGTTTTATCAATATGATAGATTTTTTGTGTCAATTAAAATTAAAATTTTATTGTTTAACATGTAAAAATGGTTTCATATTTCAGAAGATAGTTGTCTAGGTCAATGGCTCTTGACCCTTTTTTCATGTTTTTCTTTAACTTAAGAAGGGGGTAAATCATTTTTCTAACACCTTCTCTAACACCAAGTCAGAGAGTCTAACAGATATTATGGTAAGAAAAAAAAACAACTTGTATAGAAAAAAAAATTATATATATATGTGAACACTAAAATCAATAAAGTAATAAGTGTTTTACAAATTTCTTACTATTAACTTGGTTCAAAAAAAAAAAAAAAAAAACTAAAAATTAAAAGAAAAAATAAATAAAAATTTTGTATTAAATTCATACTTTTACCTTTGAAATTGAATAAATAAAATGAACTATCTTAAATCTAACACAATAACAAAATGAAAACAAATAAAATAAATTAACAATAAACAAAATTTATTTCAATAATTTATAACAATCACTCTTTTATTACAAGGACATTCATAAAATAAAGACCTTTACATCACAATCTGATGCCCAAATAACATGAATAAAATTTCAACACAAACAAAACATACATGCAGAAGCGCTCTAGATCTACTCCTAGTAGTTATTCAACAAAAAGTTTTTTTATTTAAATTTAAAACAATATTTTTTCAAGTTTTTATAAGTTTCAGGGACACTAGACCAAAACTTTTGACCCAAATACCTTAAGCAGTTTAGGTCAAGTCTCATTCTAGGTCTTTCAGTTATAAAATTCATTTTCTTTGAAAATCTTGTATTGTATGAGTGAACAAAGCTATGAAGTGTAAAACTATTGTGTTCACATCAAACCCTGTTATAGTATTACGCATCAACTTACAAATTTGCAATCTATACTCATCATTTAATTATAGTACACCATGACAATTGATTTAGTTTGATCAAACAGCCAATTGTTTGAATTGGTTTTAAACTTAATGCTTTTCAAAAAATTCTGATGAATATAAGTAACTTTTGTTTTTTGATCAGTTTCGCTAAGTAATATTAAAAGTGCTTATTCTTTGTAACATAAAAGGTATGTAATGTATTATGAATAATTATAAGTTTCACCACAAACTATCAAAATAAATTATTGTGATGTTTATGTTTGAATATTTTCATAAAAACTTTCAAACTAATGTTTCAAAGCTAGTTTCTCAACATTGATTAACTACTTATACAATAATCACACTCACTTAAAATTTTAAATATTTTTAGCAAAACCACTAAATATATATAAGATGTATTGAAATTTGTGCAAATAAAATTTCACAAAACAAACGTTTATGGCACATGTTGTAGTGAGTACACTTTTTAGTTGATTTACTATAAAATACCAAATTTTTGTTTCAAGCATTTCAAGTGTTTCTATGTTGTGTTATCTTATTTTGTTTAATAGCTTTATAGGCAAAACCCGTAAAAAATCATAGTATAACTTATTACTAGTTCAACTATTAAAGTAAACAATGAAAATTGTATTAACTTTAAACTACAGTGTGTATAAACTGTGCTTACTCTAACATTATAAAAATTCAAACACATACAATAAAATAAACAATAATTCCAACATATTAAAATTAGGTTTTTATTTTGTATTTCTGCATATGTGATTATTAATAAAACTTAACAACTAACATTTATTTTTGTTGTGGATAAGGGTTTGTGTTAGTCTGCCAACTTTTAGTGGGCTCAACATAATCTCCCTTCTTACTGGGTTGGTTCGACCATATCGGTTTGCGAACACCACCAACTACTGGTTTGTTTTCAACTATTGGTTGTTTCTTTTCAGAAGGTTTTTTGGTGTGACGACTTGACTTTGGCTTGTCGTCCGATGTAAGTTTCAAACCTGAATACAATTTTTATTTATAGAGGTTAAGTTACAACAATATTGTGTTGAAAAAATAAGTTGCTAGCAAACTGAATCACGCAGCTAAAATGTTAATGTTAAATACAGTTGTAAATTTATGTTTAAGACAGTCGTAAAACTTACAGGCATATAGACTTTTGGACAGTGAGTCAGGCGGTATAATCTTGATAGTTTGAATAAATCAAAATTTAAACTTTAAAATGTTCAAATGTTAGTAAAAAAGTACAAACCAGCGAGCTCGTGCGAGACCTTTGTTACGTCACAGCTACCGTCTACCACGTCATAATTGTCACGTGACTTCTTGCGATCTCTGGCGTGGTCTCTGTGGCAATCTTTCACGTCATTGGTCGGTGTCGACTTGCTAGATGTACTCCTGCTTGATGATTTCCCCTCGGTGATGGGAGTTGCATGTCTATCAGGGGCGGATCTTTAAATGGTTTGAAAAATGTTTAATTGATTCAATGTATACTTGTATTAGTATGGTAAAGCATAATTTAATTTACATTTTCTTAATTTATATTTTATTTCCAGTAAATCCAAATTTAATATATTAAAAAATGAACCAAATATGTGTTTTTACATGTATGCACCTTTTTTATTAATATTAAAAAAATTATCACTGAAACATAATTTCATTTGTCGTTATTCGGGTGCTGATATCAACAGTTTTGGTTTCTTTACTTTCATTTGTAGAATGTTTCACTCTCAATTTTGACGAAGGTTTCGACGTGGATAATGAAAGTCTTCTTCTGACACATGATTTGATTTTGGCGGGTTTTTTGGTAGAGGTAATGGGGGTATTGTGAAGTTGTAATCCTCCAAATATTATCCGTTTGGTTCATCTGTTATGTACGTTCATTATTTACTTTATGTTAGTTGTTTAATTCGTTAATTGTATTTTGAGTTCAGTTAAACTTAACAAAGTTATTCAAAACAAGCTGTATAAAACATAAATTTAGTATCATTCATTTTAAGTAAAAATTATGCAGCGATTGAAATATTGTTTTGAATATTATTATGCTTCAATAAGTAAATTGATAAAGTATATCATCATTTAAATACTTTATGATTAGATTAGTTTTATAGTCACTATTTTAGGATCATTTTCAATCTAATTCAAACTTTCAGCAATGAAAATTACCAAAAGTGACTGAATGATGGTGATTATCTTCATGATCCTGATACTCTGGTAGCAATATGATATGTTTAGGTGCAGTTGAAGTCGTCACAGGTTCACAATCGCGATTTGTGTACATTAGTAACTAATGGTTGGTGCCTAGATTTCACGCATTTTTCCACTACATTCGCCCACTTCTTTCCCACCTGTTACATTAAATTCAGGGTGGATTAAACGATGTCAATTTCCTAAAAAGGTGTTATGCAAAACCAAGTATCATATGTTACTAATTAGAATAAAGTTTTAATTTCAAAAAAGTTTACAAGCTCAAGGTTATTTAAATGTGAGTCTTTTATATATAAGACTTTTGTTTATTATAGTTATTTTTTACTTAGGGTGATAATAAAACAAAAAAAAAGTTTAAATTGTTGTTATATATCTAAAATATTTCAAAAAACCTTTGACAAGCTACATAAATATTTGATTAACACAACAAGTTTAAAATCAAATATAATACAACTTTAACAAGTAACCTCAATAACTTGCGAATCATCGAAATAAATCCACATGTTTAATTTGTTGTGAAAGAAGAATGTGGAATAATGTTTACGGTAATAACACAACTAAGTACCAACTAATAAAAGCGGATTATGGAACTTACCTTCCTTCATTGTTGTGTTGAACAACTGTGCAAAAATACATTAAGTCCATTGTAAGTGCTAGTTTAGCATGAAAAATTTATAAAACTTTTCAATTTAAAAAATTTTAAGTACTACCACTCAGTACTGTTTCTGTAGATTTATTGTAAAATATTAAACTCTAAAGATAAATAAAAAAATGGTTATTTGAATTTTGAATAATAAAAAACAAATCTACATAATTTAAACAAAAATTAATATCTTAAAATCAACTCACGTCAGGCAATCTAATTGTAGTGCCAAGCATGTGTACGAGTTTCACAATTTCATCCTTGCTAGCTTGTTAACATTGCCAAGTGATACCAAAGTGATAACATCAGCATCGTTCATTAGAACAGGACGTACTTCACCCGCTAGTTTGGTACCACATCTTGAATGTGTTAAAGTTGAAATAAAACTATTGGACTCAACATATACTGTTAGATAACTTTAGCAACATTAACAGCATATATTTGATTTGTCTGCTCTTTAAATGTAAGAAAACAATATGGCTGTTTGGTGAGAGATCAAAACGGTTAATAAAGTATATCGAGCTTACTCAGGTTTAATCTCAGCAATATGTTGTATATATATAGTTACGTTTGCTTTCTATTGGAGATAACTTTTTTTTTAGAAGTTGTTTCACTCTCTATTTAGCAAAAACACAGAGGAATTTTTTGAATATTATAAACTGAAGTTTCAAAACTTTGTAAAAAAAAGTTTAAAAAACAGATTTTTACCAACTAACAGGGCAACTCTGCTGATCATTGTAACTTCCAGATCACCTCACCAATCTACCAAACATATTAGCACTAACAGGTTCGCATATACCATATCTTTACCGCATTATATCATCTTGTTCACTGTAAATTGTTTGCTTTTTTTAATTACTTTTAAAGAAAAATTTAAAACAATAGAGCCTAAAACCAGTAAGTAAAAATTATGCTGATATAGATTTATTACTATTTCATCTTGTTCATTGTAATTTAATAAACAAATTTTAACACATATCTTAAAAAAAATATAATAAGTTTGTGCAAAAATATATTAAAAAATATTTTTTATGTTTATTTCAGCAGCTTAAAATTTGTTTTTCAAATTAAATAAACTATAAAATGTTAAAACCTTAACTTTGATGTGTTAAGATATTTTAATATTTTAGGAACTATAAGATGTTTTTACAACTAGATTATGGTTTCATCAAAAGCAAAGAATGAAGTTTATTTATTGTTAAAATAAATATCATGTATGTTTTTATACCCACAATATATCATACATCAACATTACATCAACAATACATACCATATATTTTGATTATTATATTCTTTTAATAAAACTTATACAAAAAATTTTTAATCATTTTCCATGGATATAAGTTTTGCAAATTATGTAAAAAATTGTAAATAAATTTCTAATTTATTATCATAAATGCACTTGCACATACCACAATGCAGTAGCAGAAATTAACTCTTGGCCCTTGAAGGTTCACTTGTGGCCCCACAGGGACAAACGTACTGAACAACAACAGTCATGCCAAACTTTCTGTGGGTTATGCAGTGCGCTGAAGTGCACATGTTGTTGTTATTCTCATCACCGTCCTCTGTGAAGTGGAAGTGCATCCTGTACCAAGACAGTATATAAATATTATTATTTGTTGTTAGTTTTACAATATAAGCCAGTGATTTGATTATTTTAAGTATAACAAGCTAGTAAAATAATTAGTATAAATCTTTCCTAGTATACATTAATATTAAAGGCACATCCTGGTATTTTATCTTAAAACATACTAGTGTCAGCTATCTTTTTTTATGTCTAGTTATCATATAATAATCTCACTTAGTTATTTATATAAATAAACATTATGGGTTCCACCTATGCAACATATTAGAGCAACACTTTAAATATACTTTTACTATTTAGTTCTACCTACACATTATTATATTTAGAGTTCAGCAAACATTTGTCAGCTCATTATAGTTTTTAAAAAAATGAATGTTTTATTACTTATTGAATATTTCACTAAGTTTTTTATTACAACAGGTTAGACCACATCACAAATACTTGATTTTACATAAAAATCTATTTGAAAGGGTGCACAATACACATTTACCTCAAATATATAAAAAACAACATAGCACTACTTCGATACTAGATGGGATCTACAACAAACTAAGATAAAACTAAATTAAGGGCATAGGGGGGTCCGACATTTTTTTACTAAAAATAACATTGTATCTTATATGAAAGTTTAAAGTACAAACTAAAAGTCAGTTTTTACAGAATTAAAAAATATTATTTATCTTTTGAGATATTGTAATTTTAATAAAAAGTTTCTGATACAAACGTATAGACCCCAAATTTTTCAACATCTATTTTCTTAGAAATTTAAAAAATCACTAAAAATCTATCTTCTCCTTCATTTTTTGAGCTAGAAACCTCAAACTTTCAGGAAACGCTCTTTTTGTAATTTAGAAGACTTAAAATGTTGGAATTTTGAAAAAATTTAAAAATAAAAATTTTAGATAAAAAAAAACAAAAAAATAGGTGTTTTTTTTTATAAAAATTTTATTTTTCAAACTTAAAAAAATTCTTGCATTTAATCTTTTTAACATTTAATAGTACACTTTCTGTGAAAATTTGAAGAAGATTGCTTAGTAAATGAAAGAGAAGATAGATTTTTAGTGAAATTGTCTTTTTTTTGCATTTTTAGTTTGCGCCTTCCATTAGGAACCTAATAAGGTCACCAACTTTGATCGCTCATATCTCAAAATTAATTTGATTTTTTTTAAGCGGTTAAAAATGTCTGATAGGTCAGATAAAACTCTATACAATAAGATCAACTTGTAAAAATCAAGGTGGACCCCCCTATGCCCTTAAATATCAATATTATATTGTACATATTCAACAACTGACGTGGTCATTGACCGAAACTTAGTTTGTAAAATAAATTTTTAAAAGAATAAATTAATTAAATATCAATATAATAACTAACAAAACACTCAGCAGCATTGCCCATACTTCCCAGTTGAAATCTTCTCAAAAGTGACAGTCAGAACGCTCCTCAGCAAATTGGGTGCCAGCGCTCAGCACTTGAACTGATCAAATTTCTGTTTCAACGCACAGAATATGACCTTCCCATGCACTTGTGGCCTTCCAATCTTCAGAAGGAACGCCTGAACACATCCAGGTTTCATAACACCTGTTGGAAACATATTTGATATATACTGCAGATGTCAAGTTAAACTTAGCTATAATTCATAGTACTAAACAAATTTGTAAAAACAAAACTAATGTATGTATATGTATGTAAATATAATCAAATACAACTGTAATAAATTATCACTTGGGTTTTTGAATAATGTGATAAGGGTAAATGCGAAAAAAATATGTACTGAACTCTAAATTTCAACAAATGTGTTTACTTATGAAACAGTTATTGTATATAACAGTTTTTGATTATGTAACAATATAAGCGTCTAAGATCACAATTATTAACAAGTAAATGTGGAAAGACCAGGGTTGCCACAGATCAAGCTGAGAAAAATTTCCTGACTTTTTACTAAAATTTTCCTGACTTTTCTAAATCAAACTCTTCATTAAAACTTATTCTAAATTACATAATCTAAAACTTTAAACTATATAAAGCTTTCAATCAAATTTTAATACAGCTAAAAATAACAATTTTTTTGCTGAATTCCGTCATCAAACTTCTATTACATCACTTGAACCATCTGTGTATGATTGATGAATTTGCAATAAACAGCTCTATCAGCAAAACACTTGTATTATTACCTTTTAAGCACAGCTTGTCTGAAAAAAGAGACAACTTTTTAACATTTCCTAACACAAATGTATCTAAATAAACAAAACGGCATACTAGAAACTTATACAATTAAAGCCTTAAATTAATAACAAACTTTCACAACTAAAATCTTAAAACAGTAACGAACTTTTACAACTAAAACCTTAACAGAATTAAGAACTTAATCAATCACTGTTTTTTTTTTCTTTTATGTACTAAAATTTATTTTTTCCATTTCTTTATTAGCACTTCAACCTCTTCATCTAATGAAGATATGGTTTCCTTCATCTGGTATGCATCCCACTTCATTTTCTTGGCAGTTTTGCCTAACCATTTGCCTCATTGTATTTAGACCGTTCTCATCCGCTGCCCCTACACTTGTTGAAGAGAATCTTTTCTTTAAATCTAGCCACAATTTGTAGGTTTTATTTATTTTCTTATTGCACTCATTTATCTTTACCTTAACTTTTTCTGCCTCAATTATTTTCTTAAACAAAAAACACTTTGATTCTAAAATTATGCTAGATAAACTTTTGTGTATATATCACAGTTTTACTATGGAAGTGTCCTTGTTACAGATCATCAATACTTAAAAGTTTAGAAAAACTGCATTTTCAATATGTTAATAGAAAAATTTGCAGTTTTATAAAGGATATTTTATTAATTAATACCAGATGAAGGCATTAGAATTAAATAATTTTGTAAATTTATAAAAAAAATTTGCAATTTTAGTCTGACATTAAAGGACTTTTAATTATTTTTTACCATTTGAAGACTTTGGAAAATAAGGAACTTTGACAACTTAAACTGACAAAATCAAACTTTTTTTTTAATTTTGTCAATTTTCCTGACCTTTTTTCAAAAACCCCCATTTTTCTCTGACTTTTGTAATCTTTTTTAGTTTTTCCTGCCTTTTTCTGATTTCCTGACTTTTCCTGACCTTGTGGCAACCTTGAGCTTATCATCCAAAACCACACCCAAGTATTTTATACTATATTTCTGCTCAATAAGAAAACCATTAACCTTCACACTAAATTCAAAATTTTTTGAAGCTTTATTGAAAAGCAAAAACTTTTTTTTTGAATAATTAACAAAAAGTTTATTATCATGCAACCATTTATCAACTTTAACCAACTCTTTATTAATAACTTCATTTAAATACTAAGGGTCACTAGCTTGAGCAGGCATCATCAGCAAACAATCTCATATTTATCTCAGTAGAGGAAAAAACATAATTAATATACACAAGAAACAATAAGAAACAAGTAACCAAAATCTAACATGAAAAAAAAAATTTCAAATGAAAACTATCAAATATATTCGTATCCATACTAAACACATGTAGGATTGATAACATTTAAATGTTTCTTAAGAAATTTAAATTAAATTAGTTTATACTTACCAGATTATATTTCTCAAGTTCATTAAATTGTGTAAATGTAATTATAAAAACTAGATATATTTATGAATTGGTAAATAAAAGTAATAGTGATAAATCCTCAAAGTACAACTTTAGTTTGTAAAGCTTGTTTTAACTCATAGACTTAAAAGCCTTCTATCATTTGGCTAAATTTTGTAGCCAAAAGTAAATTAATTTGTATGATCTTTCTAAGAATTATTTCTTTATATAGCTAAAAAGCTCTGATAAATTACTATTTTTTAAGTATAGAGTGACGTAATTAGCATTCTTAACCGTTAGATAGGGTCGATTGGCATTTCCACAAATTTTTTCTAAGCTAATCAAAACGCTCAAAAAAATAAAATCCCCTATAATATACAGTAAACTAAAAACATAATAAAAGTATAAAACCAGTGCAAAATAAAAATATTAAACAAAGAACAAATGGAAATAACGAAGTAACTCTTCGAATAAAAAATTAGTAAAACTATACGATAAAACTTTTATTGCAAAAAGTTTATATTCAAATCTCATTTATATCAAAAAATTAAAACTGCAAGACATAAACTGGTAACTAAGAATTTTTTTTTTAATAAATTGTGCTTTAAATGAGAATTATTAATTTTAATTTAATTCTGTGTACGGTAAACTAATAAATAACTAAAAATTAAAATAAAATTACAAATCTAATAATAAAATATAAATAAATCTAATGTTTATTTTTAACTAAACCAAATATTTTAAACTTATAGTTTGGAAAAAATATTAAACAAAAAAACAAATGCAATAACAAAGAACACTTTGAAAAAAATTAGTAAAATCGTACAATAAAAACTTTATTCAAAAAAGTTCATATTCAAAACTCATTTATATCAAAAATAAAAATTGCAAGACACAAACTGGTATCAAGGATTTTTTTTATAAGTTGTCCTTTAAATGAGAATTATTAGTTTTAATTTGATTCTGTGTAAACTAACTATGAGAACTAAGTAATCTAATAAATAAATAAAAAGTAAAATAATTTAACAAATCTTATTATATACTTAATCAATATTTTTTAAATTATATTGAATATTTTAAACTTATAATTTTTCATAACTTTAGTAAACTTTAAAGTAGCTAATTTATCATAGAATTTTATTTTACAGCTATCGAGAACTAAAAAGAATATCGAAAAAAATATTGCAAGACATAAACTGGTAAAACGAAATTTCTTTTTAATAAATTAAGTATAAAAGGAGAAATATTAGTTTAAATTTAATTCTACGTAAGCTAACTAAAAAACTTATTAAATTTTATTAAACTTTGTTCAGTTTAATAAAACCTGTAAACTTTATGTAATTATTATAAAACTAATAATCTCGTTTGATGTAGTTCAAACGATTGAATTGTATTGTTAATAGCATTTAAAAATTTGTATTGATCATTCTTCTTCTTATTAAATCGAGAAATGATATTGTGATCTATAAAGTAAAAAGTAGACAATTTAACATAGTATATAAAAACCAAAAAAGTTAACAAAATGCAATAGATTTTAATTAAAATTATTTTTAGTAACGTATAGTTTAAAAATTTAAAAAAAAAATAACTGTTAATACTAACTAACTCAAACTTATTAATTCTTTAACAAACTTTTGACTATTAATTTTTATAAAATTATATATTCTGAATTGTTTAAAATATAAATAAAAGTTGGTCCATTTATAATAAAAAAATTGTTCTCTAATTAGCAACTTTGGTTGAATTCTACATAAAAAGTAACACATATTCAAAAATTTGAGCTACATAATTACGACAAAGATTTTATTACCGTCTCACAACTAACTTTATGGTAGCAAACATTTAAAAAGACACTAAAGTTGATGTAACTTAAATTGTAAAGCTTTTGTCTTAAAAGATAACAACCAAAGGTTTTAACTTATTTCTAAGTATAATAATATAAACTCGAACATTTTAGTGTTTTATATTCAAAAGAAAATTTCACTCAAAAAATTTAACTAAATTATTGATTTTAATTTAAAGTATAAGATTGGTAAAACAAAATATTGCCAAACGTGTCCGGATAAGTGAATAAGCACTGTACAACGTTTTAAGAACTTAGCAAACGCTAACCTAAATGTCAGCACTAGATAGATATTTTATCTTAATATGAATGCCCTGTAGCTATCTAAGCAACTACTAACAATTTAATATATTGTTATAGAAAATATTAAAACTAAACATAGGAAATATTAGATTTATTAGTGTTCTTAAGTTAAATAACTTTTTTTTGTTGTTAGAAAACCTTATATGCTATTTTATTATTATTCTTTAAGCTTATAGCATATAGTGAAAACTTAATGCTATAGCAGTATTAAACTACGTGCAGGAGTTGTGTTCTCGTAGATCAATATAATACTTACGATGTTTTATATGTTATTCTAAATAAATTTTTGACAACTAAAATACTCTTTTGATTATGCCTAACCTGATACAACCTTTAACTAAAATATACATTTAACTAAAAACTACTTGAAATGAAACATAACCTTACAAATTTCAACTTATAAAATCATACAAAAATTGATATTAAAATATTCTTGTTGCTGTAGCAACTCTGAAAATGTTTTGCACTCTGAAAAGAGGTGCATATAACTATAATTTTATTTTTTAATTTATAAAAAACTTTCAATTAACAATCAAAGCAACTTAAGTATAATGATTCTCATTTTAATAAATTTTACTTAAATTTCATAGAAAAGATCAAAGGAAATTTTTAAATTCTACAAATTTTTATTGCACAGTACACAATTTTGAAACGTTTTAAGATTTACAACAAATAAAAACTTTTTTTAAACTAATAGAACTAAAATAAATTCATGCAACTAAGTAAAAAAATAGCGAAAATTAAATTATGACGTAATGATTCAAAACTGTGTATAAAACTAATATGTAAAAAGCTATAATATTTTAAGTACATTATAATGATATTAATTTGTAATGATAAAATTTGTAACAGAAAATAATTACAAATAAATGTCTTTTTATGTATAATTGATATTAATGTGAATTTATAAATTCATTTATTTGCCCTATTTATTTTGTAGAAAATCATTTTAAATATTATGAGAACTCATTCAGGTTTTTATAAAATAGACTAACAAAACATAATGATTTAAAACAAAAACAGTAAAAATAGAATTAAGATATAATATAAAGTTATAATTATTAGGATTTTATAAAACATAAAAAAATTTAACATGTATTCACGTATCCTTAGAAAAAAGCAGGTTTGTTAAAACTGAAAAAAATCAGCTATTCTAAAAAAAAATTAAAAATAAAACTTGTTGTATGTCGTAAACCAAAATCATTTTACTGAAACATACTATGTATAGACTCATTATTAAAAAAAATTAAATTAGGATCACTAAAATAAAATACCATAAAATTATAGTTAACGGAGAGTGTTTAGGTATTCTAGTCCATTCTTTCTACAAGTTCTTTCCACAAACGGGCATTTCAGTTCTTGCCAACTGTAGTCATTGAGAGAGTAGAATATCTGCCTTGTCATTGACTGGATTTTCTAGGAATTTTTCCTCAACAAGGTCATCTTCTTCTTTTTGAACTTTTTTCAACTTTTTCTCACATAACTTTTGTCAAAGTCTACTTTCAAGGATCTTCATTATGATTAAAGTGAACACCTTGGCGATTTAAGTTTTCTGAAATTTGACCTTGTCTTCTGGTGTGGGTCCATGTTAAAAATATTTTATTTTTAAAAAGTCTGAAATTTTTTTTTAATCAAAATGTGTCAAATTTACATTAACTATTATTTTTGAAGAATAACATTAGACTAATTTTTTATCAACAATAGATGGTGATTTTAAAACAATATAATCATCATATGTTAATCTTCAGGGCTTTGAAAAAAAAAATTAAAATTAAGCCCAAAAAATCTTTAAAAAAGGTGGTAACATCATATGTTAATCAATTAATTATAAAAGTTACCTCATTGAATTGTTGCTAAAAAACTATATTATTTAAATCATACAATTGATTGGTTTAAATTTGACTTGGAGATTTGTCTTTATTTAATAATACAGTTTTTGTTTGATTATTTATGCTTGTGCATAAACAATTTGGTTTGTTACCTATAAAATTAAGTATCTTAAATTCTTGGGTATAGAAAACCTGCATAAAAAATTTTGAACCACACTTAGGGTGATAAGTTCTACCAAATAAAGTTATTGTTGTGGGATATATATCAATTAAATCTTTTTTTTGGCAAGTTTAGCAATAAACTTTTTTGTTTGTTGGTCAAAGGTTTTTTCAAAAATATATTTTTTGTTATCTGCTTTAAATTGAAACCATTTACAGAAAAAATGTGTGTGATTGTAACTATTATGGGTTACAATTGTTTTATTGGATATATCACTGGTTAAAATGTCTTCAATATTAAATGCATTGGTAGAATTTAAAATTATTTCCATAGCCCTTTTAGGTTTAAGTTGATGGCTATGTGAGCTACTTGTATAAGTTTGGTTATCTGGAGTCAACAATGTAAAACTGTTATTAGAAGATTTGTTCAAATAGTCTGAAGGTAAACCTGAAGTTGTTTCAGTTGCAACAATTAAAAGAGCTTGAGGTATTGGGAATTTTTATAGGTAAAGAAATAGGTGAGTTATAAGTATTGGGAATAGTTTTATTACAGCTAGCTTTACGTTTTAGTTGTTTTTTGTGTAAGCTACTTGTAGAAGTTTGATCATTGGAAGTCAACAATCTTAAATTATTTGGAGAAGATTTGTTTAACGAGTCTGAAGTTAAACCTGAATTTGATCCTGAAGTTGTATCAGATGTAAAAAATGCATTACAAGAATTTGTGAGGTTAGGATTTTTTTAGGTAAACAAATAGTTGGAATAGTTATGGATGTAGAAAGTGGTTTAAGTGGAACTAATAACGGATCAGAAAAATTATCAAGTGCAAAAGGTTTTTGTTGTGTTTTAAATACTTCAAGGGGGCTCTCAAACGTTGCAATTGAAGAGTTTTTGCTTCGTTTACAAAATTCTATAAATTTATTAACTTCAAAAATATTTTCAACTGTATTTTTAAAACCTTATCTTTTTGGTCAACTCCTTTGAAAACTATCTCAATCTCTTTCTTAGCACTCTGTAGAAAACAAAAACTAAAATCAATAATATTTTAAAAGATTTCAAATAAAACACTAAATTAAAATTAAAAACATAAGCAATAATTCATTCTTAATAAAAGAAAAACATAATCTAAAACTACTAACCATTTTGTGTTAATCAATTTAAATTGTATTTAAAAGCTAAAAAAAAAATATTATAATTTTTTTATTCAAACTAAAATTTAAAAAAAAAACAAAAGGAACACTTTAAAATTAATTATACTCAACCTCAAACAAAAACTTTATAAATAAACAACAATTACTCTCATTACAACATCATAAATGAGAAAATAACTGTTGTTACTTTAAATAAATATTTAGCTAATTGTTTCTTGTAACCAATAAGGAAGACTAAAAAACTAAAAAGAACAGTGTTGCCACTCTTTGAGCCACAAAATTTTCCCTGAGTAACCTTAAACTTCCTTGAGTTTTTCTTAATCCCCTGAGTTCCCTGAGTGTGTAGCAACCCTGATAGAATTAAAGGTCTAATAAAACCTTTCAATACATATTAAAAAAATTCTGAATACACTAGAAAAAAAAATCTTCTTTTGTAAATCTTCAATTTGTAAACAGCCTTGCCTTATGCCTTATGTCAACACATTAAAATCATATCTATAAATTGTAATACATTTCGTAGTATTTTTCAAATTTTTGTTCATATTTTATTTTACTTGTTTATATTAGTTTACATTTGCTTACATGTTTATATTAGTTTACATTTGCTTACATGTTTTACATGTTTATATTAGTCTACATTTGCTTACATGTTAGCATCATCTATTGCTATAGAATCAGTTATTGCCAAGTTGTAAGCTTTTGATTGGCTAAAAAGTAAGTTGGCTCTGATTGGCTTAAAAGTTAGTAGTGTTAGTATTTCGAAAAAGCTCAAAAAATAGACTGTGTTCAACCTGAACTAATTTCAATTGCGCAGTATCTTTTATATGGGTCTGGACAAAACGTTAAATTGAACTATATTAAAACGGTGTACAACTCGATAGCTAAAAAGTCTTTTGTACAATAAGTCGTAGAATCAAATATTTGGAAAATTTCTTTTTTTTGTCCAACAAACAATGTAAACGTAGGTAGTAAACAAAATTTTTGTATATTAACTACAACATGACTTTTTTATGATTTGCTGCAAAAATGTTTTTATTTAATTAAAGTTATCTAGCAGTAAAACAAAATACTTATTTAGTTTTTTTAATTTGCAGTTTGGTACAAAGTTAAACCAAAGTATCCATTTAATAAATCAAATTAAGTTAAAAATTAATATTTTGTTTTCTTTTAACGATATCAAAAATAGGAAACTATAAAAAATTACTGTAATAATAACCTTAAAAAGATTTTGAAGAAGTATGTTTTGTGTACAGATTCTAATTTCAAGATTAAAACAGTTTGAAAGTTTGTAATTTGTACTTTAAAACTATAAAGATTTCTACAGCAAACTACACATAGAAATTAGAACAAGTAAAATAAATAATTAAAGATACATATACTTTTGCAATGTATTTGAACTTTGCAGGTAAAAGTTATTATGATTACTTAACCTTATATGAACACTTATTAATATGTGGTTTTTCTTTGAACTATCAAAAGTAATGATAGTGGGTAAGAGTTATATGATTAAAGTAGTTGCGTATCTATTAAAAACTACCATAAATGAGTTTAATAAAAAGCATCCGTTTTTCGAATTAGTAAAAAAGAAAATATCTAATTTAACTTATTTTAGATAAATTTAATTAACATTTCCACAAGATTTATTTACCTCTAAAACAATTTTTTAAATGATAAAAATATTAGCTGAAATATATTGTAAAATCATAAGCTAAAATTAAATTATAAGGTTTAAAATTATTAAGCCTTAGAAGAACACAAGTAAGTGCAGAACAGCAATAATAATAGAAAAAATGTTATATCTTTTCTTAATCTTAAAACACAATTTTCATTGTGTTAAACTGTTATGTATTTGTTTTTAAAAATAAATTAAAAGTAATTAACTACTATCTTATCTAAAATTAAAGATCAAAACTATTGATAGAAAACAAATTAAATCAAACTTATTATTTTGATATAAAAAAAAGTGAGATTAAGTTCTAAGTTTGAGACCTAATGAATACAATTTACTTTTTATTAAGATTAGTTTTTTAACTGTAAGCTAAAAGCTTATTTGGAAAAGCTTTAGTAAGAATAACTGTAATCTATAGTGATTTTATGTGATTATTCTAATTTACTACTAATGATGGCAAAAATAAGTATTAAGTTAATTTTAAATTATTACAATTCAGAAACAATACTTAGTTTATTTAAAATTGTTATAACATATTTGACTAAAGCGTAAGTATAAATTAAGTTATTGACGATTTCACCTTAAAAACTAGGAATTAATACTTTTGAAACTAAATTTTACTAACAGTACTTATCATAAAGAGGCTCTTACCTCAAATGGCATTAAAGTTGCACACCTTTTATTTTATTACTGGTTTTAATGGAGTAAACAAATATTTAAACTAGAATAAAACAGTTAAGCAAAAACAAAAGTTTGCTAGTATGAGTTTAATACTCAGAAATTTTATTTTCCAATTCATAAATATATCTAGTTTTTATAATTACATTTACACAATTTAATGAACTTGAGAAATATAATCTGGTAAGTATAAACTAATTTAATTTAAATTTCTTAAGAAACATTTAAATGTTATCAATCCTACATGTGTTTAGTATGGATACGAATATATTTGATAGTTTTCATTTGAAATTTTTTTTTTCATGTTAGATTTTGGTTACTTGTTTCTTATTGTTTCTTGTGTATATTAATGATGTTTTTTCCTCTACAGAGATAAATATGAGATTGTTTACTGATGATGCCTGCTTAAGCTACCAACATAGTGACCCTTAGTATTTAAATAAAGTTATTAACAAGGAGCTGGTTAAAGTTGATTAATGGTTGCGTGATAATAAACTTTTCATTAACTATACAAAAACAAAGTTTTTGCTTTTCAATATAGCTTTAAAAAAACTTGAATTTAGTGTGACGGTTTATGGTTTTCTTATTGAGCAGAAAGATAGTATAAAATACTTGGGTGTGGTTTTGGATGATAAGCTCAAGGTTGCCACAAGGTCAGGAAAAGTCAGGAAATCAGAAAAAGGCAGGAAAAACTAAAAAAGATTACAAAAGTCAGAGAAAAATGGGGGTTTTTGAAAAAAGGTCAGGAAAATTGACAAAATTAAAAAAAAGTTTGATTTTGTCAGTTTAAGTTGTCAAAGTTCCTTATTTTCCAAAGTCTTCAAATGGTAAAAAATTAATTAAAAGTCCTTTAATGTCAGACTAAAATTGCAAAGTTTTTCTATAAATTTACAAAACTATTTAATTCTAATGCCTTCATCTGGTATTAATTAATAAAATATCCTTTATAAAACTGCAAAATTTTTCTATTAACATATTGAAAATGCAGTTTTTGTAAACTTTTAACTATTGATGATCTGTAGCAAGGACACTTCCATAGCAAAACTGTTTTTCAAATAAGTAACTTTAACCCATTAGTAACCCATAAGTAACACATTAAATATTTAAAATTAATTTCAAAATTCTAGCCTAAAAAACTTTTAAATTTGTTTATGTAATTAAATATCAACTTATAGGTTGTATTTTACCTTATGAGTTTTATAAAATTTCAAAACATTACTTTTTTTATACATTGCTCTTATGTAAGTAAAGCTTTAAGTTAAAAAAAATACAATTGCTAAAACATTTATAAAATTCTTTTAAAATATTAATTTATCAAGTTAGTTTCTATTATCATATGTAAGTAAAGTTTTTTGTTTAAAAATTGAATGATACAATTGCCAAAACAGTTTTCATTTTCAAAATTCTTTTTGAATGTTAATTTATTAAGTTAGTTTTTTATTTTCCTTGGACTAAAAAAGTGTGTTTTATACCAAAAGTAAGTTAAAATAAGTTTCTGTTACAAGAAGTTATTGTTCATTATTAAAATATGGGCCTAAGTGTAAGTTTTTACTACAATTTTATTTTTTATTTGTTACTATGTTGTATAACATGCTATGAAAACTTTCGTAGAAAACCGAAATTTAGTAGGTGAATTAATAATAAATATTTATTAAACAGAACAATAAACTTGAAAGGTTCTATACTGGGCAATCGTGTCAATCCAAGAACCAGTCCGAAAAATCAAATTTTTATTTTACTTTTATTTTCGTGTTGCTTGTAATAATTTATTATTCTGTGATGTAAATTTAATTTTATTGTCAGTCAATTTTTTTAGATATTTTAGAAAGAGTATTCGCAGGTCAATTTTAAAGTTTTGATCTTATTCCTATATAAACTTTTAATTAAGTATCATTGTTACGGTCGTATCTATAAAATTTATTGTTTTTAGCTACCAGAAATTTCATTGACTGTCGAAAAAAAAGTAAATATGAGCATAAACTAATATTTAAATAACTTGAAGTCTTTATAAGTAATTCATATAAAATTGTTAAGATAAAACACTTTTTTTTGGAAGAAGATGTTATTAATGTTAGTCACAAACATAATAATAAGATCTTCTCTTAAATAAGGAACTGTAATTCTGTATTAAAGTTTTATACAATAATCATCTTACTTTATACTTAAGAAAAAGTAAGTCATAATATCACTGATGATAGGATAATATTTCTTGAAAAAATAGTAATTAAAATGTAATCTAAAACTTTTTTCACAAGAAATTACTAAAACTTTGTTGACAACAAGCATAAGATTCCGATTGTCTGAGACTTAGGTTTAATTGTTCGATAAGTATTGAAGACAAACTAACACTATTGTGATACACCGATTTTAGTAGAATTATCTTATGAATTGAAATATAGTTGCTTTTATCATTTACGTGATCATTATAATAATTATCTAAATTAACTTTGTCATCTAAAAAAACCATTTAAGTAGCTGCCATAAGAAGTTTCGATCTCTTTTCTTTATAACTCATTTAAGAAACTCAGCAGACGCTAAAAACTTCCTAATTGTTATAAAATTACTAAAATCTTTTGTTAAATAGCAAGCAAAGATAAGATACTTAAATGCTTGAGTTCGAGATTATATTTTTTTCAAACAAGACCAAACAACATGAGATTGCTTAAAAGATTTTATTAGAATAATAGTTGTGAGTTAGATGATTAGATTCAGATTTTGTCATTTGAAAGTTATTATACCCACGAATGAAAAGTTTCACTAAAAGTAATGGGTGTATGGACAAAACTTTTTTAGGTTATCTATTTAGATATCAACCTAAAAAGTTTGATATTTAGTAGTTATAATAAGTTAAGTTTTCTAAACTAGTTCATTTCTTTTTAAAATTTATTTAATTTTGTACTATTGAAATTTGTACTTTTATGTAAATGTACATAGAATATGAACAACTAATTTGCTTGTTTAGTTTGTAAAATACTTTTTAGTTTCCCAAATAGATCGCTCATCTAATTAGTTATTATTTTTGTACAAAAGGTTTACACTAAAAATACAAATCATTTTTTAAAAATTAAAAACCAATATTTTTTATTCGGATGAAATATCTGTTTTAAAATCAAGCTATCGTATTTATTTTGGTACAAAAACGCTTTTAACTTTTAATCCGTGGAATTGTATTATTAATTTAACTCAGAGAAATGTTAGTCAATTTTAAATGAATTAATATTGTACAAGTTTGTTTTTAAATTTTTCTACGAACTTGTTTTGTTCAAATTTCCTTTACCAAACACTATTAGCTATTAAGAACTACTGCTTTCCTAATGTATGTTTTGTAATACTTATGAAATTGTGCAATTTTTGTAAATAAATAAGCAGTTGATTATACAGCTGATGAAATACAGTTAATGAACTCGATTGTATTAATTAAGTTGAACATTTTTAGATCATTTTTTGTACGTACTTTTTTTCTAAAAAACGATTTACTATCTGAAGTTTTGCGACCAGTTTCTTTTTCTAAACCAAACTAGAATTAAGTGTTAATGTTGTTCTTCAAGATAAAAAGTAAAAACTTGCTGTTTCATATTTGGTTTGTAAGGTTGTTAACCAAAAACAAATATTTAAACAAACTGAAAATAAACTATAAAAACATTTTTGTGCAATTTATTTTATTTTTTTTGTATTTTTATTTTGCAAACAACTTTCTTAACTCTTTCTTAACCTCCTTTTTTCCTTAATGTGTTTGCTAAGATAAGTTGTTAAACTTTAATAAACTTATCTTAAAAACTTTATGTAAATAATCTTCAGTAGAAATAGCTGTATTAAAGCAAAGTTTTTTTTTCTAATTTAAACAGTGCTTATAGTATAGCTCAATAACTTAGCAGTTATTTACAAAAGTATATTAATTCACGATGTTGATAAAATAAATTATTCTAGTGCTTTTAACAACAAACTACTTAGCATTTTAGTTATTTAATAGTTTAACTTATAATTTAGTAACAACAGTTTATTGAACGATGAAAACAAATCGCTCAAAATATTTGGTCCTAGGAACTGGTACACGAAGATCCTTTCGCTTATCGAGTCGCACACTAAGGATACCTTTTAACGTATTGTCCGGGACTCTTAGTTAGAGTAACTTTAATACATAATCATTTTAAAAACAATTCATTAATAAAAATAATGACTGTTGGAACTTTAAGCAAAACAATTTGCTTGTTTTTTGAACTTTAAAAGTTGACTAAAGTAAAACTTTTATGAAATTTTACAAAATTATCTTACTACACAAAATAAGAAATTAAAAGTTGTATAAAATCACTTTAAATTTGAAGTAAAATAGTTAGTAAAAAACAAATCACATAATGTATTTTAATAATATAAATGAGTACTAACAAAAAGTATAAAACTTAACTTAATATATTTTACTGTGATATAAAATTGTATTATTTAAAGCTTAGATCTAATTGAGTAAAGTTTTACAACTTTTTGCTTGTTTATAAAATCTGTTCAGTCATAATTATTGATTATTTAAATTACCATAGTTCTAACAGCAATCACTAACTTAACAAAATATTTAAACCGGAAGAAAAATATGTACTGCTCTAGATAAATTTAATAAATTGATATAGCTTTTCAATATAATTACTTTACCAAAAATTTAAAAGCAGTTTTCAAATAAACCTTTTATGACTTTGAAGACTTAACTTTCTTTTATAAACTGTAAGTTATTTAAAAGCCATGTGTTCTAAAAGCTTTGCAAAAATATAGAAATAACTAGTTTTAAAATTTCAACAAACTATTTACTTACTTAACTTAAACTTCAATTAATTACCAAAATTTAATTTCTGAAAACATCATTATTCCAACTACTCAGTCTTTCTTATTCGACAATAAGCAAAAATTAAACAAGTAAGATGTATCAATGATCAAAACTTTTAAATTCGAATAGAAGTAAATAAAAGTAATACTTTTTAAATAAAAAAACTCTTTTTGAGTAGAATAAAAATGTTTACAACCATACCGAATAATGTTTTAGATTACACTACCTAAAAATTTAAGTTGTTTATTTACCAAACCTTAAGTAGCTTTTGTACAAAAATAAGAAACTATTGTTATATAGTAAGATAAAAACTCTGAAAAACTATTTCCAACTAGCTCTCTTATTAAAAATAAAAAGTTCTTTCAGCAGTTGTTGCTTTAGTTTCTAATTAAAAAACTTATTGTTATTTAATGCAACTACATATTTTCTTTCTAATTTTCAAAGTTCACGAATTTATTAAGTTTTCTTTAATGATTCTATATACACTATGTCATAAAAGCGGAAAAACTAACTTTAAAATAAATGTAAAATATAAATACTTTAGAATCTTATCATATATTGTTTTTCTTTACCCTGTTGGACAGAACATACAATTAAATAGAACTTAGAAAATTAGTTAAAATGTGTTAGTTTGAAATATTCCATAAAACTTTTAGTATAATTCTAAGCAAATAACACATTATAAATGTATTATTTATTCGTTTAATAAAATGTTAAACAATTGTTATAAAAGTTTTAAAAACCAAGTTATTTTTTACCTTCGTTTTAGAAACATGTTTTAGTTAGTAAAGTTTTTTACAAAAAAGTTTATTCCATAACTCTGTAAGAAATTTATAAATTAAAGGCAGTAAAAATATCTTTCCCATAAAACTTTCTAACGTAACTTTCTAACCAGATAAACTGTAAGTACAACAAAATAAAAACAATTTCAAGTAAAAATACCTTAATTTGTTTTTAAAAAGGTTCAAAAATTTTTAAAAAACACAAACAGTATTAGGAATTAAATAAAAGAATCAGTTATAACATAAAAGAATATTTACTCTACAGAAACGTTTGCCCATGTTGTTACTTAAAACATATTTTTAAACATACAAGTATGTTATGGTAGATTACTCAAAAAAATTTTACTTAGGAAAAGAAACAATTAACTCTAGAAAATTTAATCATTAACAACTTCTTAAATAAAAGTCTCTAGTTAAATTATTACTACGTGGTTTGTTTATTTTTTAAAATGTATTAAATCGATCCAAGTTTACAAAAACTAATGGATATATTATGTTTTGTAGTGTAAGTTAGCAAAAGGTTTGATCATGCCAGTTCAGTCATCAGACCACAAGCCTTCGGTAGACTGAGATCAGTTTCGTCTTTCAGGACTAATCAGGCTTAAAAACCTGTGGTTATCAATCTAAAAAGTCTTCAGACTCTCGCCGATGTTTTTGTAGTTTATAATGAAAGTAGCATAAAACAAGGTTGTATTTAAAGAAGTCGATTAAAACTATAGTGCAGAAATGAGAGTTGTGAAAATTATTGCAAAAGTTTTTTGAAAAATTAAATAAATAAAAATAAATATAGCTCAAAGTTTATTTAAAAACAGATTAAAAACTTTTATAAAGTAAATTTAAAAGAATAATATTTCTTTAGTGTGTTATACAACATAGCAAACTTGTTGTGAATTGAGTAAAAATAATTTAAAAACTAGTACCGTAAGAACAGCTTATTGTATTCTATTTAAGAACTATACTACTATTTACTAACATAGATATATTAAAACTCCATGAAAAAATTTAAATAAATTAAAAAATTCACATGTAATTAGTTGATTATATACTAAAACAAAACTTTTACTCAAATTGGGAAGAACGACACAAGTTAAATATGCAAATAGCATTAATGGGAAATAGAAAATTAACATTTATATACAACTTACTAACTTATTACTATAAATAGTTTAAAATTTCAATATTAATTTAACTCAAATAATTTTAAAATAATTTCAAAAAAACATATCATTCAAGAATCTAAGTTTCCAAAAATTAAAGTGAAACGACTTCCAAGTTTTTATTTTGCCTTTTATAGTTTGTCCAAAATTGAATAATACAAATATTTATCCAAATAAATTATTAAATAGAAATATATTCCAAAAACTACTACGTCTTTAGTTAGAATGTATACTAAAATTATATTAACAACTTTTTGCTAAAATGGACAACATAAAACCTTAAACTTAAAACTTATGCATAAAAAGTTAAACAGGTTATTGAAATCTTTTATTATTTGAATATTTATTTAAAATTTTAATTTAATAAGGTTTGTTTATAAGTAGATTTTTTTATTAAAAGCCACCCCAGCAGCCTTTAGTTACTGGAAATTTTTATGAAAAAGTAAAAAGAATTATTCTAACTGTACACACTTTTATTAAAGTTTTCAAGATGCTTGCATAAAAGTGAAGAAATAATTTTTCGTCAATGTAAATCTTATCTAACTCCGGCACAATAGTAAAAGAGAATAAGCTCAGTTACTTTATACATATCTACAAACGTAAAAACCTTCTTTTTTTGAACCTTGACCGTTCAGTTTATTTTGTAATGATTAAACAATTTTTGAAGTCAACTTAGCAACAGTGTGCTTTCTTACATATTACCGATTCAAGCTGTTTCCAAAGAACTATTTTACTTTAACAACCTTTTACAGTTAGTATGTTTTATATACTATTTAGTCTACACAACAAAAAACTGTTATATATCTTTAATTTATTCTGAAAGCGAGCTTTTTATAAAGTAAAAATAATGCATACACAGAATTAACGTAAAAGTTCAAGTAAAGTCAAATAAGGAGCAAACTTTTAGTAAAATTTTAATGTAAAGTTCAAATATTAATACATAATGCAAACACTCAACTAAAACACAATTATTTATAAAAGATAGAAATGACCTCTTCATACAAGGTGATGGACTAACAGCAGCCGAAGGGATCTGTATTCATTTCTAAATCAGGAATGTTTATTCATGATTGTAAAATTTTCACTTCTCTTCTAACTTTTCCTTTTCATGGACAATAGCTTTGTTCTCAGGATCTGACCGGATCTTTTCCGAAAGTTCGAGTTGTAGAGCAGCGTAGTACTGCCTGTACGCATTCAAGTCCTTCTTTTCAACAAACAAGTCCGCCGGTGTGTCTGGATAACTGTGGAGCACTTTCAACGCGAACTCGATGCAATAAACACCGCAGTTCCACCAATCATCTTGCGTGGTGTGCTCGATTTGTTCGACTCCAAACTCGTTCAAGTTCCACTTTGAATTTTCGTTGCGGTGGTTTGATTTCAGTTTAGCAACGAGTGATTTTGAACAGAACGCTTCGCTTCCGTGCTGCGGATCCACAACATAGAAAGTCTTGTCTTTGTAACTGGCATACACGAACACCCAGTGATAGTCATCAACGTTTTTCACAGCCACATATCCGTCCTTGTCATCTGTGAATGGAGTTTCAACCATATTGTTTTCAATCAATTTTATTATGCCAGTCCCTATGAAGCCTATATGTTTGTTTTTAAAACAGTATGACAGAACACAGTCGACTATTACGACATCAAGCCAACCTCGTTGGTATACAAGATACCACAAGTTGTAGTATGTGAGGTTCTTCAAACCATTTCTGTCGTTTTTGTCGTAGAAACATTGTACTACGTTGTTATTCCACTTGAGGCCCTGTTGCTGCATACGTCTCAAGTACTCGATCCAATCAGACTTTTCTCGTTCACCTAGATACTTAATAGAACTTTTGTTCGCATACAACTCTTCAAAATGAGGTTCATCTTCTATTACATTATAGTTATCAACTTTTTGTTGAACTTCAGGTGCTTCATTGGTTAAATTTCCATTGATTTGAATTGTTTTCTTTCCATTGGTATCGGGAGAAGCTGCATTTTTATCATGCTTACTGGTTGTCTTTAAAGAACTTCGCATATAAAACACGTTCATTTGAAACTGATAATGAACTATGCAGGAAAGACTGGTCTTCGTAATAAAAATGGACTTTGCTAACACTGCCGAGCTGTTTCTTGTATGCAGCTTTAAGTTCTCTAATAGTTTTAGGGCTCGGCAGGTGTAGCACAACAGCATTATTATTGTCATTAGTATTTATGACTACGAACATTAAGATGCAATGGTAATAATCTGTTAATTTTTTGAAAATTATAAGTTTTTATAGAAATATTTTTATTAATTAATGATTGTAAATCTAATACGGAATGATTAGTTGAGATTTTATTATTACTGATTACTAAACTTTTAATTAATACAAAAGTGTAAAAAATGCACTATTAACGTTGTATCTAAGTATTAAAACTCTCATTACAAAAGTATGCAATATTTACTTAACTAGAATACGTAAACAATAGGTTTGGATGTTATTTTTAAACTATCATATTTAATAAAATATGATTAATAAAATGATATTATTAATATTATTTAATAATATATGATTATATAAAGCTCTGGCTCTATAAGTATCTAAAAAAATTTTTATAACATATAATAACACTCTTTTGATAATGTAAAGGTAAATGTAAATTTTTAGTAAAGAATTAAGTTAAGTTAACTTTTCTTACGTGTTAGAAGTATTTTTTATTGGAAGTATAACATTGTATAATTACAATATTTTTATTCTTAACTTTAACTGTTTATCACAGCTGGAGTAACTGGCTGTATGACGTTATTGAGACCAGTGTTATTTTTTTTATTGCTTGTGCCTACATCAAAAGTTAAATAAAACATTAGAAAAAAATAAACAATATCCACTTTAAAAACTAATATTTATTTTGTTTAATTAACAAACTTTTTAACTACTTAAATTTTTATTACTGTAAAATTTAAATTCTTTTTTCGATTTAATAAATTAATCGTAATTAATGTATAAATAATACATAAAGTTTTCCTTATGTTTTAGCAAAATTATTTTAACCTTTTTTTATTTACAGCATTTAATTTAAAAACTATTCATTGAACTACTTAATTCTTGTTTTTTAACTGATCCTGACTGTTTGATCTTTAATTGATACTTAACTTTTGCTATAAATGCTTTTAAACTACATTAATCCTTTTATTTTTAAAATAATTAATGCTCATTTTTAAACTATTGACTTTTTATGATCAAAACATTAATACGACACCTAAGTTAATTGAAAAACTAAAGCATTTAAGTTTAAGTAAGATAATTGACCTTAAGTTTTTTCTAACTATTTGTACTTGAGTATCAAAAAAATAACAAAAATATTTACAGTAATCAGATGTAGAAAGTTACCAATGTTCTTATTTACTTGTCGATCAAATAAATATTTAAAGCGTTTGTCAACGCGCCGTCTACTTTTCTGTTGTTTTTTTATGCATATATTATTTAAATAGAATAGCCTAGTAGAAAGAAAATGTAAAGTTCCACAGAAAGAATTTTTAAATGAATAGGCTACGTATTAACTACCTATGTGAAGATTATATAACATGAAAAAAAAAGTAACGAATTGTTTTCAGTTGTGTTTAGTGTTTTTGTTGGTATATACCTAAACCAAAGATTGCAAACTTGCGATAGTTATTTTATGGTCTCTAAAATCTAGGTAAAAGTATATACATATGAACATTTGAGTAGACTTTTTACGGTTCGTTGGATAATAGATATGTTATTTGGGAACGGGTTAAATATGCACGAAGACAATTTTGCGCGAAAAAAAGTTTTTGCACAAGGACAGTTTTGATAAAACACTTTTCCACGAAGACACTTTTGCACGAAGAATCAATTTCGAACGAAAAGTCATTTTACACGAGAGTAAAAATAAGATCAATAAAGGAAAAAATAAATAAATAGAATCAGTTAAATAACAAAAAAAAGATACCGACTGAAAATTATTGGTAAAAAAGGTAATAAAATAAATAGTTAGTATAAAAAAAAGTTCAAGTTACCGACCGAGGGTAAGGGTTAGTGGTAACAGTAATAATAAAAACAAAAAGAAAACAATAATTAAAGTAACAGTTTTGCAGTAAAAGAAAGAAATCGTAACAGAAAGATAAAAATAAACGAACAAAAAAAAAAAAAAAGAAAATAAAAGTTACCGTTTGAGGTAAGGGTTAGGGGTAACAGTGATAGTAAATAAATAATAATGAATAAAGATTAGTTATAAAAAAGGGATATAAAAATCAACCCGTTTAAAAGTGTCTTCGTACATATTTTGCATCTACTCAAAATAAATATGTTTTTAAGTTGTTTAGAATAAATTACTTGAAAAAAAATGCATAGATTATAGAATTTTATGTTCTATAAAAATTTAAACACTTCTAACGAAAATGCATATAAGAAATAAGTTTAGGTCCTGTGCCTGTCACACAGTTTTTAATTCTTACATCTTTAAAGTGTTTACTAAAACAATTACTAAAACAAATTAGAAATATATTACTATAAAACATTTTTCTAAATTTTTTGAAAACTCTCTATCTTGTAAAGTCATTTTATTAAACAACTTATTTTAAAAAGTTGAATACTCTTAATTATAAAAAAATTAATTTATGTTATTTGTTCATACAGCTGCTTTGTCAATGAAAGTTTTAAAAAATTTTTATTGATAAAACGAAATTCACCCCAGCTTTTGAATATTAATTCATACAAATGAAAAAAACCTTAGGAAAAAAAAAATTTTTCTGTACGCATTAATAGTCACAAAAATATGACGATAAAAGACTTATTAACAAAGCACTTGGGCACTCTGCCCACACAAGACTGGATCGACTACTTTGTTCACAACTGCAGTGTGACGTCACAGAGTGATACGTCATCGACGTCACCAGCCAATCACAACTCGAACAAGGTAGTGGTGAGGGTAACGACACCAAACTAGTTTTTGTTGATTAAATACGATGGTATAGATAGGTTAAAAAAACTGACTTCATTTAATGCTTGGTTGTTTGGTTATTTAGAAAAACTGTTTAAGTGTGCTTCAAAAAAAAGCGGGAGCTTTATGTTTAATAACAAAGAACACAAAATATTAGAACTGTATTAAAAAAAACTTTACTACTATTCAACTTTTAAACAAAATTGTTAATATAAAATAAATTTAAAACATCTTATTAATGCCTACCAGATAAACATCATTGAGTTGTTTAAAATAGTTTAACTTCCATTATAACTAGTTTTTATTAGTCTATAATTAAAACATTAATGCTCATTTTTACTGGTAATTTATTTTTTTAATTAATGAGATTTAGCAATGTTTTTAGATGTTAGGAAAACAAAGCAGAAATCGCCGAACTGCAAATGACGAAAGGATTGAAACAAGTCCTTTCATCTCACACCAGTTTGATGGGAATTATGAAAAAAAACATCTGTCGTACTCAATAACATACGCCTTCTTTTCGGTTTGATTAATTATTCTCGATAGTAATTAAAATTTTTTCTTTTTTTTTTTCAAAAAGAAGTACAAGTTTAATAAAACTTTAAAGTTTTCTTTAAAACAGGTGTACGTCAACAAGAACCCGTTCATGGTGAGCTGCGAGCAGCTTGTGGGGTTGAGGAGACTTTACCTTGGGGTTTTCCCACGATAGCAACTATGCAGACGGCAGAGCGCTGATAAACCTCCTTAGAAACAACATAAAACTTAAAGTATTGAGTTGTGAGCATATTGTTATGTTGTTTTAGTTTTATTTGTTTCTAAAGAGTAAAAAAAATGTCTCAACTTGTGTCTGAACTATTCAAACTGTTTAAGTTTATCGAAAGCAATAAACTGTATCAAATAGTTCCTTTGTTGAATATAAATAAACTTTGACGGCTAGTAATTAAAGATAAGCAATTAAACGATTAAGTAGTATAAGATAAGAAACAGCCACTTAGATTAAATAGATAATATTCAAGAGCAAATTAAAGCAGGCGGGGTGCGAAACAACGCGCCAAAACAAAAAACTTGACATGCTACGATCGGAAAAACTGATTCATTATCAAAATTAAAATTCAACAACATCATAAAGTCGTTGGGGCAGGCGGGGTGCGATAAAACGCGGGAAATCACCGTCAAAATCGACCCTAACACGCTCCGCAGCGCCAACTACCTGCTAGTTTGCGCGTACAGGGTTAGTGGTAGACCGCTGAGTACAAGTTTCGGGACGGGGGATCTTTGCGATTGTGATGAGCACGTTGGTCAGCTGCAGAGGACGCTAAAGAAATCTAATTGTTTGTTTTATTAAAACAATGCAGTAAGGATTCCACTCAGTTTATATGCACACTTCTAATTTTAAATATCTTTATTTCATTTCTTTTACAAGCTCAAAAAGCGATAGTTTTTACTCACAGTAAAGTAAAAGTAAATTTACAAGTATAACATCTATTGTATACAGTTTATTTCAGGTATGCTTTAATCTAAACTTCATCTAAAATTTTATCTATTTTAATCATAACTTTGCAAAGGAACAAAATATTTTTTGTAATAAATTCTGAAGATCTTGAGATCAAGAAGCAACTCGAAAAACAAAAATAATCAGTTGAATGAAGAAACGAAACCAATTGAAGAACAACAAGTTGAATTATGAATCAAACTTCAATGTCATGTGTGTTGTTAGGTATAAGTTTGGGTAAGCAGCTTTGTTCTTGTAAGTATAAAATTTTTTGTAAGTAAAAATTATCAAACAGCAGAAATGAAAAGGATAACACATCAGCATTTAATGATGTTTGGTTTCAAAACAGCACTAAAAATTTGAGAAGAGTATTAACAAAAAAAAAGTAGCTTTTTTTGTAATTGGTTCTTGTATAAAAGCTTTGAGTACAAAGTACAAACCAGTTTTTATAGAATTAAAAATTTGATTAATATTTAAGATATTGTTATTTTTTTTAAAGTTTTTATTTAACTTTTTAGGTAAATTTTAGGAAAATTAAAATATCACTAAAAACTTATTTACCAATATTTTTTGACCTAGAGATCTTAACGTTTAGGAAACTTTCCTTATATAGATTGAAGTTTCACTTTAAAAATTTTAATTTTAGAAATATCATAAAGAAATTATAAAACAAGTAAAACAGGTGGTTTTTTTTTAAATAAAAGTTTGGTTTTTTTTTAATATAATAAAATTCTGCATCAAATCTGTTTTAATATTAGTGATGGACTTTCTGTAGAGTTTTAAGAGGATTAGTTAAAAAGTTAAGAAAATGGTAGATTTTTCATAAAACGGTATTTTTCGCGTTTTTGGTTTGCGTTTTCTATTAGAAACCTATTGAGCACACCGACTTTGATCGCTTATAACTCAAATGCTACTTTTAACTTTTTTGAATTGCTGATAGCTCAGATAAAACTCTACAACATAAAATTAACTTCTAAAAATTAAGGTAGACCACCTTCACCCATCATTTTATATTTTTAATGTCTTTTCTTTAAGAAGTTAGATTATTTTAACTTACTTGTGTCCATTTTGTGATTAACTTCATGAAATACTCACAGAATAAGTTAAACGTTATTCAACAAAACCTTTTTTTGTATAATTAGAATATTTAAGCTGCTACGTTTATAAGTAAATTATTTCTAGTAGAACTTTTAGCTTTGAAAACCAATCATTATAATATCACACAAATAAAATCTATAGTAGAGCGCATGGATATTGGATAGACACATAAATTTTCAAAAGTACGCCTCGACACCTAACAAAAAAAATCTTAATGTGCAAAAACAAATTGTTATATGTATTTAGGAATAACTATAGACAGAAGTTAAAATTCGTCTGAACGCATAGGTCATATAAAAACATAGTTACCAAAATCATTAAGTGCATTACATAAAACGAGACATTTCTTTAACAAAAGTCATTATATACAATCTTTGATTCGTTGTCTATGATCAATATTAGATTTTGGTTGTTGTGCGGGGGAAGAGAAATTAAAAAGTTTATAAATGGTAAAAATTTTCTCATAAATAGAGCACAAAATATTTCAAAACTTATTGTATTTTACAATATACAATATGTAAATTTACAAAAAATTTTAAAATATTTTATAGTCATTTAAGTGGTGTTTTTGCTAATTTTAGTTGTTTGATTAGTTAGATGGAAGATCGATTTTTGTACTGAATTTTTGTTATGCACAATTTTACGTCATACTGTTTTTTGTTTTTTTGTACAACTTTTGCATCTATGTTTAGTAAAATTCTTTTTGTTATAAATTGAACTGGCTGATGATCAAAGCACTTAGCTTTATGAAACATATGTACCAGTATTTTTAAAATCGTACTTTTCCAATAGATTATTTAAAAGCCCTAAGTGGGCTCTGTAGAAAGTGTTCAAGTTTGAATAATAACCTTATTTTATATATATATATATATACAAAATACAGCTTAGATTGAAACATTTTTAGAACTAAAATTATCAACACTTATTAGTTGCGTTCTAATAGTAAAATGTTAAACTTGCAAAATAGCATAGCGCACAAAACTTTAGACAAATATATTCTAAAACAGTAACAGTTACTTTAATTCAAAATAATACTTTATTTAGCAATTAAAACAAAATATTAAAAAAAAAATTTAATAAACTAGGCAAGCGCAAACATGCATCGAGGCTTTCACGTCACAGACTTTGACTTGCTTACGGGCATGCGAGGGAAGTTATTGTGAAAATATTTTACTGAGTCTTCTTGCCGCCAAACGGCGCAGGAACTTCCACGACCCCGTACCTCGAATATTCGGTTGTTACGTCACAACTCTCAACCGACCAATCGCGTGCTTCCGCGTCGTAAACCGCCTTTTTCCCGCTGCCGTCCAAGAAAACAACCACTCTGCTTCCCCAAACCGAAACGGCACACCGTGCGAGGTTAACTTCCACGGGCGGCATTTTCAGAAAAACGAACCGGTCGCAAACGTAATCGAAGACCTCGCAGGTCGCAGGCCCGCCGCCGAACACGAACAACTTGTTTCCGATGGCCGCCAGCTGACAGTCTATTCTTTGCTCGATCATGCTCGGCATGAAAGCCCACTCGTCGGCTGCGCTGTCGTACGCTTCCACGCTCGACAAAATCCTCCTGTTTTCGGCGCCGTCCCGATCCTGAAATCCGCCGCACGCCACAACCTTGCCTCTGAAAACCGCGCTTCCCATTTGCGTCCTCGCCTCGCGCAGCCTGCCGACATCCTCCCAACCGTGCCTTTTCGCGTCGAACCTGATGCAGCGAGCCTCTGACCACACCTCAGAATCGTCAAACACCCACGCGCCAACAACGTAGATGTGGCCCATGAAGGCGCACAAGCCGAAGTAGGTTGCAATCAGGTCCAGGTCGGCAATGTCTTGCCACTCTTGACCGCCCACCGGCAACTTTTTCACCGCGACATTCTGCGCGTCATCTTCACTGCCGCCGAAAGCGTAAACGCAGCCGTCTACGCACACCGAAGCCCAGAACTCCCGGTATTGAGGAAACTCCAAATCTGCGCATTTCGTCACCGAGCCGTTTCTCCCGTCGATTCGCTGCACGGGCTGGCTCATGTGGAGCAAGCTCCTGCCGCCGACGACTACCAGGTCCAAGTCGTCGCAGCGCCTCGGCTCGATCTCCTTGTTTCGGGTTTTTCCCTTCAAGACGTCGTCGATCAGCGAGAAGCAAGTTTCGCATCTCCGAAACGCCAAAGACTCGTTTAAAAATTGATCCAGTTCGTGGTTGGAAAGCAGAGGAAGACGGACTTCCGCGAGGAGGCGCGTTGAATACTTGCGCCTCTCCGCGCCTCCGAAGCTCACCCAGCGGTCGGCGACGCGAAGCACCTCCATCTCCGACGTGACGTTCAGCTTCGTACTGGACAGAATTGCGCTCAACAGCGCGAAATCGAGGTGCAGGAAGTTTTGGCTTCCGGCAGCTGCGACGAAGAAGCGCTCCATGCAGCGCAAAGTCGCTTTTGAAAATGAGGGCATGCCGAACGTTTTCGCCACCTTGTGGTAAGTCGCCACATTTTCGAGGCTCATTTTGTCGCTCATGCGGTCGACGACTTCTCGTTTCACGCTTTCGTCTAAAATGAAATGTTCGGGTTCGAAACGCTGAAACGTTTTGCTCCGGTCGTATCCCGTTGTTCCTGTGAAAATGTTTGAAATTAGATAAGTACACTTTAGTTTTCAGCCAAACTTAGTCGTTGTTAAGCATGGTAAGAGTTTATCTGAATAAATATTTATTTGGCTGCTTAACAAAACAAAAAAATTACAAAAATAAGTCAGGCTGAAATAAAAAATTGAAATTATGTATAAAAAAATGCTGCAAAAATTGACTTCGTTAAAAATCCTATCGCTATTTTTTGAAACTTTTTTTTTGTAAACATACAAGAAAAAGCACCTCGGCCTAAAATAAATGCGCTTTGTTTGTGATCTTTATTTGTAAACAAATACATGCACAAAAACAAAAATATACATGCATAAATTTTTAATTTAATTTTTTTGATTAAATTTTAACTACTTTTATAACAATCATAAAATTTCTAATTGAGTAATTTAGCTTAAACTATGTGTACTTTTATAAACTTTTAATTTATAAGTTGTATTTACAGAAAGAATAAATTTAACGGATAACTACAAATAGTTTTGAAAATAAAATTTTTGAAATTTGTATATAATACATATTAAGGTCTACACAAGGGTTTCTCAAAGTAGGTCATATGAACCACTTTTAGCCAAAGAGATGTCGTGACTAGTAAAGGAGCTACAGGAGACTTTAAAGCCAAAATTTGAAACTTACATTAAATACTCTTGAGTTGTCGATGAAGAGCAAAAGATAATTTTTTTCAAAGGAGGCAAATTTAAAAGATTTCGGAAACCGTGGTCTATATATTGATACTATAAGACTGCTTCTATATTCTGAACATATTTTGTACATATGGTTTTTAAATTAAAGGCATATTTTAATAATAAGTTATTTAAACAATAAGGTATTAAAGAGATGTGTTAGGCAAACTAGAGTAAGAACATTTTACTTTTTTTTTAAGTAAACTTTAAGAAGTAACTCGCATTTTGTTTAAAAGAAACTTTTAAATAGTTGTAAGATATTCAATATTTTCACTTAATTATAACTATTTAAATAGAGGCGTGCAAATTAGATATTTTATTTACGATCCGGTTTTGGTGACATAATCTTCCCACCTCTCAAGTGAATTAAAATAGTAAAAAAAAGATTTAAGTATAAAAAGTTATAAACAATCTAACATACATTTCTAGCTTAATGTCTGTATAAATACTTGAATTATATTTTTGACCCTTACAAGCATTATTTCGTCTTTTGATACTACTAGTTTTAAAGCTATCATTAACACTGTTATGTTTTTTCAACACATAAATAATTAGAAAAGTCATCGAAATAAATATTTTTATCATCGCTGTCAACTATTACTATTTCCCGAGTAAATAGTTTAACTTTGCTTACTAAACTAACAAAATAGTTTGGCTCTTATAACTTTTTAGTGGCAAAAGTGTTTGAAGACCGTTTGATAATAATATAAATTTCGTTATAAACAGTTTTACAATTGAAAATTGTATTTAGTTACTTAATTTTGTACTTTGTAAACTTTTTACGTAAGGGTAAAACGTATTTATGTGTACATTTAGTGCCATTGTGCTACACACAATGGGTGCGAATCAAATAAATGTAATTTGATTATTTAATGGTTTAAATTGAACTTTTAAACAAGAGCAGGTATTAACTTCAGCTTAATTTCAAAATAAAGTTTAAAAGCTTACGGGATTTTTGTTTTTAAACACTACGCGAGTAAACTCTTTAAGTTTAGTTTGAACTTAAATTAATCATTTTTCCTCGTTTTTGCTTACCTAAACACATCCCTTTAATAACTTTATTAATTTATTAAATGTGTTTTAAATTAGAAAATCATATTTACTAAAAATAATCATAAAATCGAAAACGTATATGGTATCATAGTAGGTAATGTTTTTAAATATAGTTTTCAAACCCAAATTAATTAGAAATTTAATTTATTTTCTCCTGTAATTGTAGATAAAAAGTAAAATGTTTGTAAAATTATCTATAGTTTAAATAAAATTACAAAATTTTCGCTCGACCAATTTTATAATTGTTATTACATATTATTAAAGGCTAATAAACCACGGAAGAAAGTTTGTATGTTTTTTTATCTGCATGTAATTACATTTGTTTACAAATAATGATCTTAAACAAAGTGCATTTCCTGCAGGCATAGACGCTTTTTATTTAATATTTACAAAAATAAGCTCCAGAAGTTAGCAGAAGGACTTTTAATGGAGCCGGTTTTTTATTTAAGATAATAATTTTTCTTTTCATCATGACTTATTTTTTAGTAATAGTTTTTATGAGTACTTTTAATATTGGGTACTTTCAATTGCAGCAATATTGTAAAACAGTACACATTACTTTGATGACGTCATTAACTTTACTTTGGGTAATTTTTAAAGCCTAAACTTTGTAAACAAAACATAATTGTTGTTTAGCCCTAGGTTAATTTACTTTGTTTGCTTTTTCTTATTAATAATAAAAATAAACCTGAATTTAGCCAATAAAATATTACTAAACATTTCCTATGTTATTAAAGTAATATATATAGTGTTTGATTAATCTGCTTTTTAGTTCACAAAAATTCACCTTTTTGTTCAAGTTAGACATTTAATTTTAAACACAGTACAAGCTATTGATTTTTTTAACTTTTTTGTTATAAATTTTGGTAGCTTCAAGTCATAAAATAAACTTCAACTATTTATAAAAAATTGATATTAGTTTCAATTCCATTTTTAATTTAGAATAAAGCTAACAGGGTGACCATTAAACCTTGATATTTATTGGAATGTTGTAATTTTGAAAAAATCATAATACATATTAAATAAAGTTTAATAATAAGGTGTTTCTTTAAAAGAAAATAAGACTTATGTTTTAAAAGATATCAAAAGTTTAGATTTTTTTTTCTTAAAACTTTGGTAGCCAAAAAGATTATTATTAATATTATTATTAATTTTTTAGTTATATAATATTAGTAGCTTTTGAATTCATATTTAAGAGAAACATTTTTGTACAGAAAATCAAATAACTTATTTTAACTGAAGTTTTTCTATTTGGTTTAAGGCCATTTGACGTAAAAAGACAAAGTGTACACTTTAATTAAATCTATTTTTAATGTTATTCTACACTTTGTGGTGTTTAAAGCTAAGCAAACAATAGATCAATAAAGTACTCCGACCATCAGTTTAATTATAACCCTTCTATATAAGTACATCGATATGTTTATAGTAACAAAAATCACTGTTTTTTGTACATGTGTCGCCAATGATTTTCAACATTAAAAATTTTTAATTATAAGTATTTTTAAGCAATCATTTGGACTCCTATGGACTTGGCCACTGTTATTTAAAGCAAACAATTTCAGAACATTTATTGGAGCCTTTCTTGCTAAGTTGCTGCAATTACACCCATAAAAAGTACAACTCGATAAAAAACTAACCATAAAAAAGTCCTACCTTCATTTTTTCAACTATTTTATAACTATTTTGTGACGTAGTCAAAATATTGGAGCATTACTTTTTGGCAAAATTGCTGTAACTATAGACATAAATGAAGAATCATATATAAAGACCTCATAAAAAATCCACCCCTTTATTTTACTTTGACTATAGCAGTACATATCAGTAATACAATTATCAGTAAGCTCGATAATATTTTTATGGAAAATATTTATAAAAATTTTAAATAAATAAAAATAGTAAGTTTTTAAAATAGCGCAACCTGCTTCGAAAACGTTGTTTAAATTTTCCGTTTTTTTCTTCGCCAAAACTTTCTCAGCACTACTCTTGCACAATTTCACAAAAGTTTTGTTTTCAGTCCTTCTAATAGCTTTACCACAGTCGAGTAAATTTCCAGTTGTTTCCACAAATGTTTTTTCAAAGTGATTGAGTTTGCATCTTTTTGCTGGTACGTCTTGGTTTTGTTTAGACATGTTATTTTTCATTGTAACTACTTTAATACTAAAAATAAGTTTGATAAAACATGGATGAATAACTTGATTTGAAATTAAAAAAACAGCTTGGTTTACTCGATCAAGTTTGAAAAGATGTTTTCTATTAAATTAAGAATAATGAGTAAATTATAAAACTTAAATTCAATATTGCTTATATATTTCATAGTGTTTAAATTAATTCATTGCAGTTTTACAGTTGAATGGTAATTTTTAGTTCAGTTTTAGAAATTTAAGCAAGATAGAGATATCTATTACAAGTTCGCTCCGTTTTTTATTATCAGGTGAAACTATGCCGCTGAGTATAAAAGGTTCCTACCATCGGCATAATACATTAAAAAATGTGACAAAATACAAAATCAGTCTACTTTAATCGTGTGCACGACTATTCAAATTCGGACAATTGAAATTGTTAGAAAAATTTAAATGGTCACAACTAAAAAATTAATGTATATTTATCAAACATAAAAATACATATCTAGTTCCTATTAGTATCTAAAAGCTTTTTTTTTCTTTTTGTAATAAAATAATAAGATCCATTTTTATTTTTAGTAATTTTAAAACTTATTAACAAACATTTAAGGTTTTGCAAAAAATTAAAAGTGGCTTGTAGATTTTAATAAGATCTTAAACTATTTTTTATTATTTTATATTAGTGTGTGAGGTATATTAAATATTTTTTAAGAATTTTAATTGCTGGAATTTGAGTTGTCCGAATTTCATGTAACCACTTTAATCTGAAAAGTGTAAAGCGAGACTGATGTTTGATTATGAAACAGTTAAAAGAATATTTGTAATATAAGTAACTATTTTGAAGCAATTTCAGGGTTTATTTTTTTAAATTATTTAAATAATTTTATGATTTTAAAGTTTTTATAGTTCTTTCTACAATGTGCATTAGGGTGCATCTGTTAGCCCTCAAAAATAAAAGTTTTATAGTTGTTTTACTTTTTATTGTATGTGGCAAATCACATTAAAAGAGAACACAAAAAATTAGTTTCCTAGCTATAAGCCTTCTAGAGCAGAACACTTTTGAAGACGTATATCTATATCAATATTTTTGAAAAGGTTTTAAACCATAAATGAAGGTTACTTAAGTATTAAATTTTATGGTTGCAATATATTTACTAATCACACTATAAACCAGGGGCGTGTTTTGACTGGTTTTCTGCTTCCTGTGAACCCCCTGAAAAAAAATAAGAAAAATGAAAAAAAAAAATTCTTAGAATTTCACTACAAACTTTGATTATTGACTTTCTTTTGTTTACTTGATAAACTTTGAATAATGAATGTTGAATTAATAACACTGAAAGATTATAAGTTTCCGTAACGAAAAATGCTCGTTTTTGCCTAGCTGAAATAGATTTAAAATAAAGTTTTATTTGTGACGTGATAGTAGGTAAAAGATTTAAAATACTATTTTCTACTGTAAATTTTTTTACTAAGATGCTCATAGTTCCTATTATAAATTGCTACTTCATGTAAATAACTTTTGATTGAGTATTATTTTTCAACTTGTAAGTACAATTTTACTTAAAAAATGTCCAATATCAATACTAAAATTTTATTTTACTTAGTGTATTGTAAATGTTAATGTTGTGTGAAGCTTTTAAACCTTGAAAATTTTTCTAAATCATCTGTAAACAACTACACCACCTAGCAATTTATTCTTTTATCATTTAAGGTATTTTAATAATTTTATTTAAGTTATTTTTTTTGTATATCTGTTGGCCACAAAGTTGCTTCTTGATTTTTTGAAATTTTCAACTCAAAGAGATTTTTAAACCATAATTAGAATTCCTGCACCATTAGGCAAACATTTAATTATAATTTAAAGATATTTTAATCTATGTTTTTAATTTATTAATTAAAAATTTATTTTAATTGTAATTTTCTTAAATTTTTTTTTAGTAAAATTTCAATTTTTATTTAATGTGTTTTACTTTTGTATATGTGTTGGCCACAAAGTTGATTCTTGATTTTTTGAAATTTTAAACTCAAAAGATTTCAAAACCATCATTAGAATCCCTGCAACATCAGGCAAACATTTAGTTATAGTTTAAGGATATTTTAATTTAGTTGTTTAAGTCTAAATATTTTTTTAGTGAAGTTTTAATTTTTATACTTTAAATTACTTGAAGAAATTACTTTTATTATAAAAAGATGTATAAATGTATAGAGTTAAAAGTTTAAAAGAAAAGTTTGTAAGAACTCCATCTATACTAACATTTAATTCAAAATTTGTAAGTTCATAACTTTTTTTGGTTTTTTCAGTTTTAATTTATCTAAACTTAATACAGTATAATAAATATAAAAATTTACTAATTTTCTATTACTTTCATATGTTTTTTTTTTTATTTTTAAGCAGAAAAAAGCAATTTTAACTTAGAGTTTTTCGGCGCCAACTAAACTTGCAGTGCATACCTAAATTTTGTGAATTTCCTTTGAAAAAAGTCTATACACGCCCCTGCTATAAACAACAAAAAGTAAGTTACAACATTAACCTTACTGAATGATATATAATACTATATGATAACTTAAGTAGACATAACATGAAAAAATATATGTTGTATTAAAAAAAATGCAAACATTATCAAATAAAGAACTTTGAAAATACTTTAAATGTGGACAAAACTTTTACAATACAATAAAACCTAATAGAAATAAACTAAAAGACTGTATAATTGAATTTAAAATAACTACTTGGAACCACAATCAGATAACAAATTATAACTAATAAACAATAGTTAAAAAATAACTATAGAAAAAACAATAAAACAACAAATAAGTTTAGTTCATGAACTACATCTGGAAAGTTTTGATTCTAATATCACTGCAATCACACTGTGGCTGGTATTTATCCTACATTTTAAAAATGTAAAACTGTTTCAGATCAAGCAGCTTTCTGGTTGACTGATTTTATATTATTTGGTGTTCAACTAAATTGGACCGCAGTGTTCCATAATTTTTTTTTTCCGGGAGAATGGTGAGAAAAAATATTTTTTATTGTCAAAAGTGCAACTTCACTAGTTCTTTAAAGTTGCAGCAGAAAAAAATTATAAAAGCATACAAAGTATTAAAAAAATCTTAAAGCTAATTAATAGGAACCTTTTAAGTAGACGGTAATGAGGAAACAAAATGTTTTCAAAAAATTTTTTAAATCTTTCTCATGTAAAAAAAAATAAAACTAAAAACTAACTCATTTGGTGAATATTTAAATGGTGTGTAGCTTGTTCTCATTTGGAATGGTGTTTATTTTGTTTTTATGAATGGTGTGTAACCTAAATATTTTACTAATGGTATGTATCTTAGTTTTATCAATAGTTGTACTATTTAACTGTTTGTTGAAAAATTGGTTGTTCTACTACAAAAGGCAGTTTAACATTTCAACAATGTATCTTTATAAAAATACCAAAAAACACATTTACTAAAACTAAACTCAAAAATATCAATTACTTATATAAATCTAATGCAAATACACAAAAATAAAAAAAAATTATCTGATTTATCCTAAAATTTAAAAGAATTTTAATTATCTTGACTTATCCTGAGTATACTAAGTGTGTTTAAACCCTTTACTTGAACTAACTAACTGGGAATAAACTAACTTGTTTTTTAATGAAGCCATTTTTGTTTGTATATTTTCATAGGTCCTTTTTCAAAAAACCGTTATTACCTCAACTCTTTGACATTTTTATAAGTCAGTTTTGAGCCATTTTGTTCAATTAGACATTCAACAAAATAAAATGCACTTGCACTGCACACAAGGAGTTGCAACTCTTTACTTAACAAAAATTAAACTTTATATAAATTCTAAGAGAAGATAAGTTTCAAATAAAGTAGTCTTTTTTAGTTTGCTCTTTTAGTTTGCTTCTACTACAATAAACCAATGAAATAACAAGCTTTGGTTGTTAATAGAAATTAGCTTATTTTTAAACAACTGTAATAAGAAACTTGAATAAAATTATACAAAATAAAGTTAACTTAAAAAAAAGACCACCCCTTGTTTAACTTATTAAATCATGATATAGAGAAGAGTTTTTAAAAGTGTTCTGCTCTAACAGGCTTACAGCTAGGAAGATAATTATTTTCTGTGCTGTCTATTTCTGTGATTTACCAATACGAACAAAAAAACTTTGCAAAATTTGCAGGTCAGGGCAATAGATGTATCCTATTTAGATACTTAATTTATTTTTATTTTTGAAACCCTTTTGATATTATTTAACGATAATATGACGCTATGCAAAGTATTTTTATATTAGTTTTATGCAGTCGGTTGCTTATGAAACATTGCTAAGTCCTTAACAACACTAAAAAACATATTTAAGTTTTAAAAATTATCCAATTTGATGAAAAAAAGCAAAATATAAGGAACAGTAAGTTTTATGTCTTTCTACCATGAAAAATATAATCTTATTGAACTAAACAATACAACATGATTTAAATACAAACACTCTCACAGGTTATAAGAAAAAAGATTCCTGTATAATTTAGTTTTTAGATTTAAGTTTATATAACTATTTGTTTCAAGGATTTTTTTAATCTTTCAAAATAGATAACTAAATTACAAGTAGTATGGTTTATACCCAATTGCTTACAATAGTAAAATTTCTATTATTAATAAACTTGTTATAAAGACTAAAAGCAAATAAAAAATTTAAAAAAATACATGGTAGTATTAAAAAATTTTCTCTTTTGACTTAATTTTTGCATATTCTTGCGGGTCACTGACTATAAACTCATTATACAACAGATAAAATCCTTAAATCCTGAAATAGGTATTACAATTTATTTTGATAACTCATCTGCAAAGTTTAATTTATTTATTATTAACAATGATTGTATGGTAGCCAAGTACACAGTAACCTAGAAATATTCAAAATTGTATCAACCAATAGAGTCAAAAATTGGTAAACTTGTGTTAGCAAATTAGTTGAATTTTTAAATTTTTTATAGCTATTGTTTTATTTAAACTATCTTTAAAGACGCTCCTTTAGTAATAATAATTTTTTCAATCTTTTTTATCATCATATACTCAAGAAAATACTAATTCAACATTTTACCGGTAAAAAACATTTTTACACTTTGTTTTAGCACTTAATAGTAAATATTGTGGGCTATGGATGTTGGTGGTCCAACATCTTAAGCCTCAGTTGGGTCAGGTTGGCTTCCTGTGGGTATATTGTCAACCTGATCTTTTTGTTCATACTTTTCCTGCAAGCAGGGTGACATTCTAACAGACTTATGTTCAGGACCCGCTGCAGTCAACTCATCATTAATATTATTTAAGTCGGACATAATAACTATAAACTACTTAATGCTACTCTAGACTACTTTGTATAAATCAGGCAAGACAGTTTTGATTGATGAATCTTTTATATAAAACACAACAAGAAATACTAGCATGTAAAACAATATAAATTACTATGATAACACTTTAAAAACTGAAAGCTACTTAAATCTATATCAAAAGACTTAAAACAAAAAACTAAAAATTAAATAAAACTTTTAGTAAACAAGAAACTGTAAAAGGCTTAATAAACTATAAACCTGGCTTAAATATTTGAACAATTAAACACCTGTTGAGTTATTTAATGTTAAAATACAAAACATACTTTCTAAAAATCTTTTATAGGACATCCTTATAGTAGTTAATTATAGTTTCCTGTTTTTGATATTGTTAAAAAAAAACTTTTAATTTTTTACTTAATCTGATTTATTAAATAAATACTTTGGTTTAATTTTGTACCAAAATGAAAATTAAAATATTGTATTTATGATAAAACCATATTTTGATTTACTTCTAGCTAACTTCCATTAAGTTAATTATAATTTTTTTTTGCAGCACATCATAAAACAATGATGTTGTCGTTAAAATAAAAAAAAAGTTTAATACTTATGTTTAAAATGTTTATTAAACGACAAAAATAATTTGCTTAAAATATTTAGGTTTACGACTTATTGTACAAAAAAAATCTTTCACTAATCGAGTTGTACACCGTTTTAATATAGTTCAATTCAAAGTCTTGTTGAAAACCATAAAAAAAATACTAAGCAATTGAAACTAGTTCAGGTTGAATGAGTCTATTTTTTATGTTTTTACAAAAGAAAATGTCTTTAAAAGTAAGGCTTTAGCTTTTGATAAGGCGTTGCTTAGTTAATTTTTGGAAATTAAAATAACAGGTTAAAGTTTAACCGTTAAGCATTTAATCTGAGTTGCCAAAATTTTAGACTTTGCTTATCTAACGGTTAAGAATGCTAACTATATCACTATATACTTCGAAAATTAGCAATTTATCAAATATTTTCAGCTAATGAAGAAATAATTCTTATGAAGATCACACAAAATAACTTATTTTTGGCTACAAAACTTTAGCCAAATGGTAGAAGGCTATTAAGTCTATGAGTTATAATAAATTTTACAAACAAAAGTTGTACCTTTAGGAAGTTTTGCTACTACACAATACAATCTAAAAATTCAAAAATTATCATGAAACATTTGTTAAATAACAAAAAATTCTGTTTTTATGAAAAAAAATTATTAAAAAAAAAATAAAATTAATAAGTGTAACATAAATTTGTTAGCATTAACTTGAAAGAAGAGCTCAAAAAATAAAAATTTTAAGTTTGTATTAATTTTATACTTTTACCTGTAACTTCTTATAAACAATAAAAATAAAATTAATTATAACAAAATGAAATATCTTAAATCTAACTAAAAAGATAACAAATAAGATAAATTAACAATATATATAATTCATTTCAATGATTTATAACAATCACTGTAGTACAATAGTATTATTGATTTTTTTGATATTAAGTTTCATTTTTATTGTTTTAATTAAGATTTAGATCTGCTTAACAATAGTTATAAAATAAATAGTGTGAGGCTCGATGACTAAAAAGTCTTTTTCCACACTAATCCATTGACCATAGTTGTGAGCGTTCAAATTTTTCTTTCTTTCTTTTTCATTACCAAGACATTAATAAAAAGAAAAGACATTATAACATCTGATGCCAATATAACATGAATCAAACTTCAACGAAACAACACATACAAACAGAAGTACTCTAGATATACTCCTTGTAGTTATTTGATAAAATTTTTATAATGAAATTTAAAACAATATTTTTAAGTTTTTAAAAGTTTCAGGGACACTAGACCAAAACTTGGAACCCAAGTACCTAAAGCAGTTTAGGCCAAATCTTGTTCTAGGTCTTCTAGTTATATAATTCATTTTATTTGAAAACTTTGTGTTGTGTGCTCTACATCAAACCCTGTTATAGTATTGTGCAGTAACTTACAGGCTTGCAAGTTATGCACATCAACTAATTTTAGCACACCAATTTTTGTTAAACAGGGGGTTTGTTGTGGTCAAGGCAGACACACAGCAAACATACCTGAATACTCTTTTTTGCATGCAAATAGTTGGTATTAAGTACCAGTCAGCAGCACCACCCTAAGCAGATAAACAATATTGGATGTGCTGATGAAACAAACTTTAAGTGTAATTTTGTCCAAGCATAGCCTCAATTTTGACAAAACATAACAACTTCTAGACAATTTTTAATTTAGGGAATTCAAATGTTTCTTCAAATTCAGTTTATCATCCAAAAACCACACTCAAGTATTTTATACTATCACTCTGCCCAATAAGAAAACCATTAATATTAACACTAAATTCACATTTTTTTAAGTTTTATTGAAAAGCAAAGATTTAGTTTATGAATAATTAATAAAAAGTTTATTAGCACATAACCATTTATCAACTTTAACAATTTCTTAATAACTTCATTTAAATACTCGGGGTCACTATGTTGGTATCATCAGCAAACAATTACACAGTTATCTCACTAGACGAAAAAATATCATCAATATGCACAAGAAACAACAAAAGACCCAAACAAGAACCTTTCAGTATTCCAAAATTAAAAGTTTCACGCTTAGACACAACACTATTTTTTTGTTAATTGATTGGCTTCTATCTTTTAAATAGTCTTCTAGTAAACTTAACATTGAACCTATTAAATTATAAATTTTAAGTTTTAATATTAAAATTTTATGATTAACCTTGTTTTATGCTTTAGCCAAATCCAAAAATACAGAGAAATTATCTATTTTTTCTCACCACCCTCAATTAACTTGTTAACAATCTGATTCACAGTTACTTTAATTCTACTATTTTCTCTAAACCCATACTGTTTTTTATGTAGTACTTCATTCAACTAAAATAATTTATTCAATCTCTCACATTAAAAACTAAAAAATTTTTGAAAATGGGTATAAAAAAGAAATAGTTCGGTAGTTATTTATGTCATTTTTTACCTGTTTTATAAATTGGAATCACTTCAGCAAATTTAAGTGACTGAGGAACATCATACTTGACACACTTATTATACAATTAAGAAAGAAAAAGAGAACTTATTTTTTCACTGAGTTTCACAAAATAAATACTAGGGACATCAGAACGCACACTTTTATTTAAATTTATAGTTTTGATATAATTCTGTATTTAATATCAGAAATTTCATTAAGGACAAAATCATTTTGTACTGATTCAGATAAATACTCATCATTCTTTACATCAACAACATCGTTTCTCACTTTTAACAAATTATAAAAAAATATTTACAAAATTTTTATTTATTAGATTGCCTATACCAGTGCTTCTAAAATGGGGTTCCGCAACGCAAGCTTGCAGTAAAATTTCTTTTAATATTCACCACCACTTATCTTTGCGAGTCCGGCTTTTTGCATGTAACAAACATTAAAACAAAGCAAAGGAACTGTATGCTGACTCCAACCTTATCTGCCTGTCTCTGTCTCAGTCTATCCAAAGTCCAGCCGCCCATTGACATGCTTGTTGCTAAGAGACAAGTTCAAGTTTTGCACTAAATGTTTTTTGTTTATTTTTTGTTTGGAATCTTACCCGCTTATTACAGTAATCAGTGAATTCGATTAGGTTCATGTTCATTTTGTTATTGTTTGTAGCTCTCATTTTGTTTTTATTATGCAAGAAAAGGTTTTTATGACGTTGCGACTAATCATGTTTGTTTTCGTTTATTTATTTTAGAATCATAAAATACCTATTGCCTCTTGGCACTTTGAGTTTGACTCGACTTAATACTATTACAATTGGTATGATTTCTAACAATGATATAGTTTTGCTAAAAAATTGGTTTTTCACTGAAATTCTTTTGTTTTTTGCAGGAAATCTTATATTAAACATTTTATGTAAAATTAAATTAGGGGTTCTGCGGAAAAGTTGAACTTTAGAAAAGGGTTCCGCCACTAGAAAAAGGTTCAGAATCACTGGCCTATACATTTTGGGTCATTCACAATTTTACTACATTCATCAAGCACACCTTTAATTTTACAACTACAGGTAGATTTAGTAAAAACATTATTCACAGTTTTCCATAATTTTTTTATTTTTTACTTTATTCTTTTTTAAATAAAGTCTTTTGGGACATTCTATAACTCTGTTTAATATATTACATATAAAAAAAAAATTCTTTTAGTTTTATCTTTAATGGCAAATTTAAACATTAAGTTTTTGAAATCAATCAAGATAATTATATATTTTGTTATCCATGGTTTAGCTTTTAGTTTTTGTTCTTTTTTACTTAAAGTTTTGACCGGAGCATGATCAAATACTGCCCCACTAAAAATACTCTCTAAATCATCCCAACATTTGTATTATTATGTTAACATTTTAATAATTTTCAGCACACAAACTCATGTTTCTCAATTTCACACTCAAATCATTCAGAAAAGCTCCAACTTCAAACTTAATGAAGGCCTAAGTTAAATATACTCATTTTTTAGACTTTTCACATTTTATTTCACTCACTGTATATGATCAGATATATCATAATCCAGAACTTTGACATTTAGATTTTCACAATCAAAACTAGAATAAACATGATCAATCAAAGATTTAGAGGAATAATCAGCAGAATGCCTAGTTGGCAAATCAACAAATTGCAAAGCACCAGCAGTAGAAATACAATCCAAATAATCACAAAGACACTGATCTCTATTAAACAAGTTAATATTTATATTGCTACCAATTATATGATATTTATTTTTTCATTAATGGGTCTATAAAATTAAGGAAATTTTCTTTAAAAGTATCAAATGCAGTGTTTGCATGTCTATAAACATTACCGACTATAAAACACTTATTATTTTCAAGTTTGATAGAGATCCACAGATCATTTACATCACACTGTTCAAAAGACACACCTTCTACAACCTCATAAGACTGACAAGCTCTTACAAAAAAAATCAACACCACCAGATTTATTACTATTTGGCAATTTATCTACAAAATCAAATCCGAACAACTTACCTACAAAAGGTTTCAAATTAGTTAGCCATGTTTTACACACACAAATCACATCAGGCAACCCCTCAACTACACCGAAAAAGTCCTCAATTTCATGAATATTTTCATTCAAGCTTCTTTTACCATTAAAATAATACTAACACAACTTTTTTTGTTTAATTTTACACTATACAAATCTAAGTAACTCTCATTGTTTATTTCAGGAATACTAGGTTTAACAGATTCATAATAACAATTATAATCAAAGTTATTAACATTCTGTAAGGGAAAAACAGACTTTATATATCACAATAAAACTTGTAATCACCTTGTTTGTATAGGCTTAGTTTCATTTTATTTTCAGAAGCATTACATTTTTGGAAGCATAAAAAACAGGTTAAACAATTTTTACAGTTTTTTCAACACAATTTACATTTAAAACATTTTTACTTCATATATTTTTACTTCACAGATTTTCAATAAAAAAAAGGGTAAGTCATTTTTGCACATTTCTGCAAACCTTTTAATAAATACTCAAGATGTATCCATTTAAAGCAGCCTTCACAAAATAAACAATCATCTAGATTAGAACATAATTTCCAGAAATCATCACTCCCAACATTTATTAGTCCTAGGTTATTTACACAGTCTATACAACAAAAAGGATCTTCATTATCAACATAAAAATTAATCTCATGTTTAGATATTCCACAACAACTTAAATATAACCATCTCTCACAATTATTACAACAAAAAAAATCAGTTTTTGGAGGTTCAAAGTCTTTTTGACATACACTGCATACAAAATCAGTATTTACTAAACTATCTAACTCTAAGTTATACGCACTCATCTAAATGTAAATAATCTATAATATATTTTTTATAAAGACATGTAAGTTAATTTTAAGGTATTTTTAGAGTATTTTTCTGGATTTTTTACACAGCAAACTAAGATAGCCTTGCTTGTTTCGTTCTCCCTCATCAAAACAACCCCACCAGACCTAGTCAAAAGATAGTCTTCTGATATGAGGATACATATAGTAATTGTTATTCATATAAAACGGTACTAGCTGAATATTGAAAGGTATGTTCTGGTTTTTTTTTTAATTTTTTTTAATATATTATACATATATAAATATTTATTTATTTACTTTAATCATTGTAATTGAATAATTACTTTCTACTCTACTATTTAAAATGCTAAACCATAACATGTAAGGTAACAATACAATTAGTAACATAACTATACGTCCCTTAGTTCATGTAAAACAATATAACTATAATAAAAGTTGACATTCTTAAATATTCTACCATAGAATGTTAAATAACAGTTTTTAATATAGCCAAGTTAAGAATTTTAAAACAAGAGTTAAAAGTGAATACATATAAACATGCACACGTAGTTTTTTCTTAATATCTAAAATTCCTTACTAAGTCAAACCTGGCTCATTGCTTAAGCATCCAAAAAATTAATGTAAGGCAAGTGACTGAAAAAAACATTAGTTAGTGAACGTGTCAAAATATAAAAACTTTCTTTAAAATATTTTGAGTATCTAAACTTATAAAACTTTTTTTATTTTTATAAGTTTCACTAGATATATATGCACTAAAAATGAAAGCAAGGTTTAGTTTTTTTATTTGTTCATATATATAATATTATTACTTTTTAAGGGTCAAATTTTTTTTACTAAAAATAACATTGACTCTTATATGAAAGTTTTCAGTGAAAACTACAAGCTAGTTTTTATATAATTAAAAAATCTTATTTAACTTTTGACGTATTTTAATTTTGATAAACAGTTTCTGATACTAATCTATGGACCACAAATTATTTGAAGTCAATTTTCTATGCTATTTCAAAAATCACTCAAAATCTATCATCTCTTAAAGATCTTAAACTTTCAGGAAACGTTCCTTTTATAGTTTAAAATATTTTGAATATTGCAATTTTAAAAATATTAAAAACTTAAAGTTTTAGATAAAAAAAAAAAAAAAGTTTTTTTTTTAATAAAAGGTATATTTTTTAAAGTTAAAATATTTCTGCATTTAATATTTTTCATATTAAATAATATTTTTCTGTGAAAATTTGAAGAGGATTGGTTAAAAAATGAAGGAGAAGGTAGATTTTCAATGAAATAGTCTTTTTTTGCCTTTTTGATTTGCGTCTTTCATTAGGAACCTATTGTGGTCACCGACTTTGATCACTTATATCTCAAAAATTACTTTGAATTTTTTTAAGTGGTTAAAATAGTCTGATAGCTTAGATAAAACTTTATTAATAAGATAAACATGTAATAATCAAGGTAGACCCTTTCTATGTCCTTAAAATACAGAAACAACAAGCATTTATAAACTGGTCATTAAACCTAAAAAACCTAAAGTGGATTTTAAAACTTGGTCAAAATAATTAGAATACATTGGATATAAAAGAAGCTGAAGTTTTAAACAATATAAAAATGCAAAACAATGAATATTTAATTAGAAAGAAATATCTATGGTATATTTCATTTTTAAAATCAGAATAAATATAATTGCTAGAGATGATGCTTAGTAAAAAAGTATGTTATATTTAATATAATAAAAACAATTAATAACTAAAAAAGTTTTGTGTAGGTACGAAACTTTAGAACATTTTTTTAAGCTGCTTCAAAATTAATATAAAAAAAGTCTGCAAAATGTCCTCAAAAAACAATTTTCAAAAATTTATTACTATAAAACTTACTTTTTTGAGTAAAAATTTTGTATAAAATATAACGCCAGGTACTTTTCTTGCTTCTAGTAGGAAATTTTTCAGTTCACACTTATCAACTACTACTGTTTTCAACTAAAGTTAAAGTATACTAATGTTATTTTTTAAAAGCTTGATGATTGGTGTTTAGTTTACATTGATATTTGTAATAAATACAGTACAGCTAAGAAGTTACCAATATTAAGTAAACAAGACTTTTTATGCATAACTAAATGAATAGGTTTAAGATGTTTTAAAGTAATTACAAAATCATTATACATGTTTAAAAATATTCAAAAACGCCATAAAAAAGTGTAAAGTTATTTAAGTTTTTGAATTGAGTTTATAAACTTTATATAAATAAAGCTAATGTATTGAAGACTTGAAAAAAAATCAAAGCAATTACAAGAAATATATACACTTTACTCAATTTAAAACAGTTTGTAAACTAAACTAGAAAAAAAAAGTTTATTAAAATATACAATTAATATAATTCTACATGGTTTAATTGAAGAAACTTTTAGAGAAAACATCAGTCTGAGCATCAATGACTACATCTTAAAAAAATGGCTGAAAAAATGTCTAAAATTTCCAGGAAGTTTAATTTTGTCACCTACACTGACCCAGCCAACATTGAAAAGTTTTTCAAACAAGAGGGTTTGTTGAATTAGTAATTTATTTTTTTGTAAAACTTTCAGAATACTAAAATACAACAATAGTTGTTAAAAAATAATTTTAAGTATATACTTGAAAATATTTTGCTATTAATAAGATCTTTTAAATACCAAATTGTACTGAATTAGTATACCAAAAAAAAATTGACTAAATTTTAAACTTAAGTTCAAACATAACAACACATTGTAAAACTGATTTGAGCTTGTAAGCAAATAAATTAAAAAAAAAAAATTGTTTGTAAATGCTGTTTTTATTAGTGTTATACTTAGTTTGTAATTATTTTTTGTTACTTGCCATGACTGGTTTTAAGTGATGTTTTATTATTTTTACAGAGTTGCCAAAAAATCTGGAATCCTGGAAAAACCTGGAATTTGATAATTTAGGCCTAAAAACCTGAAATTTTATTCAAATTTTACATGTAGAATAATGAAAATATTGATAAAATTTTGTTTTTTTTTAATTAATCTATTTATTATAAAACGCATTTAAAGTAGCTTCATTGTATCAACTTAATGCTGTTATACTTTATAAAAAGACAGTTTTTTGCCTTGAACTGAACTTGATAATATAAATAGACCCAAAAGTTTATATTTTTCAAAATCTCAAAGAAGTTTAGAAACTCTTGAAGAAATTCTTCAAAAACCTTAGGCAATTTTGTTTTTATCAGTTCTTAAGTTCAACTCTTGCATGCTTAAGTCAGTTGTACAATGTCAATGTTTTAGTTCTGTTAAACTTATTTTTAATAGTTGTATGTGTGCCATAGTTTATTTTTATAGTTTGCTATATAAGTCATTGTGTCTTTAAGTTGATTTATTATGTTAATATAAAAAACAAGTAAGCCCTTATAACCTTTTATAAAAGTCTGTTTGAGGCATAAGGGGGTAAAACAATTTTTTTTCAAAATTACATTAGTTTTACAAACATTTCTATATAAATTATAAAGCTACCAGTTACTGTTTACAGCTTGTTGAAATTCTAAGTAACTGTTGAGATATAAGCAATCAAAGTTAGAGAGTCAAATAAGTTTTTTTTATGGAAGGTGCAAACTAACAAGGCAAAAGAGACTATTTTACTAAAAGTATATCTTATCTTCTTCATTTTTTAGAAATTATTTTAAAACTTTTAGAGTAATCTTAAATAAATTTGGATCAACTTAAAGAAAACATATTTTTTAGCTTTTGTTCTATTTCTTTTTACAAAAAATGAGCAAAATTAATCTTATTTTAATTTTAGTTTAGCTCATAACTTTCCATTGTTTTGTTAGAAATCTGCTTCCTACAAGTTATTCTATCGAAAAGAATATTTCCTGAAATTAAGTAAATGATTTTAAAATAAAGGAGTAGACAGATTTTTATTGAATTTTCAAACTTTCAAGAAAACTTGCCTTTTTGATCTCTGATTACATTATGGAATCCATACGGTTTTTTAGATTTTTTTACAAAACAGGTTATATCTCAAAAGTCAAGTAATTTTGTATTTCTCTATGAATAGTATTTTATTGTATATATTCTTAAGCTTTTAAATAAGAGGTAGTGTTAGTTTTTGTAAAGAAATGTTGAACAACTTCCCTATGCCGTTAAGGGCATGGGGGGAGGGGAGGTGAATTAATTTTTTCACAATCTAGTCTTATATTATTGAATTTAAACTAAGCTACAAGATGTTTTTTACAGATTTAAAAAATACAAAATAATTTTTGAGATGTAGCAAGTCAAATTTGGAGGCAACATTAGGTTCCTTATTGGAGGCACAAACTAAAACCGCAAAAAAGACTATTTCATTAAAAATCTATCTTCTCCTACATTTTTAGAGAAAGATACCTCAAACTTTCAGGAAATATTTCTTGAAATACTAGAAAATTCTGTTGGAAAGAATTTAAAAAAAAACTATTTATAAAATATATTTATTTGTTTTTTTTTGTCACTAATTTTTTTTTTAATTTTTATAAATTTTGTTCTGATATAATTGCTTAAATATTGCAAGGTTAACTTACTGAAAGTTGATGTAGTTATCTTAAAAAATGTGGCATGAGATAGTTTTTTAATGATTTCTAGTTATTTTATTAGCCGTTTTAGTTTTTGCCTATCCAAGGAGTCTATTGTAGTCTCTGACTTCGACTTGCTATATTTTAAAAGTTATTTTGAGTTTTAAAAATCTGCCAAAAGCAACTAGTAGGTTAGTTAAAACTCAATAAAATAATACTAAATTTAGAAAAAGATGATTCACCCCCCTATACTCTAAATTTATTTGTGTTATTTATTCCTGATTACATCGTATAGTGAATATACAAACAAAAAATGTTGTGTGAACGTTATTTTTAAACAGTTAAAAAACTTTACTAATGTTCTAACTTTGAGATCTAACTACGGCCAATGGCTTTCTAAATTTTATTTCAATCAATTTTATTTATATCCTTTTTAAATAAATCTTTTAAACTTAGTGTTATTATATATAAAGATAATATATTATATAATTTTTTTGTTTGAAAATTTCATTAAAACTTTCTTTTTTGACCTTCCGACCCCTGGTCTAACTAATTATTCTTATATTAATGAAAATTTTAGCCTCTGCCTAACTGTACAAATAAATTTCTTATCATGAGGGAGTTCATCATATTCTTGTACAAAATTTATCATTGGCCCTTAAATAAAGTGTTAGGTATGGGAATTTTTTATACTAAACAAAAATTTGTTTAACTTTCTAAATATAGTCACTTTTGTAATTGTATTCTATTTTTTTTTAATAATCTATAGTATAGATTCTATACTATAGACCTCAGGTTTTAAAGAAGTATTCCTTGAAATAGTTGATAAAATCTGTCAGATTTTTTTACTTAAAAAATGTTTTGTTTCATTAATTAAAAAAAACATATCTTTTGGTAAAATTTTAAACTTCAGTTTGTTACTACAATAAGTTTTTTTAAAGATACAACTAAATAAATATTTGCCAAAATATTATCGAAGGAACAACATTTTTTTTGATCAGCTTTTTTTGGCTTTCTAGTCTCTGCCCCCATAAGAAACTTGTGAAATTCTAACACTTCGGCTTATATCTCAAAATTTACTTTGTATTTAAAAACAGTAAAAAGCAACTGGTAACTTGTTATAAATGTAAAAAGTAAGACTAATAAATTAATTTGGCCCTGTATACCCTTTAACTTTATAGTATTAAAGGAGTAATAAGACTCATAAACTAAGTAGCATAGGGTATTAGTTTAAATGGTTGGTGCGGAATTTCTATTTTTCCAAATTATAGCTTATTCCACTTAGTATTTTAATGAAATATTATTAAAAAGTATCTAAATAAATTGTAAAATATTTTTTTTTTGTGATTAATTGTTTTGTTTAAAGAAGTTTTCGTAGTAAATTCGTATAACTCTTTTACTTCTGGAAAAACATCCAAATTATGTTAAGACAATAATAATTAGGAAGAAAAAACTTGTTTTTGGTCAGGTCCCTATCAAACTGTATACATGAAAACTGTAGTACATTTTATATGGAAAAGACACAAATTTTGAAATTATAAATAATTTTAATATTTAATGCTATACCATAAATAAATTCATTAAACTATTTACAAAATAAATAAAAAACAGGTTCTAGTAACTTGGCAAATGAGGTTGGTATTGAAACCATGGATTACCACAACAATTAGACAAACCAAGGTATACTTGCTTCAGATATTTAATTTTGTTAGATATGCATTTATTAATCATTGAACAAAAACTGTTAACTAAGTAAAAAGTGTAAATTTTTAATCAAGTTTTAGCAGTTTTGTAAAACAAAACTATTAAAACAAAATCACTCAAGATAGTAGAAATTTTACTTGAAACAAAATTAAACAAAAAGTACATTACAAAAGTACGACAATAAACGACAACAATAATACTTAAAACACGCTTTTTATAAAGTTTTAAATTGTAAAAATCTCTTCGTTTGCAAATTTTTGGCTCACGAGTTCTAATATACAAAGATTCTAGAACTGAGAGATGTAAAGTGTTTTCTCGGGGTATATAATAACTTCTATAGAAATTTTAAAAAAGCTATCCATTAAATGTTTGCTACCAACTGTTTAACAGGTCTATAAAAATGTGCCAATCTGTTTAGTTAAATATCTTTGAATTTTTACATCAACCTATCTGGTATAAAAAGTAATTATTTAAAGCTCCTTCAAAATAAAATACATTTATTTGTCACATTGCTATAAATATTGAACCCAGGTCAAAAATAATGTTTGGCTTATTGTTAGCTTTTAGTTTTTGGTGACTTTAAGCTTTGACTTTCAACCAGAGTTTCTTAAAGTTTTTTTTTTGTTTATAAGGCCCCCTTTGAAGAAATTTAGAAAACAATGACCCCCTCTAAAAAAAATTCTCAAAAAGCTACCCTAAAATACTTTTTTTTTTATTCTTCATCAACAACTCTAGAATATCTAGTGTAAGCTTTAAATTACGACCTTAAGCTTTGACCCCCAAGTGGTTGTCTGACCCACTTTTGGGAAACTAAAATAATATTGAATATGTTTTTTTGTTATATAAAACTGTAAGAAAGGGTAAATCTTTTATTTTTGAGTTAATCTTGTTTTTTTTTCATAAAAAAAAACTAAGTTACCAGTTGTTTTTTAGGGTGATTAAAAATTCAAAGCAATTTTAGAATATAGGCAATCGAAAATAGATATTTCAGGAGGTTTTTTAAAAACTTGAAACTAAATAAGAACAATTAAATTTTTGATTAAAAATCCTCCTACTTTTATGCAGCTGTTTTGAAACATTATCAGTTTTCATTTATAACAATTTTTAGAATACATATGTTTTAATTATTCCTTTTTTTAATAAAGTAAATAAAAGTAGTCGATTTTTGTTGGGAAATAACTAAGAAAAATTCTTTCTATAAGTTGTTCATAACAAAAAAAAATTATTTGAAAATTAAAAGTAGATTGCTTTAAAATTTGATGTGAATTATGAATTTTTCAAAAATTTGGCCTTGATTTTTGTATAGGGGATTGTATTTTTTTACATACTAGTTATATCTCAATACTGTCGTACAATAAGTTGATAATTTTTCTTTGTTTTCTAAAAGGTATCTAATAGTATATATTCTAAATTTTCAAATAAGAGCCAATGTTATCAAAAAAAGTTGAACTTTCTATAGCCAAAATAAATGTATAATTTTAAAAAATAACATTAAAAAAAAAAATAGAAAAATGTGGTTATTAAAAAAAAAAAATAGTTTTCTCAAAAAAACTGCTTTGAAAAGAAATAAGTATTAGTAATGCACTTACTGTAAAAGTTTGAAGAAGATTGGTAAACAAATAAAGGATAACTTATATTCTCAGTAAAATAGTCTTCTTATTTTGCTTCTTCTGTAAAGAACCTATTGCGGTCACTGACTTTGATTACTTATATCTTGAAAGTTATTTTGAATTTTGTTTTGCCCTAAAAATGTCTAATTAGCTACGATAAAACTCTACAAAATAAGATCAACTTGTAAAAATCACGGTGGATCCCAATTATGGCGTTAATTAATTTTTAAATGAAACAAAGCTTATTTTACAACATCTTTTTATGTTTATATTTATTTTCATTGTTAAATATTTAAACATATTTTAGATGGAATATATGAAAATTTCGCTTAATGAGGAGACGATACCTGGAACAATGGATACATTTTCACCTTTCCGCCATATTTAGGGTGGCATCCAGTGAATATTTCCTCTGAAACAAGTAAAGTTAGTTTTTTTATTTATCCATTTGTATGCTATTTATTACTCGATTAAAATTTGATTTATTGCTCAAACTTTATGTGAATTACTTACAAGAATAGAGTTATGCATTAAAGTTTAAAACATTTACAATCAGATTCATGTTTAGTAGATTTATTTAAAAGTATACTAACAATAAAGTTAATTTTATACACTATATTGAAAAAAATGTAAAAGAATGCTAGAACAAAAAGGTTAAGTTAGTATACAGTCTTTTATAAAAAATATTTACAAAGCTCTAAACCAAATTGAGCTATGATTTACAATATCTTCGTGCTTTATCTTTTGAAATTTATTTTAAACTTTAGAAAAAGTATTGCAATAAATTTTTTTCATGTGGATACATATTTATTTACCAAATGCCTATATGTTTGTTTATTAAATTAAGTTCAATATGATAACTGAATTTATTTGCACAATTTTTATAACATAGTAAACAAGTTAATAAGTAAAGTGCTATCAGTGTTAAAGTGATTAGTTCAAAAATGTTCAAATTTGAATTGTTGCAAATAACTTTATTTCAAGTTTTAAAAGTGAACCCAGACATATTTGTTTGTAAAAGAAAATTAAAACAATTATTTTTTTATCTAAAATACATACTTTTTACATTTCTTTATTGTGTGCAATCCAAAGTTTTTAATAATCAAAATTTTAGCGGAGTAAGTTTTTTTTTGTTGTAAGTACTTGATATTACTAACTTTTCAGAAAACTCTACTAGAGCCAGTCCTGTAGTACAGCTCTAGTAATCTTTTTTTTCCAGGTTTTTTTGTTGTTCTGAGTTGTAATTGTATCCTAGTATTTCACTTAAAGTTTTCAAAAAAATAAGATACTATACCACAAAAGTTTTTTATTAAAAAACAAACTTGGTAAAACTGATACAACTTTTTTTTGTTCTTTTTGTGTAAAGTTTTGAAAAGCTTTTAAATGTTTATTAGCTTTCTTCTTAAATTTCCTGAAATCTATTATTCATTTATGTTTAAGGCACTTGATTATGACAAATACACATCTCTTGTATATACTTTTCTTTGTTTACTTTATAGCTTTGTTTTAAAGTTACTCATATTATGCTAATAATAAAATATATATACACTTTAAATGTACAGTTAACTGATTTTGAAACTGCCTGGTTTTTAATAAAGTACTTGTTATTTCAGAAACATTTAATGCTTAATGAAAAATGTAGTCTATGTTAAATTCAATCTTTTATAAAGTTTTAAAAATCATACATTAATTGCTTGAATTTTTCAATTACTCTTTGGGTATGTAATATCTCAAAATTTCCACAGATTAAACATTTTAAATCTTGGCTATCTTAATTTATTTTTCGAAACTTGCATAGCTTTTTTTCAACTTAATTGACTTTTTCATTAGTCTAAGTTTAGGTTTTATAATGAAAACGAAGGAAGTGTTTTTGAATAAAAAGTTATTTAGTCCTATCCAGTTCAGTTTATTAAGTCTATTAAAATCAAATTTTGAAGATAAGTAACATTTTAATTTTGAATAAAATTAGTTTATCTAAAGTATGTGTTTGTTTTATATTTATAAATATCTTTATTATGTTTGTTATAGTTGAGGTGTTTTAAACTTTGTAAGCTATGCTTTTATGAATAATATTGCTATATAAAAAAGAGTATTACTTTAAAACTGAAGGTGTATAAGAAAAAATATTCATTGATAATAAAAATATTCTTTTCATATAGGTCTAGGAAATGATGATTTCGGAACTTTGAAAAAAGACGAATTAGTTTACTTTTTTTTTGTTTGTGCTTATTTTGTTGAAATTTCGCTCAAAAATAATAATGTTTTTAGTTCATGTAATTTATCAATCGATTGTAATCAAATCTCTTAAAAACTACTAAGTAGTTTTTAAGATTAATTTAAGTTTGACACACACTCAGGCTGACTAACGTTTTTTTTTTGATATTTTATAAAACTCACGATTTTTTGACATTTTCAAAAGTCACATGCTAGTTTTTTATTTTTTTTTTATAAATAGTTTTTTCTTACAAATAGAAAATTTTGACTTATCAAGTCACTTAGTTATAATTTAATATTTTTAAGTGTAAAATCCTGATTAATTTTCTTTTCATGTTATTTTTTAAGTTTTGTTTATAAGCTCAGGTTATCTTAAGTCGACTCGGCTGGCTTTTATGCCTAAGTGGCAACTCGGTAAGTGTCTTTTTAACTTTTATATTAAAAAAAAATATTCAGCCAGATAATCTTTGTTTCATCATAAAACATCGCTTATGTGCATTCTAACAATATATAGTTGTAAATCCAAGTATACAAATATTTTTCTTTTTACTTGAACCTAAAAGAACTTTTTTGTTGCAATGTAATTAACATAACCTATAATAACGACCTGCCTGGTAAGAAAATAATCTGTACCTTGATAAGGTCGTAAATTTTTTTACCTTCGAAACCTGGTAGTAAAAAAATACTTAACTTTAATTTCTATATTTAAATAAGCTCTTTAAATTACAGTAAATGGTGCAATAATTTTAGTTTAGATAAATAAATAACTATATATATATTTATACCTTTGTACAAAACAACTTATCATTTATTTTTTTATATTTTAAGTTATGCAAGTGTCAACCTTATTTGTTATCATAGCTTTGTTAATGCATTTTTTAAATTAAATGTTTTAAAAAGTCCTAGTTTTGAAGATAATTATTTAAGTTAGTTATGGTAGTAATCTTAGTTGTGCTACGATCTAAAACAACCATTTACTGTCTTTTCGCAAAGCCTAATAACTTTGCTTCAAACTTCAGTTCCTAGAATTAAATCTTGGTCTACCTACATTTTAAGTTTATCAATTTTACAAATAATGGGTCAAAGTGTTTTATTTAATATTGTGTTGGATAGTTGATACGAAAATTAATATACATTAGTTCCTGAAGTCTATATAAGCATTTTCCATTTAAAGAATATTTTTGTTAAACAGCACTCATATTTCTTCAAAAAGGACTGTTTATGTTGATAAAAGCCCTTTTAAGTTTATGATACTGATAAAAGATAAGAGACTGAAAAAGCTACTAAAAATATGACACTGAAAAGGATACTAAAGGGACACATTACTACTTAAACATAAAAAGTAATCATTAGTTCATTGAAAAGGCATTTATTTTATGAGTATGTTAGTAAACATTAATTCAATGCACTTTACTTTTTGTTTTACATAATAGGTGCAAATCAAGTTGTCTTCTTTGTTTTCAAACGCAAAAAGTCTTGAACGTAGTAAAACTTGTATAGTAGTATTTGTCATAAAGTATTGAAAAAAGTTTTATCAAACTTAATTTGGCCTAACAACTTGGAATTTACTCTCCTATACATTAAAACATATTCTTGTGTAAACTTTATTGTTCAGAAAGCAAACGATAAAAAAAATGTTCTATTCGTGGTTGCATACTACCTCTAAGTTTTCATGCTAGTTTAGTAGATTTCATGTAATAAAAAGTTGTATTTTATATATTAAGTTCCAAATTTTAAGCTTGTTCTTATTTGACTTTAACAAGTTTTTCATTTTAAATCAATCTTTGGCTAATTTATGAAATAAAGGCTGGTGATTTTGCTTCAAATACCCTTTTTATGGTAAAAAATCAATTCTATTTTAAGTATAGGAAAATACTAAGTCTGGCAGCTTTAGACACTAACAAATGACAAGAAGTAACTTTAGTACTTTTTGTATCAGTATAAAAAATTTAAAACTACCTCTGAAGTGTTTTAAAAAACACAGTTTAACAAAACTTATATTTAAGCTGCTTAAATTCGTTGAACTAAACTTTATTATGAGTAAAAATAGAGATTTCAAGTTTCACAGTTGAAATTTAGAAATTTCTTGTTTTTCCTTCTAGCTGGTACTTTAATAACTTTAAGTATTTAACAAACATTTCAATTATAAAACTTAAGTACCTTCAATTGTATAGTTACTTATTGTAAACAGTTTTTAGCTCGGTCTAAATATATTCCAAATTTTCACACAAAGGCCTTTACTATCTTTAACTATTTAATTTTTTAAGTTCTTTCAAATCTTACTAGAATCGTGTGTTTATAGTGTTCGTTGAAAGTTGTGTCTCGTTAGTTTTTGATTTTAAAGTTTGACTTAACAAACTACATAATACATCTTGTAAAGCTTTTTCACACTAAGCTCTTTGTAAACTTTTTTTGAACACAAATAATATCTCGATTACTGAAAGTCTGTTCTTTACACTGGGTATTATTTTTCTGTTGTATATAGTCCTTGATAAGACATTAAATTGTATCCATAGTGTATGACTCGATAACCAAAACAAATTTTGTACACCAGATTTTTAGACTGAACTGTTTTAGAACTTATTATTTTTGTCGTTAAGTAAACAGTTATATTCATAATATTATTAAGGAGTTATACATATTAAGAATTATTTATTTATAAAAAAGTTTACTATCTTTTGTTCATAATATTTTAATATACTTACCTTTAAAGCGTTACAACAAAGATAAGATTTACCAAATATCATGAAACCATGTTTTTAAAAATTACTTATATAGAAATACATTTAAGATCTTTTGTTGTAAAGACTTTGATATTCTTGCAAAAGTAAATTACTTAAGTAGATTTAATTGATAAATTAATTTTTTGGTTAGAGTTACTTAAAATTTAATTCATAGAAAAAAGCTAAATTGTAAGCTTTTAGTTTAACCATATAACATTCAATAAAATTTTATAACTTTTGCTTGGGTATTAAAAAGATTTACTGTTTTTAAAAACATTATTTTTTTACTTATTTGTTTATTTTTAAGAAATATGAAGATGCTGTTTTATGTACTTAAGGTAAAATATGAAAAATATCCTGGTAAACTTTAGTTATAAAAATATTTACCTGAAAGCATAAAACTTATGTTTTTATTTTATTTTTAACTCTGGTGTAAGTGTTTTTAAATTAGAAATGTTTTTATTATTGAATGAACGCTTAATTCATATGTTTTTTCTAACTAATTTGAAAATAAGTCTCCATTTTACAAGTTAAGTAAACCATATCTTTATCTATATTTTAAAACTTAGCTTTGTAGAAGATACTTTTCTAACAGCATTAGAAAATTCAGCAAAAGCTTTAAAAACTTTTAAACAATTGCTTATTACTCAAGTCAACTGATTTAAATAAGGTTGTCTATAAATATTATTACAATTCAAAAAAAAAGCATTTAATAATAGATTCATAGATTTTAACACTATGAAAGCTTTTGTAAAACAATAAGTTGTTTGAAAACTCTAATTCAAAAGTTTTTCTAGTAAGTTAGATGGAAAATTTCAACAAGCTTAATACTTTTTGAACTCATAACTTAACACAACTACACCATTGTTCAATTTTCTATTGAATATACAAGTTTTACTACGTTCAAGACTTTTTGCGTTTGAAAACAAAGAAGACAATTGATTTGCACCTATTATGTAAAACAAAAAGTAAAGTGCATTGAATTAATGTTTACTAACATACTCATAAAATAAATGCCTTTTCAATGAACTAATGATTACTTTTTATGTTTAAGTAGTAATGTGTCCCTTTAGTATCCTTTTCAGCGTCATATTTTTAGTAGCTTTTTCAGTCTCTTATCTTTTATCAGTATCATAAACTTAAAAGGGCTTTTATCAACATAAACAGTCCTTTTTGAAGAAATACGAGTGCTGTTTAACAAAAATATTCTTTAAATGGAAGATGCTTATATAGACTTCAGGAACTAATGTATATTAATTTTCGTATCAACTATCCAACACAATATTAAATAAAACACTTTGACCCATTATTTGTAAAATTGATAAACTTAAAATGTAAGTAGACCAAGATTTAATTCTAGGAACTGAAGTTTGAAGCAAAGTTATTAGGCTTCAAACACTTTATATTACTATAACAATATTTAAATAGCCTTTGTATCAAAACATTAATTGAAAAAGAATCAAAATTTTTACACCTTAATTTGCTTTTTACTTTTTTTTTGTAGCTTTTAAATGACTGGATTATTGTATAGATAGTTGTTTCTGAACTAAAGTATAAATATTTCGTTTAAATTGAAAAGACTTATTCAAACTTATACTTTTAAACCTTAACTTATTTTTCTTAAAAACTATAAACTGTTATAAACTGTGTATCCTGAAAGTTTTGTAAAAACTTAACCAAAACCAGACTGAACATTCAAGAAGCAAGTTTTGAATTTATAACCTAATTAATTTACCAATTTTTTTATTTATTAATAATAGTGCTCACTACTTACTCTTTTTTTTTCGAAAATAATGCGAAATAAATAAACCATAAACAATGAACAAAAACTAAGTTAAAAATCACTTGTAATTTCATTTGCCCTTTTTTATGTTGTCTGTAATAAGCTAAAGAAAACTTTAGGTAGTTAGTTTAAATCAAATTATTTTGGTAATTATTACAAAATCTTTTAACATTTTCTTTTTTTTATTATAAATACAAATTATTATATAAATTAACTAAACTTGTATTTGTTAGTTTTTATCATGTTTAATAATATTGTTTATTAAACGACAAAAAAAGCGCTCAAAATATTTGGTTCTAGGACCTGGTGCACAAAAAAACACTCTCGGTTATCGAGTCATACACCACGGATACCTTTATACGTCTTGTCCAGGGCTTTATGTATTTGTAAATAACATAATTTGAAGTCAATAGAAATTACAAAAAACATAAAATTTGAAGTAAGAAACAAAACCATCTATTATTTTTTTCAACAGTACAGTGTGTATAATTTTATTTTGTGTGATAAGTCAAATGTTATGAAAGTTCTAAAAAATACTAAGCATGTAAAGTAACGTTTTATTTCTTATTTAGGAACATGTTAGAGTTCTTAACAAAGTGGAATATTTTTTTAGAAAGTTTAAAGTATTTAATTACTAGCCAAAACGCTAAACCTACTATCAGCTAAGGGTGGGTGTCAGAATGACACAGCGACAAAATGACACGGTGCGTCACTTTGGCACGGTGCGTCACTTTGACACGGAGGGTCACTTTGACACGGCGACAAAATGACACGGTGCGTCACTTTGGCACAGCGACAAAATGACACGGTGGGTCACTCTGGCACGGTGCGTCACTTTGGCACGGCGACAAAATGACACGGTGCGTCACTTTGGCACAGCGACAAAATGACACGATACGTCACTTTGACACAGCGACAAAATGACACGGTGCGTCACTATAGCATGGATAAACAAACTTATAAGCAAAACTAAACTTTTTCAGTAATATAACTTTTAATTGTAAAACTTCGATAGTAATTAGTTAAACAAAAGATTTATTATATTTTTTCCAAACTATAGTAGCTTGATACATTTGAAACTATATATGATACAATGCTTTAAAATTTAAGTCAAGTATAAAAACAAAAATATTCTTAAGTTTTATTTTTTACGTTTCACAACTTTTCCTATTTATGTAATGAATAAAATTTAGTATTTTTTGTTAAAAGTTTAATTAATTATTATCAGGAATTGTTATAATAAACAACTAAGATTTAATTTTATACAGTGTTATTTCGTTGTAAGAATAAGTCATGCGTGTTTTAACTCTAGTTTTTGAAAATACAGAGTTAAGCTGCTTTTGTAGTATCTAGCCAGCTATATTAAATATGTTTAATATTTTAACCTAGTAGTTAGTTTAAACATATAAGTTCTATTATTACTGTTTTTTAAACGACAAAAGGTTATCGCTCGAAAAGTTATACCAAAGAACATTTCAGTTATCGAGTCGTAAATCACATGCTTTAACAATCTATTACGTGCAGTTAAAAATAATTTTTTTTAAAGTTAAGTCCTAAATTTCCAAAAACATACAAAAACAAATTCAACAAAAGTTAATAACTTAGGATGTTTACTTAAAACTCTGTATTGAAAATGTATGATAAACTTGTCTAAAGGGCAATTAATTAAAATAAACGGTCTTGGAGCCTAAATTTTTGAAAAAGTTAAAAATAGTGTTATGAACAGTTGACAGAAAATTAAGAGTCTGATGCAACCATTCATGCGCATTTATAAATTTATCACTTTTAAGAAAGTTAAGCACTAGAGGTTATACAACTTGAGTCCTAATAAATCAAAATTAGTTGTTCTTAAAAATAGTGTATTAAATGTTAAGTTTATCGTCAATTTAGTTAATTCTAATAAAGTTAATACTTTAAGTCTTTTTAATTTTTACAAAATTTTGTAGCCTAAAATATAAAGAATTAAACTTAGAGTATGACAGATATTATAGTATTTTTTTGCATTTAAGGAATTAAATAGCATTTATACTATTAGTTTTAGTATTATAATAGTAAGAAAAATTGTACTTTGTTAAAGCAAGTCTACAATAGTCTATTACAAGTGTGTAATAGTGGTTTATTGAGTTTTATTTAAAGAGATGCTTGATGTAGGGAATGTTTTGCTAAAAAAACTAATTTATTTGCGGTTATTTGTACTTATACTTTTATCTATGCAGTTTTAGTGTTAGGCGCACAATTTTATTTGCGAAAGAGCATTATACTTCTACTTCTAAGTGCACGATATATGTTGCAACTAACAAAAGTCGCATAGAGGCGTAAAATTTCGATCTTTTAAGTCAAGTGCACAATGATTTTTTGAAGATGTTGCTACTAACGTAAATTGTCAGGAAACGCAGTATTTTAGTTCAAAATTGTCAGCTATTAAGTCGTCAAAAGAGCGCATGTATCACTTTTTTTAAGCACAAATCGAAAAATAAGAACCGCATTAGAATTTAGAATTACAACAGTAGAAAAGTTGTTTTCGATAACGTCTGAGTTTTAGTTTATAAGACAAATTATCCTCTGTGTTAACACCTACTAGTTTATTGTTTTGATATACTGAATGATTGATCTAAAATGTAGATTGTATTTTTTAAATCAGAATGTTGCTGAAATTTAAAAAATAAGTTTATATGAGTTTTTATCTTTTTAGTCGTAAAATGGCAAGTCATTTTTTAATTTTTATTACTCGTATCAAGTTCTAGTACAAAACTGTGTTTAAGTTTTTCCATTCGAAAGAAATCAAAAATAAATTCCCTTTGATTTTGGCAGTCGTATTTTGTTAAAAAAGTTGCTGCTTTTGCATCTTTGTGAACTTTGTTTGATACAAATAATTATTTGTCGTTTATTAAGCACAGCTTTTAAGCACACCTTACACCTTGCTACTGCTTAAAAATGAGTATGTTGTTTATAAGTGCAACGATGGACAATAGAAGGTATAAACATTACGTGTTTCACTTTATTTTATGAAGTCACAATCAAAAATTCCTGCGGTCTTTGTTTTTAAAGTTAATCAATGTGATTGTTGCTGATTCTACAAAACCGGTTAGAATACAGGAAACCGAAAAGTTTCCTAGAAAAATAAGATCGTTGTCCATACCAATGAAGATTGAAGATTCACAAAAAATCGTTCCCTCCCTTATTAACCACCGTGTCATTTTGTCGCTGTGCTAAAGTGACCCTCCGTGCCAAAGTGACGCACCGTGTCGTTTTGTCGCTGTGCCAAAGTGACCCTCCGTGTCAAAGTGACGCACCGTGTCGTTTTGTCGCTGTGCCAAAGTGACCCTCCGTGCCAAAGTGACGCACCGTGTCGCTTTGTCGCTGTGCCAAAGTGACCCTCCGTGTCAAAGTGACGCACCGTGTCGTTTTGTCGCTGTGCCAAAGTGACGCACCGTGTCAAAGTGACGCACCGTGTCATTTTGTCGCTGTGTCAAAGTGACCCTCTGTGCCAAAGTGACGCACCGTGCCAGAGTGACGCACCGTGTCATTTTGTCGCTGTGCCAAAGTTACGCACCGTGTCGTTTTGTCGCCGTGTCAAAGTGACCCTCTGTACCAAAGTGACGCAACGTGCCAGAGTGACCCACCGTGTCATTTTGTCGCTGTGCCAAAGTGACGCACCGTGTCATTTTGTCGCCGTGTCAAAGTGACCCTCCGTGCCAAAGTGACGCACCGTGCCAAGGTGACGCACCGTGTCATTTTGTCGCTGTGCCAAAGTGACGCACCGTGTCTATTTGACGACCGTGTCATTTTGTCGCTGTGTCATTCTGACCCGCTCCCTCAGCGAAAGTTGTACTACATATCAAGTATTAATTTTTTAAGTATATTTATCTAAACTTTGTAAGATAACTATTGATAGTTTCTATTTATATATATTTTCCTTTTAGATATGCTAAATGGTTTGAGCAACTGAGTAAAAAATTATTCAAGGACTTTGATAAACTTTGTTTTAGAAAAACGTTTAGTTGCTTAACTATTATTATGTTTAACTAAATAGAAAAATTGAGTTATAAGAAAAAAGTTATTTTTTATTTTGAAACTAATAAAATGCAACTTTAAATATAAATATTTATTTTCTTAACTTTACTAAACTAATTTTTTTGGCTTGCTCTAAAACTTTTTATCCAAAAACTTTTTTATTGGTTACATTAAAGTTAAAAATGTAGCTTAGTTTTTGTTTTATAATTAAAGAGTTTAATGTTAAATGTTAAAGGGACAGGTGAAATTAAACATACTTTAGTTTACTTGTAAACATTCGAAAATGTTTCTTATTGAAGAATAAAAATTGAACGCTAATGTGTTAAATAAAGTATGTATTCTTTTCATAAACCACATTGTAAGTCAAAAAATTAATAACTTTTTAAAATGTTTAAATTAACTTTGTCATTATACTTTACAAAACCTTTAATACAATTTTTTTTTATATTTTATTGTTTTTATAAAAAATTTAAAGCATTAAAAGCTAGTTTTAAATCACTCAACAGCAGTCCAGAAAAAACTAAATATTAATTGTGTCATAGGAGACAATAAAATAGTCGAAAGAAAATATTAGTCCTTTTGATTTAAAAATTATTTTTTGATTTAAACTTTAATGCAGTTAAAAAAGTTAAAGAAAAACATTGTAGTTGTAGTACATCGCCTTTTAATGATAGTAATTATAGTTGTTTAGATATTGAATATACTAAAATCAGACCATTTTAAATGAAAATCTTTTTTTACAAAACTTTATTTATTTAAAATGTATTGATATACTCTTTTTAATTTAAACATAGCGTACTACAAAACTTACTACAAAAGTCAGCGATACAATAGTTTTTCATAAAACTATAAAATTATCTGAATTGAAATGGTGTTGCTGTCCTTTACAAGATTTAAATACGAAATTACTTTTCATTTAATTTCAATAAAAACATAAATTTTATGCCTATATGTAAAATTAAAACTAGTTACAAACTAACATTATTTAATACCTGCAAAGTGTAAATTAACTGTAAAAAATCACTGAACTAGATAAATTTTTTTTCTAAATGACTATTCTTTTCATATTCTCGTAGACTCTAACTTGCAACATATAAATAGGAAAATTGCCAGTACAACCTACAATAAAACTCACAAAAACTTCGTAGATTTTTGACTTTATAATTTTTTAAAATTACAAAGTTAAGACTCCAATACATAATAATGGATAATTCTAGGTTTTATAATTTGTTAATGTTTTAACAAATTTAAATTTTCTTAATTTTATAAAATTTAATGTAGTTAGTATTTATGGGCCAACTTGATTTTAAAAAATTATATCACATCAAGTCATTTTCCTCTAAGAAATACATGTTACCATAATCTTATCCAATTTAATATTAGAAGTTAGAATTTCAAATAATATAACAAAAAACACTTAAATCACTTCAGATAATATTAAAATCAGGTGCTAAGAGTTTAGTAGACGTTTATCAGAAGTTAACTGTAATAAAATTATTTGACAAAATTTATAATCTACACTAATTTTATTTTGTTTTGTTTAAACATCTATTGAACGTTTAACTTCTTAACAGTTTAACAAAAACCGTCCAATATTAAAAAATAAAAACTTCAGTTTTACAAAAAAAAAATTACAATTTATTTATTTTATAAGAATTATAAAGAAAATTTAAAACAGTTTCAATTAGCTGTCTAGGTTTGTAATTCTGATTAAAAAAAAAGCTATTGAAAAATGTAGATTTTAAATAGTTCTACAGTTTTTTCAGATCTTAATTCATTCTAAACCGATCTTTATTGCCTTATACAATAATAACAACAAAGCATTTACTTTTGGTTTCTAAATAGCTTTTTTTTTACTTTTCAGGTGTATATAAACCAAAACTTTAAACTAACTCTCAAATAGTCAATAGTAGAATTATAAAGTGCATGCAAGTTTAGTTGATAGGTTTGAATAAGTAAAAAACTAAAAGTACTTGTTAACAACACACTGTAAAGTTTTCGCTACATAAACTATCCTGAATAAGACAAATCAAAGGTATTCGTGGTGCGCGACTCAATAATTGATAGGTTCTGTTATTCGTGCATCAGGTCCTTGAACCAAAACATTTTAAGGCTTTTTTGACTTTCAATAAAGTGTTCTAAGTAATTGATAAATACAAGCTGTAATAAAACAGAGCTTATGAAACGGAAACTTGATTTTATTCTACTCAGTCTAGAAAAGGTCAAAAAAAGGAATAAAGTTAGACTTAGTGCAGAGAAAGACCTTTAGGCAATCGAGCTTGTTTATTTTAATACAAACGAGTTAACAGATAATATTTATATGTACAAAACGTCACTTACAAACTTACTTGTCAGCTTGCTTTGAAATAATCTACAAATTCAACCTATAAACAAAATTTAAAATCATGAAATTTTTGATAAGAAAGTTTAAACATTGTATTTTTGTTAGATTATGCACATAGTTGGGTTATACTTATAGGTCGTTTTTACAAACGGTGTAGTTTTAAAGTTATAAAATCTATAGTAGCATAAAGTTTTTTAACTATTTATATACTAAGTTTAAGTTACAGTAATTACTACAGTTCAAACTTAATATTATTTTAATGACAAAGATCACCTTTTTTAATCAAGAAAAATAAATTTCCAAATTATGTTTCCAAAGCGGTTATAAATATCCTAAAAATTTAATGAACGTAACAATTTTTGTAAGAGCTGATTTTTATTTTAATTAAGAAATATTAGTAAATCTATTAGCAGATTGAGCCTTATTAATCTTTTTACTATTTGTGAAATTTAGTACTATAATATAAATAGCCATTTTAAACTAAATAAACTGCATTTTAATAGTTTAAAGATATTATGTTGTTTTTTTAATTTGTTATTATCAAGAAGTACAGAACTGAAGATAGAGTGTTAGAAGTTCATACTAGCTTAAAAAGCAAAACCTCCAGGTTTTCTAACTATAATATAACAAAACTTTGGTCAAACAGTTCAATTATAAAAACATTGTTAAGACATTAACTTTTTTAGAAGTCTCTTCATGACCAATTATAACTGTTTTCTATTATTACACAAGTAATCATAGGTATTAAAAAGTTTTTAAGCAACTTTAATCGTCATGTGTTAGTATTAAAGCCATTAGACTTAGTTCTGTAAAAAGTAAAGTTGAGTTTTTAGAAAAAAGGTAGCCACTAATTAAGCAAAGTGTAAGCTTTCTATCAAAAAGTTAACAAGAGTTCATTGAATAATTCAAATAAAAGTAGTTAGACAAAAATATGTGGAAAAACAAGGTTGATTAAGCTTAGATACCTAGAAATAACATTGTTATAAAAAAAATTGTAAGAAAAATAAAACATTTCAAATTTAGTAAAAAAGTCCAAGCTAGTCTTAGTGTATGCGACCCTGGATAAAACACCTATCATGTTAAGAATATTGAACTAAATTCAATTTTAAAATTTTTTTTTGTATCGATCGTATTAGTTTTGTGGGTTAATAAAAATCAAGTCATGGGGTAAAAGCAAAAGTTTCAGAAAAAAGGTTTATAAAAAATTACTGTATAGTAATTGTACCCAACAAAACTTTTTGTATTTGAAAACTATATTTCAAAGTAAAACAATGCAAAATGGTTCTTCATCAATATAAACTACAAAAAGTAAGCATTAATAAAAATTTGAAAGTTTCTTTAGTATAACATTTTTGAAATAAATTTCTAGATCTTTACAACAACCTAATAATGGCTTTTATTATTAAATAATTATGTGCTCCTACATTGTTTTGTTCAATACAGAAAAACATAAACTTTTTAGGATTACTTTAAAAATGTCCTAATTTGTTGAACAGTAATCAACGTTAATAACTTAAAAAATGGTTTAAGTTTTAATAAAAAAATATTCATTTGGAAAATGGTAATACAGGTTTCATAAATCGAGTTTTTTTTGGACCAACTTATCAATTACTTATTTTTCTTTAACACTCTGTAAAATATCTAACCCAATTAACATGCTAATTCAAAGTATGTAGGTAAATCAATGTTTAAATCTAGGAACTGAACTTGGAAATTAATCAATTTTAAAACTAAGTGAAGGTCAGTACTTTTTCAAGGTAAAACAGAAAATTGCATAATCAACCTAAAAATTATCAAAAAATTAAGACTCTTAAAAATGCTTACTTTTAGACATTCAAGTAAATCAAGCATTATTTGCAAAACTCAAAATGAAGTAAAATAAATAGAATAAGATAGGTTGTTTTAAACAAAAGTATAAAAATAATATATGATTAACACAAGGACTTTAAAAAAAACATTATTAATTAAAAGTTTAAAGTTATACAAACTAGTCTGAGATTTGTTAAAAAACAAAAAACGCCTAAACAAGCTTGAGCCTTGCAACCAAAAAAAAAAAACATAAGTAAGCATAAGTTTTGCAACAAATTGGATTTTAATTTCAAAAATCTTATTTTATAAACTTTAAATTTTATATTTACGATTATTTTTGACCAAAAGCGTTATTTTTTGCACGAAATGAAACACTAGTGAAAAAATAAAAGCATACAAGAATAATTTTGAATTTTGTGTGGATTTGGTGGTTGAAATTGCAACAATCCGTTAGACCTGTTGAAGTATTGATAATTTGTATCATGTTTTTATACACCTTTAGTTTTCAAGTAAAAACGTTTTTATTTATATAAATGATAAATTATACTTAACACATAAATATCATTCATATATGATTGAAAAATATCTTCTGTAAAAAGTAAAACATACAAATGTCTTGGATATACCTTTATTTAAGAGTTTAGAGATACATCCTTTCAAAATTTAATTTTTTTTACACAATATAATCATGAATAAAATAAATAAAACTTAGTTATGAATATAATAATATTTTGTAATAACATCTTAATTTGATTGAAAATCCCAAATCTCTATTATTGAAAAGTCAGCTAAAACAAAATACTATATTACTTCAAGAAAGCTTTTATCAAATATGACTGCAAACTTAAAATCAGTTGAAATTTTAATGATAAATACATAAGTTTTCAACTAATAAATATAAAACCTTAAATACTTTAAACTTAAAAAATTTAACAAAACAGAGACAGTATTTTCAAATAAACATTTAAAGTTTTTCTATAAACTTATTAGAGCTCTAACAAAACAGGCAGATCAAAAATAAGTAAATCAGCAATTTAAATAAAAAGTTTGTTTCATTATTAGTATTACATAAATTGTATTTACTGGTGTTTAAAAAAAGTTATTAAATTAGCTTAGTAAATTATGTCTGTACAATATATGTGAAAATTTAAAACTTAAAAAAGCTATACAACTTTAACAATGATTTTTACGCAAAATAATTTTAAATTTGATTTACAGTTAAATTTCCATTTAAAAGATGTTTAAATTTAATAAATATACTTCTGCTGTAAAGTAGCTATTTTCAAAATCAACATTTTTATCTTAAATAATTAAATTAAAAACCTGGTTAAAACTAGGATCACAGGTATTGATTGTACTACAGGACTAGATTTGAAGTGAATTGAGCTTCTCTAAAAAAATAAAAAATTTTAGTACATGAAAATTTTTTTTATAACTTAAATTTTAATTATTAAAAAACTTTGATTAGAGCATAATAGAAAATACAAAATTGTAAATGTAATAAACAATCTATGTTTGAAAAATATCTAAATTAATTTAATTAAGTAAAAAATTATACGAGCATCAAAAAAAAAAACTATCCTTATCTACACAGAAAACCTTGTTGCAACAATTGTAAATTATCATTAAAATGGTAATTTAAAAAATACAATGATGTAATCAGATTGTAGCTTAACTTGAATTACAGATTTATAAAAATACCAAAAATAAAAAAAAAACTGTACATATATTTCTGTTTTCGATTTACAGCACATTTAAATATTTTTTTCATTGAGCAATTCTAAATCTACCAAATTTTATTGGTAAGTACTTATAAATAAATCAGTTAAACACAAAATGAATGTAATAGTCTCAATACCCATTTAACATTAAATGTGATATAGATAAAATCAAGTTATTATTTCAATGGATATTTTCAAATTCGTTAATAGTGTACATAAAATTTGTAAATTACTTAGATAAATAATTAAATAAAGTAAAAACATAAATTCAGAAGTGTGAAACAAAAAAACTTTACCTTTATAGCACTAAAAGTTTTTCTTTTTCTCTTCCATGGCGACCCAGACAACAAAAAGTGGTTCTATTGTTCCACGGATCAAATTACAGCAGGACCAAATAGGGGAAACAGTGTTTTCGCCTAAAATATAAAACACATAATTAAACACTTGAAACTATCTAAAGATTTCAATCTTATTTTTATACAGGTTAAAACAACAGCTTTTTGCTAAATTCAATCATATAACTTCCAAAACATCACTTAAACCATCTGTGTATGATTGATATATTTTCAATAAACAGCTCTACCAGCAAAATATAGTCAGACTTAGCATAAAAGTTGTAAAATAACCTAAAGGTAATTTATATCTAAAAGTAAAAATATTTATCGAAAACATGTAATACTTATATAGATTGTTCTCTTAGTTTTTTAGAGTACAGTGTTTCCTCGCTAATCCGGTCCTCGCTAATCCGGTTCCTCGCTAATCCGGCCGGTTTTAGTCGAGAAGTCGACTTATTTACTTTAGCTTTTTTAGCGTTTAATTTCATTTTACTTCGAAAAAGTATTCAATTTACGTTTTATAAGTATGCAAGCAATATATTGTTACGTCATAGTAAAGTATCATTTGTATAATCTTCAGTATTTTTCATACTTTTCCCGCTAAGTTGCAACAAACTTGTTTATTATTCATTTGCAATTTTTCTGCCTTTGCTAAGCAAGTTAAACTTTAATATACTACAATCAACATATCTGGTTAAAAAATTGATAAGACAGCAAAGAAACGAAAAGCGTTTAACTAACAATTGAAAACAAGTTAAAAGTTTGCGAAATGGCAAACAATAATGTGCCTAAAGCTGTTATAATGAGCCAGTTTAACATTGGTAAGTCAACTTTAAATGACATTTTGAGAGGCCAAAAAAAGTTCAAAAAGTTTAAAGCCGAAAAGGAAGAGCTGGGACTAATTGGAGCTGCTAAAACGGCAAAAAAAAACAGTGAAGTTTTTTTCCATTAATTTTGAACTTATAAAATTTTATTTCGTTTAGTTTTGTCTGTTATAATTCTTTTTTCTTTGAATAAAGTAAAATAAATTAAATTAACAGAAGTTTTATAGTATGTTTTGTTATATACATTCATAATATAACTAAGGTAGATAATTTGTAAAAAAAGCGATATTTTGTTCTTATCCGGCCAAAGGCAAATCCGGCCGTATTTTCTAAAAAATCTTGCCCAACTTGGCCGGATTAGCGAGGAAGCACTGTACTACCTGAACCATGTAATATAAAACCATTAATATAAAAATAAATTAAAAAGAATATGCTTAAGTAACTGTAAAAAAGTAAATAAAAATGTTAACTATATATCTGTTATATAAAATATTTCCTCATATCATTTAGCATGAAATTTGAAACAAATAAATCTAATCTTATTTATTTTAAAAACTTTCTACAAAAATTTACAATGGTATATGCCTCTCTTTTAACTTATTATTCAAGTTTAAACAACTTTAAAAAACTATAAAAAGGTAAAGTATATACATAAACTTGTTACATAAAATATTAAACTTAGTGCTTAATTATAAAGAACTTGAATATTCACATAAACAAAAAACACTTTAATTCTTAAATTCTGCAATATAAACTTTTGTATATATATCACAGTTACAATATGGAAGTTTCCTTGCCACAGACAAGGTTGCCAAATATTTTTGTCAAATTTCCTCCAGGTTTTCAAAATTACACGTTTTAGGGTCTATTCTTAGTTTAAATTTAAGTTTAAGCTAAAAACTGTGTTAAATAGTACAACAACATGGAAAAGATATCTTGAAGATTCTTTAAATGTGTTTTTTATGAAAAAGATTTTGATGATGAAAAATGAAATTATTTATATGATAGATTTTTGAGTCAAATCTAACAATTAATACTTAACACATGTCAAAAATTCGAGGATTTTCCAGGTTTTAAGGTTTTTTGGCAACCCTGCACAGATAATCAATACCAAAAAGCTAACAAAAACTACTTGTTCAAGTAGGGTAGTTTTTCAATACGTTAATAGAAAAGTTTTGCAGTTTTATTAATTTATACCAGATGAAGGCATTGAAAATAAAGTAATTTTGTAAAGTTCTAGGAAAGTTTTGCAATTTTAGTCTGACATGAAAATTTTAACTTGATTTTTACCATTCGAAGGCTTTGGAAAAAAAGGAACTTTGTAAATTTGAACTGCTAATATCTAACTTTTTCTTAAATTTTGTTAAATTTCCGGACCTTTTTTCAAATACCCCTATTTTTTCCTGACTTTTGTCTTTTTTTTAGTTTTTACTGACTTTTCCTGATTTTCTGACCTTGTGGCAACCCTGTCGATTCTACTATACAAATTATTTTTTTACCAAATGCACGTAATTAGAAAATTTAGGAAAAAAAGTTGTAGAAAATATTATTTAAGAATGATCTAAAATAAATCTAATCATAATCAAATAAAAATTGTTTTTCTTTTAAAAGCTAATTAATCAATTTTAGAAACTAAATCTTTTGTATGTACTTTTTGCTTAAGCAATCTATACAAAACAAGTTATTTATAAATAACATTTTTATGTAAGAATTAATTTAGCTGTGACAATACCATCAATTAAAAAAAACCGTAACAATACAGACTTTTTGTTTCAAATTTATATTTTACTTTATTAACAAATGGTTTGTAATGTAACAAAATAAATGACAATTGATTTAGTTTGATCAAACAGTCAATTGTTTGAATTCGTTCCAAATTTAAGGCTTTTCAAAAAGGTCTGACGAATATAAATAAATTTTGTTTTTTGGTCAGTTTTGCCGAGAATATTAAAAGTGCTTTTTCTTTGTATTATATAAGGTATGTAATGTATTATGAATAATTATAGGTTTAACCACAAACTATCAAAATAAATTATTCTGACACAGCAATGTTTTCATATAAACATTTAACATGAAAACTGTCAAAATAATATTTCAAAGCTAGTTTCTCAACATTGATTAACTACTTATATAATAATCACACTCACTTAGAATTTTAAATATTTTTAGCAAAACCACCAATTAAATAAAAGATATAACAACACTTGTGCAAATAAAATGTCGTAGTGAGTACACTTTTTAGTTGATTTACTATAAAATACCAAATTTTTGTTTCAAGCATTTCAAGTGTTTCTATGTTATGTTATCTTATTTTGTTTAATAGCTTTATAGGCAAAACCCGTAAAAAAATCATAGTTTAACATATTACTAGTTCAACTATAAAAGTAAACAATAAAAATTGTATTAACTTTAAACTACAGTGTGTATAAACTGTGCCTACTCTAACATTATAAAAACCCAAACACATACAATAAAATAAACAACAATAATCCAACATATTAAAATTAGGTTTTAATTTTGTACTTCTGCATATTTGATTATTAATAAAACTTAACAACTAACAATATATTTCTTTTGTTGTGAATAAGGGTTTATGTGAGTGTGCCAACTTGAACTTTTAGTGGGCTCAACATAATCTTCCTTCTTACTGGGTTTGTGAACACTACTAACTACTGGTTTCTTTTCAACTATTGGTTGTTTCTTTTCAGATGGTTTTTCGGTATGACTTGACTTCGGCTTGTCACCCGATGTAAATTTCAAACCTGAATACAATTTTTAATAAGTTACAACTATACTGTGTTGAAAAATAAGTTGCTAGCGAACAGAATCACGCAGCTAAAACGTTAATGTTGAAGACAGTTGTAAATTAATGTTAAAGACAGTTGTAAAACTTTCAGGCATAAATTATAGACTTTTGGGCAGTGAGTCAGGCGGTATAATCTTGAAAGTTTGAATAAATCAAAATTTAAACTTTAAAATGTTCAAATGTTAATAAATAAATACAAACCAAATCGTACGAGACCTTTGTTACGTCACAACTACCGTCTACCACGTCATAATTGTCACGTGACTTCTTGCGATCTCTGACATGATTTCTGCGGCAATCTTTAACGTCATTGGTCGGTCTTGACTTGCTAGGAGTACTCCTGCTCCTCGGTGATAGGGGTTGCATGTCTATCAGGGGCGAAGCTTTAAATGGTTTGAAAATTTTTTAATTGATTAAATGTATATTTGTATTAGTACGGTAAAGGTTAATAATTTGATTTACATTATTTATTTATTTTATTTCCAGCAAATTCCAAATTTTAGATATTAAAAAATTAACTAAATATGTGTTTTTACATGTATGCACATTTTTATTGATAAATTGCTTTGATCATTTACTTACATACTAAAATAGCATTTTATTAATATTAAAAAAATTACCACTGAAATATAATTTCATATGTCGTTATTCAGGTGCTGAAATCAACAGTTCATGTTTCCTTACCTTCATTTGTAGAACTTTTCACTCTCAATTTGGACGAAGATTTCAACATGGAGAATGAAAATCTTCTTCTGACACATGATTTGATTTTGGCGGGTTTTTTAGTAAAGGTGGTGGGGGTATTGCGAAGTCGTATTTTGTAATCCTCCAAATATTCTCCGTTTGGTTCATCTGTTACGTACTTTAATTATTTACTATATGTTAATTGTTTAGTTCGTTATTTGTATTTTGAGTGCAGTTTAACTTGATGAAGTTTTTCAAATCGAGCTGTATAAAACATAAACTTGTTTTAGTATTATTCATTTTAAATAAAAATTATGCTACGATTGAAATATTGTTTTAAATATCATTAGGCTTTAATAAGTAAACTGATAGAATATATCATCATTAAAATACTATAAGATTAGATTAGTTTTAAAAGACACTATTTTAGGATCATTTTTAATCTAATTAAAACTTTCAATTCCCAATTGATGTCAATTTCCTAAAAAGGTGTTTATGCAAAAACAAGTATGATATGATACTAATTAAAATAAATTTTTAATTTCAAAAAAGTTTACAAGTTCAAGGTTATTTAAATGTGAGTCTTTTATATATAAGACTTTTGTTTAGTATAGTTATTTTTTTTATTTAGGCTGTTAATGAAACAAAAAAAAAATAAATTGTTGTTATATATCTAAAATATTTCAAAAAACCTTTGACAAGCTACATAAATATTTGATTAACACAACAAGTTTAAAATCAAATATAATACAACTTTAACAACTAACCTCAATAACTTGCGAATCATCGAAATAAATCCACATGTTTAATTTGTTGTAAAAGAAGAATGTGGAATAATGTTTACGGTAATAACACTACCAACTAACAAGAGCGGATTCTGCGACTTTCCTTCGTTCATTGTTGTGTTGAATAACTGTGTAAAAATACGTTAAGTCCATTGTAAGTGCTAGTTTAGCATGAAAAAATTATAAAACTTTCTAACTTTAAAATTTTTAACTCCCATTAAGTACTGTTTCTGTAGATTTATTGTAAGATATTAAACTTTAAAGATACATAAAAAAGTGGTTATTTGGTTTTGAATAAAAAAACATATCTACATAATTTGAATAAAAAATGAATATCTTAAAAACAACTCACGTCAGGCAATCTAATAGTAGTGCCAAGCATGTGTAAGAGTTTCACAATTACATCTTTGCTAGCTTGTTCACATTGCCAAGTGATACCAAAGTGATAACATCAGCATCGTTCATTAGAACACGACGTACTTCACCCGCTAGTTTGGTACCACATCTTGACTGTGTTAAAGTTGTCATAAAATGATTGAACTCAATATATACTGTTAGATAGCTTTAGCAACATTAACAGCATATATTTGATTTGTCTGCTCTTTAAATGTAAGAAAACAATATGACTGTGTGGTGATAGATCAAAACGGTTAATAAAGTATATCGAGCTTACTCAGGTTTAATCTCAGCAATATGTTGTATATATATATATATCTAGTTACGTCTACTCTCTATTGTAGATAAATTACATTTATATTTAAAAGTTGTATGTCTCACTCTTTATTTAGCAAAATAAAGACATTTTTTGATAATTATAAACTGAATTTTCAAAACTTTGTAAAAAAAAGTTTAAAAAACAGATTCATACCTACTAACTCTGCTGATTATTGTAACTATCTGATTTCCTCACTAATCTATCAAACATATTAGCACTAACAGGTTCGCATATACCATATCTTTCCCGTATTATACCATCTTGTTCACTGTAAATTGTTTGGTTTTTTTTTAATTACATTTAAAACGATAGAGTCTAAAACCAGTAAGTACAAATTATGCTGATATAGATTTATTACTAATTCATCTTGTTCACATTAATTTAATTGCTTTTTTATATTAACAAATTTTAACACATATCTATAAAATTCCAATAAAATTGTGGCAAAAATATAATAAAATTATTTTTTATGTTTATTTCTGCAGCTTAAAATTTGTTTTTCAAATTAAATAAACTATAAAATGTTAAAATCAAACTTTTATGTGTTAAGATATTTTAATAACTATAAGATATTTTTTTACAACTAGATTATGGTTTCACTAAAAGCAAAGAATGAACTTTATTTAATGTTAAAATAAATATCATGATTCTTTGCTTTTATACCCACAATATATCACACATCAACAATACATACCATATATTTTGATTATTATATTGTTTTATTAAACTTATACAACAAATCTTTAATCATTTTCCATGGATATAAGTTTTGCAAGTTATGTTAAAAATTGTAACTTTCTTTTTAATTTATTATCATAATTCCATTTGCACATACCACAATGCAGTAGCAGCCACGTAATGGACAAGTTCCACGTAACCCAATGGTTCACTTGTGGCCCCACAGGGACAAACGTAATGTTCAACAACAGTCATGCCAAACTTTCTGTGGGTTGAAGTGCACATGTCCTTGTTATTCTCATCACCGTCCTCTGTGAAGTGGAAGTCCTGTACCAAGATAGTATATAAATATTATTGTTTGTTGTTAGTTTTACAATAAAAGCCAGTGATTTGATTACTTTAAGCATAACAAGCTAGAAAAAAAATAGTATAAATCTTTCCTAAGTCACATCCTGGTATTTTATCTTAAAACATACTAGTGTCAGCTATCTTTTTTTATGTCTAGTTATCATATAATAATCTCACTTAGTTATATATATAAATAAATATTAAGGGCTCCATCTATGCAACATATTAAAGCAACACTCTAAATATGCTCTTTTTATTTAGTTCTACCTACACAATATTATATTTAGAGTTCAGCAAACATTTGTCAGCTCATTATAGTTTAAAAATATAAGTTTTTTTATTAAAACAGGTTTGACCACATCATAAATACTTGATTTTACATAAAAATCTATTTGAAAGGGTGCACAATACACATTTACCTTAAATATATAAAAAACAACATAGCACTACTTAGATGTTAGATGGGATCTACAACAAACTAAAACAAAACTAAATTAAATATCAATATAATAACTAACAAAACACTCAGTAGCATCTGTTCTCCTTATCACAAGTGATTGCCAGCGTGCTCCTCAGAAAATTGGGTGCCAGTGCTCAGCACTCAAACTGATCGAATATCTGATTCAACGCACATAATAGACCTTCCCATGCACCTGTGACCTTCCAATCTTCTCAAAGAACGACTGAACACATCCAGGTGCCATAACACCTGTTGGAAACATATTTGAGATATACTGTAGATGTCAAGTTAAACTTAGCTAAAATTCATAGTACTCAACAAAAATGTAAAAAAAAACTAATGTATGCATGTAAACATAATGAAATACAATAACACCTGTAATAAATTATCACTTGGGTTTTAGAATAATGTGATAAGGGTAAATGCTAAAAAAATGTGTACTGATCTCTAAATTTTTAACAAATGTGTTTACTTATGAAACAGTTATTGTATACAGCAGTTTTTGTTTATTTAACAAGATAAGCATCTAAGATCACAAGTAAATGTGGCAAGACCAGGGTTGCCACAGATCAAGCTGAGAAAAATTTCCTGACTTTTTACTAAAATTTTCCTGACTTTTCTAAATCAAACTCTTCATTAAAACTTATTCTAAATTACATAATCTAAAACTTCAAACTATATAAAGCTTTCAATCTAATTTTAATACAGCTAAAAATAACAGTTTTTTTGCTGAATTCAGTCATCAAACTTCCATTACATCACTTGAACCATCTGTGTATGATTGATGTATTTGCAATAAACAGCTCTATCAGCAAAATACTTGTATTATTACCTTTTAAGCACAGCTTGTCTGAAAAAAGAGACAACTTTTTAACATTTCCTAACATAAATGTATCTAAATAAACAAAACGACATACTAGAAACTTATACAATTAAAGCCTTAAATTTATAACAAACTTTCACAACTAAAATCTTAAAACAGTAACGAACTTTTACAACTAAAACCTTAAAAGAATTAAGAACTTAATCAAACACTGTTTTTTTTTCTTTTATGTACTAAAATTTATTTTTTCCATTTCTTTATTAGCACTTCAACCTCTTCATCTAATAAAGATATGGTTTCCTTCATGTGGTATGCATCCCACTTTATTTTCTTGGCAGTTTTGCCTAACCATTTGCCTCATTGTATTTAGACCGTTCTCATCTGCTTCCCCTACACTTGTTGAAGAGAATCTTTTCTTTAAATCTAGCCACAATTTGTAGGTTTTATTTCTTTTCTTTTTGCACTCATTTATTTTTACCTTCATTTTTGCTGCCTCAATTATTTACTTAAACAAAAAACACTTTCATTCTAAAATTATGCTAGATAAACTTTTGTGTATATATCAGTTTTACTATGGAAGTGTCCTTGCTACAGATCATCAATACTTAAAAGTTTACGAAAATTGCATTTTTAATATGCTAATAGAAAAATTTTGCAGTTTTATAAAGGATATTTTATTAATTAATACCAGATGAAGGCATTAGAATTAAATAATTTTGTAAATTTATAGAAAAATTTTGCAATTTTAGTCTGACATTAACGGACTTTTAATTAATTTTCTACCATTTGAAGACTTTGGAAAATAAGGAACTTTGACAACTTAAACTGACAAAATCAAACTTTTTTTTTAATTTTGTCAACTTTCCTGACTTTTTTTCAAAAACCCCCATTTTTCTCTGACTTTTGTAATCTTTTTTATTTTTTCCTGCCTTTTTCTGATTTCCTGACTTTTCCTGACCTTGTGGCAACCTTGAGCTTATCATCCAAAACCACACCCAAGTATTTTCTGCTTAATAAGAAAACCATTAACCTTCACACTAAATTCAAAATTTTTTGAAGCTTTATTGAAAAGCAAAAACTTTGTTTTTGAATAATTAACAAAAAGTTTATTATCATGCAACCATTTATCAACTTTAACCAACTCCTTATTAATAACTTCATTTAAATACTAAGGGTCACTATGTTGGTAGCTTAAGCTTGCATCATCAGCAAACAATCTCATATTTATCTCAATAGAGGAAAAAACATAATTAATATACACAAGAAACAACAAGAAACAAGTTACCAAAATCTAACATGAAAAAACAATTTTCAAATGAAAACTAACAAATATAAATCCTATTCGTATCCATACTAAACACATGTAGGATTGATAACATTTAAATGTTTCTTAAGAAATTAAATTAAATTATTTTATACTTACCAGATTATATTCCTCAAGTTCATTAAATTTTGTACATGTAACTATAAAAACTATATATATATAGGAATTGGAAAACAAAAGGAATAGTGAAAATTCCCCAAAGTACAACTTTAGTTTGTAAAGCTTATTTTTACTTATAGACTTTAAAGCCTTCTATCATTTGGCTAAATTTTGTAGCCAAAAGTAAATTAATTTGTATGATCTTTCTAAGAATTATTTCTTTATATAGCTAAAAATCTCTGATAATTTACTATTTTTTAAGTATAGAGTGACGTAATTAGCATTCTTAACCTTAAAAAATAATGACTGTTGGAACTTTAAGCAAAACAATTTGCTTGTTTTTTGAACTTTAAAAGTTGACTAAAGTAAAACTTTTATGAAATTTTACAAAATTATCTTACTACACAAAAAAAGAAATTTAAAGTTGTATAAAATCACTTTAAATTTGAAGTAAAAAAGTTAGTAAAAAACAAATCACATAATGTATTTTAATAATATAAATGAATACTAACAAAAAGTATAAAACTTAACTTAATATATTTTACTGTGATATAAAATTGTATTATTTAAAGCTTAGATCTAATTGAATAAAGTTATACAACTTTTTGCTTGTTTATAAAATCTGTTCAGTCATAATTATTGTTTATTTAAATTACCATAGTTCTTACAGCAATCACTAACTTAACAAAATATTTAAACCGGAAGAAAAATATGTACTGCTCTAGATTAATTTAATAAATTGATATAGCTTTTCAATATAAATACTTTACTAAAAATTTTAAAGCAGTTTTCAAATAAACCTTTTATGACTTTGAAGACTTAACTTTCTTATATAAACTGTAAGTTATTTAAAAGCCATATGTTCTAAAAGCTTTGCAAAAATATAGAAATAACTAGTTTTAAAATTTCAACCAACTATTTACTTACTTAACTTAAACTTCAGTTAATTACCAAAATTTAATTTCTGAAAACATCATATTCCAACTACTCAGTCTTTCTTATTCAACAATAAGCAAAAATTAAACAAGTAAGATGTATCAATGATCAACACTTTTAAATTCGAATAGAAGTAAAAACTCTTTTTGAGTAGAATAAAAATGTTTACAACCATACCAAATAATGTTTTAGATTACACTACCTAAAAATTTAAGTTGTTTATTTACCGAACCTTAAGTAGCTTTTGCACAAAAATAAGAAACTTTTGTTATATAGTAAGATAAAAACTCAGAAAAACTATTTCCAACTAGCTCTCTTATTAAAAATAAAAAGTTCTTTCAGCAGTTGTTGCTTTAGTTTCTAATTAAAAAACTTATTGTTATTTAATGCAACTACATATTTTCTTTCTAATTTTCAAAGTTCACGAATTTATTAAGTTTTCTTTAATGATTCTATATACACTATGTCATAAAAGCGGAAAAACTAACTTTAAAATAAATGTAAAATATAAATACTTTAGAATCTTATCATATATTGTTTTTCTTTACCCTGTTGGACAGAACATACAATTAAATAGAACTTAGAAAAATAGTTAAAATGTGTAAGTTTGAAATAAGCCATAAAACTTTTAGTATAAATCTAAGCAAATAACAAATTAGAAATGTATTATTTATTCGTTTAATAAAATGTTAAACAATTGTTATAAAAGTTTTAAAAACCAAGTTATTTTTTACCTTCGTTTTAGAAACATGTTTTAGTTAGTAAAGTTTTTGACAAAAAAGTTTATCGCATAACTCTGTAAGAAATTTATAAATTAAAGGCAGTAAAAATATTTTCCCATAAAACGTATTACCAGATAAACTGTAAGTACAACAAAAAAAAAATAATTTAAAGTAAAAATACCTTAATTTGTTTTAAAAAAGGTTCAAAATTTCTAAAAAACACAAACAGTATTAGGAATTAAATAAAAGAATTATTTATAACATAAAAGAATATTTACTCTACAGAAACGTTTGCCCATGTTGCTACTTAAAATATATTTTTAAACATACAAGTATGTTATGGTAGATTACTCAAAAAAATTTTACTTAGGAAAAGAAACAATTAACTCTAGAAAATGTAATCATTTAATTTACTGTATTAACAACTTCTTAAATAAAAGTCTCTAGTTAAATTATTACTACGTGGTTTGTTTATTTTTTAAAATGTATTAAATCGATCCAAGTTTACAAAAACTAATAGTTATACTATATTTTGTAGTGTAAGTTAGCAAAAGGTTTGATCATGCCAGTTCAGTCATCAGACCACAAGCCTTCGGTAGACTGAGATCAGTTTTGTCTTTCAGGACTCATCAGGCTTAAAAACCTGTAGTTATCAATTTTAAAAGTCTTCAGACTCTCGCCGATGTTTTTGTAGTTTATAATGAAAGTAGCATAAAACAAGGTTGTATTTAAAGAAGTCGATTAAAACTACAGTGCAGAAATGAGAGTTGTGAAAACTATTGCAAAAGTTTTTTGAAAAATTAAATAAATAAAAATAAATATAGCTCAAAGTTTATTTAAAAACAGGTTAAAAACTTTTATAAAGTAAATTTAAAAGAATAATATTTCTTTAGTGTGTTATACAACATAGCAAACTTGTTGTGAATTGAGTAAAAATAATTTGAAAACTAGTTATTTTTGAAAACAGCTTATTGTATTCTATTTAAGAACTATACTACTATTTACTAACATAGATATATTAAAACTCCATGAAAAAATTTAAATAAATTAAAAAATTCACATGTCATTAGTTGATTATATACTAAAACAAAACTTTTACTCAAATTGGGAAGAACGACACAAGTTAAATATGCAAATAGCATTAATGGGAAATAGAAAATTAACATTTATATACAACTTACTAACTTATTACTATAAATAGTTTAAAATTTCAATATTAATTTAACTCAAATAATTTTAAAATAATTTCAAAAAAACATATCATTCAAGAATCTAAGTTTCCAAAAATTAAAGTGAAACTACTTTCAAGTTTTTATTTTGCCTTTTATAGTTTGTCCAAAATTGAATAATACAAATATTTATCCAAATAAATTATTAAATAGAAATATATTCCAAAAACTACTACGTCTTTAGTTAGAATGTATACTAAAATTATATTAACAACTTTTTGCTAAAATGGACAACATAAAACCTTAAACTTAAAACTTATGCATAAAGAGTTAAACAGGTTATTGAAATCTTTTATTATTTGAATATTTATTTAAAATTTTAATTTAATAAGGTTTGTTTATAAGTAGATTTTTTTATTAAAAGCCACCCCAGCAGCCTTTAGTTACTGGAAATTTTTATGAAAAAGTAAAAAGAATTATTCTAACTGTACACACTTTTATTAAAGTTTTCAAGATGCTTGCATAAAAGTGAAGAAATAATTTGTCGTCAATGTAAACCTTATCTAACTCCGGCACAATAGTAACAGAGAATAAGCTCAGTTACTTTATACATATCTACAAACGTAAAAACCTTCTTTTTTTGAACCTTGACCGTTCAGTTTATTTTGTAATGATTAAACAATTTTTTAAGTCAACTTAGCACCAGTGTGCTTTCTTACATATTACAATTCAATCTGTTTCTAAAGAACTATTTTACTTTAACAACCTTTTACAGTTAGTATGTTTTATATACTATTTAGTCTACACAACAAAAAACTGTTATATATCTTTAATTTATTCTGAAAGCGAGCGTTTTATAAAGTAAAAATAATGCATACACAGAATTAACGTATAAGTTCAAGTAAAGTCAAAAAAGGAGCAAACTTTTTGTAAACTTTTAATGTAAAGTTCAAATATTAATACATAATGCAAACACTCAACTAAAACACAATTATTTATAAAAGATAGAAATGACCTCCTCATACAAGGTGATGGACTAAGAGCAACCGAAGGGTTCTGTATTCATTTCTTCATCAGGAATGTTTTTTCATGATTGTAAAATTTTCACTTCTCTTCTAACTTTTCCTTTTCATGGACAATAACTTTGTTCTCAGGATCTGACCGGATCTTTTCCGAAAGTCCGAGTAGTAGAGCAGCGTAGTACTGCCTGTACGCATTCAAGTCCTTCTTTTCAACAAACAAATCTGCCGGTGTGTCTGGATAACTGTGGAGCACTTTCAACGCGAACTCGATGCAATAAACACCGCAGTTCCACCAATCACCTTGCGTAGTGTGCTCGATTTGTTCGACACTAAACCCGTTCAAGTTTCGTTGCGGTAATTTGATTTCAGTTTAGCAACGAGTGATTTTGAGCAGGACGCTTCGCTTCCGTGCTGCGGATCCACAACATAGAAAGTCTTGTCTTTGTAACTGGCATACACGAACACCCAGTGATAGTCATCAACGTTTTTCACAGCCACATATCCGTCCTTGTCATCTGTGAATGGAGTTTCAACCATATTGTTTTCAATCAATTTTATTATGCCAGTCCCTATAAAGCCTATATGTTTGTTTTTAAAACAGTATGACAGAACACAGTCGACTATTACGTCATCAAGCCAACCTCGTTGGTGTACAAGATACCACAAGTTGTAGTATGTGAGGTTATTAAAACCATTTCTGTGGTTTTTGTCGTAGAAACATTGTACTACGTTGTTATTCCACTTGAGGCCCTGTTGCTGCAAACGTCTCAAGTACTCGATCCAATCAGACTTTTCTCGTTCACCGAGATACTTAATAGAACTTTTGTTCGCATACAACTCTTCAAAATGAGGTTCATCTTCTATAACATTATAGTTATCAACTTTTTGTTGAACTTCAGGTGCTTCATTGGTTAAATTTCCATTGATTTGAACTGTTTTCTTTCCATTGGTATCGGGATAAGCTGCATTTTTATCATGCTTACTGGTTGTCTTTAAAGAACTTCGCATACAAAACACGTTCATTTGAAACTGATAATGTACCATGCAGGAAAGACTGCTCTTCGTAGTAAAAATGGACTTTGCTAACACTGCCGAGCTGTTTCTTATATGCAGCTTTAAGTTCTCTAATAGTTTTAGGGCTTGGCAGGTGTAGCACAACAGCATTATTATTGTCATTAGTATTTATGACTACGAACATTAAGTAGATGTATTGGTAATAATCTGTTAATTTTTTGAAAATTATAAGTTTTTATAGAAATATTTTTATTAATTAACGATTGTAAATCTAATACGGAATGATTAGTTGAAATTTAATTATTACTGATTACTAAACTTTTAATTAATACAAAAGTGTAAAAAATGCACCATTAACGTTGTATCTAAGTATTAAAACTCTCATTACAAAAGTATGCAATATTTACTTAACTAGAATACGTAAACAATAGGCTTGGATGTTATTTTTAAACTATCATATTTAATAAAATATGATTAATAAAATGATATTATTAATATTATTTAATAATATATGATTATATAAAGCTCTGGCTCTATAATTATCTAAAAAAAATTTTTATAACATATAATAACACTCTTTTGATAATGTAAAGGTAAATGTAAATTTTTAGTAAAGAATTAAGTTAAGTTAACTTTTCTTACGTGTTAGAAGTATTTTTTATTGGAAGTATAACATTGTATAACTACAATATTTTTATTCTTAACTTTAACTGTTTATCACAGCTGGAGTAACTGGCTGTATGATGTTATTGAGACCAGTGTTATTTTTTTTATTGCTTGTGCCTACATCAAAAGTTAAATAAAACATTAGAAAAAAATAAACAATATCCACTTTAAAAACTAATATTTATTTTGTTTAATTAACAAACTTTTTAACTACTTAAATTTTTATTACTGTAAAATTTAAATTCTTTTTTCGATTTAATAAACTAATCGTAATTAATGTATAAATAATACATAAAGTTTTCCTTATGTTTTAGCAAAATTATTTTAACCTTTTTTTATTTACAGCAGTTAATTTAAAAACTATTCATTGAACTACTTAATTCTTGTTTTTTAACTGATCCTGACTGTTTGATCTTTAATTGATACTTAACTTTTGCTATAAATGCTTTTAAACTACATTAATCCTTTTATTTTTAAAATAATTAATGCTCATTTTTAAACTATTGACTTTTTTTGATCAAAACATTAATACGACACCTAAGTTAATTGAAAAACTAAAGCATTTAAGTTTTAGTAAGATAATTGACCTTAAGTTTTTTCTAACTATTTGTACTTGAGTATCAAAAAAATAACAAAAATATTTACAGTAATCAGATGTAGAAAGTTACCAATGTTCTTATTTACTTGTCGATCAAATAAATATTTAAAGCGTTTGTCAACGCGCCGTCTACTTTTCTGTTGTTTTTTTATGCATATATTATTTAAATAGAATAGCCTAGTAGAAAGAAAATGTAAAGTTCCACAGAAAGAATTTTTAAATGAATAGGCTACGTATTAACTACCTATGTGAAGATTATATAACATGAAAAAAAAAGTAACGAATTGTTTTCAGTTGTGTTTAGTATTTTTGTTGGTATATACCTAAACCAAAGATTGCAAACTTGCGATAGTTATTTTATGGTCTCTAAAATCTAGGTAAAAGTATATACATATGAACATTTGAGTAGACTTTTTACGGTTCGTTGGTTAATAGATATGTTATTTGGGAACGGGTCAAATAAGCACGAAGACAATTTTGCGCGAAAAAAAATTTTTGTACAAGGACAGTTTTGATAAAACACTTTTCCACGAAGACACTTTTGCACGAAGAATCAATTTTGAACGAAAAGTCATTTTACACGAGAGTAAAAAATAAGATCAATAACGGAAAAAATAAATAAATAGAAAACAGTTAAATAACAAAAAAAAAGATACCGACCGAAAATTATGGGTAAAAAAGGTAATAAAATAAATAGTTAGTATAAAAAAAAGTTCAAGTTACCGACCGAGGGTAAGGGTTAGTGGTAACAGTAATAATAAAAACAAAAAGAAAACAATAATTAAAGTAACAGTTTTGCAGTAAAAAAAAGAAATCGTAACAGAAAGATAAAAATAAACGAACAAAAAAAAAAAAAAAAAGAAAATAAAAGTTACCGTTTGAGGTAAGGGTTAGGGGTAACAGTGATAGTAAATAAAAAAAAATGAATAAAGACTAGTTATAAAAAAGGGATATAAAAATCAACCCGTTTAAAAGTGTCTTCGTACATATTTTGCATCTACTCAAAATAAATATGTTTTAAAGTTGTTTAGAATAAATTACTTGAAAAAAAATGCATAGATTATAGAATTTTATGTTCTATAAAAATTTAAACATTTCTAACGAAAATGCATATAAGAAATAAGTTTAGGTCCTGTGCCTGTCACACAGTTTTTAATTCTTACATCTTTAAAGTGTTTACTGAAACAATTACTAAAACAAATTAGAAATATATTACTATAAAACATTTTTTTAAATTTTTTGAAAACTCTCTATCTTGTAAAGTCATTTTATTAAACAACTTATTTTAAAAAGTTGAATACTCTTAATTATAAAAAAATTAATTTATGTTATTTGTTCATACAGCTGCTTTGTCAATGAAAGTTTTAAAAAATTTTTATTGATAAAACGAAATTCACCCCAGCTTTTGAATATTAATTCATACAAATGAAAAAAACCTTAGGAAAAAAATATTTTTTCTGTACGCATTAATAGTCACAAAAATATGACGATAAAAGACTTATTAACAAAGCACTTGGGCACTCTGCCCACACAAGAATGGATCGACTACTTTGTTCACAACTGCAGTGTGACGTCACAGAGTGATACGTCATCGACGTCACCAGCCAATCACAACTCGAACAAGGTAGTGGTGAGGGTAACGACACCAAACTAGTTTTTGTTGATTAAATACGATGGTATAGATGTGTTTAAAAAACTGACTTCATTTAATGCTTGGTTGTTTGATTATTTAGAAAAACTGTTTAAGTGTGCTTCAAAAAAAGCGGCAGCTTTATGTTTAATAACAAAGAACACAAAATATTAGAACTGTAATAAAAAAATACTTTACTACTATTCAACTTTTAAACAAAATTGTTAATATAAAATAAATTTAAAACATCTTATTAATGCCTACCAGATAAACATCATTGAGTTGTTTAAAATAGTTTAACTTCCATTATAACTAGTTTTTATTTGTCTATAATTAAAATATTAATGCTCATTTTTACTGGTAATTTATTTTTTTAATTAATGAGATTTAGCAATGTTTTTAGATGTTAGGAAAACAAAGCAGAAATCGCCGAACTGCAAATGACGAAAGAATTGAAACAAGTCCTTTCATCTCACACCAGTTTGATGGGAATTATGAAAAAAAATATCTGTCGTACTCAAAAACATACGCCTTCTTTTCGGTTTGATTAATTATTCTCGATAGTAATTAAAAATTTTTTTTTTTTTTTTGTCAAAAAGAAGTACAAGTTTAATAAAACTTTAAAATTTTCTTTAAAACAGGTGTACGTCAACAAGAACCCGTTCATGGTGAGCTGCGAGCAGCTTGTGGGGTTGAGGAGACTTTACCTTGGGGTTTTCCCACGATAGCAACTATGCAGACGGCAGAGCGCTGATAAACCTCCTTAGAAACAACATAAAACTTAAAGTATTGAGTTGTGAGCATATTGTTATGTTGTGTTAGTTTTATTTGTTTCTAAAGAGTAAAAAAAATGTCTCAACTTGTGTCTGAACTATTCAAACTGTTTAAGTTTATCGAAAGCAATAAACTGTATCAAATAGTTCCTTTGTTGAATATAAATAAACTTTGACGGCTAGTAATTAAAGATAAGCAATTAAACGATTAAGTAGTATAAGATAAGAAACAGCCACTTAGATTATATAAATAATGTTCAAGAGCAAATTAAAGCAGGCGGGGTGCGATACAACGCGCCAAAACAAAAAACTTGACATGCTACGATCGGAAAAACTGATTCATTATCAAAATTAAAATTCAACAACATCATAAAATCGTTGGGGCAGGCGGGGTGCGATAAAACGCGGGAAATCACCGTCAAAATCGACCCTAACACGCTCCGCAGCGCCAACTACCTGCTAGTTTGCGCGTACAGGGTTAGTGGTAGACCGCTGAGTACAAGTTTCGGGACGGGGGATCTTTGCGATTGTGATGAGCACGTTGGTCAGCTGCAGAGGACGCTAAAGAAATCTAATTGTTTGTTTTATTAAAACAATGCAGTAAGGATTCCACTTAGTTTATATGCATACTACTAATTTTAAATATCTTTATTTCATTTCTTTTACAAGCTCATAAAGCGATAGTTTTTACTCACAGTAAAGTAGAAGTAAATTTACAAGTATAACATCTATTGTATACAGTTTATTTCAGGTATGCTTTAATCTAAACTTCATCTAAAATTTTATCTATTTTAATCATAACTTTGCAAAGGAACAAAATATTTTTTGTAATAAATTCTGAAGATCTTGAGATCAAGAAGCAACTCGAAAAACAAAAATAATCAGTTGAATGAAGTAACGAAACCAATTGAAGAACAACAAGTTGAGTTATGAATCAAACTTCAATGTCATGTGTGTTGTTAGGTATAAGTTTGGATAAGCAGCTTTGTTCTTGTAAGTATAAAATTTTTTGTAAGTAAAAATTATCAAACAGCAGAAATGAAAAGGATAACACATAAGCATTTAATGATGTTTGGTTTCAAAACAGCACTAAAAATTTGAGAAGAGTATTAACAAAAAAAAAGTAGCTTTTTTTGTAATTGGTTCTTGTATAAAAGCTTTGAGTACAAAGTACAAACCAGTTTTTATAGAATTAAAAATTTGATTAATATTTAAGATATTGTTATTTTTTTTAAAGTTTTTATTTAACTTTTTAGGTAAATTTTAGGAAAATTAAAAAATCACTAAAAACTTATTTACCTATATTTTTTGACCTAGAGATCTTAACGTTTAGGAAACTTTCCTTATATAGATTAAAGTTTCACTTTAAAAATTTTAATTTTAGAAATATCATAAAGAAATTATAAAACAAGTAAAACAGGTGGTTTTTTTTTTAATAAAAGTTTCGTTTTTTTTTAATATAATAAAATTCTGCATCAAATCTGTTTTAATATTAGTGATGGACTTTCTGTAGAGTTTTAAGAGGATTAGTTAAAAAGTTAAGAAAATGGTAGATTTTTCATAAAACGGTATTTTGCGCGTTTTTGGTTTGCGTTTTCTATTAGAAACCTATTGAGCACACCGACTTTGATCGCTTATAACTCAAATGCTACTTTTAACTTTTTTGAATTGCTGATAGCTCAGATAAAACTCTACAACATAAAATTAACTTGTAAAAATTAAGGTAGACCACCTTCACCCATCATTTTATATTTTTAATGTCTTTTCTTTAAGAAGTTAGATTATTTTAACTTACTTGTGTCCATTTTGTGATTAACTTCATGAAATACTCACAGAATAAGTTAAACGTTATTCAACAAAACCTTATTTTGTATAATTAGAATATTTAAGCTGCTACGTTTATAAGTAAATTATTTCTAGTAGAACTTTTAGCTTTGAAAACCAATCATTATAATATCACACAAATAAAATCTATAGTAGAGCGCATGGATATTGGATAGACACATAAATTTTCAAAAGTACGCCTCGACACCTAACAAAAAAATCTTAATGTGCAAAAACAAATTGTTATATGTATTTAGGAATAACTATAGACAGAAATTAAAATTCGTCTGAACGCATAGGTCATGTAAAAACATAGTTACAAAAATCATTAAGTGCATTACATAAAACGAGACATTTCAAAAACAAAAGTCATTATATACAATCTTTGATCCGTTGTCTATGATCAATATTAGATTTTGGTTGTTGTGCGGGGGAAGAGAAATTAAAAAGTTTATAAATGGTAAAAATTTTCTCATAAATAGAGCACAAAATATTTCAAAACTTATTGTATTTTACAATATACAATATGTTAATTTACAAAAAATTTTAAAATATTTTATAGTCATTTAAGTGGTGTTTTTGCTAATTTTAGTTGTTTGATTAGTTAGATGGAAGATCGATTTTTGTACTGAATTTTTGTTATGCACAATTTTACGTCATACTGTTTTTTGTTTTTTTTGTACAACTTTTGCATCTATGTTTAGTAAAATTCTTTTTGTTATAAATTGAACTGGCTGATGATCAAAGCGCTTAGCTTTACGAAACATATGTACCAGTATTTTTAAAATCGTACTTTTCCAATAGATTATTTAAAAGCCCTAAGTGGGCTCTGTAGAAAGTGTTCAAGTTTGAATAATAACCTTATTTTATATATATATATATACAAAATACAGCTTAGATTGAAACATTTTTAGAACTAAAATTATCAACACTTATTAGTTGCGTTCTAATAGTAAAATGTTAAACTTGCAAAATAGCATAGCGCACAAAACTTTAGACAAATATATTCTAAAACAGTAATAGTTACTTTTATTCAAAATAATACTTTATTTAGCAATTAAAACAAAATATTTAAAAAAACTTTAATAAACTAGGCAAGCGCAAACATGCATAGAGGCTTTCACGTCACAGACTTTGACTTGCTTACGGGCATGCGAGGGAAGTTATTGTGAAAATATTTTACTGAGTCTTCTTGCCGCCAAACGGCGCAGGAACTTCCACGACCCCGTACCTCGAGTATTCAGTTGTTACGTCACAACTCTCAACCGACCAATCGCGTGCTTCCGCGTCGTAAACCGCCTTTTTCCCGCTGCCGTCCAAGAAAACAACCACTCTGCTTCCCCAAACCGAAACGGCACACCGTGCGAGGTTAACTTCCACGGGCGGCATTTTCAGAAAAACGAACCGGTCGCAAACGTAGTCGAAGACCTCGCAGGTCGCAGGCCCGCCGCCGAACACGAACAACTTGTTTCCGATGGCCGCCAGCTGACAGTCTATTCTTTGCTCGATCATGCTCGGCATGAAAGCCCACTCGTCGGCTGCGCTGTCGTACGCTTCCACGCTCGACAAAATCCTCCTGTTTTCGGCGCCGTCCCGATCCTGAAATCCGCCGCACGCCACAACCTTGCCTCTGAAAACCGCGCTTCCCATTTGCGTCCTCGCCTCGCGCAGCCTGCCGACATCCTCCCAACCGTGCCTTTTCGCGTCGAACCTGATGCAGCGAGCCTCTGACCACACCTCAGAATCGTCAAACACCCACGCGCCAACAACGTAGATGTGGCCCATGAAGGCGCACAAGCCGAAGTAGGTTGCAATCAGGTCCAGGTCGGCAATGTCTTGCCACTCTTGACCGCCCACCGGCAACTTTTTCACCGCGACATTCTGCGCGTCATCTTCACTGCCGCCGAAAGCGTAAACGCAGCCGTCTACGCACACCGAAGCCCAGAACTCCCGGTATTGAGGAAACTCCAAATCTGCGCATTTCGTCACCGAGCCGTTTCTCCCGTCGATTCGCTGCACGGGCTGGCTCATGTGGAGCAAGCTCCTGCCGCCGACGACTACCAGGTCCAAGTCGTCGCAGCGCCTCGGCTCGATCTCCTTGTTTCGGGTTTTTCCCTTCAAGACGTCGTCGATCAGCGAGAAGCAAGTTTCGCATCTCCGAAACGCCAAAGACTCGTTTAAAAATTGATCCAGTTCGTGGTTGGAAAGCAGAGGAAGACGGACTTCCGCGAGGAGGCGCGTTGAATACTTGCGCCTCTCCGCGCCTCCGAAGCTCACCCAGCGGTCGGCGACGCGAAGCACCTCCATCTCCGACGTGACGTTCAGCTTCGTACTGGACAGAATTGCGCTCAACAGCGCGAAATCGAGGTGCAGGAAGTTTTGGCTTCCGGCAGCTGCGACGAAGAAGCGCTCCATGCAGCGCAAAGTCGCTTTTGAAAATGAGGGCATGCCGAACGTTTTCGCCACCTTGTGGTAAGTCGCCACGTTTTCGAGGCTCATTTTGTCGCTCATGCGGTCGACGACTTCTCGTTTCACGCTTTCGTCTAAAATGAAATGTTCGGGTTCGAAACGCTGAAACGTTTTGCTCCGGTCGTATCCCGTTGTTCCTGTGAAAATGTTTGAAATTAAATAAGCTGCAGTTGTACACTTTAGTTTTCAGCCAAACTTAGTCGTTGTTAAGCATGGTAAGAGTTTATCTGAATAAATATTTATTTGGCTGCTTAACAAAACAAAAAAATTACAAAAATAAGTCAGGCTGAAATAAAAAATTGAAATTATGTATAAAAAAATGCTGCAAAAATTGACTTCGTTAAAAATCCTATCGCTATTTTTTGAAACTTTTTTTTTGTAAACATACAAGAAAAAGCACCTCGGCCTAAAATAAATGCGCTTTGTTTGTGATCTTTATTTGTAAACAAATACATGCACAAAAACAAAAATATACATGCATAAATTTTTAATTTTTTGATTAAATTTTAACAACTTTTATAACAATCATAAAATTTCTAATTGAGTAATTTAGCTTAAACTATGTGTACTTTTATAAACTTTTAATTTATAAGCTGTATTTACAGAAAGAATAAATTTAACGGATAACTACAAATAGTTTTGAAAATAAAATTTTTGAAATTTGTATATAATACATATTAAGGTCTACACAAGGGTTTCTCAAAGTAGGTCATATGAACCTCTTTGAGCCAAAGAGATGTCGTGACTAGTAAAGGAGCTACAGGAGACTTTAAAGCCAAAATTTGAAACTTACATTAAATACTCTTGAGTTGTCGATGAAGAGCAAAAAATAATTTTTTTCAAAGGAGGCAAATTTAAAAGGTTTCGGAAACCGTGGTCTATATATTGATACTATAAGACTGCTTCTATATTCTGAACATATTTTGTACATATGGTTTTTAAATTAAAGGCATATTTTAATAATAAGTTATTTAAACAATAAGGTATTAAAGAGATGTGTTAGGCAAACTAGAGTAAGAACATTATACTTTTTTTTTAAGTAAACTTTAAGAAGTAACTCGCATTTTGTTTAAAAGAAACTTTTAAATAGTTGTAAGATATTCAATATTTTCACTTAATTATAACTATTTAAATAGAGGCATCAACAAAATCGGCGAAAGTCTGCAGAACAAGTCCGGACTTTCGTTTGCCGTGATACAAGCTCAAATTTAACAAAAGGGTTGATCATGCCAATTCGATCATCAGACCACAAGTTTCGGTAGACTGAGACCGGTTTCGTCCTTATTAGGACTCATCAGTCAGTCACAACCGAAAAACTTGTAGTCGTCAATCTACAAACGGTTTATCATGCTTTCGCATGAAGCAACCATTTGCTGGCAATGATTAGTGACGTCAGCATTGTCTTTGCCGTGCAACATTTAAAACATTGTCCACTAGGCAAGACATCTGGTACGCTCGTTTTAGTACAATCAACAAAATCGGCGAAAGTCTGCAGAACAAGTCCGGACTTTCGTTTGCCGTGATACAAGCTCAAATTTAACAAAAGGGTTGATCATGCCAATTCGATCATCAGACCACAAGTTTCGGTAGACTGAGACTTTAAATAGAGGCGTGCAAATTAGATATTTTATTTACGACCCGGTTTTGGTGACATAAACTTCCCACCTCTCAAGTGAATTAAAATAGTAAAAAAAAGATTTAAGTATAAAAAGTTATAAACAATCTAACATACATTTCTAGCTTAATGTCTGTATAAATACTTGAATTATATTTTTGACCCTTACAAGCATTATTTCGTCTTTTGATACTACTAGTTTTAAAGCTATCATTAACACTGTTATGTTTTTTCAACACATAAATAATTAGAAAAGTCATCGAAATAAATATTTTTATCATCGCTGTCAACTATTACTATTTCCCGAGTAAATAGTTTAACTTTGCTTACTAAACTAACAAAATAGTTTGGCTCTTATAACTTTTTAGTGGCAAAAGTGTTTGAAGACCGTTTGATAATAATATAAATTTCGTTATAAACAGTTTTACAATTGAAAATTGTATTTAGTTACTTAATTTTGTACTTTGTAAACTTTTTACGTAAGGGTAAAACGTATTTATGTGTACATTTAGTGCCATTGTGCTACACACAATGGGTGCAAATCAAATAAATGTAATTTAATTATTTAATGGTTTAAATTGAACTTTTAAACAAGAGCAGGTATTAACTTCAGCTTAATTTCAAAATAAAGTTTAAAAGCTTACGGGATTTTTGTTTTTAAACACTACGCGAGTAAACTCTTTAAGTTTAGTTTGAACTTAAATTAATCATTTTTCCTCGTTTTTGCTTACCTAAACACATCCCTTCAATAACTTTATTAATTTATTAAATGTGTTTTAAATTAGAAAATCATATTTACTAAAAATAATCATAAAACCGAAAACGTATATGGTATCATAGTAGGTAATGTTTTTAAATATAGTTTTCAAACCCAAATTTATTAGAAATTTAATTTATTTTCTCCTGTAATTGTAGATAAAAAGTAAAATGTTTGTATAATTATCTATAGTTTAAATAAAATTACAAAGTTTTCGCTCGACCAATTTTATAATTGTTATTACATATTATTAAAGGCTAATAAACCACGGAAGAAAGTTTGTATGTTTTTTTATCTGCATGTAATTACATTTGTTTACAAATAATGATCTTAAACAAAGTGCATTTCCTGCAGGCATAGACGCTTTTTATTGAATGTTTACAAAAATAAGCTCCAGAAGTTAGCAGAAGGACTTTTAATGGAGCCGGTTTTTTATTTAAGATAATTATTTTTCTTTTCAGCATGACTTATTTTTTAGTAATAGTTTTTATGAGTACTTTTAATATTGGGTAATAATTTCAATTGCAGCAATATTGTAAAACAGTACACATTACTTTGATGACGTCATTAACTTTACTTTGGGTAATTTTTAAAGCCTAAACTTTGTAAACAAAACATAATTGTTGTTTAGCCCTAGGTTAATTTACTTTGTTTGCTTTTTCTTATTAATAATAAAAATAAACCTGAATTTAGCCAATAAAATATTACTAAACATTTCCTATGTTATTAAAGTAATATATATAGTGTTTGATTAATCTGCTTTTTAGTTCACAAAAATTCACCTTTTTGTTCAAGTTAGACATTTAATTTTAAACACAGTACAAGCTATTGATTTTTTTAACTTTTTTGTTATAAATTTTGGTAGCTTCAAGTCATAAAATAAACTTCAACTATTTATAAAAAATTGATGTTAGTTTCAATTCCATTTTTAATTTAGAATAAAGCTAACAGGGTGACCATTAAACCTTGATATTTATTGGAATGTTGTAATTTTGAAAAAATCATAATACATATTAAATAAAGTTTAATAATAAGGTGTTTCTTTAAAAGAAAATAAGACTTATGTTTTAAAAGATATCAAAAGTTTAGATTTTTTTTTCTTAAAACTTTGGTAGCCAAATAGATTATTATTAATATTATTATTAATTTTTTAGTTATATAATATTAGTAGCTTTTGAATTCATATTTAAGAGAAACATTTTTGTACAGAAAATCAAATAACTTATTTTAACTGAAGTTTTTCTATTTGGTTTAAGGCCATTTGACGTAAAAAGACAAAGTGTACACTTTAATTAAATCTATTTTTAATGTTATTCTACACTTTGTGGTGTTTAAAGCTAAGCAAACAATAGATCAATAAAGTACTCCGACCATCAGTTTAATTATAACCCTTCTATATAAGTACATCGATATGTTTATAGTAACAAAAATCACTGTTTTTTGTACATGTGTCGCCAATGATTTTCAACATTAAAAATTGTTAATTATAAGTATTTTTAAGCAATCATTTGGACTCCTATGGACTTGGCCACTGTTATTTAAAGCAAACAATTTCAGAACATTTATTGGAGCCTTTCTTGCTAAGTTGCTGCAATTACACCCATAAAAAGTACAACTCGATAAAAAACTAACCATAAAAAAGTCCTACCTTCATTTTTTCAACTATTTTATAACTATTTTGTGACGTAGTCAAAATATTTGAGCATTACTTTTTGGCAAAATTGCTGTAACTATAGACATAAATGAAGAATCATATATAAAGACCTCATAAAAAATCCACCCCTTTATTTTACTTTGACTATAGCAGTACATATCAGTAATACAATTATCAGTAAGCTCGATAATATTTTTATGGAAAATATTTATAAAAATTTTAAATAAATAAAAATAGTAAGTTTTTAAAATAGCGCAACCTGCTTCGAAAACGTTGTTTAAATTTTCCGTTTTTTTCTTCGCCAAAACTTTCTCAGCACTACTCTTGCACAATTTCACAAAAGTTTTGTTTTCAGTCCTTCTAATAGCTTTACCACAGTCGAGTAAATTTCCAGTTGTTTCCACAAATGTTTTTTCAAAGTGATTGAGTTTGCATCTTTTTGCTGGTACGTCTTGGTTTTGTTTAGACATGTTATTTTTCATTGTAACTACTTTAAGACTAAAAATAAGTTTGATAAAACATGGATGAATAACTTGATTTGAAATTAAAAAAACAGCTTGGTTTACTCGATCAAGTTTGAAAAGATGTTTTCTATTAAATTAAGAATAATGAGTAAATTATAAAACTTAAATTCAATATTGCTTATATATTTCATAGTGTTTAAATTAATTCATTGCAGTTTTACAGTTGAATGGTAATTTTTAGTTCAGTTTTAGAAATTTAAGCAAGATAGAGATATCTATTACAAGTTCGCTCCGTTTTTTATTATCAGGTGAAACTATGCCGCTGAGTATAAAAGGTTCCTACCATCGGCATAATACATTAAAAAATGTGACAAAATACAAAATCAGTCTACTTTAATCGTGTGCACGACTATTCAAATTCGGACAATTGAAATTGTTAGAAAAATTTAAATGGTCACAACTAAAAAATTAATGTATATTTATCAAACATAAAAATACATATCTAGTTCCTATTAGTATCTAAAAGCTTTTTTTTTCTTTTTGTAATAAAATAATAAGATCCATTTTTATTTTTAGTAATTTTAAAACTTATTAACAAACATTTAAGGTTTTGCAAAAAATTAAAAGTGGCTTGTAGATTTTAATAAGATCTTAAACTATTTTTTATTATTTTATATTAGTGTGTGAGGTATATTAAATATTTTTTAAGAATTTTAATTGCTGGAATTTGAGTTGTCCGAATTTCATGTAACCACTTTAATCTGAAAAGTGTAAAGCGAGACTGATGTTTGATTATGAAACAGTTAAAAGAATATTTGTAATATAAGTAACTATTTTGAAGCAATTTCAGGGTTTATTTTTTTAAATTATTTAAATAATTTTATGATTTTAAAGTTTTTATAGTTCTTTCTACAATGTGCATTAGGGTGCATCTGTTAGCCCTCAAAAATAAAATTTTTATAGTTGTTTTACTTTTTATTGTATGTGGCAAATCACATTAAAAGAGAACACAAAAAATTAGTTTCCTAGCTATAAGCCTTCTAGAGCAGAACACTTTTGAAGACGTATATCTATATCAATATTTTTGAAAAGGTTTTAAACCATAAATGAAGGTTACTTAAGTATTAAATTTTATGGTTGCAATATATTTACTAATCACACTATAAACCAGGGGCGTGTTTTGACTGGTTTTCTGCTTCCTGTGAACCCCCTGAAAAAAAATAAGAAAAATGAAAAAAAAAAATTCTTAGAATTTCACTACAAACTTTGATTATTGACTTTCTTTTGTTTACTTGATAAACTTTGTATAATGAATGTTGAATTAATAACACTGAAAGATTATAAGTTTCCGTAACGAAAAATGCTCGTTTTTGCCTAGCTGAAATAGATTTAAAATAAAGTTTTAATTGTGACGTGATAGTAGGTAAAAGATTTAAAATACTATTTTCTACTGTAAATTTTTTTACTAAGATGCTCATAGTTCCTATTATAAATTGCTACTTCATGTAAATAACTTTTGATTGAGTATTATTTTTCAACTTGTAAGTACAATTTTACTTAAAAAATGTCCAATATCAATACTAAAATTTTATTTTACTTAGTGTATTGTAAATGTTAATGTTGTGTGAAGCTTTTAAACCTTGAAAATTTTTCTAAATCATCTGTAGACAACTACACCACCTAGCAATTTATTCTTTTATCATTTAAAGGTATTTTAATAATTTTATTTAAGTTATTTTTTTTGTATATCTGTTGGCCACAAAGTTGCTTCTTGATTTTTTGAAATTTTCAACTCAAAGAGATTTTTAAACCATAATTAGAATTCCTGCACCATTAGGCAAACATTTAATTATAATTTAAAGATATTTTAATCTATGTTTTTAATTTATTAATTAAAAATTTAGTTTAATTGTAATTTTCTTAAATTTTTTTTTAGTAAAATTTCAATTTTTATTTAATGTGTTTTACTTTTGTATATGTGTTGGCCACAAAGTTGATTCTTGATTTTTTGAAATTTTAAACTCAAAAGATTTCAAAACCATCATTAGAATCCCTGCAACATCAGGCAAACATTTAATTATAGTTTAAGGATATTTTAATTTAGTTGTTTAAGTCTAAATATTTTTTTTAGTGAAGTTTTAATTTTTATACTTTAAATTACTTGAAGAAATTACTTTTATTATAAAAAGATGTATAAATGTATAGAGTTAAAAGTTTAAAAGAAAAGTTTGTAAGAACTCCATCTATACTAACATTTAATTCAAAATTTGTAAGTTCATAACTTTTTTTGGTTTTTTCAGTTTTAATTTATCTAAACTTAATACAGTATAATAAATATAAAAATTTACTAATTTTCTATTACTTTCATATGTTTTTTTTTTTATTTTTAAGCAGAAAAAAGCAATTTTAACTTAGAGTTTTTCGGCGCCAACTAAACTTGCAGTGCATACCTAAATTTTGTGAATTTCCTTTGAAAAAAGTCTATACACGCCCCTGCTATAAACAACAAAAAGTAAGTTACAACATTAACCTTACTGAATGATATATAATACTATATGATAACTTAAGTAGACATAACATGAAAAAATATATGTTGTATTAAAAAAAATGCAAACATTATCAAATAAAGAACTTTGAAAATACTTTAAATGTGGACAAAACTTTTACAAAACAATAAAACCTAATAGAAATAAACTAAAAGACTGTATAATTGAATTTAAAATAACTACTTGGAACCACAATCAGATAACAAATTATAACTAATAAACACTATTTAAAAAATAACTATAGAAAAAACAATAAAACAAGAAATAAGTTTAGTTCATGAACTACATCTGGAAGGTTTTGATTCTAATATCACTGCAATCACACTGTGGCTGGTATATATCCTACATTTTAAAAATGTAAAACTGTTCCAGATCAAGCAGCTTTCTGGTTGACTGATTTTATATTATTTGATGTTCAACTAAATTGGACCGCAGTGTTCCATAATTTTTTTTTGCCGGGAGAATAACGAGAAAAATTATTTTTTATTGTCAAAAGTGCTACTTCACTAGTTCTTTAAAGTTGCAGCAGAAAAAAATTATAAAAGCATACAAAGTATTAAAAAAACCTTAAAGCTAATTAAATAGGAACCTTTTAAGTAGACGGTAATGAGGAAACAAAATGTTTTCAAAAAATTTTTTAAATCTTTCTCATGTAAAAAAAAATAAAACTAAAAATTAACTCATTTGGTGAATATTTAAATGGTGTGTAGCTTGTTCTCATTTGGAATGGTGTTTATTTTGTTTTCATGAATGGTGTGTAACCTAAATATTTTACTAATGGTATGTATCTTAGTTTTATCAATAGTTGTACTATTTAACTGTTTGTTGAAAAATTGGTTGTTCTACTACAAAAGGCAGTTTAACATTTCAACAATGTATCTTTATAAAAATACCAAAAAACACATTTACTAAAACTAAACTCAAAAATACCAATTACTTATATAAATCTAATGCAAATACACAAAAAAAAAAAAAATATCTGATTTATCCTAAAATTTAAAAGAATTTTAATTATCTTGACTTATCCTGAGTATACTAAGTGTGTTTAAACCCTTTACTGCAGTTTACATGAACTAACTAACTGGGAATAAACTAACTTGTTTTTTAATGAAGCCATTTTTGTTTGTATATTTTCATAGGTCCTTTTTCAAAAAACCGTTATTACCTCAACTCTTTGACATTTTTATAAGTCAGTTTTGAGCCATTTTGTTCAATTAGACATTCAACAAAATAAAATGCACTTGCACTGCACACAAGGAGTTGCAACTCTTTACTTAACAAAAATTAAACTTTATATAAATTCTAAGAGAAGATAAGTTTCAAATAAAGTAGTCTTTTTTAGTTTGCTCTTTTAGTTTGCTTCTACTACAATAAACCAATGAAATAACAAGCTTTGGTTGTTAATAGAAATTAGCTTATTTTTAAACAACTGTAATAAGAAACTTGAATAAAATTGTACAAAATAAAGTTAACTTAAAAAAAAGACCACCCCTTGTTTAACTTATTAAATCATGATATAGAGAAGAGTTTTTAAATGTGTTCTGCTCTAACAGGCTTACAGCTAGGAAGATAATTATTTTCTGTGCTGTCTATTTCTGTGATTTACCAATACGAACAAAAAAACTTTGCAAAATTTGCAGGTCAGGGCAATAGATGTACCCTATTTAGATACTTAATTTATTTTTATTTTTGAAACCCTTTTGATATTATATTTAATCTTATCTTCGTGTATTCTATCAACAGATTTATTTTTGCATTATTTTTCTAACTTATAGTACATAATAATTTAAAAACTATCTTTTAATGAATTAGCTTAAATTTAATAAATTTTATGCATTTGTAATTCCATTGCGCTAAAATTTGTTTTCTAAAAGCAAGTTAGTCTGCTTTAAAATTTTAATATTAAGGTATACTGTTTAATATCGGAATAGTAAATCATTGTAACGCGCTTTAAATTTAATCTGAGTTTTTCAGCCTAATTGTAATTTATTTATATAAATGTAACTTATTTTGTATTTAAATACCCTTTACTTCACTTTCGACATCATAGCTTTTTAGCATCTATGTCAAATTTTTATTTTCTAAGTTTATTGTTTTATATTTAATTACTTATTAATGTAATTAACTTAGCTCTTAGAGTTTAAATCGAGGTTTACTAAATAAACCTTTTTTTTTAATTTCAAAAAGATTACTTTTATTTTTACGTATTTAAAAAATATCTTATGTAATTTTTAAGTGTTCTAATTTTACTTGTAAAAGTTCTATGTAAAGTTTGCTGTAAAAGTCATTATAGTTTTAAAGAACAATTTACTAACTTTAAAAATATTTTAATCTTCAAATTTAGAATCTCTACACAAAACATGCTTTTCCGAAGTCTTTTTTATGATATCGTTATAGTAGTTCATTATAGTTTCCTATTTTTGATATCGTTAAAAGAAAACAAACTATTAATTTTTCACTCAATCTGGTTTATGAAATGAAAACTTTTATTTAAATTTATATCAAAATAAAAAATTAAAAAATAGTATTTATGATAAAAAACATGTTTTGTTTTACTGCTTGCTAACTTCCATTAATTCAAGAAAAAAACTTATAAAAGTTTTTTTTGTAGCAAATCGTAAAATAATGACTTTGCAGTGTTAAAACAGAAAAAAAAGTTTACTAACTATAATTACATTGTTAATTAAACGACAAAAAACAATTTGCTCAGAATATTTGGTTTTACGACTTATTGTACAAAAAAGCCTTTCAGGTATCGAGTCGAGTTGTACACGGTTTTAATATAGTTCTATTCATCGTCTCGTCAAGACAAGAACCACAAAAAAATACTTCGCAATTGAAACTAGTTTAGGTTAAATTAGTCTATTTTTTGAGTTTTACAAATGAAAAAATCTTTAAAATTAAGGCTTTAGCTTTTAATAAAGCTTTACTTGGTTAATTTTTGGAAATTAAAAAAACAAATTAAACGTCTAATCTGAGTTGCCAAAGTTTTAGATTATGCTTGTCTAACGGTTAAGAATGCTAATTACGTCACTCTATATTTAAGAAATTTGCGATTATTCAAAGCTTTTCTGCTATATAGAAATAATACTTAAAATAATTTAATTTTGTCTACAACATTTTAGCCAAATGATAGAAGGCTTCTAAGTCTATGAGCTAAAATAAATTTTACAAAGCAGAGTTGTACCTTGGGGAAGTTTTACTACTACACAATACAATCTAAAAATTCAAAATAAATTCTTAAAAATTTTTGATAAATGTTTAAATATACTGTTTTTATGAAAAGATTTTGCTATAAAATAAATAAAAATATTAAGTATAATAAGAATTTATTAACATTAACTTGACATAAAAACTAAAAAAATAAAAAATTGTATTAATTTTATACTTTTACCTGTAATTTCTTATATATAATTTTCTACCTAAAAAAAAAAAATATATATATAAAAAATATAATAAATTATAACAAAATGAACTATCTTAAATCTAACAAAAAGATAACAGTTAAAATAAATTAACATTAAGTATAACTGGTTTCAATGATTTATAACAATTACTTTTTCATTACAAAGGCATCCATAAAAATAAAAGACCCATCACAATCTAATGCCCATATAACATGAATCAAATTTCAAAACAAAACAACACATACAAGCAGAAGTACTCTAGATCTACTCCTTGTAGTTATTTGACAAAAATTTTTATAATGAAATTTAAAACAACATTTTTTAAGTGTTTAAAATATTTAGGGACACTAGACCAATACTTGGAATCCAAATACATAAAGCAGTTCAGGCCAAATCTTGTTCTAGGTCTTCCAGTTATTTAATTCATTTTATTTGAAAACTTTGTGTTTGTATTTGCTCTACATCAAACCCTGTATAGTATTGTGCAATAACTTACAGACTTGCAATTTATACACATCAAATAATTTTAGCACACCAATTTTTTTTAAACAGAAGGTTTTTTGTGGTCAAGGCAGGCACACAGCAAACATACCTGAATACTCTTTTTTTGCATGCAAATAGTTGGTTTTAAGTAACAGTCTGCAACAGATAAACAATATTTGATGTGTCAATAAAATAAACTTTAATATACCATTTTAAGTGTAATTTTGTCCAAACGTAGCCTCAATTTTGACATAACATAACAACTCCTAGAAAATTTTGATTTCAGAGAACTTAAATGTTTCTTCCAATTCAGCTTATCATCCAAAAATTACACCGAAGTATTTTATACTATCACTCTGCCCAATAAGAAAACCATTAATCTTAACACTAAATTCGCAATTTTTAAAAGTTTTATTGAAAAGCAAAAAATTTGTTTATGTAAAATTAATAAAAAGTTTATTAGCACATAACCATTTATCAACTTTAACCGATTCCTTAATAATTTCAGTTAAATTCTCAGGTCCACTGTTTTGGTATCTAAAGCAGGCATCAAACAACCTCATATTTATCTCAGTAGAGGAAAAAATATCATCATAAAAAACCACAAAGGACCCAAACAAGAACCTTTCAGTATTCCAACATTCACAATTTTACGCTTAGACACAACTTTATTTATATTAATTGATTGGCTTCTATGTTTTTAATAGTCTTCTAATAAACTTAACATTGAACCTATTATATTATAACTTTTAAGTTTTAATATTAAAATTTTATGATTAACCTTATTAAATGCTTTAGCTAAATCCAAAAATACAGAGCAATTTATCAATTGTTTCTAACTAGCCTCAATTAGCTCTTCAACAATCTGATTCACAGTTAGATTAGTTGTTCTATTTTCTTTAAACCCATATTGTTTCTCATGTAGTACTTCATTCAACAAAAATATCTTTTTTAATCTCTCACATTAAAAACTCAAACATTTTTGAAAATGGGAATTAATGAGAAATAGATTGGTAGTTATTTATGTAATTTTTTACAAAATTTATAAATTGGAATTACTTCAGAAAATTTTAAGTTACTAAGGAAACATATCATACTTGACACACTTATTATACAATTAAAAAAGATAAAGAGAAATTATTTTTGCACTGAGTTTCACAAAAGGAATACTAGGGACATCAGAACGCACACTTTTATTTAGATTCATAGTTTTGATATAATTCTGAATTTCAATATAAGAAATTTCATTGAAGACAAAATAATTTTTACTAAGTCAGATAAATACTCATCATTCTTTACATCAGCAACATAATTTCTCTCTTTTAGAAAATTGTCAGCAATATTTACAAAAATTTTATTCATTAGATTGCCTTCACATTTTGGGTCATTCACAATTTTACCACACTCATCAAACACCTTTAATTTTACAACTACAGGTAGATTTAGTCCAGGGGTTGGCAAACTGCGGCCCGGGGCCACATTAAAATTTTTATTCAACTAGTTTAATATACCAATATTTTCGAAAACACAAAAATAAAATTTTAGTGTTATATTTAAAGGATATTCTATTGTCTAATTTTTTTTTGTTCAAAAAAATGTCTTTAAATGTGTTTTTTAAAGCACATAAAAAGATGTTCCTTTTTGACCTGCCGACCCCTGATTTAGTCAAAACATTATTCACAGTCTCTATAGTTTTTTTATTAATTTTTTTTAAATCTTTTTTATAATTAAGTCTTTTGGAACATTCTATTACTCTGTTTAATATATATCATACAAAAAAAAAACAATTTCTTTTAGTTTTATCTTCCATGGCAAATTTAAACATTAATTTTTTTGAAGTCAATCAAGATAAATATACCTTTTGTTATCCACGGTTTAGCTTTAATTTTTGTTCTTTTTTACTTTAAATTTTGACTGGAGCATGTTCAAATACTGCCTCATTAAAAATACTCTCGAACTCATCCCAATATTTATTAACATCTTCATAATTTTCACTCCCAACATATATTAGTCTTTAGTTATTTACACAGTCTATACAATAAAAAGGATATTCATTATAAACATGAAAATTAATTTCATGTTTAGATATTCCACAAAAATTTAAATAGAACCTTCTCTCACAATTATTACAACTAATACAATCAGTTTTTGGAGGTTCAAAGTCTTTTTGACATACACTGCATACAAAATCAGTATTTACTAAACTATCTAACTTTAAGTTATACGCACTCATCTAAATATATATATATATTGTGTATTTATTATAAAGACATGTAAGTTAATAATAAGGTCTTTTTTAGAGTATTTTTCTAGATCTTTTACTCAGCAAACTAAGGTAGCCTTGCTTGTTTCCTTCTCCCTCATCTAAACAACCCCACCAGTCCTAGTCAAAAGATAGTCTTCTGATATGAGGTTACATATAGTAATTGCTATCATATCAAACTGTATTAGCTGAATATTGAAACGTATGTTCTGTTTTTTTTTAATACTTTTTCTTAATAAATTATACATATATAAAAACATAATTACTTTATTCATTGTAATTGAATGATTACTTTTTACTCTAGTTTGATTAAGTTTATTTTAAAATGCTAAACCATAACATGTAAAGGTAACAATACAATTAGTAACGTAACTATACGTCCCCCTAGTTCATGTAAAACAAAACAATAAAACTATATAGACGTTCTTCTTTCAAATCTTCTACCATAAACTGTTAAATAACAGTTTTAAATATAGGCAAGTTAAGAAATGTAAAACAAGAGTTTTAACTGGATACATATATACATACATACATAGTTTTTTTTTTAATATCTAAAATTCCTTTCAAAGTCAAATCTGGCCCATTGCTAAAGCATTCAAAAAATTAATGTAAGGAAAGTGACTGAAAAAGTTAGTGAACGTGTCACATAAACGTTTTCTTCAAAATATTTTGAGTATCTAAAGTTATAAAACTATATTTTTTAAAGTATATGCACTAAATATCAAATCAAGGTTTAGTTTTTGTATTTGTTCATACATATAATATTATTACTTTTTAAGGGCATAGGGAAGGGTCCAACATTTTTTTTATTAAAAATAACATTGGCTCTTATATGAAAGCTTTAAGTACAAACCAAAATCTAGTTTTTATTTAATTAAAAAACTTATTTTACTTTTGAGGTATTGTTATTTTTGTAAACAGTTTCTGATACAAACCTATGGACCGCAAATTATTTGAAGTCAATTTTCTCGGCTATATAGAAAATTACTAGAAATCTATGTTGTCCTTCATTTTGTGAGCTATAGAACTCAAAGTTTCAGGAAACATTCCTTTTATACTTTAAAAGACTTTGAATGTTGGAATTTGAAAAATATTAAAAATAAAAATTTTACATAAAAAAAAAAAAAAAAAAAGTGTTTTTTTTAATACAAGTTTTATTTTTTAAAGTTAAAAATATTTCTTCATTTAATCTTTTCAAAATTTAATAATGAAGTTTTTGTGAAAATTTGAAGAGGATTGGTTAAAAAATGAAGGAGAAGATATATTGTAAATGAAATTGTCTTTTTTAGCCTTTTTGATTTGCGACTTTCATAAGTAACCTATTGTGGTCACCACTTTGATCGCTTATATCTCAAAAATAACTTTGAATTTTTTTAGGCCGTTGAAATAGTCTGATCGCTCAGATAAAACTTTATTAATAAGATCAACATTTAAAAATCAAGGTAGACCATTTCTATGCCCTTAAAATACAGAAACAACAAGCGTTTATAAACTGGTCATTAAACCTAAAAAAACCTAGGATTTTAAAACTTGGTTAAAAGAACTGAAAAACATCGGATATAAAAGAACCTGAAATTTTAAACAAATTTTAAATGCAAAACAATGAATATTTTACTAGAAAGAAATATCTGTGGTTTATTTCACTTGTTAAATCAAAATAAATATAATTGCTGGAGATAATGCTTGGTAAAAAAGTATATTATGTTTAATATAATAAAAAAAAATTATAACTTAAAAAGTTTTGTTTAGGTACAAAACTTTAGAACATTTTTATAAGCTGCTTAAAAAAAATTACAGTTTTAGATCAGTTTTTAGTTTAAAAAGTCTGGAAAACATCCTCAAAAAACAATTTTTAAATATTTATTACTATAAAATTAACTTTTTCAAGTAAAAACTTTGTATAAAATATAATGCCAGATACTTCCTTGCTTCTAGTAGGAAATTTTTCAGTTTACACTTATCAACTACTACTGTTTACAACTAAACTTAAAGTATAATAATTTTAATTTTTTAAAAGCTTGATGATTGATGTTTAGTTTGCATTAATATTTGTAATAAATACAGTACAGCTAAGAAGTTACTAATATAAAGTAGACAAGACTTTTTATGCATAACTAAATGAATAGGTTTAAGATGTTTTAAGATAATTACAAAAACATTATACATGTTTAAAAATATTCAAAAGCGCAATAAAAAAGTGGATTTTAAGTATTTGAATTGAGTTAATGAACTTAATTTAAATAAAGCTAATGTATTAAAGACTTGAAAAAAATTCAAAACAATTACAAAAAATATATACACTTTACTCAATTTAAAACATTTTGTAAACTATACTAGAAAAAAAAGTTTATTAAAGTATACAGTTAATATAGTTCTACATTGTCTAATTAAAGAAATTTCTAGAGAAAACATCAGTCTGAGCATCAATGAATAGATCCTTATAGCTGACAAAATGCCCAAAATCTCCAGGAAGTTTAACTTTGTCACCTACACTGACCCAGCCAACATTGAAAAGTTTTTCAAACAAGAGGGTTTGTTAAATTATCAAATTATTTTTGGTAAAAACTATAGAAAAAAAAATATAAAAAAGTTGTTAAAAAATAATTTTAAGTATATGCTTGAAAATATTTTGCTATGAATAGAACTTTTAAGTATTAAGTTGTAAATGAATTAGTATACTAATTTTTTTAAAACCAAATTTACTAGATTTAAAAATTAAGTACCAACATAAAAAAACATTGATAAACTAACTAGAGCTTGTAAGCAATAAAGTTCACTAGAAAATGATTTGTTTGTGAATGCTGTTTTTATTAGTGTGATACTTGGTTTGTAATTATTTTTTGTTTTTTGTTACAGATTGTGTGCCATGATTGATTTTAAGCATAAAGTTTTAAGTAATCTTTTGTAATTTTTAAAGGGTTGCCAAAAAATCTGGAATCCTTGAAAAATCTAGAATTTGATAATTAAGGTCTAAAAACCTAAAATTTTATATAGATTTTACTTTTAGAATAAAGAAAATACTGATTTTTTTTCATTAATTAATTTATTATAAAACGCATTTAAAGTAGCTTTATTGTATCTACTTAATGCTGTTATTATTAATTAAAAGACAGTTTTTCGCCTTGAACTGAACTTGATAATATAAATAGACCCAAAAATTTCTACTTTTCAAAATCTCAAAGAAATTCAGAAATGCTTAAAGAAATTTTTCAAAAACCTTAGGTAACCCTATTTTTATCAGGTCTTAAGTTTAACTCTTGCATGCTTTAGTCAGTTGTACAATGTAGTAGTTTTGTTAAACTTATTTTTAATCGTTGTATGTGTGCCAAAGTTTATTTCTATATTTTGCTATATAAGTCATTGTGTCTTTAAGTTGAATTATTATGTTGATATAAAAAACAAGTAAGCCCTTATAACCTTTTATAAAAGTCTGTTTGAGGCATAAAGGGGTAAAAGACTTTTTTTCAAAATAACATTAGTTTTACAATTTTTTTTTATATAATTTATAAAGCTAACAGTTACTGTTTACCGCTTGTTGAAATTCTAAGTAACTGTTAAGATATAAGCAATCAAAGTTAGAGCAATAAGTTTTTTTATGGAAGGTGCAAACTAAAAAGGCAAGAGAGACTATTTTACTAAAAGTATATCTTCTTCATTTTTTTAGAAATTGTTTTAAAACATTTTCAGAGTAATCTTAAATAAATTTATAACAGCTTGAAGAAAACATATTTTTTAGTTTTTGTTTTAATTCTATTTACAAAAAATTAGCAAAATTAATATTGTTTTAATTTTAGTTTAGTCCAAAACTTTCCATTTGTTTTTTTTTAAACCTGCTTCCTACAAGTTGTTCTATCAAAGAGAACATTTCCTAAAAAAAAATGAATGAAAATGGTTTAGAAATGAAGGAGTAGATAGATTTCTAGTGAATTTTCAAAGTTTCAAGAAAAATTGCCTTTTAAACCTCTGATTCCATACAGTTTTTTAAATTTTTTTTACAAAACAGGTTATATCTCTAAGTCAATTAATATTGTATTTTTCTATAAATAGTATCTTATAGTATATACTCTTAAATGTTTAAATAAGAGCTAGTGTTAGTTTTTGTAAAAAAAAAGTTGGGCAACTCCCCTATGCCTTTAAGGCAAATTACTTTTCTCACAATTTAGTCTTATTTTATTGAGTTTTTACTAAGCTACAAGATGCTTTTTACGAATTTGAAAAAATCGAATTTATTTTTGAGATGTAGCAGGTCAAGGTTGGAGGCAAAAATAGGTTCCTTATGGGAGGCACAAACTAAAACTGCAAAAAAAAAGACTACTGAGTACTTCACAAAAAATATATCTTCTCCTACATTTTTTGAGACAGATACCTCAAACTTTCAGGAAATGTTTATTGAAATACTTTAAAAATTCTGTTCGAAAGAAAAAAAAAAAATTTGTTATTAATTTTTTATATATATTTTTAAATTTTGTTCAGACAAAATTTTTTAAATATTGCAAGGTAAATTTACTGAAAGTTAAGGTAGTTATCTTATAAAACGTAGGATGAGATAAATTTTTAATGGTTTCTAGTTATGAGCTATTTCAGTTTGCGCCTCCTTTAAGGAACCTATTGTAGTCTTTGACCTGCTTATTTTGACTTTGACCTGCTATATTTCAAAAGTTATTTTGAGTTAAAAAAAATATGTAAAAAGCAACTAGTAGTTTAATTAAAACTCAACATAAAAATAATAAATTTTAAAAAAGATAGACACCTCCCTATGCCCTAAATTTATTTGTGTTATTTAATCCATTAAAAAAAAACAATGAAAATTTAAGCTTGAATAACTTTCAAAATAAAAAAAAGTGCTTTAAATTATTTAATTTTATTCCAAGTAAGATGCTTATAAAAGTTAAATTTTATTGAAAAAAATATTTTTGATTTGTTTTTGCTTTTACAGATTATATCATATAATAAATAAACAAGCAAAAAAAAAAAGTGTAAAAGTTATATATAAAAATTTTACTAATGGTCTAACTCAGGGAAAAACTAACTATGGCCCATGGCTTTCAAAATTTTATTTCAACTAATTTTACTTGTTTCCTTTTCAAATAAATCTTAAATTTTAGTGTTATTTTAAAAAATAATATATTATATAATTCTTTTTCTACAAAAAGTTAATTAAAACTGTTCCTTTTTTGACCTTCCGACCCCAAATCTAAATAATTATTCTTATATTAATGAAAATTTTAGCCTCAGCATAAACGTACCAATAATTTTCTTTTTCAAGGGAGTCAAATATTTTTTTGTACAAAATTTATTATTGCCCCATAAACAAAGTGTTTAGTATGAACTTTAGGGAAGTTTTTATACAAAACAAAAATTTATTTAACTTTCTAAATACAGTCATTTTCGTAATTGTATTATATATTTTTTGATAATCTATAGTATAAATTCTATACTATTTACCTCAAGTTTTTAAGAAGTGTTCCTTGAAATAGTTGATAAAATCTGTCAGAGTTTTTTTACTTAAAAAAATGTTTTGTTTGATTAGTTTATAAAAAAAGTCATATATTTAGGTAAAATTTTAAAACTTCATTTTGTTACTACAATAAGTTTTATAAAGATACAAATGAAAAAATAATTGCAAAAATACTAAGAAAAAACAAAATTTTTGTTTGATTAGCCTTTTTGGCTTTCTAGTCTGTGCCTTCTATAAGGAACTTATGAAACTGTAACACTTAAATGGCTTATATCTCAAAAATTACTTTGTATTTAAAAAAACAGTAAGAAGCAACTCTAAACTTCATACATGTAAAAAATAAGACTAAAAAAGTTATTTAACCCTGAATCCCTTTAACTTTATAGTAAAAAATATAAACACCTATTCAACTAAGTAGTGTAGGGTATTAGTTTATATGGTAGGTAATGAATATCTATTTGTCCAAATTATAGCTTACTCAATTTTATATTTTAATTAGTGATGTACCGGACCCACAATTTCAGGTCCAACCGGACCCGGATCCGGACTTTTTTTTCAAGTTAGAATCCGGCCGGAACCGGACCTGGACTTTTTTTCAAATTAGAATCCGGCCGGAACCGGATCCGGACTTTTTTTTCAAATTAGAATCCGGCCGGAACCGGATCCTGACTTTTTTTTCAAATTAGAATCCGGCCGGATCCGGATATTAGACAATAATGGCAATATCCGGCCGGACCCGGATAGTGAGTCCGCTAGATCACTAGTATAAACTAGCCTGAGTCAGAATGAGGTTTTTAAAAACTGAAAAAAAAGAACTTTAATCTAATAATAAGTAGAACAGCTAGCTACAAGGTTTACAAATTTAGGTGTTATTTACAATTAAAAATCTGAAATCTAGTTCTTGAACAAAATACACTAGAAAATTACCAAATATTAGAAACTGGATCAGCTCAAACTCATTCAAAATTTGAAAGAAAACTAGCCTGAGTTTTTATAAAAAACTAAACTATGCTAAGGCAGTCCAAGATTTTCTAAAATTCCCAATAACTTTGATACTAGCAGGGTTGCCACTGTTTAGGTCAATAAAATTAGCTAGAGTGAGTATAAACAAGCCTGAGTCAAAATGAGGTTTTTAAAAACTGAAAAATTACTTTAATCTAATAATCAGTAGAACAGCTAGCAAAGGTTGACAATTTGGTAGTAAAGTTGTGGACTGATTGTGGTAAACTTAACTTATTAGTACTACCCATCATAATTAAATCCTACCTTATTTAATTAATATCTTACAAATACTAAATTCTAACTGAGACTACTTTCTATAATCAGACACGACAGTTTTAAGTGATGAATCTTTTTTATAAAACACAACAAGAAATACTAGCATATACAAAATTATTAATTACTTTGGTAACACTTTAAAAACTGGAAGCAATTTAAATCTATATCAAAAGACTTAAAACAATAAACTAAAAAATAAATAAAACTTTTAGTAAAGAAGAAACTGTAAAATTTTTATAAACTATTAAACTATAAACCTGGCTTAGATATTTAAACAATTAAACACCAGTTGAAATATTCACTTTTAAAACAAAACACTACTTACAATAAGAATTATCAAAAAAGTTCAAGATATTTTGTTGCTTCAAGCTGCACACCAAACTAACTAACTGCTTACATATAAACTGCCTGTCATGTTCTGATGTTTTGTTGCATCAGTATTTAGTTTGAAACATTTCGCCATATGATTCTCATTGGCTCGTACATTCAACCGTATTAACTCTAAATATTCTCTGAGCTCAACTTTAAACAATAAATAATGCAAGTATTCATTCCAAAGTTTTTAATTTTACAACATATGTAAAGAGTTGCATTTCTGAAATCTTTATTTCATAGTTTAAATGTAAACAAATGTAAATTAGTCACTTGTACAAAATGAGCCAATCACGGTGAGTGTTTAATTTTAACTGACGAAAATGACTCTTATTAATTTACACAGGGTTTGTTTTTGAAAAAATACTTTTCAGTGTGCTCTTTTTTACTAACTAGGTCCGGGTCCGGCCGGATCTCTGTTAGGATCCGGCCGGACCCGGATCCGGACTTTTTTTTCAAATTAGAATCCGGCGGGAACCGGATCCGGACTTTTTTTTTAAATTAGAGTCCGGCCGGATCCGGATATCAGACAAAAATGGCAATATCCGGCCGGAACCGGATAGTGAGTCCGGTACATCACTAATTTTAATGAAATATAATTAAAAAGTGTCTAATTAAAATGTAAAAAAACTTTTTTTATTGTGATTACTTGCTTTGTTAAAACAAGTTTTTGTAGTAAATTCGTATAACTCTTCTTATTCTGGAAAAACATCTAAATTATGTTAAGACAATAATAATTTGAAGAAAAAACGTTTTTAGGTCAGGTCCCGTTTCAGACTGTATACATGAAAGCAGTAGTACATTTTATATGAAAAAACACAAATGTTGAGGTTATAAATAATTTTAATAATTAATAATGTTATGCCATAAATAAAGTTTTTAAACTATTTACAAAATAAAATAACAGATTCTAGTAACTTGGCAAATGAGGTTGGTGTTGAAACCATGGATTACCACAACAATTAGACAAGTTTAAAACCAAGGTATACCTGCTTCAGATATTTAATTTTGTTAGATATGCACTTATTAATCATTGAATAAAAACTATTATTAAGTAAAAAGTGTAACTTTTTAATCATGTTTTAACAAAATATAACTAAAATTGTAAAACTTATTGTTCTAACATATCATGTAAAACAAAACTGTTAAAACAAAAAGACTTAAAATAGTAGAAATTTTACTTGAAACAAAATTAAATAAAAATTACATTACAAAAGTACGACAATAAACAACAACAATAATACTAAAAACGCTATTTTTAAAGTTTTAAATTGTAAAAATCTTTTTGTTTGCAAATTTTTGGATCACGAGTTCACAAAGATTCTAGAACTGCGAGATGGTAAGTGTTTTTTTGGGGTATACAATAATTTCTATCGGAAGTCTAGAAAAGCTAGCAATCAAATATTTGCTCCCAACTGTTTAACAGGTCTATAAAAAATGTGCTAATCTATAATATATTTATATTTTTACATCAACCTATCTGGTATCAAAAGTAATTCTTTAAAGCTCCTTCAAATTAAAATACATTCACTTGTCACATTGCTTCAAACATTGAGCCCAGGTTAAAATAATGTTTGTCTTATTGTTAGGTTTAAGCTATTGGTAACTTCAAGCTTTGACTTTCAACCAGGGTTTCTTAAAGTTTTTTTTTTTGTTTATAAGGCCCCCTTTGAAGAAATTTAAAAAACAATGACCCCCTCTAAAAACATATCTCAAATAGCTACCCTAAAATACTTATTTTTGCTCTTCATCAACAACTCTAGAATATCTAGTGTAAGCTTTAAATTACGACCTTAAGCTTTGACCCCCAAGTGGTTGTCTGACCAACTTTTGGGAAACTAAAATAAATTGAATATGTTTTTTTGTTATATAAGACCGTAAGGGAGTGTAAATCTTTTATTTTTGAGTTAGTCTAGTTTTTTTTATAAAAAAACTAAGTTACCAGTTGTTTTTTAGGGTGATTAAAAATTCAAAGTAACTTTAAATATAAGCAATCAAGAATAGATATTTCAGGAGGTTTTTTAAGAACTTCAAACTAAATAAGCACAATAGAATTTTTCATTAAAAATCCTCCTACTTTTATGCAGCTGTTTTGAAACATTATCAGTTTTCATTTATAACGATTTTTAGAATACATATGTTTTAATTATTCCTTTTTTTTAATATAGTAAATAAAAGTAGTCAATTTTTGTTGGGAAATAATTAAAAAAAAATCTTTCTATAAGTTGTTCATAAAAAAAAAAGAAATCATTTGAAAACTAAAAGTAGATTGCTTTAAAATTTGATATGAATTATGAATTTTTCAAAAATTTGGCCTTGATTTTTGTATAAGGGATTTTTTTTACATACTAGTTATATCTCAATACTGTTGTACAATAAGTTAATAATTTTTCTTTGTTCTCTAAAAGGTATCTTATAGTATATATTCTAAATTTTCAAATAGAGCCAATGTTATCAAAAACAGTTGAGCTTTCTATGGCAATATGTATGTATAATTTTAAAATAACATCAACAAAAACATAAAAAAATGTGGTTATTTAAGTTAAAACTTTAGTATTCTCAAAAAAAAAAACTGCTTTGAAAAGAAATATATATTAGTAATGCACTTACTGTAAAAATTTAAAGGAGATTGGTAAACAAGGATAAGCTATATTTTCAGTGAAATAGTCTTTTTTATTTTGCTTCTTCTGTAAAGAGCCTATTGCAGTCACTGACTTTGATTGCTTATATCTTAAAAGTTATTTTGAATTTCGTTTTGTCTTAAAAATGTCAAATAGCTACGATAAAACTCTACAAAATAAGATCAATTTGTAAAAATCACGGAGGACCCCAACTATGGCCTTAATTAATTTTTAAATGAAACAAAGCTTATTTTACAAAATCTTTTTATGTTTAAATTTAGTATCTTTGTTAAATATTTAAACATATTTTAGAAGGAATATATGAACAATTCCCTATTTGAATAGTCGATACCTGGGACAATGGATACATTTTCACCTTTCTGCCATATTAAGGGTGGCATCCAGTGAATATTTCCGTTGAAACTAGTAAAGTTAGTTTTATTTTTATAAATCCATTTTAATGCTTTTACTCAATTAAAATTTGAGTTATTGTTCAAATTTTATGTGAATTACTTACAAGTTTAGAGTTATGCATTTAAGTTTAAAACAAATACAATCAGAATCATATTTAGTAGATTTATTTAAAAGTATACTAACAATAAAGTTAATTTTATACACTAAATTGAAAAAAGTAAAAGGATTCTAGAACAAAAAGGTTAAGTTGATGTACAGTCTTTTATATAAAAAATATTTACAAATCTCTAAATCAAATTGAGCTATGATTTACAATATCGTCATGCTTTATCTTTAGAAATTTGTTTTAAACTTTAGAAAAAATATTACAATAAAAATTTTTCATGTTGATACATATTTATTTACCAAATGCCTATATGTTTGTTTGTTAAATTAAGTTCAATACGATAACTGAATTTATTTGCATAATTTTTATAACATAGTAAACAAGTTAATAAGTAAAGTATTATCAGTGTTAATGTGTTTAGTTTAAAAATGTTTAAATTTCAATCATTGCAAATAAATTTATTTCAAGTGTGGTTTTGTTCAAGTTTTAAAAGTGATCTCAGACATACTTGTTTGTAAAAAAAAATATATATATAGTTCTTTGTCTAAAATCCAAATGTTTTACATTTATTTATTGTGTGCAATCTTAAGTTTTTTAATAGTCTAAGTTTTTGCTGAGTAAGTAAGCATTTTTTTGTTTTAAGTACTTGATATTACTAACTTTTCAGAAAAACAAAACTCTTCTAAAGCCAGTCCTATAATACAGCGCTAGTAATCCTTTTTTTTCCAGTTTTTTTGTTGTTCTGAGTTGTAATCGTATCCTAGTACTTTACTTAAAGTTTTCAATTAAAAAACAAACTTGGTAAAACTGATACAACTATTTTTTTGTTCTTTTTGTGTAAAGTTTTGAATAGCTTTTAAATGTTTATTAGCTTTCTTGTTAAAGTTTCTTAAATCTATCATTTATTTATATATAAGGCACTTGATTATGACAAAATAATACACATCTATTATAAATATTTTTTCTATGTTTACTTTAAAGATTTTTTTTAAATACTAATATCGCTAATAATAAAATAAATATAAACTTTAAATGTACAATTAGCTGATTTTTAAACTGCCTGTTTTTCTCATAAAGTACTTGTAGTTTCAGAAACTTATAATGCTTAGTTAAAAATGTAGTCTATGTCTAAATTCAACCTTTTTTTAATGTAAATTTGACATTTTATGCTAAAAATTGTCAATTACTGTTTGAGTATATAAATGGTCTCAAATTATTCACATATTAAACATTTTAAATGTTTCTTACCTTAATTATTTTTTCTAAACCTACATAGCTTTTTTTTCAATTTAACTTTTTCATTAGTTTAGGTTTTATAATGAAAGTTAAGGAAGTATTGTAAAAAAAAGTTATTTAAATCCTATGTAGTTTAGTTTATTAAGTCTATTAAAATTAAATTTTGAAGATATTTAACATTTTAATTTTTACTAAGATTAGTTTATCAAAAATATGTGTTTGTTTTATATTAATAAATATCTTTGTTATGTTTTTTGTAGTGCTGTTTGTTACAGTTGAAGTTTTTTAAACTTTGTAAGCTATATCTTTATGATTAGTATTGCTATATAAAAAAGTATACTTTAAAACTGAAGGTATATAAGAAGTATAAATTACGATCTAAAAAAATATTCATTGATAATAAAAATACTTTTTTCATATAGGTCCAAGAAATGATGATCTCGGAACTTTACAAAAAGACGAACTAGTTTTCTTTTTTTTGTTTGTGCTTTTATTGCTGAAATTTCGCTCAAAATTAATAATGTTTTTAGTTCATGTAATTCAACAATAGATTGTAATCAAATCTCTGAAAAACTACTAAGTAGTTTTTAAGATTAATTTAAGTTTGACACACACTCAGGCTGACTAATGTTTTTTTTTGATATTTTATAAAACACACGCTTTTTTGACATTTTCAAAAGTCACATGCTAGTTTTTTTTCTTAAAAGTAGTTTATTTATTAAGTCATTTTTATATTAATTTATATTTTCAAGTGTAAAATCTTGATTAATTTTTTTTTCATGTTATTATTACAGTTTTGTTATAAACTCTGGTTAACTCAGGCTGGCTTTTACGCCTCTATAAGTTACAACTCGGTAAGTGTCTGTTTAACTTGTATATTAAAAAAATAAATTAAGTCAGATAGTCTATGTTTCATCATAAAACATCGCAAATTATATACCAATATATATTTTTAAATCCAAGTATACAAATATTTTTCTTTTTACTTAAACCTAAAAGGACTTTTTAAGTGCAATTAAATTAACATAACCTGATAAGAAATTTAATTTTGTACACATTTCTACAAAACAACTTTTTATTTATTTATTTTGTTATATTTATTATGCAATGCCAACCTTGTTTGTTAATACTTTTTTTAAATTAAATGTTTTAAAAAGTCCTAGTTTTGAAGATAATTTTTAGGTTAATTATGTTAGTAATCTTAGTTGTGCTACGATCTAAAAAAAAACATTTACTTAGGTCTTTTCGCAAAGCCTAGTGACTTTGCCTTCAACTTCAGTTCCTAGGATTAAATCTTAGTCTACCTACATATTTTAAATTGACTAACTATACAATAGTAATTGGTCCAAGTGTTTAATTTAAAGTTGGATAGTTCACAAGGAAATTCATATACTAAAAATTAGTTCTTGAAGTTTATATTAACATCTTCCAGATAAAGATTGTTAAACTCCAGTGGTTTTTTTGTAGAAAAAAGACTGTTTATGTTAATAGGGACCATTTTAAAGTAAGGATTTTAAGTTTATTTGTACTGAACAGGTTACGAAAGGGACACCTAACTACTTTAATTGTTAGGTTTTTGAAAAAAAACACTTATTTTTTTGAATATGATATTAAACTTAAGTTAACATTACTTGTAGTTTTACATCGTAAAATGCAACTAGAGTTCTATTTTAACTTATAAATTATCTTTTTCGTTTTCAAACACAAAAAGTTTTGAACTGTAGTATTTGTCATAAAGTAACAAAAAGTTTTATGAAACTTGATTTCACCTAATGTCTTGGAGTTTTACTCTCTTAGTTTTGTTATTTAAAAAGCAAATGATATGAAAATTCTATTCATGATTGCATACTACCTCTAAGTTTTCATGCTAGTTTAGTAGATTTTTTATATCCCAAGATTTTTTTTGTGTTTTAATAACTTTTTAATATAAAATTATTATTACTTTTAGATATCAAGTTCTTAAATAAAAAAATTCCAAGTATTTCAGCTGTTTTTTATTTGACTTTTTTCGATTTTTAAACAAACTCTGGCTAGTTTTTTATACTAAAGCTTATGTTTCAAATAGTCTCAACCTTATTTATGGTTTGAAACTCTATATTTAGTATAGAAACTTTTTCAAAAAATCCACAGCTTTTAATACTAAAAAATTACAAGGAGTATTGTTTTTTTATCAGTATAATTAGCCATGAAGAGTTTTATAAAACACAGCCTTAGCAAAAAGTTTATATTTAAACTGCTTAAATTCGTTAAATTAAATTTTATTAATAACTTTATTATGAGTAAAAAAGAAGATTTCATATTTTACAATTGAAATTTTAAACTCTTCTTGTACTTCAAGCTAGTACTTAAATAACTTTACATATGTAATAAACATTTTATTAATAGAACTAAAGTATCTTGAATTGTATAGTTACATGTTAAAAACAGTTATAAGCCCGGCTTTTTTTCCATAAAATCCTTTATTATCTAAAATTTTGTAATTTAACAAGTTCTTTCAATTTTCACTAGAAAATGTATAAGTGTTCTTCGTTGAAAGTTTTGTATTTGATTTTGAAGTTTGGCTTAATAGATTTTGTTGGCCCAAAAATAAGTTCAAACAAACTACATAATACATCTTATAAAGCTTTTTCATAATAAACTTTTTGTAAACTTTCTTTTGTAAATCAAAAGATAATTTGATAACTGAAAACCCTTCTTTACACCAGGTATTATTAAACCATATCCATGGTGTCTGACTCGATAACCGAAAGTTTTTTTCGTACAACAGGTTTTTGGAATGAACTATTTGAGAACTTATCATTTTTGTTAAGTAGACAGTTGGTTTAAAGAGTTAAAAAAGTGTTATTTCTTGTTAATAAAACATTAATATACTGTTTTTAAAACGTTATAACAATAAACAAAGTTCAGATTTACCAAATATCATGAAACCATGTCTTTTAAAAGTGTTTATAAGAAATAAATTAAAGATCTTTTGTTGTAAAGACTTTGATATCCTTGCAAAAGTAAACAACTAGAGTAGATCGAATAGATAACTTAATTTTTTAGTTACATTTTCTTTAAATTTTACTCATAGCCAAAAAATAGAGTTATAATTTTTTTTTGTGACTCTAGAACTTTTAACAAAATTTTATAACTTTTACTTGGGTCTAGACCAAAACTGATAGCTTTGATAAGTTTTACTGTTGTTTAAAATATTCTTTTATAAATTATCATTGTTGATTTCGTAAAATATGAAGACTAGTTTATGTACTTAAGGTAAAACATGAAAAAACTCTGGTAAACTTTAGTTATAAACCAACTTAACTAAAAATTTGAACTTATTTTTTTACTGTAATGTAAGTATTTCTAAATTCAAAATTCAATGAACACTTAATTCTTATGTTTTTTTCATGACTGATAAAAAAACAAGTCTTCATTTCATAAGTTTAATTAACCATAATTTTTATATATATCGATTTTAAACTTGTCTTAGTAAAAGTTAGTTTTCCAACAGCATTAGATAATTTAGCAAAAGCTTTTAAACATTTGCTACAACTCAAATCAATTGATTTAAATTAATTTATCTATAAGTATTGTTATAAATTAAAAAACATGCATTTGAAAATAGATTCAAACCTTGAACTTTTTGAAAGCTTTTGTAAAACAGTAAGTTGTTTGAAAACACTAATTTAAAAGTTTTTCTTATAAATTATTTGGTACATTAAAACAAGCTTATTACTTTTTGAACTTTTAATACATAAAACAGTTACATCGTTCTTCAATTTTCTTTTTTCAGTCTTTAATTTTTTGCTAATGTCTTAAAAGTAATAAGCTACACAATGTGTTATGTTACCTACCGACTAACTATATCAGTTAATTATTCAAAGCAAGCTGCAATTTTAAGTGAAAAACCCTTTTTATAACAAGCAAACAAAACAAGCGAAAATATTTTGGAATAAGTAGTTATTGAGCTGAATAAACAAATGTACGTAAAAAAAAATATATATTTATAATTTGAAAAACTTTTTCGATAACTTTAAAAAGGACCAAGGAAGTTTTTTTAAGGAAACTTTTTTTTATTATTATACAAGTTTGCTTAATAGTTTTTTGATTACAACTTATAAATACTACCTGATAAGGCAACTAATATATGCAAATTTCAAAAACGTATTTCTCAAACTTAGCCAGTTTATAATTTGTTTTTTATAACCAAGTAGTACCAAAAACTATTAGTTAAATTAATCTTTTGACGTCTAAAAAACAGCGATTAGTCAAATGTAATTTTATGAAGTTTGAAAAGATACTTAAAGTTCCATTAATATCAAAAAACTTAGTATCCTTAATATATAACCTAGAAAAAGTATAACTTGCATCTAACATATATTTTAAAGTTTTTGAGAACTAAAGGCAATTTTAAATTTTTATTAGAATAAGATTTTTTTTAGTTATTATAGTTTTTAACAGAAGAGTTAAGTGCAAACTTCTAAAGGTTATAGTTTAACTTTAAGGAAATCAAATGCAGTATAAACTATTTTTCACTTAGAAAAGTTCTTAAGACATCATAAGAATCAACGAAAACACCAGCGAAAGTCTACAGAGCCTAAGCCTGGATTTTTTTATGTCATAAGGCAGGATCAAGTTTAACAAAAAATTCATTTATACCAATTCAATCATCAGACCACAAGCATCCGGTAAAATAAGTGATAGGACAAAATCGGTCTCAGTCTACCGAAGGCTTGTGGTCTGATAATCGAGTTGGTACAATCATACTTCGTTTATTGTTATTAATGGTATGATAAAATACCACTAGCTATACTTTATCACTAAAAAACATTCAGATAGAATTTTCTGAATTAGATTAAAAGATACTTCAATATATTTAAAAAAATGTTTATCTATCTTAAAGACCTATACAATTATGGCAAACACATAAAAGTATATAACAGTTGAAAGACAAAAAAGGAATTGTTTTTAAATTAACAAATTTAAGTTTGAAAATGTTTAATTAAACGTTATAAAACTTTAGCACGTAAGAAAACAGAAGTTTAAAAAGTTATTTATTTAGTATGACTAAAAGCGAAGAATAATTAAGTTAAAAAAAAAAAAGCTAATGTTTTGTATTAGTCATTTTCTAAAAAGTTTCTATTGTATGGTTTATCTATTGAGCAAAAATTAGCAAAAATACGATAACATTTTTCTAACAGCAAATAAATAGCTTTGTTTTATATAAGTAGTATAGAAAAAATAAATCAAGCTTTATTTTAATAAATTGAGTTTAAACTGGAACTACAGATATTGAAACAAATTGTAAGATATGAAAACAAATCATTTAAAACTATTAGTAAAGGTTAAATAAGATTAGAAATAATTATTGCCTTATAATGTTTACAAAAACTTTTAAAAAGAGTAAAATCATGAATACATTGATAAAGAAAATAATGTTTGTTCATCTACTAAGAATTGTGCTAGTGACTAAAATTTAGATTACATCTAACAAACATTTAAAAGTAACTACACAATAAAACTAATTATTTCGAGAATTTAAGTTTTATAACAAATTAAATACAAACTTGTTTCAACTTACCATTACTAAGTTTGAATTTGATTTTTGTAGTTAACCCTAAATTAAGTTTTACAACTATTTAAACGAAACATTAACAAGATAGAACATAAACTAAAAACAGTAAATCAAAACTTAATCTTCTTTACTACTAGTAAATAGCAAGGTATACAAAATAGGAGGCATTTGATTTTAAGTAATATAAATATATTGTAGTTTTCAGATATTTTAAAACTGTGTACACTAATTTATAAAAAAGACTTTGTACAAAATTTAATTCTTATTAAATAAGATTTTATCAAACTTATTACTTTTTAGCTTTATTTTAAGTTTTAATATTATTATAATAACTTTACCAGACTACAAAAAAGTAGCTTTCAATAAAACAAACTAAAATACAAAACTGTAAAACAAAACTAATACAATTTATTTGTTCATTATTTAAATAGCTACACTTTTTTAGAAGAAGATTATAGTTTACTGAACGACAAAAAATGCACTCAAAATGTTTAGTTTAAGGACCTGGTACACGAAAAAACTTTTCAGTTTTTGAATCGCACACTACGGATATCTTAAACGTCTTGTCTAGAATAAGATTTGGATTTTAACAAAATTTTAAAAGTTAAAACAATTTTTTGATATATAAAACAACAAGTTTTCACTTAGTGTGTTTTATTCACATACAATATTTCATTGTAAGAACAGTTTTTGAAAGTTTGAATAAAAACTTAATATATATAACATTTTTTTGTTCGAGTATAAACTCACAAAACACAACATATTTAAACTTAGAAAAATTTTGGTACACAAATAGCACTGCCTAAAACTAAGTATTTTTCAGCAAAGTAAAATATATATAATATAAGAACGAAAAACTAAAAACTTAACAAATATTATTAAAATGTTTTCGTTATTGCAACTTTTAACCAAAACTTTTTACTTGTGGTCATAAATATTTTTAAGTAGTTAAGTGTTTCTATTGAGTTAAAACTAAGTTAAACTAACTTTATTAGGTAAATGTTGCAAAATATAAAAAACTCAGTTGTACTTAGTTAAAAATCTATTTTTAAAATGTATATAACTAAAATTTTAATTTTTTTATTGTTTAAACTTTTTTTGTCTTAATTACTCTGTTCAATCAGAATCTTTTTTAAATTTAGGTTTTAAAACTACTTATTTACAAATTACACAGTTAAAGTTAGTTTTCTTACGGCACTGGATTAAAAAAAACATCCCAACTTGATAACATTTTATATAACTATAACTATATTTAAATATCTTTGTATCAAAACATCAATTGAAAATGATTTAAAATTCTTGATTTGCTTTTTTTAACTTTACTTTTATTTGTATTACTTTTAAAATTAACGAGGTCTAACAGCACTTGTAACTTTATAGAATTTTTGAATCTTAATGATAAAATATACATTGCTGTTGATTTTTACATGACTGGAATTATTGCATATACAATTGCTTCTGAACTTTAGTATAAATGTTTAGTTCAACTTAAAACTCTTATATAAACTTAGACTCTTCTACTTTAATTTTTTTAAACAATAAACTGTTTAAAAGCTGTGTGTACTGAAAGTTTTGTAAAAAATAACCAAAACCAGACTGAACATTCAAAAAGCAAACTATTAATTTGTAACTTAGTAAGTTACGAAATTTTTATTTTTTAATAATAGTTCTCACTACTCACTCTTTTTTATTCGACAATAATGCGAAAGTCAAAAAACCAAGTTACATCACTTGCAATTTCATTTGCCACATTTTATGTTTTTTGTGATAACCTAAAGAAATACCTTAGAAACTTAGTTTAGAAACAATTCTTTTGGTGATTATTACAATATCTTTTAACATTATTTAACATAAAGCAAATAAACTTGTACTTATTAGTTTTTATCATTTTTAACATGATTAAAATCAATAGCACTTACAAAACAGCATAAGTTTTGAAATAAGAAATAAAACTGTTAATTATGTTTTTTAAAGTACAGTGTATAATTTTTTTTTGTGTGATGAGTCAAATATTGAGAAAGTTCTAAAAAATATTAAACATGTAAAATAACTTTTTATTTCTTATCTAGGAACATTTTAGAGTTCTTAACAAACTGAAAAAAATATTTATGAGTCTTAAGTATTTTAATTACCAGCCAAAATGCTAAACCTACTATCAGCTAAAGTGTTACTACATATAAAGTATAAATTTTTTAGGTATATTCATCTAAATTTGGTAACATAACTTTTGAAGTTTTTTTTTCTCGCTTTAAATGTGCTAACTAGTTTTAGCAATTAAGTAAAAATTTATTCAAGGAATTTGATAAACTTAGTTTTAGAAAACCGTTTAGTTGCTTAACAATTAGTATGTTTAACTAAATAGCAAAAACTGAGTTATAAGAAAATTTTATTTTATTTATATTCTTTATTTTAAAAACAAAAAAGTATAACTTTTACTATAAAAATTTTATTTTCTTACCTTTACTAAACTAAACTTTTTATCCAAAAACTGTTTTATTGGTTTTGTTTACAGAAAAAAAAATCACTTAAAAATACAGCATAGTTTTTGTTTTATATTCGAAGAATAAATGTTAAATTTTGAAGGGATAGGTAAAATTACTCATAATCTAGTTTGCTTGTAAAATTTCGAAGATGTTTCTTCCTGAAGAATAAAAATTGAACGCTAAAGTGTTTTAGAAAATATGTATTCTTTTCATAAACTAAATTGTAAGTTAAAAAAGCAATAAACTTCTTGAAATGTTCAAAATAATTTTGTCTTTATTTCTTACAAAACCCCTAGAACAAAAACTTTTTTATTATCTTATTGTTTTTATAAACCAAATTTGTTAAAATTTATAAAAAAGCTAACTTTAAATCGATCAACAGCAGTCCACAAAAAACTAAATGTGTTATATTAGATTATAAAATGGTCGAAAAAAAAATTAGCCCTTTTGATTTAAATAGAAATTTTCGATTAAAACTTAAATGCAGTTAATAAACTTGTAGATAAAAACTTTTAGTTTTAGTAAATTTTCTTTTAATGTTAGTTATAATAGTTATTTAATTGTTAAACATACTAACATCAGATCATTTTAAATAAAAATATTTTTTATAAAAATAAATTTATATCAGATGTATCGATTTTTTTTTAATTTACACATAGCCTAATAAAGTCAGCAATACAGTAGTTTTTTCCAAAGACTATTAAATTACGTGAATAAAAATAGTGTTGCTGTCCTTTACAAGATATTAAATACAAAAGAACTTATCATTTATTTTCAGTTAAAACTTTAATTTTATGCATACATGTATTTTTGTTGGCCACTTGTTTTCAATTGTTATATAGCATTATCTGACAACTAAAACAATAAAACTTCTTTCGACACCCTAGCACATATAAAAGGTACCAAACACAACCCAATTAAACTACAGACTAATTTCCTTGACTAGTGGACTTTCTCAAGTTTTCAAACACATTACTTGTATAGAAATATTAATCAACTTTTTAATTTCAGTGTATTAACATCTAAACAACTTAGATTTGTTCCTCATTGTCATCATGCATTCAGCTGCTGACCTGATTACATTCATAGGTAATTTTTTTATTTGAATAACAAATATAATATGTTAGTTTATACTTACATCCAAAAAGTATTCGACTCAGTGTATAGTTAAAGATTTTTTTTGTAATATAAAGTGCATGCAAGTTTAGTTGATAGGTTGAAAAAGCTCTTAAAGTAAAGAACACAAAAATTACCTGCTCACAACACACTTTCAAATTTTCGCTACTGTCCTGGGCAAGAGAAACCAAAGATAACTCGATAACTGAGAGGTTCTTCGTGCATCAGGTCCTTGGACGAAAAATTTTGAAGGTTTTTTTGACTTACAATAAACTATACTGAATAATTAATAAATTGTAATAAAACAGAGCTTATGAAATGGAAACCTTATTTTTTTTCTACTTAGTCTAGAAAAGGTGCAAACAAAGCAATAAAGATAGACCTAGAGTAAAGAAACACCTTAAGGCAATCTAGCTTTATTTTCAATACAAACGAGTTAACAGATAATCTTCATATGTACAAATAGTTTTACACTACTTATTTTTTTTTTGCAACCGTTCAAGCTTAATGTTTATTATGACAAGGACCATTCTTTCTTAATTACCAAAAAAAATAAGTTATGTTTCTAAAACGGTTCTTAATATTCTAAAGAAATAATGAACATGATAACTGTTTTGTAGTAGCTGATATTTCTTTTAAATAAAAAATATTAGTAATTCTATTAGTAGATTGTGCCTATTTAATCTTTTTACTATTTGTGAAATTTAGTACTATAATATAAGTAGCGAGTTAATACTAATTACACTGTATTTTAATAGTTTAAAAATACTTTTTTTCGATTTTTTTTTATTTGTTAAATATGAATCAAGAAGTACAAAACTGAAAACAAAATGTTAAAAGTTCATATTAGCTTAAAAAGCAAAAACTCTAGGTTTTTTAATTATAACAAAAGTTAGGTCAAACACTTTAATTATGAAAACATTGTTAAGACGTTAACTTTTTTCGATGTCTCTTCATGATCAATTATAATTTATTTTAGTACTACATAATTTATCATAGATATGGTATTAAAAATTTTATAGTCATGTGTTAATATTAAAGTTTTTAGAGTTAGTTCTATAAAAAAATAAAGTGTAAATTTAAATAAAAGGTTGCCACTAATTAAGTAAAAATGTAAGCCTTGTATCCAAAAATTAACCGGAGTATAATGTGTAACTCAAATAAAAGTAGTTAAACGAAATTATGTGAAAAAACAATGTTAACGAAGCTTAGATACCTAAAAATAACACTATTATAAAAACTACTTTCAAGAAAAACAAAGCAATTCAAAATTAGAAAAAATCCCAAACTAGTCTGAATGCATGGCGACCCTACAAAACATTACCAAAAAAATATTCTTTTATCAATTGTTTTTAAGGTTTATAAAAGTTACTGTAAAGTAATTGTACCCTACAAAAATTTTTGAGTTTGAAAACAAAATTTCTTAAAATATGTTTCTAAGTAAACAATGCCAAATGGTTCTTCATCAAAGGGAACTGTAAGAGTTAGCATTAAATACAATTTGAAAGTTTCTTTGGTTTAACACTCTTGAAACAAACTTTTAGATCTTTTCAACAACCTAATAATGACTTTTATTACTAAATAATTATGTGTCCCTATCTTAATTTGTTCAATACAGAAAAACATAAACTTTTAACGATTAGTTAAAAAAGGTTTTTATTTATTGAACAATCACTTCTTTAAAAAAATGATTTGAGTCTTACTAGAAAATTATTTTTTTGGAAAATGGTAATACAGGTTTCAGTTTTTTTTTTTGTACCAGTTACTTATTTTTCTTTAACACTCTGTAAAACATTTAACCCTATTAATTGGCTAATTTAAAATATGTAGGTAAACCAAGGTTTAAATCTAGGAACTGAACTTGGAAGTGAAGGACAGTGTTTCTTTAAGATAGAGCAGAAAATTGAACAATTAATCTAAAAACAATCTAAAAATTAAGACTCTTAAAATATATACTTTTAGAGATTCTAGTAAAGCATTATTTGCAGAACTCTAAACGAAGTAAAGTAAATAGAAAATGATAAGTTGTTTTAAACAAAGGCATAAAAACACTTGATGATTAACACAAGGACTTTATAAAATACGTTATTTAATAAAAGTTTAAAATTATATATAAACTAGTCAGAGATATATTATAAATGCCAAAACTAGCTTTGGTTTTGCAACCAAAAAAAAACATAAGTAAGCATAAATTTTGCAACAAATTTAATTTCAATTTCAAAAATTATATTTAATAAAGTTTCAATTTTATATTTATAAGTATTCTTCTTTGATCAAAAACGCTAATTTTTGCACCAAATATCACAAGTAAAAAAGATAAAAGCGTAGGAAATAGTTTTAATTTTTTTGTGGATTTGCTGATCGTGAATGCATCAATCCGTTAGACCTGTTGAAAATATTAATAGTTTGTACTATACTTTTTATACACCTTTAGTTTTCAGGTAAAAAATGTTTGTATTTAGACAAATTTATTAATTATACTTAATACACTGATATCATTTATATTTGATTGAAAAATATCTTGTGTTAAAAAATAAAACATACAAAATTTTAAATAATGCATTAAAGATTTGTATTAATATAAACACAAACAAATATTTTAGATATACCTTAGTTTAGGAATTTAGAAAAATACATCCTTTCAAAATCTAATTTTATTATACACAATATAATCATGAATAAAATAAATTACTTAGTTATGAATAAAATACTTTTTTTGTAAAAACATCTTAATTTTCATTAAAAGTCCAAAATCTTTAATATTGAAAAGTCAGGTCAAACAAAAAACTATCAACAAAGTTTTATATGGAAACTTAAAAATAGTAAAAATTTTAATTATATATACGTAATAAGTTCTTGTGCAATAACTACAAAACCTTAAATACTCTAAATTTAAAAAATTAACAAAACTGACATATATTTTCAAATAAACATTTAAAGTTTTTGAAGAAAAAAACATTTAGTACAACTTATTAGAGCTCTAACAAAACATGCAGATTTAAAATAAGTAAACCAGAAAATTAAATTAAAAGTTTGTTTCATTATTGGTTTTACATAAATTATAATTACTGGTGTTTAAATAAAGCTAAAAATTAAGTTAGTAAATTATGTCTGTACATTATATGTGTAAATGCTTTACTAACTAAGTATTTTAAGTATAGATTAAAAAACATAAAAAGTAAGAAACACTACTATACAACTTTAATAACCCTTCAATGCAAAATAATTTTAAACTAAATTATTGTTTAATCAACACTTTTAAGGATATTTAAATTTGTTATTTATACTTCTGCTGTATAGTATTTGTTTTAAAATCAACATTTTTATCTCAAAAAATTAAATTAAAACTTGTAGAAAAACTAGGTATCACAGGTATTGTACTACAGGACTGGATTTGAAGTAAAATTAGCTTCTCTAAAAAACTAATAAAATTTAGTACATATAACAAAAATTTATTTTAACTTACTCAGCTTAAATTTTGATTATAAAAAACTTTGATTAGAGTATAATAAAAAATTTAATATTGTAAAGGTAATAAACAGATTATGTTATAAAATATCTAAATTTATTTAACTTAGTAAAAAGTTATACGAGTATCAAAATACTTGTACATATCTACAGAGAAAACCTTGTTGCAACATTTTAATTATAATTAAAATAGAATTTTAAAATATATAATTGATTTTTTTAGAAAATAGCTAAACTTAACACATATATCAAAAATCAAAAAAAAAAAAACTCAATAAAAACTGTACATAAAGCTTAAATCATAAATTGAGCAATTATAAAACTACCAAATTCAATTGAAAAGTACTTATAAATAAATCAACTAAACACAAAATTCAATGTAATAGTCTTAATACACATTTAACATAAAATTTAATGTAGACAAAATTGAATTATTATTTCAATGGGTATTTTCAAATTTGTTAACAGTGTAAATCACATTTAATATTACTTAGATTAATAATTTAACAGGATAAAAACATTAAGTCAGAAATATGAAACAATAAACTTCACCTTAACAGCGCTGAAAGTTTTTCCTTTCGTCATCCATGCCAACCAAAACAAGAAAAGTAATGGTATTTTGGTTCCGCTGACCAAATAGGGGAAGATATATTTTACAAAGATACTCAGCTTGACGACAAAAAAAAATTAAAATATATTAAGCTTGATGTAAAATACAAAAAAAAAACGATTTTATCCTTATATCTAGTACTTGTTACAAACTACCATAAAAATCATTTTGTAAACTATTAGTGTGTATTTGGAATAGAAGTTTCAAACAGTAAGATTTTAGTTTTAGGTGCTTAAAAATGTTTGTAAAAGTTGATTTTTTATATGTTAGAATATCAAACCTCTATTGTATTCATACATGAAACCGTTCAATACTTTATCTTCCATAGGAGGAGAATTGTTTCAGCAGCTATCGCCATGGCAACTTGTTTAATCTTGGTTGTTGAGTCCAAGACAAATTTGTAAGTCAAACTGCAACCAAAAGAATCAATCAATGTGGGTATTTCATAAACTTGTAAGTACTTTAGGTTAATTTTAATGAAAAAGTTTTAAGTTTTAATGGCTCCAACAACTTTTATACAAAAATCAACACTGTCTTATGCTTAAAAGTTTAGAGTATGTACTGTAGATCAGGATTTTCTAAACCTTTTTTTTTATGGCCTCCATTAATAAGATTTCTCAAAAAATTAAGAATGCCATTTTTTTGCTCTTTAACAGCAAATCCAGAATATTTAGTGAAAGTTTCTAATTTTAGCCTTGTACCACCCCCTATGGCCCCCTTGTGGCCACTTAAATTTCTGAAGTGGCCCATAAGGGGAGCACATGTAGCCCTTTAAGATACCCTTCTATAAAAACTTTTAATAGAACAAAAAATTTTAACCAACTTTTGAAATATAACCAGTTTTGTAAAAAAAATTGGATACAACAGTATGGGACTAAAAATTTTCAAGACTGATTTTTGGAGAACTTTGAAAAACTGAACAAAAAACTATTTTCTTTTAGATATTTAAACCAATTTATATTTTAACGAAATGTACTTTTTTACAACCAACTCATAGGAAAAAGATAAAAAAAATTAGTTATGACCAAAAAAATCTTTTTTGTCTATTTTTTATATAAAATAACTTTTTAACAAAACTCAAAAAATCTGTTTCCTACAAATTGTTCAAAATATATTAAAAAGTACCCTGAGAAGGTTTTGAAACAATTACTCAAAAACTAAAAGAGACAGATTTTTAGTGAATTATATATTTTTTCTTTTAGTTTGCACCTTCCCTAAAGTACTAATGGAAAGCTCTAACTTTGACTGCCTCATAAGTTACTTTTTAATTTTAACAAGCGGTAAAAAGTAACAAGTAGGTTATTTATGTAAAAAACAACTCTTATTTCCAAAAAAAAAGTGTTTTACCTCCGTATTTAAAATCTAATTTTTAACCCAAAAACAGTAATCTTTTATATAAAACATCATACTACTGCCTCCAAATTCAATAAACTTAATTTACCTACAGGGTTACCACTCTTTTAAAGTAAAAAAAATCAGCCTGAGTTAACAAAAACTAGCATATGAGTTTTTGCAAATTTACCAAGAGTAGTAACATGCAAAAGCTGATTAAAATTACTGCTAATACTTAAATACCTAAAAGTACCAAAATCATGAGTAAATAACTGTCGAAAGTTTTACAGAAAAAAAAATCAAGTATAAAAGACCAGTCTGAATTTTGATAAAGATCAAAAATAGCCTTAGTCAGCTTGTGTTTTTGAAAAAAGTTATAAGTTGCCTGAATTGGTCTGTGTTTTTAAAACTTGCCTGAGTTATCCTGAGTAAAGCATTCCTGTCAAACAAGTTTGTTATTTAAAGAAAAACAAGTTCTTTATGGTTAAATGTCTGGCTCCACACCTTTTTTATATATCAAAAAGTGAGAAAATTGTGTATAAGTGATAAATAGCAGAGTTGCCATTTAACTCAAAGTAGCCTGACTAATCAGTGTATGAGCAAAATTGTCATCAAAACTGCCTTTGAAACTTTGGGGTTTATCATTTTTATAAGTCTTATATTTAATATAATAACTAAGTTGCTTCTTACCGGTCTTTAAGGTACATTTTTTATATAATCAATAAAAGTTTGATAATTAGAAACCTAAATTTAAAAGCTATTTTAGTAAAATTGATCTCGCCTTACATTTTTCCAATAAGTTTTTCAGATCAAATTTAATAGAGTTTAAAAATTCTGTCAAAAGTGATATTTAAACTTAAAACTTTTACTATAAAATCTTTTAAGACTTGATTTGAAATATTTTTTAATATTAATATCTATTGCATACATATCATTAATAAAATTTTGAATGTTAAGCAAATTGTTTTTTTTAAGTTTTTGTTTACAAACGTTTTAATCAAAATGTTTTTGAAGCTTTTCCTGACAGATCTTTTAATGTTGTAAGGATAATTTTGAAAAATTAAAGATCTATAACTCAAAAGTTTTAAAAACAAATATATTTTTGGTGACAATTTGAATATCTTGGAAAATTGATGATAAAAGAGTTTCGGTCCATCTGTATTTTACATCTAAACCTGACCATGAAATTATAAAAAGGTATCGTATATACATGAAATTGTTACATAATATACTAAACTTAGTGCTTAATTATAAAGAACTTAAATATTCACATAAACAAAAAACACTTTAATTCTTTAACTCTACAATATAAACTCTTTTGTATATATCACAGTTACAATATGGAAGTTTCCTTGCTACAGACATGGTTGCCAAGTGTTTTAACTTTTAATACTTAACACATGTCAAAAATTTGAGGGTTTCCAGGTTTTAAGATTTTTTGGCAACCCTGCACAGATAATCAATACCAAAAAGCATACAAAAACTGCTTGTTCAAGTAGGGTAGTTGTTCAATACATTAATAGAAAAATTTTGCAGTTTTATTAAGGGTATTTTATTAATTTATACCAGATGAAGGCATTGGAAATAAAGCAATTTTGTAAAGTTCTAGGAAAATTTTTCAATTTTAGTCTGACATGATAATTTTAATTGATATTTACCATTTGAAGGCTTTGGAAAAAAAAAAGAATTTTGTAAATTTGACTGCCAATATCAAATTTTTTCTTAAATTTTGTTAAATTTCCTGACTTTTTTCGAAAACCCCTATTTTTTACTGACTTTTGTCTTTTTTTTAGTTTTTCCTGATTCCCTGACCTTGTGGCAACCCTGTCGATTCTACAATACAAAGTATTTTTTTTACCAAATGCACTTAATTAGAAAACAGGAAAAAAAGTTGTAGAAAATATTATTTAACAATAATTTAAAATAAATCCAATCACAATCAAATAAAAACTTTTTTTTTTCTTTTAAATGCTAATTAACCAATTTTAGAAACTAAATCTTTTCTATGTACTTTTTGCTTATGCAATATATACAAAACAATACAGATTTTTGTTTCAAATTTAGATTTTACTTGCTTAACAAATTGTTTGTAATGAAACAAAATAAATGTCAATTGATTTAGTTTGTCAATTGTTTGAATTCGTTCCGAACTTAATGCTTTTCAAAAAGTTCTGACAAATATAAATAACTTTTGTTTTATAGTCAATTTTGCCAAGTAATATTAAAAGTGCTTATTCTTTGCATTATATAAGGTATGTAATGTATTATGAATATTTATAGGTTTCACCACAAACTATCAAAATAAATTATTCTGACACAGCAATGTTTTCATGGAAACTGTCAAACTAATATTTCAAAGCTAGTTTCTTAACATCTACTTATACAATAATTTCACACTAACTAAGAATTTTAAATATTTATAGTAAAACCATTAATTATATATAAGATGTATTGAAATATGTGCAAATAAAATGTCACAAACAAACATTTATGTCACATGTTGTAGTAAGTACACTTTTTAGTTGATTTACCATAAAATACCTTGTGTTTCAAGTGTTTCTATGTTATGTTATCTTCAATACTTTTGAACTCATTTGTGTTTAACAGCTATATAGGCAAAACCCTTAAAATATCATAGTTTTACATACTACTTGTTCAACTATTGAAGTAAACAATGTTAATTGTATTATCTTAACACTACAGTATGTATTTGCTTACTCTAACATTACAAAAATCAAACACATACAATTAACAAAACAACAATTCCAACATATTAAAATTAGGTTTTTATTTTATACTTCTGCATATGTGATTATTAATAAAACTTAACAACTAACATTAGTTTTTGTTGTGGATAGGGGTTTATGTGAGTCTGCCAACTTTTAGTGGGCTCAACATAATTTCCCTTCTTACTGGGTTGGTTCGACCATAACGGTTGGTGAACACCACTAACTACTGGTTTCTTTTCAACTATTGGTTGTTTCTTTTTAGATGGTTTTTTGGTATGACTTGACTTCGGCTTGTCACCCGATGTAAATTTCAAACCTGTATACAATTTTTAATAAGTTACATCTATATTGTGTTGAAAAATAAGTTGCTAGCGAACAGAGTCACGCAGTTAAAATTTTAAAGACAGTTGTAAAACTTTCAGGCATATAGACTTTTGGGCAGTGAGTCAGGCGGTATAATCTTGATAGTTTGAATAAATAAAATTAAATCAAATTACTTTAAAATGTTCAAATGTTAATAAATAAATACAAACCAGCGAGCTCGTGCGAGACCTTTATTACGTCACAACTACCGTCTACCACGTCATAATAATCACGTGACTTCTTGCGATCTCTGGCGTGGTCTCTGTGGCAATCTTTCACGTCATTGGTCGGTGTCGACTTGCTAGATGTACTCCTGCTTGATGATTTCTTGGTGCCCGGTAGTGATGAGGGTTGTAAGTCAATCAGAGGCGGATCTTTAAATGGTTTGAAAAGTTTTTAATTAATTAAATGTATATTTGTATTAGTACAGTAAAGCTTAATAATTTAGTTTACATTATTTCTTTATTTAGTTTCCAGTAAATACAAATTTTAGATATTAAAAAATGAACTAAATATGTGTTTATACATGTATGCACATTTTTATTGATAAAATTTCTTCGATCATTTACTAACATACTAAAATAGCACTTTTTAATTAAAAAAATTATCACTGAATCATAATTTTATATGTCGTTATCCAGGTGTTTATCAACAGTTTATGTTTGTTTACCTTCATTTGTAGAATTTTTCACTCTCAATTTGGACGAAGGTTTTTACATGGAGAATGGAAGTCTTCTTCTGACACATGATTTGATTTTGGCGGGTTTTTTAGTAAAGGTGGTGGGGGTATTGTGAAGTCGTATTTTGTAATCCTCCAAATATTCTCCGTTTGGTTCATCTGTTACAAACGTTAATTATTTACTTTATGTTAGTTGTTTAGGTCGTTAATTGTACTTTAAGTGCAGTTAAACTTAATAAAGTTTTTCAAATCAAGTTGTATGAATCATAAACTTGTTTTAGTACTATTCATTTTAAGTAAAAATTATGCAGCGATTGAAATATTGTTTTAAATATCATTAGGCTTTAATAAGTAAACTGATAGAATATATTATCATTAAAATACTATAAGATTAGATTAGTTTTAAAAGACACTATTTTAGGATCATTTTTAATCTAATTCAAACTTTCAATTCCCAATTGATGTCAATTTCCTTAAAAAGTGTTTATGCAAAAATAAGTATGATATGATACTAATTAGAACAAAGTTTTAATTTCAAAAAAGTTTACAAGTTCAAGGTTATTTAAATGTGAGTCTTTTATATATAAGACTTTTGTTTAGTATAGTTATTTTTTATTTAGGCTGTTAATAAAACAAAAAAAAATTAAACTGTTGTTATACATATATCTAAAATATTTCAAAAAACCTTTGACAAGCTACATAAATATTTGGTTAACACAACAAGTTTAAAATCAAATATAATACAACTTTAACAACTAACCTCAATAACTTGCAAATCATCAAAATAAATCCACATGTTTAATTTGTTGTGAAAGAAGAATGTGGAATAATGTTTACGGTAATAACACAACTAAGTACCAACTAACAAGAGTGGATTCTGCGACTTACCTTCATTGTTGTGTTGAATAACTGTAGAAAAAATACGTTAAGTCCATTGTAAGTGCTAGTTTAGCATGAAAAAATTATAAAACTTTTTAACTTATAAATTATTAACTCCCACTAAGTACTGTTTCTGTGATTTATTGTAAAATATTAAACTCTAAAGATATTTAAAAAAATGGTTATTTGAATTTTGAATGAAAAAAAAAACAAATCTACATAATTTAAATAAAAAATGAATATCTTAAAAGCAACTCACGTCAGGCAATCTAATAGTAGTGCCAAGCATGTATACAAGTTTCAATCCTTGTTAGCCTGTCCACATTGCCAAGTGATACCAACAGATATAACATCAGGATCATTTATTAAAACACGACGTACTTCACCCGCTAGCTTGGTACCACATATTGACTGTGTTAAAGTTGTCATAAAATTATTAATTCAATATATACTGTTAGATAGCTTTAGCAACATTAACAGCATATATTTTATTTGTCTGCTCTTTAAATGTAAAACTATATGGCTGTGTGGTGAGAGATCAAAACGGTTCTTATCGATATCGAGCTTACTCAGGTTTAATCTCAGCAATATAGTTACGTTTGCTCTCTATTGGAGATAAATTTTTTTTAGAAGTTGTTTCACTCTCTATTTAGAAAAAACACAGAGACATTTTTTGAAAATTATAAACTGAAGTTTCAAAACTTTGTAAAAAAAAAGTTTAAATTACAGATTCATACCAACTAACTCTGCTGATTATTGTAACTATCTGATTTCCTCACTAATCAACCAAACATATTAGCACTAACAGGTTCGCATATACCATATATTTCCCGCATTATATCATCTTTTTCACTGTAAATTGTTTGCTTTTTTTAATAATTACTTTCATAGAAAACTTTAAAATAATAGAGCTTAAAATAAGTAAGTACAAATTATGCTGATATAGATTTATTACTAATTCATCTTATTCACTGTAATGTAATTGCTTTTTTTATAGAAACAAATTTTAACACACATCTATAAAATTTCAATAAAATTTTGCCAAAAATATAATAAAAAATATTTTTTATATTTATTTCAGCAGTTTATAATTTGTTTTTCAAATTAAATAAACTATAAAATGTTAAAACTATTACTTTGATGTGTTAATGTATTTTAATATTTCAGTAACTACAAGATATTTTTTACAACTAGATTATGGTTTCACTAAAAGCAAAGAATGAACTTTATTTAATGTTAAAATAAATATCATGATTCTTTGTTTTTATACCCACAATATATAATACATCAACAATACATACCATATACTTTGATTATTATATTCTTTCATTAAACTTATACAACAAATCTTTAAATCATTTTCCATGGATATAAGTTTTGCAAGTTATGTGAAAAATTGTGATTTTCTTTTTAATTTATTATCATAAATCCATTTGCACATACCAGAATGCAGTAGCAGACACGTGATGGAAAACTCCCACGTAACTCTAAGGTTCACTTGTGGTCCCACAGGGACAAACGTAAAGTTGAACAACAGTCATGCTGAACTTTCTGTGGGTTATGCAGTGCGCTAAGTGCACATGTCATCACCGTCCTCTGAGAAGTCCTGTACCAAGATAGTATATAAATATTATTATTTGTTGTTAGTTTTACAATATAAGCCAGTGATTTGATTATTCTAAGCATAACAAGCTAGTAAAAAATATATATAAATCTTTCCTAAGTCACATCCTGGTATTTTATCTTAAAACAAACTAGTGTCACCTATCTTTTTTATGTCTAGTTATCATATAATAATTTTACATAGTTATTTACATAAATAAACATTATGGGTTCCACCTATGCAACATATTAGAGCAACACTTTAAATATACTTTTACTATTTAGTTCTACCTACACAATATTATATTTAGAGTTCAGCAAACATTTGTCAGCTCATTATAGTTTAAAAAAAAAGAATGTTTTATTACTTATTGAATATTTCACTAAGTTTTTTATTACAACAGGTTTGACCACATCATAAATACTTGATTTTACATAAAAATCTATTTGAAAGGGTGCACAATACACATTTACCTAAAGTATATAAAAAACAACATAGCACTACTTCGATACTAGATGGGATCTACAACAAACTAAGATAAAACTAAATTAAGGGCATAGGGGGGGGGGAGGGTCCAACATTTTTTTTACTAAAAATAACATTGTATCTTATATGAAAGTTTAAAGTACAAACTACAAGTCAGTTTTTATAGAATTAAAAAATCTTATTTATCTTTTGAGATATTGTAATTTTAATAAAAAGTTTCTGATACAAACGTATAGACCCCAAATTTTTCAGCATCAATTTTCTTAGAAATTTAAAAAATCACTAAAAATCTATCTTTTCCTTCATTTTTTGAGCTAGAAACCTCAAACTTTCAGGAAACGCTCTTTTTGTAGTTTAGAAGACTTTAAATTTTAGAACTTTGAAAAAATTTAAAAATAAAAATTTTAGATAAAAAAACAAAAAAAAGTGTTTTTTTTTTATAAAAACTTTATTTTACAAATTTAAAAAAATTCCTGCATTCAATCTTTTTAACATTTAATAGTACACTTTCTGTGAAAATTTGAAGAAGATTGCTTAAAAAATGAAAGAGGAGATAGATTTTTAGTGAAATGGTCTTTTTTTGCATTTTTAGTTTGCGCCTTCCATTAGGAACCTAATGAGGTCACCAACTTTGATCGCTCATATCTCAAAATTAATTTGAATTTTTTTAAGTGGTTAAAAATGTCGGATAGCTCAGATAAAACTCTATAAAATAAGATCAACTTGTAAAAATCAAGGTGGACCCCCCCTATGCCCTAAAATATCAATATTATATTGTACATATTCAACCACTAACGTGGTCTTTGACCGAAACTTAGTTTGTAAAATAAATTTTTAAAAGAATAAATTAATTAAATATCAATATAATAACTGACAAAACACTCAGCAGCATTGCCCATACTTCCCAGCTGAAATCTTCTCAAAAGTGACAGTCAGCACTCCTCAGCAAATTAGGTGCCAGCGCTCTGCACTTGTAAGAACTGATAGAATATCAGAATATGCACAAACTTCCCATGTACTTGTGGCCTTCCAATCTTCGGAAGGAACGCCTGAACACATCCAGGTGCCATAACACCTGTTGGAAGCATATTTGAGATATACTGCAGATGTCAAATTAAACTTGGCTAAAATTCATAATACTAAACAAAAATGTAAAAACAAACTAATGTAAGTATACATATGTAAACATAATCAAATACAGTAACACCTGTAATAAATTATCACTTGGGTTTTAGAATAATGTGATAAGGTAAATGCTAAAAAAATGTGTACTGATCTCTAAATTTTTAACAAATGTGTTTACTTATGAAACAGTTATTGTATATAACGATTTTTGTTTATGTAACAAGATAAGCACATAAGATCACAACTGTTAACAAGTAAATGTGGAAAGACCAGGGTTGCCACAGATCAAGCTGAGAAAAATTTCCTGACTTTTCTAAATCAAACTCTTCATTACATCTTATTCTAAAATACATAATATTAAATTTCAAACTATATAAAGCTTTCAATCTAATTTTAAAACATGTTAAAAAAAACAGTTTTTTTGCTGAATTCAATCATCAAAATCCATTACATTACTTGAACCATCTGTATATGATTGATGTATATGCAATTAACAGCTCTATCAGCAAAATACTTGTATTGTTACCTTATAAACACAGCTTGTCTGAAAAAAGACACAATTTTTTAGCATTTCCTAACATAAATGTATCCAAATAAACAAAACAACATATTAGAAACTTATGCAATTAATGCCTTTAATTAATAACAAACTTTCAGAACTATAACCTTAAAACAGTAACAAACTTTTACAATAGAAACCTTAAAAGAATTAAAAACTTAATCAAACACTGTTTTTTTTTTTTATGTACTAAAATTTATTTTCTCCGTTTCTTTATTAGCACTTCAATCTCTTCATCTAATAAAGATATGGTTTCCTTCATCTGGTATGCATCCCACTTCATTTTCTTGGCAGTTAAAACCATATGCCTCATTTTTTTAGACTGTTCTCATCTGCTGCCCCTACACTTGTTGAAGGGAATCTTTTGTCTAAATCTAGCCTCAATTTGTAGGTTTCATTTCTTTTTGCACTCATTTATTGTTACCTTCAATTATTTACTTAACAATAAACACTTTGATTCTTAAATTATGCTAGATAAACTTTTGTGTATATATCACAATTTTACTATGGAAGTGTTATTGCTACAGATCATCAATACTAAAAAGTTTACAAAAACTGCATTTTCAATATGTTAATAGAAAAACTTTGCAGTTTTATAAAGGATATTTTATTAATTTATACCAGATGAAGGCATTAGAATTAAATATTTTTGTAAATGTATAAAAAAATTTTGCAATTTTAGTCTGACTTTAAAGGATTTTTAATTAATTTTTTACCATTTGAAGGTTTTGGAAAATAAGGAACTTTGTAAACTTAAACTGACAAAATCAGACTTTTATTTTTGTAAAATTTCCTGACCTTTTTTCAAGAACCCCCATCTTCCTCTTACTTTTGTCATTTTTTTTAGTTTTTCCTGACTTTTCCTGATTTCCTGACTTTTCCTGAACTTGTGGCAACCTTGAGCTTATCATCCAAAACCACACCCAAGTATTTTATACTATCTTTCTGCTCAATAAGAAAACCATTAACCTTTACACTAAATTCAAAATTTTTTGAACTTTGTTTTTGAATAGTTAATAAAAAGTTTATTATCACACAACCATTTATCAACTTTAACCAACTCCTTATTAATAACTTCATTTAAATACTAAGGGTCACTATGTTGGTAGCTTAAGCTTGCATCATCAGCAAACAATCTCATATTTATCTCAGTAGAGGAAAAAACATCAAGAAACAACAACATATACACAAGAAACAACAAGAAACAAGTTACCAAAATCTAACATGAAAAAACAATTTTCAAATGAAAACTATCAAATATAAGCCCTATTCGTATCCATACTAAACACATGAAGGATTGATAAAATTTAAATGTTTATTAAGAAATTTAAAGTAAATTATTTTATACTTACTAGATTACATTCCTCAAGTTCATAAAATTTTGTACATGTAATTATAAAAACTAGATATATTTATGAATTGGCAAATAAAAGTAATAGTAAAAATTCCCTAAGTTACAACATTTGTTTGTAAACCTTGTTTTAACTCATAGACTTAAAAGCCTTCTATCATTTGGCTAAATTTTGTAGCCAAAAGTAAATTAATTTGCATGATCTTTCTAAGAATTATTTCTTTATATAGCTAAAAAGCTCTGATAAATTACTATTTTTTAAGTATAGAGTGACGTAATTAGCATTCTTAACCTTAAAAATAATGACTGTTGGAAGTTGGAACTTTAAGCAAAACAATTTGCTAGTTTTTTTGAACTTTAAAATTTGACTAAAGTAAAACTTTTATGAAATTTTACAAAATTATCTTACTACACAAAATAAGAAATTTAAAGTTGTATAAAATCACTTTAAATTTGAAGTAAAAAAGTTAGTAAAAAACAAATCACATAATGTATTTTAATAATATAAATGAATACTAACAAAAAGTATAAAACTTAACTTAATATGTTTTACTGTGATATAAAATTGTATTATTTAAAGCTTAGATCTAATTGAATAAAGTTATACAACTTTTTGCTTGTTTATAAAATCTGTTCAGTCATAATTATTGTTATATAAATTACCATAGTTCTAACAGCAATCACTAACTTAACAAAATATTTAAACCGGAAGAAAAATATGTACTGCTCTAGATTAATTACATAAACTGATATAGCTTTTCAATATAATTACTTTACCAAAAATTTAAAAGCAGTTTTCAAATAAACCTTTTATGACTTTGACGACTTAACTTTCTTATATAAACTGTAAGTTATTTAAAAGCCATGTGTTCTAAAAGCTTTGCAAAAATATAGAAATAACTAGTTTTAAAATTTCAACAAACTATTTACTTACTTAACTTAAACTTCAATTAATTACCAAAATTTAATTTCTGAAAAAATCATTATTCCAACTACTCAGTCTTTCTTATTCAACAATAAGCAAAAATTAAACAAGTAAGATGTATCAATGATCAACACTTTTAAATTCGAATAGAAGTAAATAAAAGTAATACTTTTTAAATACAAAAAAAAAACTCTTTTTGAGTAGAATAAAAATGTTTACAACCATACCAAATAATGTTTTAGATTACACTACCTAAAAATTTAAGTTGTTTATTTACCGAACCTTAAGTAGCTTTTGTACAAAAATAAGAAACTTTTGTTATATAGTAAGATAAAAACTCAGAAAAACTATTTCCAACTAGCTCTCTTATTAAAAATAAAAAGTTCTTTCAGCAGTTGGTGCTTTAATTTCTAATTAAAAAACTTATTGTTATTTAATGCAACTACATATTTTCTTTCTAATTTTCAAAGTTCACGAATTTATTAAGTTTTCTTTAATGATTCTATATACACTATGTCATAAAAGCGGAAAAACTAACTTTAAAATAAATGTAAAATATAAATACTTTAAAATCTTATCATATATTGTTTTTCTTTACCCTGTTAGACAGAACATACAATTAAATAGAACTTAGAAAATTAGTTAAAATGTGTTAGTTTGAAATAAGCCATAAAAATTTTAGTATAATTCTAAGCAAATATCACATTATAAATGTATTATTTATTCGTTTAATAAAATGTTAAACAATTGTTATAAAAGTTTTAAAAACCAAGTTATTTTTTACCTTCGTTTTAGAAACATGTTTTAGTTAGTAAAGTTTTTGACAAAAAAGTTTATTGCATAACTCTGTAAGAAATTTATAAATTGAAGGCAGTAAAATATTTTCCCATAAAACTTTCTAACGTATTACCATCTAAACTGTAAGTACAACAAAAGAAAAACAATTTAAAGTAAAAATACCTTAATTTGTTTTTAAAAAGGTTCAACAATTTTAAAAAAACACAAACAGTATTAGGAATTAAATTTGTTGTTATCAAACGCATGATGATATAATTTGTAGGATTTAAATCAGCTAGGTTTACAGAATTTCAAATTTTAATAACCAGATTTATTACCAGTGGTTATAGAATTTTTAAAAAAGTGTGTACAATGTATGAAAATGTATGAAATACTTAAAAAATGAAAATAATCTCGCATAACAAAGTTTTAAATAAATACATTTTTATAAAAAAAAGTTTACTTTTAACCTTTATTATATTTTTTCATATAAATATATTAAAAATAATTAAGAAGTTTCTTTTAGTAGTAATAACACAAAACTTCACGTTGACAAATAGCTTGTAAATATTTTCAGTTGCTCTTCTACTTTAAACAAGTTCTCACTTTTAGAAACTCATTATAACATAAGATAATGATCAAAAACATAAATAATACTTAAAATAGTTATTTCAGACAGACATTAAGTTTAAAAAAAGTCAAATAAATAAAAAACCGATATGTAAAAAAATTGTACCAAGAAAACAAAGATTTAAGATAAAGACTGTACAATCTTAAATAGAATATTACTCGGCAAAACATACTTATGTATAGTTAACGCACTAAAACTATAAATGTCATCACATAGTTGTTTATACTTATATTTTTTAAAAGTAATCTATTAATTTTTCAGAAAACTTTTCATTTAAAGTGTGTAACGTATAAGCTAAATAAACAACTTTTAAAAAACCGATTAAGTTCTTTAAAGAACTTAGTTTTCTTTTTGTTCTGCAAAGTCAATATATTAGTTTTAATTATACAATCGAAAAAACAGCTTAACTTAATAAATAATACTTAAAAAACAAAATTTTGTCGCAAGTTTTAGGAAGTTTTGACATAAAAATAAACGATTAGGTTTTCATTTGGCATAGAGTATATGTTAGAGTTTTAAAACTTAAATAGTCATGATTTGTAACAGTAAGTCATCATGAAACTTTTTCAAGTTTTTCAAAGTATGTCCTTTTATTATTAAAAGTTCCTAAAAAATTTAGGATAAAAACTTTATCAAATTAATGTAAAAATTTTTTTTGCTAAAAAAATTATATAGTTGTAAAACACATCTAGTGATGTATCTTACTTTAACTTTCACAAAAACTCCTAGTTTCGCATTGAATAGCTTAATTTTCTATCGACTTAATAAATTTAGTCTTTTCCATTAACAGCGGTTTCATCAATTTTTATTAATTTATCTATTAGATTTTCGTTCAAAGATAAGTTTTAAGTTTTAGATTTAGAACTTTAAGGAGAAATAACTTTGTTATGAAAATTATACATTATTTGGTAGTTTTTAACTAGTTATTAATCTAGTTTTCCCAAGTATATCTCTTTACCATTAGAAATTCCTAAAAAATGTATGATAACAACTTTATTCAATTAACTTAAAGTTCAATTTCTTGCTGTAAAAATATTATATAATTGTAAAACACATCTAGTGATGTATCTTACTTTAACTTTCACAAAAACTCCTAGTTTCGCATTGAATAGCTTAATTTTTTATCGACTTAATAAAATTAGTCTTTTCCATTAACAGCGTTTTTTATCAATTTTTATAATTTTTATTATTTAGAACTTTATTAAAAATTAATTTTTAAGTTTCAGATACAGAACTTTCTTGAAAATTTTATTTTCTTGTAAAATATAAAGAGTTTAAGTTATTTTTTGAATTATTTTTACAAACTGTTTTCTTAAGAGAAAGTATTTGTTTTATAAATCATTTTACAAGTTTAATATGTTTATAATTTTTTTTATTAAAACAATGTTTTACTCAGTTACCGTAAAATTCTGAAAAATAATAAGTATTTATGAAGACATTAAGACTCAATTTAAATTTCAAGTATTTAAGCACATAACAAAAGCCTAATTAAAACTAGTATAAAAACTTAAAGCTACTATTTTAAAACTATTAAAAAAAATATTAATATCAATAAATCTTGTTAATAAACACTAACATTAATTTTACTAAATGATAAAAATAGTAAATGCTAACTTGTATTTAAAAACAGTGTTGACTTACATTTACAAAAACAAATTAAAAGTTGTGGCAAAATCTGATAAAAACCAGTTTAAAGCTTAAATCTACTCTAAGTAATACTATCAAGAAAATATATTACTACATTTTTATATAAAGTTACTAAATAAAATCTAAAAAATAAAAGTCAGTATAGTTTTAAATTTTATGATTTTTAGTTTGTTTTGTTATAAGTATTCAATAATTTCATTAATTTTGTAAATCTTAAAATGTCAAGAGTTTTAAAATTTAGGTTGTAATTAAAGTTTTTGCTGCATATAATTGGTAATTTGAGAGTTAAAAAATATTAAAATTGTAACTTTTTGAAAACAAAATATTTTATTAACAATTTATCATACATATCACTCGATACTTAAGTAAACTTAAGATAAATTTTTATGACTTTTGTCTCTAACTTTAAACTTAAATTGTAATACTAGTTTTAATGTTTTAATTATTACTTTTTATAAGAAAATACATTTTGAAATAATTGAAACTTTTAGTTTCATATACACCTGCTAGTATATTTCTTTAAAAAAACTGTTAAATAAAACGCAATCTAAGCAGCAAAATGTATCTAGATTATTTTTGACAGAAATATATAAGAAGAAAAATGACAAAGATTGCGATAGCTATAGTAATCTTTCTTATAACTCGAACAGTAAGTTGTTTTGTTTTACTTACAATAAACTTAAACCGTAAAAATGTAAAAGTTAGACATTAATGTTAAATGCGTTCTAACTGCAATTTAAAACATCTGTATACAGTAAGATAACTTGAAAATAGTAATATTAAGTTTTAATGTTTCGAGCACTTTTAAAGAACTTGGTCAAAGGTTTTAACGTCGTTTATGTAAACAGTTTTTTTTCAGCAATTTATCATTCATATCACTCAAAGCTTAAGTAATTCTAAGATAAAACAAAAGCACTTATAAACATTTACTTGTAACCGTAAAGCAAAAGTTTTATAGAATACTTTTTAGGGAGTTACTATTATAATTTCCAAAAGTATTGGCGACAAAGATAATGTAGTATGTAATTGATAAGAACTTCGTGACCGCAACATACTCTACTAAGAATATTCTGTTACTAAAAAATAACTTATCTTATCAACAAGATATTTTCAAAGTATAAAGTATTTTAGAACTACTCGACTTAAACTACTTTGTTACATTTAAACAAATATTGCATAAATACAAGCTAAAATAAAATATATTGTTGTAAAACTTATGTCTTATTGTTTAAAGCTGTTTGAAATATTTTAAATTTTAGTTTGTGAGCTTATTAACAAAGTAATAAAAAATAGTGTTTTGTTTAAGCGTTTTTAACGTTTATTTTTTCGACAAATATACTTAAGTTTATTAAACTACTTCTATTGTGTTGTAAAATGTAAATAAATATCAAATTATTTATTTCCTAGATATAATTTTTTTATGCATCAAATTATATTAAACTTATTTTTCAATCTAAGAAGTTAAGAGTTTGAAAGCAACATTTCTCAAAGCTATTATAATACACAACTTGTTTCTAGAAACTTTTTATCTTTTAATTTACTTTGAAAACCAAAATGTAGTAATAAGTGACCAAATATAGATAAAACTTATTGAGCACTTAACATCTAATAAATAAGTTGCCTTTTATTTTTAAGTAACAAATTGATTTACTTATAGTCAATAAATTTTTTTTTTCTTGAAATTTTTGAAAGATATTCTTAATAAAACATTTTAAATTTAAACTTGAAATTTAAATAGAGCTACGAAGAGAAGGGCCCTGAAAGATCACAAACATTTAAAAATACCACCAATCAAAAAAGTAGTGATATCTCATCAAAATTATCGGTAAGTTATGTTAGTTTACAACAAAAAACTTAATTTTTCAAACTTTTGCCGTTTTTGTATGGTTTTCAGCTTTTTAATTGTTATCTACCTTTATTAATATTTGGGAAATTACGAACAATAAATTGTTTTTTTACAGCCAAAATGGTTTTATAAATTCGTTCTTAACTTGACCTTTTTAAAATTTGCATTTATGTTTTGATTTCACTGCTGTTGTTTGAATATTAGACGTTAACTATTTTAGGTATTTTGCTTGAAAAGTTAAAAACTGTAAAAATACTTTGTGTTAACTTTCGTTTTGATACTTTTAAGATAACTGTAAAATATAATTACGTTTACTTAAAACTTTAAAAATCAAAATATATATTTTTTAATACTGTGTTTTCGAACTTTGCTAAAATGTAATTAAGATTTTTAGCTATAATTATTAAAATATAATTTAAGGCAAATGTTTAAACTGTTAATAACTTTATTCTATATTTTATGAAAAGCACTTTTTAATAGTTTCTTAAGTTAAAACAGTTGTTTAAGCGTTGCTAAAGTTTTTTATAACATTACGGAATAAACGTGTTTCTAAAATTATTTTTCTACAAATCTTTCTAGTTAATTGAATTCAAAAAAAAATAACTTCTAATTAATAACAAAATAATAAACTGCTTTTATTTTTCAACTTTAAAAAAACTGGTAAATTATAGCTAATTACTTTTAATCATATTTTTTAAAAGTGAGTAAGCTTTATTAAAGTAATGAAATAACTAAAAACATAATAATTAAACACTTTACATGTCAAGAATATTTTATTGTCTAAAACCAAGTAACACAATCAAGTCTTTTTCTAATTCTTTTCACAAAAAGTTTTATTCTTTTATAAGTTTTATTTTTACAAATTCAACCTTTTTAAAATAAATTCACGTGTTAAATTAATTTACAATAAATTATAAACTAGTATACATTTTATAAAAGTAATAAAAACACGTGCGACTTTTAAAATGATTTCATAGTAAAATGCAGTTTAAAACCATTAATCTGTTGCTATAAACATTATTTAATAATTTTAATTAAAAGAAATGTTTTGTATACTTGTTATTATTATTTACTTGTATATTCCAGTTTACTTAAATTCCAGACTTAATTCAAGTTTACTAAAAATATTTTCCAAATTTAAATTAGGACAAAACATTGCTGTAAGTTAGTTTAAATTTCAATTTTATATTAAAATTTGCAAACATAAGTTTTTCAACTAAATGTAATACTTTATAAATTTTAAAGCACTTTAATTTTTGTCATTTGATGTTATAAGTTAAAAAATTTTGTAGTTTTAAATTCTTTTGTATACGAGATTAAAAAAGCTCAATTTTAAATAAATACTTTTCTAGTTTTATTCTTATCTTTCGATATTAAATTGAGCAAAGTAAAAATGTTAAAGTTGTTTCTCTAAAACCTGTAAAAACTTTAGAAATTTTATTCTTCTAACAATTATTTTAGTAAAGATCACAACAATGCAATAGGTGCTTATAAGTACGGTCACCTTTAATTATCAGCTTTTTTTCTTCTGACAAATATCACAAAACCACCCCGTGCAAAATTGTAGATGACTCGAATAATTTTCCACCTTGGCATCAAACGATTTCCTAAAAAGCACCTTAACGCAAACTGTATAAAAAAGTGCGACCTTAGCGTTCATAACTGGAAATCTTTAAACATTTAGCAATTATCACGAAATTACATTGTACACAATTAAAGACATTTTAAAAAATGATTTATGGACGCATTCATTGATTTTATATAACTTTTATCTTTTTTATAAGGTTTTTTAATTTCCTTTTATTTATTTCAATTCAAAATATTAAGAAATAGCTCCATTAAATTTCTATAAATTGTCTTAATTATTTTTATGATAATTGTAACATGTAGAAAAACTTCCAGTTATGAACGCTAAGGTCGCACTTTCTTTTCATACAGTTTGCATTAAGGTGGTTTTCAGAAAATCGAATAATGCCAAGGTGGGAATTTCTTCAAATTATTTAAAATTTTGCACTGGGTGTTTTTGATATATTCAAAAAGTTTGAAACAAACAGCTGAAAAACTAAAGGTCGCCGTATACGTAAGCACCCCACTGTGTAGTGTTGTTTGTTATACTTGCTTTTCTATTAATAATACTTATGTAGTTCTTTTTTATTGCTTTAATCACAAGTTTTTATACTTTTTTCAAAAAAAAAAAATTTAGTGTTATCTTGTCCTTAAATTTATTAAAAAAATGTTTGTAACTTAACAACTTTGTATCATGTGAGATGTTTAATGTTTAATGACGTAAAGATGTAATAATAATAATTTGAAATGTAAATGATTGTAAAACTTAACTGTTTTAAGTACTATTTTGAATGATTTTTTGTATTTTCACATCTGAAAAATATTCTAATAACGCTTTGTTTATAACGTTTTCTAAAGACGTAAATTTATAGATTATTTATAATAACTCATACAAGTGTAATATAACTTTTTGAAAAGTAGTTATTAATACGATACTATCAAATAACTTTAAAAAAACAAAAGCCGCTATAAATTTAAAAACTTTTTTTAAAGATTTTTCTCAAAAGTTTTTTTTTTTGAGGTTTTCTTAATTTTATTTGAATAATAAATATGGTATTTTTGCATATTTTGAACCATTTGCCGCTTTTAATTTAGTTTTATTAAAATTTTATAAGTAATTGCTTAAATCCAGTTTGTTGAAAACAATTTATATTCCTGTTTTCTTTTTTGATATTTAGTTTTTAAACACAAATATTACTTACTGTTATAAGTTTTATTAAATAGAAATTTTAATTGACTACAAGAAAATCAGTATAAAAAAAAGCTCAAAGTTTCAATGTTAAACAAAAAATAAGTTTTTATTCAAACATAAGTAAAAAAGATATATAGTTTCGCGGTAATAATTTTAGCTAACTTTTTAGCAGAATAAAAAGAAGCCATCAAGAGAAGACAAAATTAGATCTTTGATTCAGAATAGTTAGTTTTTGGAAACAACAATATTTCAAAATTATAATTAAATACTACATTAATCAAGAGTTTTACTCACACTCTTTATTTTTTACTTACAAAAGTTAAAGTTTTGTTTTGTGTTAAAGAAGTTTTTTTGCCGGTTGGTAGTTATGAAAATCTATAACTTGTAGGTTTAGTAAATATTAACTTGTACCAATGTTAAAGGGTGGTATTTTTGTTGGGTATTACAAGTACTTAAAAAAAACTCTTTTTAATTGATATAGTAAGATAAAAATACTACCACTACAAAAAAATCTAAACAAAAGTTCATCTTATTAGTAACAGTTTTATGTTTTTAAATATTGCAATAAGTTTTTTTTTAATGTTTTTGGCATCTGCTCGAATGCTCCGCCTAACGCGACGCTCCAGATGTCAAAACCAAATTAAAATCACTTTTTAAAATACATTTCATTAAAAAACTAATATTTAATTGTTTTGCACAAGATGTTTTAGTTAAATAACGTGTTGCCTCTTGATTCCTATTTGACTGTCCTCAAATCGTTTGTCGCCCAAATAAACAATTGTTGAAAACAATCTATTTATTTATTTTACATTTAACCAGGTAGTTTTTTAGCCCTTGTTACATAAGCTTTCAAACTTTTTTATTTTCCAATGGTTAAAAAAAGGATAAATAATTATGAACCACATTGTTAATTTTGATTTAATTTTAACAGACAGGACCGCATGTCACAGGCAAATCTACGAGGATTGTTTACAAGTTCGCACTGGCAGAGAGAGTGAGCTAAATTATAAGATTCTGTGAACATATCCTTTTTGCTGTTTTAATTTAAAAATCATCATTTTTTTCATATTTTATCGGATTAAAAAAATACTTGTGTATCAATCGGGTTAAAAGTTATTAAAATGTTTTTGCCACGTAAAAACAACACGCTGTAATAAATTAACCTCAAAAATTTGTATTTAGTTTTAAATCAGATAGTTGTTTATTTTTAACTTTTTTCAGATTCCTGCAAAATCAGCAGTGCGTATCCAGAGTGCTTCATCGTAATAGACGAAGATTGGACTTTACGAACCTCTGGAAAATTTTTGCCTTCCAATGAAATAGACAGTGAGTTTGCCTGAACAGTATTCGTTTTTATTGTTGTACTAAAAGTCTAGATTAATTAGATACTCTAAAATGCTTATTTCAGGTTCAAACTGCATAAACGCTGAAATTATTTTTCATCTGAACAAAACGTTTAGACCTATATTTATAAAGATTTTATTTATGACCAACTCGTTCTTTTTTAAACATAAAGTTTTAAAAATTTGTAAAACTTCAAAACTAAAATTTTTTACAAAATTTCTAAGACGTCATCTAATTATAAGTAATCAAATGAATAGCTAAATAATATATACTAATTTTGTATTACAGTTTATGCTGAATTAAAATTCTGTCGAAAAAAACTCTTCAAACTTATAAAAAATAGTGATAAAAAAAAACAATATTAATAGTATAAAAAAGTAATTGAATTACGTCTATTGTTTTTCAAATTTATTGCAAATTACGAACTAGCTATATAAACTAATAGTTTTTGCCTTTAAATTATTATAACTCTAAATTCTTTGATAACTAACTATTTGTCGAAGCATGTGTACTTTTTTTAAATTTTGATATATTGTAGCTGTTTCTAAAAGCATATACATATCAGTTTAAGACTTATAATTTAATAACAATTTTTTTTTTTTAATCATTAATAACTAGGTTACTTTTTGGAAGTAAAACTAACGAAGTAGCATTTTAGTTATAACAACTTTATTCTGATATTTAAACAAAAGAACAGTAAAACAAAAATATCCGCAGTAATTTTTGTTACATGATTTTTATTTCCAGGAGAAAAGTGTCACAATTGTGACAGATGCTTTGAGGGATCGATCAAACTAACCCCAAAAATTTTCATCACAAATTTTTGGGGTTGTATAAAGATTGATCGAACACCGCTGAAAGAAACAACTACAGCGGTCTTATCAAAAACAACTGCTAAAGGTTAGTAGACTTTCAACTGGCTCAATGTTTTTTTAAAAGTTTAGCTAACTTTATAAAAATAGTTAAATTTTTTGAACCTCATCTTATTTTCAAGTCAATTTTCACAGTAACAATATTATAACATTAAATATATTCAAATCGTCCTATAGGTATGTTATTTATCAAAAGTACTTCAAGTAAAAAATGATTGTAAATTATATATTTTTGATTTTATTGTAGTGTTATATTTTTTATACATAGCAAGCCAATTTAAAAAAAGCTAGTAAATAAACATTTCAGATGAAGCCATGGAAAATAGTGGGAACAATTTCGAAAAAAGTTCCACCACCTTTCAAATTGTTCTGATGATTGCAATCCCCTTCCTGGCTGTTGTTATAGCAACTACCGTCATCTGTTGCTGCCAGTAAGATATTTATGTAGTATGTATACAATTAGTTATATTATAAACTGCTTAAAGTAATTAATTTTGTTGATTGTTTAATTTGTTATGTATTTCACGCTGCCTTAGTGACAAATTTATAGTTCTGTGTTTTTTACTGAAACTATAAGACTTAAAACTACTTTACTAAATTAATTTAGTAACTTAAATTAAATGAAATTAAGAAATTAGTAGCATAACATTTAAATCATTTCTTATTTGAAGTAAAACCTCAACTTTTACCAAACACTTTTAAAACTTTTTTAATGATTTCACATAAAATAAAACAATAAAAAATGTAATTTAGTTGTTAATGTAACTAGCTTTCTCGTTTAAACTCCTTTTTTTCTAAATTAATTAAAAAGTTTTTGTAATTTACATATTACACCGACACAAACTTATGAAGCTACGTAAGTATTTTTAAATAAAAATTCTGAATGTTAAAGAGGAAAAAATAAGAAAAAATTTAAAAACAGTTGTTTTGTTTTTTGCATAATACACGTTGTTCCCGCAGAAGGAAACTCAAAGCAATCCTGCCAGGTTGGTGCTGTCCAGACTGCTGCTCAGACACTATATGTATCAATCCGGAGCGCTGCACCAGATGGAGGGAGGCAGTCACGGACCGCTGCGGATGTGATTCTGAACAACCTGCAGATCTAGGCTTCGAAGATACGCAGCTTTAGGTAAAACTCTCGAAAAACCTTGATTTGTGTTAAACGGTTATTTGTTTTACCTAAAGTTTCGACTGGTTGATTTGCACTTTTGTAACTTGTTTTAGTTGCAAATTTTAGTTTCTTACTTTTAAAAACTATTAAATGTACCTTAATGATTAATAATTGTTTAATGTACTTTTGGAATAGTTTTAAAGTTTAGATACTTCTTTTCTTTATACATTTTATTACAGCACCTTTTTTTTTGAATTTATATTGTTCAAATTTAAGTTAAATTCGATTTTTAGTGTAAATACTTTGTTAGCTTTTATACACAAATAATTGAGAAAAATATAAGTGTTTATGATTTTTTGTATATACTAAGATCTTTATGATACAAATTCAATTTTATTATTTTTATTGAAGCGGTCAAGTTTAAATACCCTCATACTTTAATAGTTATAAGGTTCTTAAAGTTTTTAAAATAGTTATTATTTTTATAACAATAAGATTTTCAATTTTTTTTTATTGTAGCTCACTTATTTTTACTTTACTGCAAGTTAGCTATTTAAAATCCTGTCATAATTTCAGTAGAAGCATAAATTAAAATTACTTAAAATTTTTATTGAATCTAACAAAAATGATACAAATTTTATATCTGTTAAACTAAACATTTAACAATTAAATTTAAATTATGTTTACAGAAACTTAAAAAAAATATTTAAAAGTTATAGAATTGCTTGAAAAGTTGTTAAGAAAACCATAAGTTTTTTGACTACTATTTTAATGTTAACACTTTTTAACCTTCCACAACACACTTTGTTGGTAATCCAATGTATTAGTCTCAGGTACCAGAACTTTACTTGTACCAGAATGTGATTGTTCATTTAGAATAGTAATAAGTTTATAACTTTTTTTTTACATTTAGTTTGTGCATTTCATTGTTTTTGTAAGATTTTTTATTTATTTTATACTTTATCAACGAATTCTATGCAAACTAAAAAGTCAAATTTAGAAATAAAAAAGTATATATTAGAACTATTAAATAACATTTAAAATTCAAAAAGGTTTTTATTAAACTATAGACGTACAACTTAAAAATTTAATAGACTGATTTAGAAAACTAACAAACTATAATTATTTGAAAATTTAATCCTTTAAATTTTGTCAGTACTTTTTTATTTGTTTCCTTAAAAATTGAAACAAGAAAATGAAAAAAACGTTATGAACAATATCGCAAAAACGCTAAAAATGCAAATAGTAAGAAAAATAAAACAGTCAGAACGATTAGTAGTAGTATAACTGGAAACAATCTTCTTTCTGTTAGTCCTGAAATTTTTAATCAATATGTTTAAATAACTTTTTTTTAAAACTTGGCAGTTTAAGTAGCATTACTTTAATATAATTTTATTTTATACTTTATAAAACATAGTAAATCCTCGAAATTATTACTTAAAGTATTGTGTAAAATTGCATCAGTAAAAACTAAAACTACATTTGAAAATTCGGAACATTTTTATTTAACTTAACTTATTAACTGTTATTCATCATAATAAAAACTTACCTACGTTAAATTGTAACCGTTTTCTGTCGCATATTAAATTACAAGTTATTTTTTTTATATGTACAGTTTAAAATAGAATTAATTGTAACTTTCAACTTTATTTTTTGTTTTCCAACTTTAAGTTTAGAAAATAATCGTTAAAACAAATATTCAAAGACTATACTATGCTTTGACAATGAACAACAAGTCTTTCAAGGTAAAAGAGGAATCTAGATTATATAATTTCTTCTAATATGTTTCATATAGTATTTTGATTGATAGACTTACGTTTGTGGTCGTTGCTTTCTTGATCAGAATCACTGTTGTCTGCTAAACAAAAAGTTTTAGTAACGATTACAGCTAACTATTACATAATTAATTATGCATATAACGATAAAGTATAATTAACTTATATTAAACAATGCTTTGTAGTTGATAAAAAAGTTATTTTAGATATTTTATGTTGTACGTTTAGAAATTAGCTTTTTATCAATTAAAATTGAAACTAATTTTCATAGAAAATAAATAAACTTATATCTGTAAAACCATATTTTGTTAAGCAGTGTTTTATTGTTTTTTGATTAAAACAAAAAAATTCTAAAAATATTTGGTCATAGAACCTGGTGCACGAAAAAACGAAACTGGTTGTCAAGTCACACACTACGGATACTTTTTAACGTTTTGTCCAGGACCATAAGTACTTTTATTGGATTATAAAGCAGATAAATATGCCAAAACAAAGCGAAAAATTTAAAACTACACAGTTTTGTCGATTCCTTGGTTATTTTATAAATACTTTTCGAAACTTAAAGTAAAACTTTATGTATACTTTATCGTGTCTAAAATGATAAAAACCAAACTAATTTGTAAAGTATACAGCTAAGAATAGGATTGTTATTTTAAAAAATACAAGAATAACATAGATATTGTAAACTTAATGAAATTTAATTTCAGATAAAAACTGGTATAGCTTGTATAAGCTTGCTAGAAAAAATACTAAAGTTCAAAAAAAAAGTTTAAACTTAGAATAAAACTAAATATTTTATTAGAGATCAACCTTACATTTCTTCTTATAAATTTTTTTTCTAAAAATAATAATGCCAAAGCTTATAGAACGTTGAAGTAGATGAACAGTTAAAGTATACTGTTTTATGAAATGAAGAATATTTTTAAAACTAACGTTGAGTAGGAATTTTTTCACTATCATCATTTTCTATAACTATGATTTCACTTTCAGGTTTTACAGTGGTTTCTGTTTTTGTCGCATTCAAGCAGTGAAAAGTGTTGTATTTAAGCCAATCGAGAACATCATAGCTAGTTTTCAAGCAGTCCTCGCCCTTTGAAAAGCATTGCTGACATTCATGATTATTTTCTCTTTTGAGTTTTTGGGCTGCTCTTCTATCTACAAAATTTGAATAAGAAAATTTTTATGCTAGTACTGTGTGTTTTATCAAGCTACACAAAAAAATTACAAATTTATTACAAAACCGTATGATTGAAAACGCCTGTTTTTATACTAACACATTTGCTAACCAATATACAGTATATAACTATTAATAAATATAGTAATAACTGCTTGAAACACAGCAATTGCATTAACGGTAAAATCATAACTCTAAGCCAGGATTTCCCAAACGTTTTTGCAAATGTCCTTCTTAAAAAAAAAGCCCCCTTAACAAGATTACTCAAAAACACCTAAAACCTCTTTTTTTTTGCTCTTCATCTGCAACTCGAGAATATCTAGTAAAAGTTTTTAAACTACCATCAAAAACACCTTAAACCTTTTTTTTTTTTTTGCTTTTCATCTGCAACTCAAGAATATCTAGTGTAAGTTTCAAATTATGACCCCATAGCCCCCTGTGGCTCCTTTACTGCTCATGCCCCCTCCTATTACCCCTTTGCTGCTCGTGGCCCCCTGAGTATCTGTCATAGACCCCAAGGGAGCCACTTTGCCAACTTTGGGAAACCCTACTCTAAGCCATCACTGTTGATTGATACAAAAAATATCAACGTGAACTTTCAACCTATAAGCTATAAACCTAATGAATAAAATTAAAAAATAAACAAAAACTAGTCAAAAAAAGTGTGTTTTAAAGCTTTAGTAGAGTTAAAGACTTGTAAGTATATATATGAATACGTGTTTAATGATTTGTTTCAAGACGTAACATTTCTTAAAATTTCTGCTTAATTTCATGTACACCTTGACTTATTTTTTAAGTTACTATTGTAATAAACTAACTATAGAGCTGTTCAACCGTTGACCCTTTTACGCACAGCCTACAATTACTATCATTACTTTCTGCTATAGGCTTAAAAAAAGTTATTCGCTCTCTTCTAACACCACAGGTTTCGCCGTTCATAAAGTGCTAATTTAAGTCTTAAGTAGGTACGCTAGTATAATTAAAACGAGGGTTTCTTAAAGTAGAGGACTTAATTCATATCGTGTTGTCGACATACGAAAAAGAAACAAGTTTTAAAGTATTTCATAGTCACTTATTTGTGGTTTAGTGAATTTTAGTTGTTTGTTTAGAGGGAAGATTTAGACTAACTTTTGTACTAATGTTTAACAAAATGCAGTTCAATTCGAGCTACAGGTATTTCGAGCAATTTAATTTTTTTTATAAAACAAATATAATGAACTTTTTAAATGCAAATATTTGTAATACGCTATATATATATATTCATTTATTTATTTATACTTATATATACATATGTAATTACTAGCTAGTTATTAAAATGATAATTTAATATAATAATCAAGTAGTTTACTTTATTATGAAATTAACATAAGAATAAAAATAGTTTTTAGCAAGATCTTAAAGTGTAGTGGTTAGAAAAATGTAAAATGTAGAAGTTAGAGTTTTAAATAAACTAAATGTAAAATGTTAAAAAAAAATTTTTAAACAATAAAAAAAATAAGTTTCAATAGTTTTAAAAGACGTATGAACAAATTTCAAAGCATAAATAAGTGCTCTCCTATAAAATTAGATGACTGTTTAAAACAATCCAAGTTTTATAATATGTTACCACTGTTATAGGAATGAATTATTTTGTTTGAAAATCACTTAAAAATTAACAAAAACTATTCTAAAAATCCAAATGATGCCAACAAATTAAAAAACAAAAACTAAATTGTTTACTTATGTTTTCACTAACTTCTACTTTGTTTCAGCTATTGCTATTGACTTTTGGTGCATAAAACAAAATGTTTTATTAAATAGAAGTTTGCGATAGCAACTAAAACACAATTCGAGCTTTTTCTGAAAGAATAAACCACACCACGTAAAATACTACACGACTTACAGAAGTAAATGCAAAGGTTGACTGACCTACTATGGAGTTATCAAAGGGCACTGTGCAGTTTGCTTGCATTCCTTCAAAGCCGCCATCAATTACAACTTCCACGCAATGCTCGTGCGCCTCGCACACGCGCGCACCCACTCCCGGAGTGCCTCTTGCCTTGCACACCTTACCAGGACCTGAAAAACCCAAATAGAGAAAAAACAATAATGTATAAAGCAGGGGTCCGCCCTTTAAACAAAAACCTGGGGCCCGCATCGTGTTTTCAATTATTTTTTTTATGGTAAAAACGTAAAAATGCGCATTTGATTTTGATAATTAGTAGTTACTTGTGTTGTGTTGGTTTTATAAATTTTTAGATAAATTATTTTTTAAGTGATCACTAATATTGTTTTCAACAACTGCGACCTACAAAAGACTTTTTTACACAGTGCGGTCCGGAAAATTGTAATTCAAAGAAATTTGCCTTTACTTTATAAAAAGCTTTATATACCTTAATAGATAAACTAATTTCAAAGTTAAATAAAACTCATGAATTCAACTCAATGGGAAAAATGACATTATGTAATTTTTAAAGTAAAAATTTTGTTTAGATTTTCTCTAATTAGCTTTGTAATGTTAGAACTTGGAAGTACCAAAAGTACGAAAGTGAGCAAAGCTCATATCATCCAGAGTAAAAGATATTATCATTTAATATACATTAAAAAGAAATGACAAAAAGAAACAACTGTTTTGTAACTGTATAATAAACAAAGTATACTTACTGAGATGCCTGCGGTTGACTTCGTAACAGATACTTTTAATTTGGCCATCGCGCTCTTCAGGCCTGCAGAACCCGACGCAATATTGGGCGAAACCGTGTTCGCACTCCTCTATGCCGTCTAAGTTTGCATGGTACACCACACCCTTTCCTAAATTGATCTATATAGTATAAAAACAATGCAAGATAGATAATATAAATAGCAAAAAAAAGTTTAAATAAGCTGTAATTATAAAGTGGTGATCCTTAAATGATTTAATGCACTCACTTACATACTATGTTTGATAAACTACAATAGCTTAATAATTAAAAAAACAATATTTTATGGGTCATTAAATAAATACGCCAATTCTATAGCGTTGAACCTGGTTAAAAAAAGCGAGTCTTGACAAAATTAGCAGAACATTAAAATTAACATTAATTTCTTCCAAAAGCTGATAGAAAAAATCAATAAAAAGACGTAAATGTTACTTATGTAATCTATGCAGTAAAAAAGTTAATACCGTATGTATAAAAAAATTAAACTATTGAAATTTTGTAAACGTATTAAAATGCATTGATTTTGTAGGCCAAGAAAATCAATTAGCTTCAATTGAGGTTTGACATTGCTTACAACAAAATGCACTGATGACATGTTGACTTTTCCACCGGATAAACAATCAAAAATGTCAATAGTAAAGGCTGAAAGTTTAGCCGCAAAAAGTAAAAACGGAATTCTGGCTAGTCCCTATAAGATGCCGTGAAAAAAGTTTATTTGAAACTGTTGAAAAGCATTCCAAAAGACTAACTTACTTACCAGGGGTCGGCAAGCCGCGGCCGTGGGCCAAAAACAGCCCTCAAACTAGAAGTATGTGACCTACGAAGTTATTTTCAGCTAAAATATTTTTTTAGAATAATAAAAGAAAACATTTTTCTAGTAAAATATTAAACTTTTAATTAATAGTTACTTTGTACTAGCGCTCTTTATGTGTTTGTTAGATAACATTTTTGGTTTGTAACAATATTTTATTTTTACTTAATACAATAGCTTTAATACAACTGCGGCCCTTTGAAGATTTTTTTTCTCTACAGTACGACCTGCGCATGAACAAGGCTGTTGACCCATGCTTTAAATGAAAACAAAAGACAATTTTTTGTACACTATAGTTTTTTGTTAACCAAGTCCTTAGACTGAACATTTTGAGCGCTTTTTATTTTCTAAATGTTTATTTTTCGTCTCAAAGTTTTTGTTAATCAAATCACGGTTTTAGGTATTTTTCTAAACAGTTTTAGAAAACGATTCAATATTTTTATGTAAGAGGACTAAAATTATTTCAAACAAAATGTTTAAACTTTGAGAACTTTTTCTCATTACTGAACTTTCAGCACCTCCTAACAAAAAATACCGCACACCACTTTAACAGTCACACACAACTTTTTCAATCTAATTAAATTTATAACCTAGAAATTTTTAGACTATAGCTTTATAAAAAATCAGTTATGCTTACAAAGTTAGTAGTTTAAGTATGGAATAACTTTTTTTGAAGCATTAAGTTTAACAACTAGGTTCTAAATACACAGTGTAAAATGAATTCTTATAAATTTCAATGATTTTGTGGTATTCAATAACAGTATAGATAATTAACTTTATTTGTCAAAAGCATAACAACGAAATTATAGTACATAAACTGAGTAAAGTTAAAGTAAATTAGTAATATTGAAAACAAACTACCTTTTTTGGATAACATCACAAAAGACAATAATAGTAGTAGAGGCATTTTATAAAAATCAACGATGTTTAAGAAGAGAATTTCTGCAAAATTTAAAATGTATATATTTGTTTGACATATGACTAGTTTTAACAAGACTAAATAAGTAAAGAAAACTTTTTTTTTTGATTATAAGATATTTACAGTTGAGTTTTTTTCAGTTTTGTAGTGAACTCAGTACTAGTTGTTAGCTAATTATTTAATGTTTATTAAAATTATTAAAATGTTTGTTTTTAAGTTTAATCTCACCCCTTTCTTTTACATTTAATATATACAAATAGAAAGCTTAGAAATAAGTTGATTAACTCAGTTAATTAAATCTTTCAACACGGAGCCCAGCTTAAGGGTTTAAAAAAATACTATGAGACCAAAAGTCGACTAAATACAAATCTTTACTACAAAAACTTTTTCTATAAAGTAGTATAAATTTGCATTTAGTATTATCTTGGTCTTGGCTTATTTACCAAACTTTCTGTATAAAGTAGTAATTTTATCTTTGGTAAACAGCAAAAATTTATAACTGTAACCCGAAATTTTTTTTTATACAGTGTGCCCTGCGAGCTACATTTGATAGAAAATATAACTAGGTCTTAAACTATTAAAAGGCTGCCGACATTTAATCAAAGTCTTAAACAAAATAATCTTTTAACTTGTAAAATGCTTTAATAGGTAATTGACCACTTAACAGATAGGTATTGGATTATTAAACTTTTTGTTCTGTTAGTTATTTTATCAACAATAGTACAAACCTTTCTGCAAATAAAATGGTTTGTAAAAAAACATTTTTATTGACTTCTAGTGTTATTTTAATTTTTAAGTTTCGCTTAAAAAAAGAAGCTCACAATTTTTTCTGGAGTTTTCAATTATTCTGCCTAAACACTTTTTAGTGGTTGAAAGCTTGGAAAATTTAGTTTTGACGTACTTTATAGCTTGAAAGCATTTTTTGCTCAGCGACTAACATTAATATTTTTTATAAAAAAATGACCTTTTATTTCTATTAACATGATTTTTGTACACAGAAGTCTTAAAAAATACTTAACTTTGAGTACAGGACTATTCAAATTCGGTGTATTAAAATTCCACCAATAGAAATTCTATAAATGATAGTTATTGTTAACTATCTCTTTCAATTGACAATTTTTTTATTATTGTATTCTTACTAAGTAGATTTGAAAACTATTTTTTGCGAGATTTCAAATTATTTTTGAACTATGGCTAAAATAATTTTTAAGTACAGTAACTCTTTATAAACTCTGTAAATTCTCTGTAATAAACAATTATTTTTAGATTTCGTTTACATCATAATTTATTACTTGACTTTTAAGAACTTTTTTCTTTTGAATATATATAAATTATTGAGATATGGCCTCTAAACACCTTAGAAGATTTATAACTGTCAAAATTTCAATTTTAATAGTTTGAACTGTCATATTACCAATTATTTCTGTACTATTTTGTGCTGAGAAATTAAAAAGTATATTTTTTCAATTTTCTTTAGTAACGCAGCCCAACAAGATTGTTTTTTATATGCCCATCAGTAAAATACCTTTCTGATAGAGCCCATCCACTAGGAAAGTTTACCATTTTTGTTAGAAGCATCGGGTGAATAAGATAATTAAACTTATATTTAGTAATATATCTAATTCTATGTTAATGAAAAATTCATTAATTTTATATTGATAAATTTTAACTAAATGGATTTATCTCTAACAAGGTATAAATCAAGATTTTAATTATGAATCGAGTATATCAATACTAAAACCTGAATTAAAGTGTGTATGATGTTAAATTTAGAAAATTGCTTTTAAAAAAAGTATGATAAAATTAAAGCATTTACTCATAATTCACCATGTACTAGTTAAGATAATAAAAACACCTTTTGTTTATAAATTTGACAGCACCTTGAACAACATAAAACTTAGTAAGAATGTAAATACTTTATTTAAAAAGCAACAAAAAATTAAATTTAAACATATAAAACAATAACTTTAAGTTTGTTATTTCGAATTAAATACAAGTATTCTAGTTACTGTATCAAATTAATACAAATTAAAAGTAATTTAAAACTTGTTTATACGCTTTTGATGAGAAAACTATTTAAGCTTATAATCCAACTTAGAAAAAAATTACTTAGAGTATATTGTAATAAAAACTAGGGTATTTCAATTAAATAAAATAATTCCGATTGCAATATAATAAGCATATCGTGAATAATTGTAATGTTTGGAATGTATACTGAAATTATAAGTTAAAATTATTACAATAAAAGAGGTAACTAAACTGCTTTATATTGCGATTAAAACGATAATAAATATCATACATACTAAATAATTTGATATAAAAATTAGAGTAAACATTGTTAAATTTGTATTGTATATTAGAAAATATAACAATATACTCTAAATCTAAACAAAAAGTATTTTTATCAGAAAAACTAATTTTCAAAATAGAAAGAAAATTTTTGAGTGTTTATTTTACCCTTAATTTAAATGTGGGAAATGTTTATAGTCGGTAGACTAGTAGTAGATAAAAATATTCCTTGACGGGTTGAAGAATTTTATTTTTATTTATTTAACGAAAATTTCTTAAATTTAAAATTTATTTAGACAAAATATTACTTTTATCTAACCTGTTTCTTCTATTTTCAAGTTTAAGTTTAAGTTTTAAATGTGCCATGTACAGTACCTAGGACCTTTTTTTACTCTTCTTCAAATTCAAAAATATATCTAATGTAAATTTAAAAAACTGGTTTAGTTGGGTAGATTTACATGCTCGTGGGCCGGTCATTTTCACTTTGCAGTCTGAATCCATCCTACCCTTATTTTAACTGATTTAACTTACCTTTATATGTACATATGCAACTTATCTAATAGTTTTATAAGAGCTTATCAGAGTTTTTAATACTAGTAGACTAAATTGTTTTTGAATTAAAAAAAACATTTATAAAAACAACTATGTGAGCTTTGACATTAATAACCAAGTTTAGTTACTTATTTTATTTGATTGTTATGTTAAACTTTAAACTAATATCATTCTACTTCTAACTGTTTGATTTGTAACTCATAAGTACAAGAACTGAATATGATCCGGTATTCACAATATAGGGTAGTTCAGATGAATGAAACTGTTATACTTAGTTCAGTATAGACTTATTTTGAACATTCATAAGTTTTTCTTAATTTTTTCCGAGTATTAAACTCATACTAGCAAACTTTTATTTTTGCTTAACTGTTTTATTCTAGTTTAAATATTGGTTTACTCCATTAAAACCAGTAATAAAATAAAAGGTGTGCAACTTTAATGCCATTTGAGGTAAGAGCCTCTTTATGATAAGTACTGTTAGTAAAATTTAGTTTCAAAAGTATTAATTCCTAGTTTTTAAGGTGAAATCGTCAATAACTTAATTTATACTTACGCTGTTAGTCAAATATGTTATAACAATTTTAAATAAACTAAGTATTGTTTCTGAATTGTAATAATTTAAAATTAACTTAATACTTATTTTTGCCATCATTAGTAGTAAATTAGAATAATCACATAAAATCACTATAGATTACAGTTATTCTTACTAAAGCTTTTCCAAATAAGCTTTTAGCTTACAGTTAAAAAACTAATCTTAATAAAAATTAAATTGTATTCATTAGGTCTCAAACTTAGAACTTAATCTCACTTTTTTTATATCGAAACAATAAGTTTGATTTAATTTGTTTTATATCAAGAGTTTTGATCTTTAATTTTAGATAAGATAGCAGTTAATTACTTTTAAATTACTTTTAAAAACTAATACATAACAGTTTAACACAATGAAAATTGTGTGTTAAGATTAAGAAAAGATATAACATTTTTTCTATTATTATTGCTGTTCTGCACTTACTTGTGTTCTTCTAAGGCTTAATAATTCTAAACCTTATAATTTAATTTTAGCTTATAATTTTACAATATAAATCAGCTAACATTTTTATCATTTGAAAAATTGTTTTAGAGGTAAATAAATCTTGTGGAAATGTTAATTAAGTTTATCTAAAATAAGTTAAATTAGCTATTTTCTTTTTTACTAATTCGAAAAACGGATGCTTTTTATTAAACTCATTTATGGTAGTTTTTAATAGATACGCAACTACTTTAATCATATAACTCTTACCCACTATCATTACTTTTGATAGTTCAAAGAAAAACCACATATTAATAAGTGTTCATATAAGGGTAAGTAATCATAATAACTTTTACCTGCAAAGTTCAAATACATTGCAAAAGTATATGTATCTTTATTTATTTATTTTACTTATTCTAATTTCTATATGTAGTTTGCTGTAGAAGTCTTTATAGTTTTAAAGTACAAATTACAAACTTTCAAACTGTTTTAATCTTGAAATTAGAATCTGTACACAAAACATACTTCTTCAAAATCTTTTTAAGGTTATCATTACAGTAATTTTTTATAGTTTCCTATTTTTGATATCGTTAAAAGAAAACAAAATATTAATTTTTCACTTAATCTGATCTAGTTTATTGAAGTTTAACAACTTATCTTAGCTAACACATTTAAGAAAAAAGGAGGTTAAAAAAGAGTTAAGAAAGTTGTTTACAAAAAATACAGAAAATATAATATCAAATTGCACAAAAATGTTTTTATAGTTTATTTTCAGTCTGATTAAATATTAATTTTTGGTTAATAACCTTACAAACCAAATATAAAACAGCAAGTTTTTAACTTTTAGTCTTGAAAAACAGCATTAACACTTAATTCCAGTTTGGTTTAGAAAAAGAAACTAAACACAAAACTTTAAATAATAAATCGTTTTTTAGAAAAAAGGCACATACAAAAAATGAGCTAAAAATGTTTAACTTAATAGATACAACCAAGTTTATTAAGCATTGCTGTATAATTAACTGCTTTATTAATTACAAACATTGCACAATATCATAAAGACTGCAAAACATGCATTAGGAAAGCAATAGTTATTTATTGCTGTTTGGTATTGGAACGAAAAAAGTTTGTAGAAAAATTTAACAACAAACTTGTAAAATATTAACTCCTTTAAAATACACTAACGTTTCTATGTGTTAAATTAACAATACAATTCCACGATTTGAAAATTAGAAGCGTTTTTGTACAAAACTAAATATGATAGCTTGATTTTAAAACAAATTTTATAAGAAATTATTTCATCCAAATAAAAAATACTGCTTCTTAATTTTTGAAAAATAATTGTTTTTTTTTTGTGTAAACCTTTTGTACAAACAAAATTTAAGTGATTAGATGAGCAATCTACTTAAAAATTTTATAAAAAGAGCTTCGCAAACTAAACAAGAAAATTAATTATTTATATTCTATGTAAATTTACATAGTAGTCAAAAGAACAAAATTAAGATCACGAAAAAAAAAATGTGCTGGTTTAGAAAACTTGAACAATAATAACTATTAAATGTTTAGGATGGTCCGACTTTTTAGGTTGATATATAAATAGATTATTGAAAAGTTTTGTCCCATAACTTTTAATGAAAATTTTCATTCTTGTTTTCAATAACTTTTAAATTACAAAATAGTGAATCTAAATCTAATCATAGATCAAACTTACAATTATTAGGCTAATAAAATCTTTTGAAGCAATCTCATGTTGGTTGGTCCTGTTTGAAAAAAAAACTAATTTCGAACTCAAGCATTCAAGTATGTTGTCTGTGGTGACTTATCTTTCCTACAAAACTAAACTTTTCCAACAAAAGGTTTTTGGTACTTTTATAACAATTAAGAAGTTTGTAGTGTCATAGGAGTTTCTTATAGAAATTTCAAAGAATAGAACAATTCTTATGACAGCTATTTTTATGACAGACATCGGTTTTTAGATAACAAAGTTAATTCAGGTCATAATTACTATAATGATCAAGTAAATTATAAAAGCAAATATATTTAAATTCAAAAGATTATTCTACTAACATCTGTACATCACAATAGGGTTAGCCTAAGTTTGTTTTTAATACTCATCGAAGAATTTATCCTAGGCCTCAGTAAATAAAAAATATTATTCTTGTTGTTCACAAACCTATAGTAATTTCTTGTAAAAAAAAATTAGACTAGACTTTTATTACTATTTTTTTAAGAAATATCATCCTATCATCAATAAAATTATGACTTACTTTTTCTTAAGTATTTAATAAGATGATATAAATGAAGATGATTTAATATAGAATTACAGTTTCTTATCTAAAAGGAGATCCTATTCTTATGTTTCTGACTAACATTAATAAACTGTTCTTCCAAAAAGAAAGTTATAAAATAGTATGAATTATTAATAGGATTACTTATAAAGATTTTAAGAAAGTTAAATATTAAGTTGATGCTCATATTTACTTTTTTTCAACAGTATATGAAATTTATGGTAGCTGCTTGTTTCAATGTAGAATAAAAATAATAACTTATATAAATATGACTGTAACATTGATACTTAATTACAAGTTTATATAGGAGTAAGACTAACTTAACTTTCTTTAACTTATAAAATATCTAAAAATTTTGACTGAAAATAAAATTAAGTTTTCAACACAAAATAATAAACTGTTACAAGCAACACGAAAATAAAAAGTAAAATAAAAATTTGATTCCTTGGAGTGATTCTTGGATTGACACGATTGCCCAGTATAGAACCTGTTAAGTTTATATCTAAGTTTTGATTTGTTTATTATTCATCTATTAAATTTTGGTTTTCTACAAAAGATTTCACAAAACGTTATACAAAAAAAAAAAAGTTAAGAACACTTTTAACAAAGTAAATAATTAAAAAATATTTTGTGGTAATAACACAAACAGTTAGGATCAAATTTAATACTTATCTACAATTTTATCTACAATCTACATAACATATTTTAACATACTTTTGGTACAAAATACTCTTTTTTAGTCTTAGGATTTTAAAAAACTAACTAGAAAAATTAACATTCAATAAGAATTTTAAAAAATGTTTTGGCATTTCTATCATTTAATTTTTAAACTTAAAACTGTACTTACATAAGAGCAATGTATAAAAAAAAGCAATGTTTTAAAAATTTTCAAAATTCTAAATGCTAAATACAACCTATTAGGTGATAGTGATATTAAATTACATAAACAAGTTTAAAAGTTTTTTAGGCTAGATATTTGAAAATAATTTTAAATATTTAATGTGTACATAAAGTTCCTTATTTGAAAAATTTATACAAAACTTTAATATAATCTAACCATCTATCAATAAGAGCATACATATATCATTAATAATTCTGGATTAGTTTCGAATTCGCAACATCTATTCAAAGATTTTGTTAACTATTATTTTAAATAAATATTCTTTATATTCAAATTATTTTTGTTTACCTGATTCTGTTTTTTTTATAGCTCCAAACTTAACAAGATCTAAGACAATGGCAATGACTAATAACTTATTATATGGATCAGGGTTCCCTAAACTGGGCAAGTGGCCCCTTGGAAGCCATGAGCAGCAAAGAACCAAAGGGACATGAAGTCATAATTTTAAACTTACACTAGATATCATGGAGTTGGTGAATAAGAGCAAGAAAAAAATGGTCTTAGGCGTTTTTAATAATAGTTTTGAAACTTTTACAAGATATCATGGAAGATTTAGGAAATTTAGAAGGCCACATCTGTAATATTTATTAAATGCTCAGTTATGTAAGATCTCTTAACAGCAATATTTGTAGAGGGAAAAACTGAAAATAAAACAATGCAATCACAAACGCTATCAAAAGATCCTTAAGAGCTGAACATTAATAAACAATACAAATTGTGCAAAAAGTTATCAAGTATCTAGATCAGGGTTTCCCTGGGGGCGGTTTTAGTACGTTGGAGGCAATGATTAGTAAAGGGGCGAAAGGGGGGGGCGATTTTTAAATTTTGAAACTTACACTAGATATTCTCGAGTTGCAGGTGAAGAGCAAAAAGAAAAAAAGGTCTTAGGTGTATTTATTAGTAATTTTGAAACTTACACTAGATATTTTTGAGTTGCAGATGAAGAGCAAAAAAGTCTTAGGTATTTTAAATGGTAGTCTTGATGGAGGGGAAAAAGGCCTTTTTAATTTCTTCAAAGGGGGTAGTTTGAAAAAAGTTTGGGAAACCCTGATCTAGATGCTAAATTCTAAATCATTGAAACGCTTTTTGTCCTTGTTAAGTTTAAAATTATTTAAAGATTAAAAAAAACAGAACTGTGTAAACAGAAAGAACTTGATAATAAATCAACTAAACTAAAAATTTACATATTAAGTGTGTTAGATTTAGAAATAGTTGTTATAAGAAACTGAAAAGTTATCTATATTACTTTGACAATTTAAACTGGAATACCTATCTATCTTTTGGAACTAAAACATAATTAACTTTTCAGTTTCTAAAATAACAGTTTTGTATAACTCAAGAAATTTAAATTTGTAAATAAAGAGCATACTAATAATTTATTAAAATAGTTTTTAAAATTTAAAACACATGTAAAAAACACTTATAGTTTAAAGTAAAATTAAAGTATATACTTATTTTATTGTAAGTATTTTATGAATTATATTACCGCTTATTTAAATCAAGCTAGAAAGTTAATTTACAAAAAACAAATTGTAATGCATAATAAATGTTTTGCTAACTAAGTATATTAAGAAAAGATAAAAATTTAAAAAAGTTTACAACATTTCAAAAAAACTCAGAACTTTACAGAATGACAAAACAAAATAAATTTTTAATTTAATTTGTGTTAGTGATTGTTAGTCTATCTATTAGATAAAATTCCAAATAAATGTTTAGGATGTTTATTTGTACTGCATTTTTAAAACTTTACTGAATATACTTACACATACCTGAAACACTTAGCACAACAATGATGAAAAAAACATCAGAAGACTGTCTACCAAAGCTCAGATTTCAACAGCCTTTCAGAATGTTCCATGAAAAACAGCGCCCTTATTTCTGAAAAATTACTGATATCAAGTATTTATAATAGAAATATTTGTTTTACTAATTAACTTAATCTTTTGTATTTACAAAACTTTTAATTGCATACAACATAGAATGTTCCAAAATGAATCCAAAAAGATTCACTTTAAATAAATAAGTTTTTATTTTACTTTTCGTTCATAGGCCTGTAAGTTTCAAACTTGAAAAAATATACACTAAGATTTTGTTTGATGCATTTAAGAACTTTAATACTGATAACTATAATACAATTTTTGAATGTTTAAACTATAGTTCAAAAGTATCCGGTTTAACTTAATTTAATAATCAAAAATTTGAGTAGTAAAAAATAAACATTTGTACTTATTTAAGTTAAAAATTTATATTAACAACCAAAATTTAATTTTAAAACAAACTATTAATGTCTAAAGGTAATAATTATATATAAAATTTATAACTGATAAAAATTAGCTAAAATTGAAGTACAGATATTTTTAAACTAAAGAGTACTATTTATAACAACTGTACATAAAAATTAACTTGCTTTACAAATTTTCTATTTTTCATGAATACTTAGTTTGAAATAAATCTTTGTAGTAATAGTTTGAGAGAAATATAACTAACATTAAATAAGCTTCAACATAAAGCTTGAAGTTATTAAAAAAAAATCTAAGCACTATGGAATGTTTTTTTACTAAATAAAAAATTAACAACAATTATTTTAATAAGGGTTTACATATATTGCCTTTTGTAGTAATCTCTATAGTAATTTAAAAATTCATAAGTCTTGGGCTAATAAATATAATTAATGTTTTTTTTTCTTAATAAGCATATAGATAAATCGTTGTGCCTAATATAATTTTTACCTTGACATTAATAATCAAATTTAAGAGATAAATTAGTTGTATAAAAATAAAAACATTTTTCAGCTTATTAACTAAGTCGAAAAGCAAAACTTAAATAAAAATGATAATAATTAAATGTCAATATTGATTCACACCTGTTTGAAATACTTCACTTAAATTATTTTCTTATACCAAAATATAAATAGTTTTATTAAAAGTTTAAGGCCATAGGGGGGTAGGCCATGTTTTTTACAAATTGATCTTATTTTATAGAGTTTTTACTAAGCTTCAAGTTGCTTTTTACCGTTTTTAAAAATTCGAATTAGTTTTTGAGATATGACCGGCCAAAGTCGGGCCGCATAACAGGTTCCTTATGGGGAAGGAAAAACTAAAACGGCGAAAAAAGACTAATGCATTCAAAATCTATCTCCTCCTTCATTTTTTAAGCAATCTTCTTCAAACTTTCACAGTCTATTCTTTATACAATAGCAAAAAAACGTTATTTGTGACTTTAAAAAATTTTAAGTAAAAATACCTTTTTTTTGAAAAAAAAAAAATTTGATAAAAAATCACTTTTTTTTTTGTCATAAAATTTTTATTTTTTAAAATTATTTAAATTCACAAATAACGTTTTTTTCTTATAATGTAAGGAACATTTTCTGAAAATTTGAAGAAGATTGCTTGGAAAATGAAGGAGAACATAGATTTTAAAGACCGTTTTTAAAAACTCAAGTTAGCTTTAAAGTAAGCTTTAAAGTTACCCTTTATAAAGACAACCCTTTATATAACCGGTCATAAAAAAAAAGTTACTTAATATTTTTAAAATCTAAAAAAAGCATCTGAAAGATTATGAAATTGACTATAATATAAGGCTATATGTTATTTTTGGTCAAAAAATGGCTTCTACCCCCCTATGGCCTTAACTTACAGAAGAAACGAAAAGGCTTCCAAATAACTAGTTATAAAATAATTTTATAAATATAAACTAACATTCTTAATATGTATAAAAAAGCTTACTATTTTAATATTGAAAAGCCTAAAATAAGCAATATTTTCAAAATTTTTTAATTTTAGTACTATATTTATAAAACTTACTGACCGCTAAAAACATGCCACAATTTAGTACACAGTAAGAGATATACCGAGTTATCTTCAGAACTTATGTACTTGGCACTTATGTACGGCTCATTATGACTATGTCTGCCTAATGACTCCTAATGAAAAAAAGGTTGCATAATGGCTTGTTTGATGGTGGCCGAGCAGTCTTAGTGCTTACTGTAAATTAAAACAATGATTACCAAGTTTAACAACCGTGGTTATTATATTTTCATTAAAACCACTTTTTGTAAAAAATATGAATACTGTTATTTTCTAATTTTGTATAAAATGCTTCAAAGAAAACTTATTCGATTATTAGTATTTGTAATATTTGTACAACATTTAATTCGTACAAAACTGCTTAATCAATGTATAGTTAGTAGTACTTAGCATTTTAATAAACACAACTTTTACATTTTTTTTGTAAACATATTTAAATTAAAATGTTATACATGTAAGACAAGAATATTTTAATTAATTTTTTTTTAACTATATTATGGTTTAATTTGTATAAAAAAATTATAAGATTTTCATTGTTACAAACTGGTTTTTAAAGCATATATATTTATTCTTTTACCTACTTTTACCAGTACAAAACTTTCATTCAAGCAGCTACTTAATTTAATTAAAAATATAATTTTCTTTGTTATATTTTTGACCTAAAAATTAAACAACTAAAGTTCTTGAATTAAAATTTATAGAGGTACAAGTGTTAATTCTTACTATATTTTGTAAAGAATTATTTTTAAATAATTGATCCTCTATTGGTAAAACGTAAAAGTATTTCAATAAATTAATCTCATAAACTATTTTTATTCTAAAAGCTCTGCATTATTCTTAAAACTTGCTCAAAATTAAATATATAAGCTTTTGAAACTATTTATTAGCTATCAATTTAAAAGTTGGTACTTAAATTTAAGAAATAGCATTAGCTGCACAGTAATTGAATATAACTGATTTCTTATAGTTTATAAACTTAAAGCCATAATATGCTTTTTTTTTAATAATATTGACCCTTATTAAAAAAACCATAATAAAACTGCTATATAAAATAAAAAATTTTTTATAATAAAATAAACTTCAAAGCAAATATTGTTTACAAACATTCTTATTTAGTGTATGTGACAATACTTATAAATAACCTGTTGAATAGAAGTAATCTCTCGATGAAAACTTTGAAGTCGAAGGTCTATATTCGGAAACTAAGCTCATGGTGACTATAAAAATATAAAAACATCTTACTAAACACTCCTAAATAAATTGCAAAAGTAAATTGAAAAGTAATTTTGAGAAATTAGCTTGTTAGACTTGCCAGAAAAATACATTTTCAACCGGACTTGGTAAATAAAATACAAGCAGGTATCATAGTTCAGGGTTGCCACAAATCAAGCTGAAAGTAATTATTTGATTTTTTGATTTTTTCTGACTTTTTGTTGAAATTCTTAATTTGAATGAAAATACATAAACAAAGACTAGAAATTATGTAAAGTTTTCAATAATAATTTTATACAGGTTGTAACAATGGTTCTTTTGCTGGATTCAATCATATAACTCCCATTGCACCATCTGAACAACCTGTGTATGATTGATGTATGTATACAGGGTTGCTAAATGTTTTTGGCAAATTTTCTTCAGATTTTCAAAATGTCTTCCAGGTTTTTAAAATTACAGGTTTTAACTCAAAATTAAGTTTAAAGTAAAAAATTGTGTTAGATAGTATAAGGACATTGAATATAATTGACTTATATTTTGACTTATATATTGACATATAAGGACGTTTTTGGCAAATTTTCTTGGCTTCAACTGATTTCCTAAAACCACCCCAATGCAAAATGTATGAGATCCAAAAAATATAACCATAAAATTTGAAGCTGAATTTTTTATTTTACATGTGGCCAATTACCACACAGACACATTGTGAACAGTTTAAAAAGAATGTTTTAGGTAACATTTCTTGATTTTTGAAAAAAAAATGAAAATTTAAGAAAACTTACAAAAAGTAACAAAAATTACTTTAAGTCAAGAAATGCCACAATAAAACTTTCTTTAAATTGTTTTAAATTGTTCTTGTTATGTTTGGTTGATATTCGGTCACATTTCAAATGGTAAAAATTTCAGCTTAAAATTAAAATGTTTCTTTTTTGGATCCCATACTTTTTACATTGGGGTGGTTTTAAGAAATCGGTTGGAGCCAAGATAAAAGTTTATTCAAATCATTTAAAATTTTGCACAGGGAGTTTTTATGATAATTACAAAACATAGAAATTTTTCCAGTCAGAAACTCAAAGTAGCTGTAAAAATAAGCACCCTAATGCATATGCATTAAACGGCTACAGGTCACTTTTGCACGAGGGGAAATTTTATTCAAGGAGGGTCACTTTTGCACAAAGAGTCATTTTTGCATAAGAGTAAAAGAAATACATTTTAAAACAAATCATCAAAAAAACTATAAAACGATTTTTTTTTAAAGGGTTAGTGGTAACAGTGATAATAAAAGTAAAAAACTTAAAAAATAAAATAAAAACAGAACAAAAAAAAATTCAACTTATAAAATAATAATAAAATAAAAAAAAAGGAAAAAAAAAAAGACCAAGGGTGAGTGTTAGGGGTAACAATGATAGAAAAATAAAAACTATCAAAAAAATAGGAAAAAAAAAAATTTAAAAGTTAGTTAAAAAAATAAAAACAAATAAAATTTACCAACGTGAGGTAAGAGTTAGGGGTAGTATAAAAAGTATAAAAAAATAATTTCAGTTAATAAAAAAAAAATCAAAATTTCTTTCAACTTGTGTAAAAGTGACCCTGCGTGCAAAAGTGACGCCAACTGGTAATAAACAGCTCTGTACAAAATACTTGTATCTCTACCACATATTAAATATTTATGTCAGATCATATAAGACTTTAATTTATTCAGGGTTGCTAATTGTTTTTGGAAAATTTTCTCCTGATTTTCAAATTTTCCTCCAGGTTTTTAAAAGTACACATTTTTGGTTCTATTTTTAGTTTATAACTTAGTCTAAAGTAAAAATTGAGTAAAATAGTATATGGACATAAAAAAGATATTGTTAAACTTCTTTAAATATGTTTTTTAATAAAAAAAAAATTTAAAGACTACAATTTTTTTTTTTATAGGAAAGATTTTTTGAGTCAACTGAAATTAAAATTTTACTGCTTTAAGTGTTAAAATTGTTTAAAATTTCAGGAGGTTGTTTTAATGACTACAAAACTTTTTTATCAATATGATAGATTTTTTGTGTCAAATTGAAACTTTACTGCTTAACATGTAAAAATTGTTTAAAACTCCAGGAGTTTGTTGTGCGGGTCAGCGGCTCTTAACCTTTTTTCATGTTTTATCCCTTTTCAGAAAGTATTTACCAAATTTACCCCTAATATACAAAACAGTGTTTAATTTTGAGAGAAAAAAATATTTTTTGAACTCCAACAGGTTTGCCTTGTGTTTTTGGGAAAGTTTCTCCAGGTTTTAAAAATTTTTTAAGGTTTTCAAAATTTCTTCCAGGTTTTTAAAACTATATGTTTTCAAGGGTCTATTTTTAGTTTAAAATCAAGTTTAGGATAAAAAGCTTTGTCAAACTGTTAAGACTGAGAGATTTGAAAATGTTTAATGGTGAAATTGAATCAAAAATCTACATCAACCCTGATAGAACTCTCTTGGAAATTGAAGCTTTCAAAACATTGAGAAAAGAAGTTAAAATAAAGCAAGCCATCGCTGATGAGAATAAATTGGACATAAAATATGTTATAAGGAACAACAAGATAGTTGAACTGACAAAACAGCCCTTTCGTTACCGCTCCCAGGACATCTGGGATTAGTGGAGGAAATCGTGAGTCAACGGGTATAAACTTATTAAGTGATAGGATTAATTTTAACACTAACAAGTTTTCCTATATAAATTGTAACAACAACAATTTAAAAGTTTGTTATACTAATATAAGATCTGTTTTAAATAAATTTTATATATTAGAGAACTATATAAATTTGAATAACATTGATTTATTTTTTTGACTAAAACATGGTTGACTAATAAGGCCAACGATGCCACAGTGTGTCCTTTTAACTATAACATTTACCAAAGTGATAGGTCTAGTAGGGGTGGAGGTGCTGCTATCCTTTTCAAAAATTCGCTTAAAGTTATTAAAGTTAAAAACGATTCTATCTCTACTAGCAACATCAATTTTGAATACCTATGTGTAGATGTAATTTTAAAAAAGATGAAATTAAGATTTTGTTGTGTCTACCTTCCTCCACTGTCTGCTAGATGCGCACTGACTGTTCAAAATGTAATCAAAATGATTAAAATGGTTTTTCCAAAAGAGTGTTCTTTTTATGTTCTTGGTGATTTTAATATGCCAAATATAGATTGGAGGATTCCTAGCACAGATTTCAATAAACCCCATGAGTGTTTTCTTAATTTTTGTACAGACAATTTTTTTAACCCAAGTAATTGAAAATCCAACCCATAAGAATGGTAACATTCTCGATCTCATAATTTGCAATCATTTTTGTCTAGATAGAATCATATCACACTCAACTAATTTTCCATTAACAAACACTTGTGATCATAACTTGCTTTCACTAACAATTAAAATTGAAAACAAAATAATACCTATTGCTAAAGAAGTGTCATATGACTACAAAAAAGCAGATTTTGAAAGCATCAATGATTTCCTGTCAAAAATTAATTGGACCTCTTTATTTAAAAATTCAGAAAATCTCCAGCATTTCTACGATCAATTCATTAGCTCAATCCAAATCTCAATCAAACGTTTTGTTCCAATTTTTTCAAAAAATAACAAAAGTAAAAAATATCCATCTCATATTAAAAAGTTATTAAAAGAAAAAGCGAATCTATACAAAAAAATTAAGACAAATAAATCACTTTTGATAAAATACAAAAACAAGTCTAAAGAATATCAATTAGCTGTTAAAAAATACAACTTTGAATATGAAAACAAATTCTGCAAAAACCCAAATTTAAAAAAGTTTTATAGCTACGTGAAATCTAAACTTAAGTTAAATAATTCCATACATCTCTTATATGATAATGATAAAAACAAAACAGTAACCTCAGATTTTGAAATAGCAACACTTTTTAACATAAATTTTCAGAAAGTTTTTAAAAAAGACGAGAGTTACCAGTCTTTTAAGCTACCCCAAAAGAATTGTAGTAAGATGCAAAATTTTTTCATAACCTATGAAGACATTATAAGTTCAATTAACCACTTAAAAGATAAAATCATAAGAACGCCAGAAAACATTCCACCCTATTATATCAAGCATGTTATACAATCAATAATTTTTCCACTTTCATTAATATTTAATTGCTCTCTAGAACTATCTGATGTTCCTAAACAATGGAAAACATCTTTTATTATTCCTGTGCACAAGAAAGGTAATATACACGATGCATTAAATTACAGACCAATATCTCTAACAAGTGGCTTTTCAAGAATTTATGAACATATTGTATCTGTAAAAATTCTCAATCACCTCTTTGAAAACAAATTATTAACTAACAAACAGTTTGGTTTTGTTCCAAACCGCTCATCAACCATTTAACTGTTAACATGCTTACATTCTTGGTTAGTTATCTCAAAAATGAATTTACTAAAGTAGTTTATACGGATATTCAAAAAGCCTTTGATTCAGTATCACACAAAAGATTATTAAAAATTTTAAATCAGTATGGGCTACATGAAAGCTTAATTGATTGGTTTGATAACTTTTTAAATAATAGATCACAAAGAGTACTCATCAATAATACGCTTTCTGACTCTTTAACAATCTACAGTGGAGTACCACAAGGTGGTGTAGTTGGTCCCCTTCTCTTTTTAATCTATATTAATGATATTTGTTCAAACATTGATATTAAAAGTGAGTTAAGCTTATTTGCAGATGATGCCAAAATCTTTAGTCAGTCAAATACTTCAATACAACTATCTTTAGATAATATTTACATATGGTTAAAAACAAGAAAACTAAACTTAAATCCTAGCAAATGTAAAATTCTAACCATTAACAAAAAAGAATCTTCTCCAACTGACCTCTTAATCAATAACATCAAGTTACCAGAAATTAAAGTTTTTAAAGATTTAGGAATTTATATTTCCAAAGATTTGAAATGGAATGAACATATCAACTATTTATATAAGATTGCAAAAACTACATGTTATCAAATATTGAAAAGTTTTAAAACTAATTCTGCTTCAATTCTGACAAAACTATTTAAAACATACGTTCGCCCTAAACTTGAGTTTAGTACCCAAATTTGATCACCCCATTTAAAAAAGGATATTAACAAAATTGAATCTGTGCAAAGGAGTTTTACCCGTCATATTTGTAGTCGTTGCAACATATCTTACACGTCATATAATGATAGAATGATTAAATTTGGCTTGAAATCACTGGAATATAGAAGATGGGAATTTGATTTATTAATTCTTTACAAAATTATCAATGGCAAATATAAAAGTTTTTTTAACCAGTTTTTTAGTTTTTCCCAAAATAAATATCAACTAAGAGGAAATAATTTGAAAATAAAATGTAAACATGATTTTCAAAACAGTCAGTGGCAAGGCGCATTTTTTCACAGAGCAAAAGCTATGTGGAACAGACTACTTCAGGATATAGTATCTTGTGAGAGGGTAGAACAATTTCGTTTAAAGCTAAAAAGATTTGATTTAAATAAGATAAATACCAGTAAAATTCACTAACTTTCCACTGTAACAAAAGAAAAAATATTCGTTTCCCTACGCCTCCCCCTACAAACTATTAGTTTACTTATATATTTTGTAGTTATGAATTTTGTTTTATAAGCCATGATTTTAGACAAACTTCTTTACTGTGTGTACTAAGTAATATATAAATTTGAATTTTTTGAACTGAATTTTCAATTTAGTTCATTTGTTTATCATATTGTGTTTAACTTTGTCTTTTCATTTAAATTATGTTTGTATATATATATATATAATTTATCTTAAAGTTTTGAATATAAGTTTATTTTCTTTTTCTCTTTTTGTGTGTCCTGTTTAAGTGGCTCAGGTTTTGATGCCTGAGTCCAACATTGCACAATAAACAATATAATAATAATAAAAATAGTATAACAACATTGAAAAGATTTTTTAAGCTTCTTTAAAGGTGTTTTATAATAAAAAAATTTTCATAATGATAATGAAATTTTTTTTGTCTATACAGGGTTGCCACTTGTTTCTCAAAAAATTTTAGGTTTTCCAAATTTCTTCCAGGTTTTTAAAAGTACACATTTTTGGGTCTATTTTTAGTTTAAGTAAAGTTTAGGGTAAGAAAATGTGTTAAATAGTATAAAATCATAAAAAAGATACTGTAAAACTACTTTAAATATAACTTTTAGTAAAGATTAAATTTCAATGATGACAAAAATTTTTAATTTATTTGATAGAATTTTTGAGTCAAATCAAAATTTGACGACTGAACATGTGAAAATTGTTAAAATTACAGGTTTTTCAGGTTTTTTTTCAAAATTTCCCAAATTCCAAGTTTTATTTTGGCCTAAATTGTTACCATAAGTTAGCTCAGCTTAATGAACCCGAGTTTCATTCTTATTAGAAACTCATCAGTCAGCCATAACCAAAAAAGCTGCAGTCTTAAATCTACTAACAGTTACCATGTTTTACCATGAAGTTATCACTTAGTGATTAGACCACAGCTTCAGAGGTAGACTGAGACCCGGGTTGAATCCTCATGTTGCTGAACCAGAAACTTGGACAGTTTTTCTTCCGAGATGTAGAAGTTTACTTTAACATATTGTTTTAAAACTACCTGCAACAAATGATACAACTTGAATGTTTGTTATTGAATCTAAATTATTTTACAACTAATAAAATTTCTTAATTTACAAAAAATAACTTTAGTAAGATTAATTTCCTAAACATAAAAACTTTTTAATGTAAAATGCAACTTAAACTTTTTATTTAATCAAAATAATACACAACAATTCAGTTCAAAATTCAATTAATGTGCTGAGAGTTCAATTTATCAAATCCAACTCAAGTTCATCAATGGAATTCAGATCATCATTCAATTTACAAGGCAGCTTGCACTTCCTCAGCAACAACCTCTGGGGCAGCAACTTCTTCAACTGGGAGAAGCTCTTCAGGCACATCCTTTGAGTATGCATCATAAGCAATGTTGAGCATCAACGAATTGGCATCCAAGTACATCTTGTTCTGCGACCTGCTCATAGTCTCAGCAATTTTTCTTGCTGCTTCGATCCTTCTCAGCTTCAAGTAAGCAGGGTTCTTGGTGATAGCCTCTCCCACAGTCTTGGCGATTTTGGCTTCTCCCTCTGCCTGAACTATCTTCTGCTGCCTCTCCTGCTTGGCAGACTCAACCAAATACTGAGCTCTCTGTGCCTCCTGCTGGGCAACCTGTTTCCTCTCAACAGCTGCGGTGTACTCCCTTCCAAAAGCAAGATCAGTGATGGCCACATCGTCCAAGATGATGTTGAAATCGAGGCACCTCTGCTCCAATTCCCTCTTGACCAGAAGTGACACTTGAGCACGCTGAGTGATCAGCTGACTGGCGTTGAACTTTGCGACCACCGACTTAAGAACTTCATTGACAATAGAAGGGAGCACTTTCTCATCGTAGTCAACGCCTAAGTATTGAGTGATGTAAGGCAGTTTTGTGGCGTCAGGCCTAGTCAGAACACGAAGGTTGATGTTGACCATCTGAAGATCTTTAGAACCGGTGGGGCTACCCATTTTGTTTGGTCTTGAACGAATGTTATATATAATGGGGTACTGAAACCAGGGGATTCTGAAGTGCAATCCTTCCCCGTAGGTCTCATTCTTAACCCCTCCTATCCTACTAAAGATAACTGCCTTGTGACCACCCTCAACGGTGTAAAGTGACTCCTTGATGCCGTAGATCAAACCTCCTGCCACAGCAAGAAGGCCTCCCCCACCTCCTAATTGCTTTGCCATCTTGGTGGCTCTTCCGGCCATATCTCCTGCATTTTTTGCCATTGTATTGCCTAATTATATAACAATCTGGAATAAAAACAAATAATTGTTTCAAGGTATATTATTTATTATTGTTATTTAACGCTTGTTATGATTATCTAATGCTTATGATAACATTTAAACTGATTATTTGACAACTTGTAGAAAATGTTTGTAACTGCTTATAAGTGTATCAATGTTTTTTTCTTTACTGTCATCAGAGTTGCAACTATTTTGGTAAAAAACTGGGAACAAGTCAAAATTGCATGAAGATACTTTTGCACAAGAGGACAAAATTGCACAAAAACAATTTTGCACCAAGGGTCAATTTTGCACAAGTTACAAATTTTGACAGGGAGTAAAAAATAAACTAAAAGATAAAGTTTTAAAAAAAGTTAATGACCAAGGGCAAGGGTTAGGGGTTCAGTGATTATAAACAGGGTTGCCACTCTTTGAGCCAAAAAATCTTCCCTGAGTGACCAAAAATTTCCCTGAGTAACCTTAAATTTCCCTGAGTTTCCCTGAGTATTTTTCAAATCTTAAAAAAAAAATTTTCTCTTCTAACACAAATTATTAATACCTCATTCTCATTTTTCTTCTTTAATAATAAAAGGAAGGTTGTATGTGTATGCTTCTGCATTAAATTTATGAAAAAAACTGTTTTCAAAAACTAAATCTTAAAAGGTTTAAACCAATTAAAAATTAAAAACTAAATTTTTGCACAACTTTGTGTAAACTTGTTAGTTAACTTTCAACATAAAAGAATAAAGAAATTAATTTGTTTGACATTTTAATTGACAAAATTTAATTATACTATAATAATAATTTCACATGAAGAACTCACTTAAATGCATACATAATAACTTCATTATGACTTTAATGTCTTTCCTAGCAACTGTTCTGAATGCACTTTTCAATGAATAGTTAACAACAACTTTCATTTCTCTTAACTGTTTGATTTTACTTAAGTAAATATAAATTTTAAACTTAAAAAAACTACAATGTTAATACTAAGAATATTGAAGAACTAGCCGCAAGGCTAAAAAAATTCTAAATAACCACTTAAATAATAAAAATTACTACTTATGAAAAAAATATTGAAACTGGATTAACTTAACCTCATTCTAGATCTAGAAAAAAATTTCCTGAGATTTTCAAAAACTTCCCTGAAATTTAGAGATAAAATCAAAACTTCCCTGAGTTTCCCTGGGTTAAAAGAAAAATGCCAAAATTCCCTGAGTTTCCCTGAGATTTTCTACAGTTTGAAAATTCCCTGAGATTCCCTGAGTTCCCTGAGTGTGTGGCAACCCTGTATAAAACCAAAAATAAAAAAATAACTAATAAATATTTCTATCCAAAAAATAAATTTTTAATAAAAGAATTAAAAAAATAAAAACCTGTCAACCAAGGGTAAGGGTCAGCGGTAACAGTGATGAAAATAATAAATTTTTAAGATTTTAAAATAAATTATTAGAGAAAGATAAATTCAAACCATGCAAAATTGTTTTTATGCAAAACTGTCTTTGTGCAATTTTATCTTCATGCAATTTTATCCCATACCCTTATGCAAAATTTATTCTGCAATTTTGTGCCCTGGTGCAAATTTGATCCCTTGTGCAAATTTGAACCCTTGTGCAAATTTGAACCCTTGTGCAAATTTGAACCCTTGTGCAACTTAGTGCCCTTGTGCAAATTTGAACCCTTGTGCAATTGAGTATGCTTGGGCAAATTTGACAGCTACCCCAAAAAAACTACCTTTAAACACATCCTAAGATTTTTTTTAATTCTTTAAAAAGTTTTTCATCTTATGTGTAAACTACTTTAAGCTCATATTTATTTTTCTTCATAATAATAATAAGAAAAGCTTTATATATATGCTTCTTTATTTGATGTTTACATATATAATTATTTAAAATAGTAAAATATTGAAATATGAAGAACTTAATCTCATTCAAGTTCTAGAGTTATTTTTGAACTATTTTGAGTTTGAAAAAAAATAGTCCTAACTAAGACTTAGTTTTCAAAAATATATGTTCAATATGCTAAATTTTTTAAATGAAAATTTAAAAACAGCTTGAGTTATCCTGAGTAGCAGTGATTACAGTGACTGAGTTTATTACAATTTCATATATTTGCATGTAAAACTAAACTTTAATACAGTTTCAATTCACTTCTTTTTAATGATATAAGTGCAAGTTTGCACAGTAGCAATTTTAATAAAGGACATTTTTCATACAAAAATTTATACTGCTTTTAAGTTAAAGTCTAAAATGTGAATTATAAAAAGTTCTTATTAAATAAAAATTTCAACTGACTTTCTTAACTAACTTTTGTAAAATTTTTCTGACATAAACAGATGGGCCAACTATTGTTAACTTTCTCAGCCATAAATTCACTATAAACTTTTTTTTTGAGCTAGAGCCCTTAAACTTTTAGGGGAATACTTGGCAAAACTTATTTTAGTCTTTTTTAAAATTGAATACTTTAATTTTAAGACCAATAAACTATAAAATCATATTTTTTTACTTATTTTTGAATAAGTATGAATTATAGTAACAAGGTTGCCACTGGTTTTTGAGAATTTTCTTTCAGGTTTTCTGAATTTCTTCTAGGTTTTTGAATGTGCACATGTTTGGTCTATTTTTAATTTTAGAGTAAATTGAAGGTAAAAAACTGTATTAAGTAGTATAACAACATTGGAAAGATACAGTAATGCTACCTTATATATGTTTTTTAATAAAAAAAAATTTATGTTGATAAAATATTTTTATCTAAATGATTGAATTTTTGTGGTAAGTCAAAATTTCACAAATTTACATATAAAAACTGTTGAAATTTTAGGTTTTTAGTAATTTACTTTAAAATTCCAATTTTTTAGTGATTTTTGTTCAAAATTTTAAAGCTTTTTGTTCAAAAATTTTGAAATTACTGGTTTTTCCAGGATTCCAGGTTTTAAGACAACCCTGTAGTAAAAAAGTTAACTCTTTCTAACTTGTTTTCATAAAATTCATAAAGATTAAAATGAAAAAGTTTTTTTTCAAGATTGCTATACTATTGTAGAAAATTATAGATTTTAAATGAACATTTTTTTTTAATTTTAGTTTACACTTTCCATAAGGAACCTACAAAACTCTCTATTTTGATCGCATTAGTCTAAATATTTTTAAATTTAAGTAAATGTTAAAAAGTTAAAAAGTAAAATGCTAACTTAAATATTTATTTTTACATAAAGTTTAAAAAAAGTGATCTACTCCCTTTTGCTTTGGCCCCAAGTTTTAATACCTATATTTATCAACTTTATAATACTAACTTTAAAACTTCTTATCCAATAAAAACTATTTTTCAATTAAAAAAACCTAGCTTGCTATCAAGGAAACATACCCAAACTATCCTGAACTTTTTTAAACTTTAAAAAGGTCAAGGATGCTGCAACCTAGTGGTATTTCTTTTAAATAAAATTATAAAGCTGTCTTTGTTCATTTGTTAAGTTTATTTTTGTACCATAAACTGAATAAACAAAATTGTGACTTTTAATTTAAGGTATGATTTAATTTGTGAGTCTTGGAACCACAAAGTTTAGTCTTGGGAGCATTAATTTTTGAATGTATTCTAAAATATAATACAATAGTAATTTAGTTGAGCAAATAAAATATAGAAATTTAACAACAACAAATATCTACAAGACAGACTAAACCTTTATTTGAAACTAAACAAGTTTTACATTGGTTTCAAATGCATATTTTTTATCCAAAAAAAACAAATATCTAAAAATAAGACCTTAAAATTGCATGCTATTTTGAAACTGAATGTGTAAAATAATTTTAGTCATTCTATAGCTATGAATATACTTAATTTTTACAAATTACTATTTCAATTTCAATAAGTTGAAAAGTACTATTGTTTTATTTAATGTTCAACTTTTCCTTTTAAATTCTTTAATTCTTACTCAATTTTTAAACTGACTTGTTTTTCCACTCTTATAGCCAAAAAAATGTTTTGAGTCATCCTGAGTTTTTTAATTCTTAAAAAAACTCTTTCTTTAACTTTTTAAAATTTAAAAAAAAAATAGTTTTTTAACTAAATTGGTTATAAAATAACAATAACTAAATTGGTTATTGCAACATTAACAACTAAATCATCTTCAAAATTTATTCATCAATCTTCAAAATTTAAAATAAATGTCTTAAAATTGTACAAAAATCTTTTATTATCTATAGCAAAAATAAAACAAAAACTATCCTCAGTCAGCCTCAGTTTTTAAAAAAATCAAATCATTTTGAATTATCTTGAGTATCCTGAGTGTGTGGCAATCCTGCTTTTGTTTCATATTTTAAGGGCATAGGGGGGTGGGTGGGTTAAAACACGTTTTTTAAAATTTGATCTTATTTAATATAGTTTTTACTAAGTTACAAGATGCTTTTTACAGATTTAAAAATTCAAATTTTTTTTGAGATTGCTGGTCAAAGTTGCAGTTGACAATATGTTCCTTATGGAAGGGGCAAACTAAAACGTTGAAAATAGACTATTTCACTAAAAATCTATCTCCTCCCATGTTTTTTGAGATAACTACCTCAAACTTTCATGAAATGTTCCGTGATATATTTAGAAAATTCTGTCAGAAATAGTTTAGAAAAAAATAAAAAATAAAAATTTAATATTAAAAATGAACAAAAAAAACATTTTTTTTGTTTTTATGCTATAAAATTTTTATTTTTTAGTCTTTTAAAAATTCTTTCCAACAGAATCTTCTAAATATTGCAAGGAAAATGTCTTAAATATTTGAGGTATATATCTCAAAAAACATAGGAGATAGATTTTTAGTGATCTTTAGTTATTTGGTGTTTTAGTTTGCACCTCCCATAAGATTCCTATTGTTGCCTCCGACTTTGACTGGCTATATCTCAAAAATTATTTTGAACTCTGAAAATCTTTAAAAAGCATCTTGTAGCTTAGTAAAATCTATATAAAATAAGATAAAAATTAGGAAAAAGTTTTAAATTTGTTTAAGTTGAAATTTTTTTTATTTATATGATAGATTTTTGTATCAAATCAAAAATTTTACTCTTTAATAATTAGCAAACATGTAAAATTGTTTTAAATTCTAGGTTTTTTAGTGATTTATGTTCAAATTTACAGGTTTTTTCAGACTTTTTTGAAAATTTCTCAAACTACAGATTTTTCTAACCAAAATTGTAAAATTATAGGTTTTTCCAGGATTCCAGGTCTTATGGTAACCCTGATAAATTCTAAAAAAATTTAAATTAAAAATAATTTAATTTATGTTAAATAACAACTACAAAAAATTAATTACCTATATGTGTTCGTTATATCAACAAAACACATTAAAAGTAAGATTATTGTATTTTTTCAGTAACTTTGTACATTTAAAAACATTTATTTAATTAATATAATTTTACAGTTAAAAGACAAGAAATGTTTACTTTAAAAATAGGGTTTTTAACCATTTTTTCAATATACACATTTTTGGGTCTATTTTTAGTTTAAATTTAAGTTTAAAGAAACTGTGTTAGATAGTATAAAAACATTGAAAAGATACTTTAAAACTAGTTTACATGTGTAATTTTATTAAAATAAATTTTGATGATAACAATAAAGAATTATCTATATAATTTTTTTCTGTTTCAAATCGAAATTTTACTACTGAACATGTTAAAATTGTTAAAAATTCCAGGTTTTTTATCATAAATTGTCAAATTCCAGGTTTTTTGACAACCCTGTAAAAAGCTTTAGGAAATTTCTCAAAAACCATTGGCCACTCTGAAATCGGTCAGGTACAATATTTTCAGCATGATATTTGTATTTAAATAACTGATATCTTTAAACATTTTAAAACTCACTAAATAAATTTCACCATCTGAAACTGATAATGTCATTTTAACTGTTAGTATTTTATTGACAACAATGTTGCTATATGACATAACAACTTTTTCTTTTATATTAGATTTTGAGTATAAAATAATTTTTAGTTATACATAAAATATACTTTAATACTACCAGGGCTAAATTGTATAATGCTTTCATACTGACATTTTAACTTTTACTTTTTTTTTTTATTTTACTAATCAAAAATTAATGTGGTTTTATTTCAAATAACTCTTTACTGAAAGTGAAGAAAGTAATGAAAAATATGATAATGTGGTCCAATGACCAAAACATAAAATGTATTTTTTACTTAATGTAAACTTTATTATTTTACATGTAAAACTTGTTAAAAATTCCAGGTTTTTTTTCTAATTTATTATATTTAAGGTTATTTAAAGTTTTCAGATTAAATTTTATCTCCCTGTGTGTGGATAACAACTTTTAGGTCATATTGTTAAGATTGAAAGTTCTAAACAGGATTTCTAAATGTTTTTGGAAAAATTTTTCCAGATTTTCAAAAAATTTTACAGGTTTTTAATAGTACATATTTTTGGGTCTGTTTTTAGTTGTAAGTTAAGTTTAAGGTAAAAACTGTGTTAAATAGTATAAAAACATTGAAAAGATACTGTAAAGCTATTTTAAATGTGTTTTTTAATTCAAAAAAAAATTAATGATGACCAATTTTTTTATCTATATGATAGATTTTTGTGTCAAATCAAAATTTTACTTTTAACATATAAGAATTGTTTAAAGTTTAAGGTTTTTCAAGTTTTTATTTTTTTAATTTTTTCAAGTTCCAGGTTTTTTATTGTCAAATTCTAGTTTTTCATAATTACTGAGGTCTTTTGGCAACCATGTATTTAACTGTTTCATTTTTCATGAACAAAAAAAAACTCCAAGATTAATATTCCTTATCTTACCCAAATATTAAATTAAAGTTAAAAAAGGGTATTTACTCTTTTACTTAATAATTACTATCAATATTGACACTAGTTATGACAAAAAGTCAATTATGACAATAATAGTTATTGACACAGGTACAATTCCTGGTGTTTTGACTTTTTAGAAAATTTTTATTTTGAATTTATCTTATTGACCTTTCTACAAGAACAACCACAAAAAATTGATTGACTCAATAATAGGATATGGTTATGTATTTAAAACATGATGTAATCACACAAAACAGAGTCTATTTTGAAACAGTGTCTATGATTAATTATAACGTGTGATTGCTTTTAATTGATATATACTGCCACTTGTTGCCACTTGTTTTTTCAAAAGTTTTTCCAGGTTTCTAAAAGTACACATTTTTTAGTCAATTTTTAGTTTAAACTTAAGTTTAAGGTAAGAAACTGTATTAAAGTATAAAAACATTAAAAAAATACTGTAAACTTGTTTTTGATGAGGGCAAAAATATTTTGTTTATATGATAGATTTTTTGAGTCAAATTGAAATTTTACTACTAAAAATGTGAAAATTGTTAAAATTCCAGATTTTCCAGGTCTTTTTAGTGACTTTTGTTCAAAATTCCAGGTTTTCTCAGGTTTTTTTCATTATTTCTTAAATTCCAGGTAAAGTGGCAACCCTTTATATAATTAATTTTAAATTTTAAGTTGTACTTGTTTAGGCAACAATTTTCAAGTTTTCTTTTGCTTGTCCAATGTTATGATTCCAAAAAAAGTGAACAACAACCATCTATGGTCAGTTTTATGTAAATTGAATTATAATTTGATTTTCTCAATTGTCCAAAAGGTTGTAATTAAAGTTAGTCCAAAAATAATTAATTAATTTTGACCAATTGAAGGTCAAATTGAGTTTCTCTATTGCAATAGAAACTTCCAAACCTAAATTATACTTTTAATTCCCCTTGCTCAACTAAAAAGCCTTTATTGCTTGCTAGCCAAGGCTGAAAAAATAGACAGAAACAAAATAAACTTATTCATTCGGCAGTTTTAAGAATAAATTAAAAAGAGATAAAAAAGAAAAAAAATTTATGAACAACAAAAAAGAAATTAATTTCAAAATTGGTTGAGCTATGTCTAATTTCTTAAACTAGAATAATTCTATATTCTATCAAAACGCGTATTGAATGGTTTTACTCTAAGCAACATTGAGTTAAAGACCTGAGTCCTGTTATTATCGACAATGTGAAAGTTTTGCCTAACATTATGAAGCTTTATTTAAATATTTTATATATAAGAAATAAAAAATGAAGTACTAATCAAAATTAGTAATTAATCTGTTATAGTGACCAAAAACATTTACATTGGAAACAAATTTCATAGTCAAACTTTCTTTTCCTAAAAAATATAATATTAAAGAAAATTTTCTTTTAAAACACACTATAGCACACGTCAACAGATAAATTACCACTTGGTGAACAAAAATCTAAAAACTTTTAACTAAAATTTAAAAATATTAAAGCAGTATATCAATTGGTCAAAAGTTTCTTAGTTAACAATAAAATCTTTTTAGGGAGTTGTAAAACCATTCAAATTTTTTTAAAAGTTTTTTGATTGGCTTTTTTGAAGTACAAAGTTTGTTTAGAAAAGTAGCTTTTTTAATGTTTTTTTTTTAATAAATGTAAAGTTTATTTTATTTAATATCAAAAAGTTAACATATGCATATGAATTTTTTGCAAAAAAAATTAACAATATATATTTTCAAACGTTTTATTAAAACGTTTGTTTAATTTTTTTTCAGGCTCACACAGAAGACAAAAAAAAAACTTACTCCTAGTAAAGTGCTAAAAAGAATCAAATTAATTAAAAAGAACAATTATATTAATTTTACAACTTGTTACGCTAGTAGCATTGCTGCTTTAATCTACGCGTAGTAAAAAAGAATTCGTTTAAATTTAGAAAGTTTAATAGATTTTTACATAGTCTATAGGTAACTTTAAGAGATAAACAACTTGGGACTTTAAAAGTTTGGACTAACCACTTAAACATAAACTTTATACTTAATACTTTTAAAATAACCTTTTCAAAAACTGTAAAGATATTCAATGAACTCTGAAATTTACAAAATGTAAATATATGAATCATAGGAGCAATAAAGTGTTTTTCTTTTAAAAATATATTTAAACAGATTTTTTAACTATTTATCAGTTTTATATGAGAAAAACTCTGTTAAAGTTTTTCATTTAAACTTAAGCAGTTTTAATAAAAGTTTACTGGCATTAATATGGTCGTTTAACATGTTATTTGTAGAACAAAGTATTCTAGATAAACAAGCAATGTTATTTAAATTAAAAAAGTGACAACACTTAACTTTTTGAATTTTCTTTTGATATGTTTTATCAAGCAAAGTTTAGCTCGCTGTTTTATATATTATTTGCGACTATTAGGTGCAAAAATAAATTTTTTTATGACATGAAAAATTAAATTCTTTGGTCCTTCGTTTAGAATTGAGACTACTACCAAAATTATCTATAACTAATTTATATTTGTTGTTTCTATTAATATAGTTTTATTATGTTTATAATTTTCTTAATTTAGATACAAATCTGTATTTATATCAAAACACGATTCACAGTATTAAAACGCAATACTACATTATGTTTTGTATTTATTAAATTTCGGTATGCTAACATTTCCCACCCGCGCTCAATTCCTATCCGAATCAAATTTCACCTGATCAATTCACACTTAAATCAAATCCAAACCAAATTAACCGTTTTTTATATTTAGAAAATTGATATAACTTTTTTTATTGTTCATACATAAACATATTTAAAGAATAAAATGAACAATATAGGATTAAACTATTAAAAATTATTTATATTATTTTCTTAAATTTTCTTAGCAAGTAGGAATCTTAAAAATTTAAATTCAAAATAAGTTATAATATAAATAAATTTTGTTGATTAAATACCATATGAAATTAAGAAAACATATATTGCTTTTATTTTCAGGAGTTAACTTCTCTTTAAATGTTATAGTGTTGTCAGACTCTTTTTTGAAAAAAAAAATTGTTTTGACAGCGTTAACTAATAGTTTTAACTAAGTGTGGATATTCTGACCTTGTAAAATAAAAAGATTAATATGCAAGTAAAAATAGAAAACTTTGTCCAAAAAAACAAAGATTAAATTTGATAACCCTGAATCGTCCGTTTTTTATAATAAAAAATTTGGATATACTTTTACTCTACTTAAAATAGTTTTCAATTAGCTTTTAGTTATATTTAGTTTTATATCAATTTCATTTCAAACTTGTTTTAATTACCATTCAAGTTCAGTTTTACCTTAATACGTAATTAATGCTTAAACAGGTAAAATTTACATTTAATACAATTTTACTTATTTTTTTTTTAATTAATTTGAATAAATATCATCAACTTAATTTTATCAAATTTTGGGAAAATTGAGCTGTAAAACAGAGACGACTGGCGCAAAATATGTTAGCAGTAAAAGATTGATGTCATGCAAACGGAACGCTTTGTGCAAAGTGCAGTCATTATAAATAGATAACTCGTGGAAAAGTGACACTTATGCAAAACTGACACTATGCAAAAATAACTAACTGTCCATGCCAAAGAGATAAAGTGTCCTGTGAAATTGATTGGGTGGGAATTGGTTCGGGTAGGAACTGTTCGGGTGGGAATTTGTTCGGGTGGGATTTGATCGGGTGAGAATTATGCGCGGGTTGGAACTAGTCGGTTCGGATAAATTTTATTATCGATCTTCAAAAGCAGCAAACTACTTTTAGTCTACAAACAAATACAATTTTCAAAAAAAAAATTAAGTTAAATTTTTAATACTTCAAAATTTTACAATAAGATATTTAAAAGAGTTTAAAATATATGTTCTACATTAAGACATATTTAATATATGCTGTTAAATTAAATAATTGCAAACAGGTTAGTTATGGTTTTCTTCAACTCAAATGTTTTTAGAAAAATATGATTATAAATGTTAAGTTATGATAAGCTAATTTACAAGTTTAAAGTAAATCTAGAATTTCAAGCTTAATTGTCTCAACAACCTCGTTAAATTGATTATTTTAGGTAATTTATTGCCTTAACTTGAGGTTGTTATACTATTGACCAGTAATAAAATTGTATTTGTAAAGTTAAGTCATTTAAACACTTCCGATTTCGTAAAAATCACACGAGAAATTATAAAATGGGCTGAAAAAAAAAACTTTACTTAAATTAAAAACTTTAGTTAATTTATCTTTTTTGTTTTTCTAAGCTCAAAAAGAATATATAAAAACTAACCGAAAATTGTAGTTAAATAATTTTGTTAGTGTTATCATAATTAAATAATAAAAATTCAGAAAACACAGTTACACTTTTTTTTTATAAAAATTTACAGACATTTACATAAATCAATTAAAGCAATACTAATGATTCTTATAGAAATAGTATTAGATTATTAAAAAGCCTTAAGTTCAGTTTTTTTCGAAACTTATTCATAATAAATTGGTCTTTAAAATTAAACTGTCCTTAACAAAGTTAACCTTTGAATGCTACGATTTCTTGAATTAAAAACAGTTTATTTAAATATACTTGAATCGAAATAGTATTTTAAGGTATAGTTGTTTTTTTTTACTTGATAAAGTATGTTGTTTCAGATTAACCATTGCTATACTGTTTATTTTAGTAAAACATTGTATAGTAAAAACAATCGTTTTTATAAAACACATATAATCAGCTTTAAATCAGTACGCTTATTTTTGCAAGAAGCACTAAAAACAGATTGAACAATAAGTAAATCATTTCACTAAGCCACCATTATTACTGATTATATTAGAAATTAGCAATGTACGGACCGCAAATGTCGGAAAAGGTGAAACTGCGGCCTTCGAGCATGTAAACTCACTAAGTCAAATTTTTAAACTAATACTAGACATTCTCATGATTGAATTAAGAAATAAAAAAAAGGTCTTGGGTTTACGGGAGATTTACGGGAGATTTGAAACTTACACTAGATATATTAAAATAATCACATAGAGTTAGTATTTCAAGGAAATTAACTCGGTAACTGAGTAATTATGGTTAATTAAGTGTATCTGAAATGCTCCGACCCGTCTAGGACCAAAATTTTCCATATATAACCTGTCAACTTAATACGCTGCCAATCTTTGCCATATATATTACAATTATAAATTCAAAAGTCTGTAGTTCTACAAAAACTACTGTTGATAAAAAGTACAGCTTTGAATATATTTAGACAGCATACTTTTATATTTATACTTGTTTATACTGATTTTTGTTGAACATTTCGCGTTGTAGAACTTAAAAATTTAAATTTTTATAAAAGTACAAGAAAAATCAAAGCTATCCTAAAAAACTAAACATGAACAGCAGTAGAATTTTTAAAACTTTAAACCAAAAAATCTAACTTTTTAAACCTTTATATACAAAACGTTAATCACGAATATACTTTTATGTTATGCCCTTAAATTTTGAAAATTATTATCAAAAAAAAAAGTTATAGCCTATTATAAAAAAAGAAATGTTTAAAAAAGTATAATTTTCAATAACTTTAGGCAAACTTTTCGAACAAAGCAAAGATATATATGTTAACAGTGTATAGACTACATAATAGGTAGATTTATTCGTTTTAAATATCATACTTTCATACAA